>NC_071414.1:15083073-15717240 GCF_017976375.1 Cuculus canorus
ACAAATTCATCTCCTCCAGATCCTCACTAAATCTATTAGACAGTGGGTTTAATACCAATCCGTATCGTATGGCTTCCTCTTGAGATAGTTAACCTTTTGCTGTGATGGAAATTCACTATTTTATTCAATCTTCTTTCTCTTCAGATCAATGGCAGGATTTGCCCTCTTCCCTTCCATAGCGGTTTTGCAGCAAAATGAATTGCCCTCTGATTTCTCTGTCTCATTAAATCCCTTGAAAGGGTTGATAAAACCCCAGGAAAAATGAGAAAGACCGGTTCGTTTTGCAGAAGCTGATGATGGTTTATACCTACCAGGCAGGGCTTTTGTTTGCAGTGTGGCAAAACCCAGGGTATTCACAGTGATCCGGGAGCATTTTATGTTGTTCTGTGCGATTCATCCGTGGAGCTGGGCTGCAAAAAGAGATCCCAAACCTGCTCTGCAAGTACCTGATGGTATGAAAACATCTGCTGCCTCCTCTGCCCTGATCCAAGACATTTAAGGCATAGGTGATGGGCATCACTGTTTGCTTTCCTAATTTCTAACTTTCTAGGTCCTTGCTTTGGAGCTGGCATCCCTCCTGCAGCTCCCCGGGGAGCTTTTTGGATGTGGGCACAGGCACCCCTGCAGCTTGCTCTCCTCCTTTGAAGAGGGATTATAATGCTCACCATCCATGTTGTGGTTCACCATCCCCATAGCGGGAATGTGCTCATCCCCATCTCTGAAAACTTACTACGTAGGACTTCAGAAACAAAGTGAAAAAAAAAAAGCTTATTTTTGGAAGGATCTGTGTGAATGTTGTCTGAACCGGATCTCAAATGCAAACACTTGCTCCTACTTTGAAATAATAAGGCACTGGGGATATGTATTTTCCTCTCTCCTTCTGAGAACGTATGTGCTGAGACAACATTAAACTCCATCGAGGAGACGTGCAACAGAATATGATCAAAACCTACTGCCACAAAAAGAAGAAATGGTGACTTATGGGTACCTGTGTTCCCTGGGTAGAGGCTGTCAGTGGAGAGATGCATTGCATTTCTATCTCATTACATGGAGCTGTTGAAGGTTGAAATGCTGTTAAATATACCACAGGCTCTTATTAAGGAGCTGTATTAACCACACACACACACATAACAGATCGCTGCCGGTGGAAACACTTTCTTTATTTGAGGATCATTTTTTCAGACAGGCTGGTTTTAATAAACCTCTTGCTTTGGCTGATGGGTTAGCTCAGCGCCACAGTGGTGTAGTGGGATGCTCCTGCTGCCATCACCTACCCAGGCAGCCAGTGCCTTCTGCTGGATATGGAGCTTGGGTACCGCTTTTTGTAACACGGCACAGACGCTGCAGAATGATGCTGTGTCTGCTCAGCATGGCATTTGAGCATAGCCTATAAGTTGGAGTGTAGCGATGGCACCGAGGTGTGTGCTGGGGTGGTGGTGAATCAAAATACCTACAGGATAGCACACGCTGCGAGTAGTGACTGAACTGGAACAAAGTGTAAATAAAGGGCAGAGGATGAACGTAAGGAACTAAACCATAGAGGTTGTCTTTGATGGCTGCTTTGATCACCTGTGCCCGTTATGCCCTCTCCCTGGAGGTGTTCCAGGACAGGTTGGGTAGGGCTTTGAAGAACCTGATCCAGTGGGAGGTGTCCCTGCCTGTGGTGGGGGTTGGAACTGGATGATCGTTAAGGTCTCTTCCAACCCAAACCATTCTATGATCCGATGCCTATGGTGACTCTGGGGCTTGCTCTGTCGGTGCCAGCACCCTTGAACCCCTTTGCTTTGAGCTGGGAAACCCACATCCCACCTCCTTCCTTCCCTGGTCCCTGCCCTGCCTACTGCTCTCCACACCTACGGCTATTTTCCCGATAAAAATGAGCTATCTAGTGGTACTAAAGACTCCACTTCCCATATAACATAATATAATGAAGAAACTCGGAAAACTTCCTTAAAAAACATTTTTCCTTTAAAGCCTTTTTTTCTTAAAAACAAACAACAACAAAAAAAAAAATGAAGAAACTTAAACTAAAGAAACTTGAGGTGTATTTTTATAAGCAGCAACCAGACAACGTCTGGTTTAACCCAGTATCCAGGTGGTTCGGAACACAGTGCAGCTGTAAATGTTGCATGAAGTTTACTGAATGACGCATGTTTGTGTGGTGATAGCACTGCTGAAATGCTCTTTATTTCTGTGGGGATGAATCAGCCCTGACCAGGGTAGCTGCGACTCCCGGAGCCTTTCAGGAGGTCCAGCCTGCCCGAAAACATCCACTCCCTGAAATCTGGCCTGGACTGTGTTTGATTTGTTGTTCGGCATGTCATGGGCTCAATTCGTTAAGGCAAAACAACTTCTCAATGGCAGCATATATCGTAAGCTGCCAGAATATTTATGATCTTAAAGGATTAGGCTAAGACTTGGAACAAAGGTCCACTGGCTTATGGAAGGGGAGACGATGCATGTCCCATCCTGCTCGTCTTATAGGAGCACAGTTAGTGTTTCTTTAGATTTGAAATAAAAGACCCCTTGACTCTTCATCCTGCCTGGCAAGGGCAGTGATTTTTGGGGGTATTTTGGATGCTGAGCTATCCTGTCTTTTTCTTTCTGCTACTTAAGACAATATTTTGTCACAGCCTACCTGTACCTCCATGTACCCCAACAGGGTCTGTGGCTTTTTGGGGATGCTTCAGGTTTTTTGTTTACAGGAGTCTCTAAAGCTGATTTTTGTTTATGGGAGTCTCTAAAGCTGGTCTCATCATTCTAAGGCCAAATAAACAAGGGCCAATGTTTTGCTTTTAATGGTCAAAAATGTTTATTGTAGAGTTGCTGCTGATCCCTGTGTGTAAAGTGTCGTAACATCTCTGTGCTACAGCAGCCATCGGATTTCCATGTAAAGCAGGACTAACCTTTTTTTGCATGTCAGGAGCTGAATTTAATTCACTGATACAGCGAGGTATCTCCTTATATCCATTTTAATGGTCTGGTGAAATTCTGTTAGCAAAATACCTAATGAATGTTGCAATCCAGTCGGGCCAATCTAGAGGGTAATGTGTGGAGCCGCACCAGCATTATATAAATCATTAAACATCAAAATGTGGAAAAAAAAAAAACCCTCCCTAATCATTTTCTGATTCCGAGAGCTCCTGTGAGTGGCTGGAGATGCGGCCAGGCATGTGGGGACAGTGGTGAGCTGGGATGGGATGGCTCGCCAGCTTGGTTTCCCGGTTGCGTTTTTGGATACCATAGATTCCGTAGCACAGGGAGGGTTTGTTTGTGTGCTCTGGAGTTCCCCAGACCCTTGCAAGTCCTAGAGAGGGAAGAGTTATTAATTACAGGGGTGCTTTAAGTAAAATGAAGAAGCGTAGTGATTGCAGAGTAGGCAGTTTAGTTTTCTGCTCCAGCTCCATTTGTATTGTGAACTGGGGTCTACACTTCGTTTTGGCTGTTTTGCCCCTGGGAACTCTTGCAGCAGACAGGTCAAAAGGTGCAGTTGTGCTCTTGAAGCCAAGATTTATTAACATAAATGGTTTAGGGGCGTGGGGGTTGTTTTCAGTTTTTAAACAAAGCCTCTTCAAAGTCTTCCTAATGAGAAGCAAATCCAGCTAGCAAAAACTTGGCATTTGCTTCTGAAAAGGTTGAATTGGAGGGAAATCTCTGGCTTTGGCCATGAGTACCCTCTGCCGTGAGAGGTTATCCATAGAGAACAAAATGAAAAGTAATTGATCCTGAAATATGGACATGTTTGAAATGCACCACAGGCACCCTGGGAGGTTGGAGTGCGATGTTTTTAAAGTCTAATGCAGAACATAGAATTATAACGTTCCTGGCTCTATATATCGATATATATATGGATGACCATGTGAGAGTTCAAGGCGGGGTTTTTATTTGCGCTGGTTTGGTTTTCTGCCTGTCTGCTGGTTTAGGATCAGATTAGATATTTGGCTTTCACTCAGAAACTGGAAATGGAAAAGCAGAGTGGACGCAGATGTCCCAGCCCTCACCTCTGCTTGCAAACATGGTTTGCACTTCATAGTCACTACAAGAAGAATGAAGCCACAGAATTCTCCGCTATGGAGAAAGATATTGTATTATACAAATGCTGTCTTGGCTGGACAAAAGCCTTTAGGAAGGCTGCAGGAGATCAGCTCTGCAGAGCCCGAGTAAGGCTCCTGGGGAGCAGCCCATAAGCTGGTGTGCGCCCATCCACGGTTTCCTGCTGCATCCCAGCTGCTGGGAAATGAGCCTGTTCGAGCCCTCCTTGCCTGCTGCTCCACCAGCGGTTCGCGTTGTTGCTCAGGGTTCCGGCACAGGGTTCTCAGCTGGGGGCCCCCAGCTAAAAAAATGAAGCCTGGCAGCTGCAACCAGGTACAAGCAGGGCAAGAGACGGGAGCAGAGGGGCAGCCGTTGATCGGTGAGCCGGACACTTCCTACGGCCACTCTGGCTCTGCCGCAGGCTGCTCCCCCTCCAGGGATACAGCCCCCAGATCTGCTCCGGGATGGACAGATGGCAGCCGGCGCTCAGCTGTGCCCAGCGCTGCTTTCTCTGCCCTGCAGAGAGCCAGCTTGCATGAAGCTGCTCAGTGCACGCTTGGAGTCTTACAGCCAGCCTGTTTCTAAAGACAGCTTGTGAAAGACCATTGAGTGCAAAAATTAGACACAGCAAGGTGTGAAACGTGCTGCTTGTAGGGTGCTGGGCATGAGCAACGTGTGCTGCAAATGATGCAAGTCCCCGTTTGAGAGATTTTCAGTCTCCCACGTCGTCCTGCACATCATCACCTAACACTGACTTTCCTTCTTTATTAAACCAGTTCATTTTAAGCCCGAAGCAAAGTGTTATCTCTCAAGAAAAAGTAAGCTGAGTCTTTTTTCTTAGTATAGTTATAACTGGGAGTTTTTGTCCTGCAGTGCCCTTGTCTGGAAATATTTTAAGGGCTCTGCTGTCTTTTGCTGGGAGGGAATACAATAAATATGTAGAGAGGGAGTGCTGCTCTTTGAAAGGTAAGTAAAGGGTCTGTGCTGAACTGACGCTAGCTGAAAAATTTGTTCAGCCTAATTAGCAGCAAATCTGTGTCCAACCTTGCTTGGAGAGATGGGAGCCAGTTCCTCCTCCTCCTTATCCACTGCTGCCCTCCGCGGCTTTTCAGAGCCCTCCCTGGCTGAGCAGCTGAGGGTTTTTGTGAGGATGGCAGATCTGCATCCATGTGTCATTGCAGACCAACGAGTGCGAAATGGCATTGCTGGAAATTCATGGGAAACTGTACGCCCATCTTGGGCTGTGTCTCAGCTGTCACCGGAACCGGTCACCATCGATCAGCTTTTAAATTTCATGAAATTTTAATTAAAGAATGGAAAGCCCACAAAGACATCATAGGACAAGAGCACTGGAAACAAATACAATTTCACTTCCAACCATTAGCCAGAAAAGCAGCAAATGGTTGACTGCACATCACCATTGCGGTCTAATGAAAAGTACAGCTCTTGGCTTCAGCGGGCAGGTCATTAGCGACTGAATAATCAGTGACATTTCCCTTCTAAATCTGACACAAACGAAGTGCAGTGCTCTGGAAAAAGCCATTAAGTGCAAAGCCCTGCCTTTACTCTGCTCCAGGTATTGCAGAACAAGATCTAATGGCAGCCTTTAGCTGTGATTTGGCTTTGATAGCATCCACGGGATAGTGACCCCCCGGTATGCCAAGAGCCAAATGCTTCCAGCTTTGCACAAGCACCGTTTCGGCCATTGTGTGATGCAAAACAGAAGGTGGGAATTGGTCCTTCCTGGTGTTTGCAGCTGCAGCTGGTAAAAGTAGGAAAACCTATAATTTAAGAGGACTGGGAAGCCGAAAGGTATGTTCTTATGTCTGAGAGGTAGAGGCAGGTAAAGGTCGGGCTCATCATGGAGTCAATTTAAAGCCTGACACACTCCTGAGAATTCCTGTGGCAGCTCCAAGAGTTGGATGTTAACCTGTTTTTCTGCAAATTTTTAAATGTTTTCTCAACGGGAGTGGAAAGCAAGCGGCACCACACAGGAAAAAGGAAGGACTGGTCTTGTTTATGTCTGTCCTTCAGCTTTCTCTGAGTAAGGTGTTGTCAGATGGACGGAGTAATCAGATGGGTGTAACTTCCTCTGCTGCCTCCCCGTGTGCCAGTGGCTTTGAAATTAATGCTGAAAGGTTAATCGGAGCCAGACTGACTTGGGGGCAGGGGAGGCCCCTTGTGTCAAAGCAATAAGAAGGGTTTTTAGGGGGAAGAGACCCCATGGGGGAAACTTTTCCCAGGCAAAAGCATTGACAGGAGCTGAACTGGGAAGCACTGTTGTCTTGGAAACTCTGTGCTTTGGAGCAGGGTACGTCTGATCTTCAAAATTCCTTTTTCTATATGGACCCCGTGTTAGAAGTTTTCGATGCAGTCACTGTGTCTTTCTTCATTGGCTCTGGTTTGGTTTTAGGCCTGTGTTGGGGAGTTCCAGTGTGGTATTTTTGGTCATTAGCTCTCCTGGTTGTGTTTGGGCTAAGGGTGTACTGTTTAGAGGATCAGTCTGGTTTGGGTGTAGCCCTGTGAGTTATAGCCTTTCTGCAAACACATGAGTGACCACAGATAAAAGTATGTTTTTCATTAATAATGGGGTAAAAAACAGCCCAGGGAAGTTCATTAACGGCTAACCGATTCCACTCCCGGCTATTGTATAGTTAGTTCTGGCTGAAGACTCTCGATAGCTTTATTGCCAGAAAAGGGCATAATGATAAGATGTTGTTTCAAAATGAAAAGCTTTATTACCCTTTCAAAAGTTTTTTTATGTATTATGTTTGTGATGCATTCTTGAGGAGCGTTTCCAAACAGTTGGATTTAGATAAGCATCCAGGTATCTATTGCTCTGTGATGTTCTTTATTTTGCCTTTTTGTAGAGATCTTAGCTTCCCAAAATCCCTTTAGGCTCTTAGAATTTAGGACTGTCTTCTGAAGGTGGAAGAGGTTCTGTGCCCACCCTTGTGTTGCCACAGGCTGGCTTTCCCCTTGCCAGCATCTCACTTTCCATCCCTTGGGGTTATCTGGGAGATGCCCCATTCTGTCTGGAAAAGGACTTTGAGATGCTGACCTTAGGTTGTCCCAAATTACCCACTTAAAACTCTTTCCTTTGTGTACCAGAAGGCAACCAAAGCTAGGAGCAAGGCAATTAAAAATAATTATATTCCTTGGGTTTGCCGTGGCTTTAGCACGCCATCACCACCACTGCTTTCAGTTCTTTTTCACTTGACTCTGGTTCCTCACTGCTCACTCCAGCGGTTGTTGTCTCCCGTGCTCAGGCTTCTGGAGATGCAGAGAAATGCAGAATATTCCTCATAAAATCAGTGCCAACAACTGACTTCCCTTTTCCAAGTGACTATAGTGAAGAAGATCTACCACACAACTTATTTTTTGCTGCGTGATTTGGTCTCAGAGAATGAGATCATATTATTATGTGACCCAGAAACCCAAGTTAAAGAGAGAAATGGAAGGAGCTTTTTAATTGTAGTTCTGTGTTTTAAGGATCGTGGAGGTATGAGTGATGGGTATTGCTTTTGCAACTTGAAACGCTTCCGAGCACAGAGGAGAAAGCCTCTCTGTCTTTTCCATCCTCAGGTGACGTTGTGGACATCTACCAGCGGGAGTTTCTTTCCCTTCGAGACCGACTGCACGCGGCCGAACAGGAGAGCCTGAAGCGCTCCAAGGAGCTCAATTTGGTTCTGGAAGAGATCAAGAGAGCGATCTCAGAGAAGCAGACCCTGCGGGATATAAACCGGACCTGGAGCAGCTTATCTGGTGAATAAACAGAGAAGTTGAAGATCTTGGGCTGTTTTGAAGCTGTTGCTAATGAGGAGGTAGAGAGGTGTGTGTGTGTACGTGTGCGCAGGGCTGCAGACAGGACGTGCTCTTCTCTCCCCCGGCACGAGCAAATTGTGAAGTTCAGAGGGACTTGGGAACTCTTAAACTCCTGTTTAATTAGAGGTGCATATGCATCATTAAGCACAGAGATTTGCCTCTGCCACGGATATTTGCCAGTTTGCTTGCTTACAAGCTTTTTCTTTTTTTTTCACTTGCAAGTCATATGTGCCATTTCCTATGGCTGTATTGAATCCAAATGGAAAATGGGTATCCAAAGAGAGGGGGGAGGAAGGAAGTAGTTGGCTGAGCACCTGTCACAAATTTATTTGTTCTTTTTTTTTTTTTTTCTTAAGTTGCTCAGTTGAAGAAAATTGGATCTGTACAGAAAGATCCAATTTGACCTTCATTTTATCTTCATTTTCTCTCTTCCTTCCCAAATATTTTGGGACTTCTTTAAGGCCCTCCTGGCTTCTGCTGAACTGTAATTGGGTTTGTGGTAGCATGTTAAAGGTTGGCCTGATTTTTTTAAACCCAGCAGTAGTCTCGGGTGGCCAGGCTGCTCTAAAAAGGCTTTTTGCCTTGCAGTCTCTTCCTACCTACCATTCCTTGCAATTGATTCCCTTTTCCTTTTTAAGACGAAACCAAGTTAAAACTGTGGAATATCACCAACAAGAATGTGCTGCACCTTCCCACCATCTTCCATCATTTGCCACATTTGCTGTCAAAGGAGAACAGTCTGCAGCCAGCCGTGCATGTGGGACAGGGGCGCACTGGAGGTAAATGGGAATTAGTGCTGCTTTTGGTGCTCTTCCTCACCTTGGTGGCTGTCCCTCCCCTTTCCTCTGGGCCTGGCTGTGGTACGGAGATGAGCAGGACTGGAGGAACGGCTGCATGCATCATGCAAGCTTCCTTGGTATTGTGGCATGTGGGGTGGGTAAGCGATGTCATGTCTGCGAGCCTACGGGGGAGTGTTCTCTGTGCTCTTGACTGGCACTAAAATGTTCTTGATGCTTCTGCCAGATGTTTTTTGCTGCTTTGCATCCTCAGAGTGCTCTAGATTTTGCCCGGAAAATGGTCAGATGAGAGCACGGTTTGCAGGGTTCTTCATGGAGACTCTAACCCAAGATAAATGTCATCTAGACTGGGACTTTGGTTGCTAGACAATTGTACCCCCTGCTCCCAAATCCCAACCCAAAGCCAAAGACTTGACTTCTCCCTCCCAAACTGAGGTGCTTCTGGCCGTTGGAGGGATTAGAAGAGCAAGAGTAGTCTTGAAGTTGACTTTCATAGGCTGAAAAAGCCCCCAGGAGGAGGAGAGTTTTTAGGTGTTTCCTCAGGGATCAGTCTTCAGGGGAGAAAAGAGTCTATCTGACTGCCGTGGGTACCCTGCCAGTTTGGCGCACTGGGATGCTGCTGGTTGGTACTGAGCTGGGGGACAGGAGTATGGGAACCTTATGTAGCCCAGGAGCCCATCGGCCTGCTGATCACTGCTGGTTTTTAATGACAGAGCGTGGCACCGAGCAGGCGAACCATGAGGCAGTCATGGGAGCGGAGCGAAGTGTCTTGTCCCAGCACATGCCCCTCTCTAAAATCTCTCCTTGGCCCTGAGCAGTGTCTGTCGTGATGGGAATCCCCAGTGTGAAGCGGGAGGTGCATTCCTACCTCACCGACACCCTCAACTCCCTCATCTCAGAGCTCACTCAGCAGGAGAAGGAGGATTCTGTTATTGTCGTCCTCATCGCCGAGGTAAGATGGTTTTGCCTGGTTATCCCGTTTCCCTGGTTATCACATTTTGCTGACACCCGTCCCACTGTCTGCCCAACTCGGTGCCGAACGGGCCGGCTGCCCACCTGGAGGCCAGCTCTGCCGCTCGCTGGGTGCCGTCCCACCAGGATCACTTGGTGTGTCCAAGTGAAACACCGCTTGGGCCAGAAAGGGTCAGGATGCAAGCAGGCAAATGTGTTGTGTTATCAGTTGCCAGCGCAGCGCCTACATTTATCTTTGTGGTCTGAATCGTGCTGGCTCTTGCAGGGTGCTTGAGCAGTTGTTCCCAAAATGGGCTGGAGCAGCCCCGTGGCCGTGTCCAGGGGAGCTCTCAGACCCCCTCCTGAAGCAGCTTTGTTTCCCCGTGTACTGGTAAGACAGCACTAACGCTCTCTCGAAACCCAAGAGCTCACTGATTTGGAGCTGAGACTAATATGCCTTTTCATACTGGTGTCTGGAGCCTGGAATCAGTTGCTGAATCCAGGAGCTAAAAAGCCTTGATACATTAATCCACAAGAGCCGCTTTTATCTATGGGTTTATATGGTTATTTTTCTCCAAGGCTTTCCCCTCAGGATTATTTTCTTGAGCTTGAACTGCATTTGTCTTAATTTCCAGAAATCCAGTGAGAAAGATAAACCTCAGTGGCATATTACTGGGAGCGGAACAAAGATAAATGTCTGGGTGTGCTGCCAGTTTGTCCATAATTTGACATTCTGAGTAGCATTTGGCCTTTGAGTCACTGGCTGGTATTTTGCACAAGAAGGTGTGCATGGAGGGGTGCAGCCCAAAGTGCCAGAACGAGATTCAATCCTGACCATCGTTTCCCTTTGAGCGGGACAGGTTTGATGACTGTTTTCACAGTGGGTGAGTGAAAACATGAGAGATTTTAAGGAACTTGACCAAAAAACATCTTCTATTTTGGACTACAGTAATTTATTTATTTTTTAGTTGACTTGAAAACAGGATGGCAGCACCTGACTGCCCGTGTGTACCTGTGACAAGGGAAGTGAACAACAAAGAAATTAATTCTGATGCTGTGAAGTGCAGGAGCACAGCATCATATCCCAGTAACAGCGGTGGTAGTTGTTGCAGATCACCAGTATCACTGTTCTTTGTTGCGGACACAACATTCTCCTTCCGTGCAAGTGTCAACCACCACTGTGCCCGCTCTGCCTCTTCCTAGACAAAGTGTTTCTCAAAGGACCTGCACTTGGCGTTGCTTGTCAGGCACAGGATAAAGAGTAAATGGTGGAGAGGGTGATATGAAACTGCAGTGAATGCTGAGTGACTTCGAGACTCAGGGTGACGACAAGTGGAGCAACTGAATTTCCTTTTTGGGATGAGGACTTCTCATTTCTGAGTGCCGCTGCTAACCATCGTGGGCATCATCCGTGGTGGCTGGGCTGCCTGGGAGAGCCAGGGGCTGCTTGACTGGTGGAGGGAAGCTGGAGCTGGCTGTCTTGGGTGTTGCCAACCTGCCCTTTAGTGTGCCCAGGCACACGGGGCAGAGCTGCGTGTTAGCTTCCAAAGCCAGGAGCATCTTTCCTGTCTGTTTTTCTTGTTTTCTTGGCAGCGCTGGGGTAAGAAATGAGTCCAGCGCAAGGAGCCAGAGCCTTGTTTGGGAAAGCAAACTTTTTCCTCTTGAGAAAACCCTCCTTGTCACCATTCCAGCATGGAAGCGCTGTCCTCAGCTTGTGACATGCATTCCCAGCGTCTCACTTCTCACCTCCGCCCAACGCTGAGCACCGTGGCAGCCGGTCCTGGCTTCTGTGATGCTGCGTCTGCAGATCTGCCTGGGCCACATGGTCCCATGATCCCTACAACCTCCCAAAACAATACCACCACCAGGAAACAGGGACATTTTTTGCTCCTGGGTCTCCTGTGCTTTGTTTTTGGACTTTGTTTTCCCGGTCACTGTGCAGATGGTTTCTGTCCAGTGTCTGTCCCTGTGTTTGCGCTTACCTCACCCACAGATAGCGGCATGCGGCGCTGCTGACCTTAGTCTCCCAACTGCTGCAGGTTGCCAGGTTGATCGTGGGAACAAACTGTGGGTTTAGGAAGAAAAGCATCAGAGTGAACCTGAAATGAAAAATGCATGCTTATAAATAGATCCCTGTCTTTCACAAAAGGGGTGGAGATCCTTTTCTGTCAAGAATAATCGCTTGGATGAAAGCCAGTGTGTATGGAGAAAAAAGCTAAATAGCCAGAGGTTAACACTTTGTGCAAACGTTTGGTGCTGGCGGGGGCAGAAGTGCCAGGAGGGCATGTGGAGATGTGCTGGACCTTGAATCCTTTGGAGTGGATTTTGGTGTGTGATGCCTTTGGTTGACACTGACCACAAAGGAATCTGTCAGCACGGGGAGAGTTCAGCTGGGTAAAAGGAGACATGAAGATGGTACAAGGGTGCTAATAGTACCCCTGGAATGGGTTCAAGGTGATTTCTGAGCCAAGGGAGGCACAGGCTGAGCCTAAAGCATCTAACACTGCTTATCTTTTGTTTTTAGACGGATCCGCAGTACACAGCCGGAGTGGCAGAGAATATCAAAAACTTGTAAGCACTTCCAAATGACTACGGCGGTACGGTCTGTGCCTGTAGCGAGGCCAAGGAACGGCTCCATTAAGGAGAAAACACACATTTTTTTGCTTTCCTTTTGTATTTTGTTGTTGTTGTTTGGGGTTTTTTTCTGTTCTTAAACTCTGAGCTGTCTTTACTATTGCAGCTTCCACTTTCTGCTTGTTCTAAAATACATCCCATACGTAGCTTCCAGGAGGCTGCTTTGTGCTTGCAGTATTTAACACAGTCATACTGTTTCATTTTGCTCTTTCTGTCCCGTGGCTTTACAAGGAAATGGATTATTTAGATTTCCAGCGATCCTGGCAATTGTTTCTGTGTCCAGTGCAGCCCTCTACCTGCTCTGCGGAGTCAGAGCAACTGGGCAGTGTGGGAAGCACACCCAAATGCTCCTGCCTTATTCCTCTTTGAAATCCATGATCCGTTTTTCTTACTGCTCCAGCCTGTTTGTTTTCTCCTTGTTCTAGGCGCTAGTTAGATCTGTCTCTCACGCTAGCTGCTATTTATGTCCTGGAGTGTAAGTGGCTTTTGCAGCTTCATCTGTGGCTACTTAAGCAGAAGCTGGTGACAGATTATTAACCGTGAGCCGGTCCAGGCATTAACAGCGTCAGAGCTCAGACGTGAAAGAAAAAAGGTGGTGGGAGAAGAGGCTGCGACTCCCGTCCAGCTCCTGCAATTGCATGTTTCCAAAGGATCGCAGTTGCCATGAGAAGATGCAAAAGGGCAGCATATCCTCCCAACGTCCCGCGTCCCCGAGCCAATGGTGGGAGAGGGGCTGGGATGTGTGCGAGGAGGGTTGCGTTCCCGGGCACTTGCAGAAGAGCTGACACAGAGCCCTCCATCTTGCTGTGCAGGGGCTGGCAGAGCTCCCCTCCTTCTGCCTGCTGGCAAGAGGACGCACTTACTGTGGGATAATGGACTGATTGTCCGATGGATCCTGGTGAAATTACTGGGTGCTGCTGCAGAGAGGGCTTCTGCATAGGCGGCCTGAAACTTTAATTGACTTAATGATCTGATTTCTTGCCATCCCCCTCTCCAGTGCCTCCTGCCCCTCCCTGATGCACTGAAATTATTTTTCTTCCAAATTGCATTGAGGTGGTGCGGGGCCAGGGCGGGCTGACCTCACAGTGCAGCAGGGAGGACACCATTACCACTCTGGTATGGGTTTTGTCAGCTCTGTGAGAAGCTTCTGTTTCATTGCTGCCTGAGGAAGGGAAGAGTTGAAAATGTTAGCTGAAAAAACTTGCCAGTCCCAAGGAGGAAATATGGAAGGGAAAAATAAGTTTTTGGCATTATCGCTGCTTTGTCTCCTTCTGCCCCATCTCCCGTCCTCCTGGCTCTGCACAAACAAAGGAAATCAGCTTTGCACCAAATGTTCTCAAAAAGGACTGTATAAAAATAACCAGTTTTCCCACTTATCTCTCACAGTTACAGTAATCTCTGGGTATTGCTTGCAAGGCTGTTGTAGGTATATATTTTTCAGATGAGTAATGTTTTTTTTTTCCTGCTTGAGTTTGACTCTTTAAGGGATTCTTAACTGCGTTATAGGGGAAAATAGATTCTGATTTTATCGGCGTGGGGGAACTAGGTAGAATTTCTGCTAGCTGTCCTAACTACAGCACAGCATTGTTTTAAGGAATGTGTCAGAAATGCATAACATAATCTCTGCAACATGACTTTCAGTTACTGATGCATTTGGAAAATCTCTAAATGCCAGTAATGCCAGCAAGTCCTTTCTTTGGTGCACCAGTCTGCAGGTCCGTTTAATCCTGTAGAGAGTATGTGATGTTCACAGCTGCCCTTTAGATCTGACCCCTGTTTTTTTCTCAGTGCAGTAAATATTGAGCAGCATCTTTTGGGCCAAGCTGTGGGATCTTCAAGCAGAAGTGAATTCAGATGGTTTCTCAGTGTTTCCACTTTTGCTGTCCCCTGGTCCTTTATCTTACCTGTCTTGGATATCCTTACAGACCATAAGATGTCTGTGTGACCGTCTTTAAAGCACATGCTGGGACTCTGCAGCCTCTGAGGCAGGACCACCCTCTGCAAACCGTAGCGATCAGCCCCCTACAAATAAGCTTTATAGGACTGCAGAGAGCAAAAGTTAAACACTGAGCAATTTGGGAAATTGAGGAAAAAATAGTTTAGCTTCTCCTGTAGTGGAAAAAGTTGTTTTCTCCAGCTGATATTTGGGGCAGTTGGTGTGCAGCACTTATGGGTCACCTGCAAAGAAATTCTGTGCTGTCAGCCCAGCATGTCATCAGCAGTCAGTGTGTGTGAGAGGGAGGGAGGGAGGATGCTGGGAGGGAGCACGTGAGCATGGGGCCATTAGGGACCGTGGGAGGGAAAGAGCAGCTTTAAAACTCTGCGACGGTCCCTGCTGGTGTCCTTTGGTGAGGCAGTAGCTGCTGGGGAAGTTTTATATTGGAGGCTGTATTTTTTGTTTGGTTCTGCTGCTCAGTGTTTACCCAGTGATTTGGTCTATTAAATGGTGTGTCAGATGTGAAAGTATTTATTTACTGCTGCTTTTCTTCCTCAGATTCCCAAAGGAAATACACTCAGGTCTCCTGGAGGTAATTTCCCCTTCTCCGCATTTCTATCCTGATTTCTCCCACCTGCGGGAATCCTTTGGGGACCCCAAGGAAAGAGTCAGGTAAGAATCAGTGAACTTAAAACCAAGCAAGCCCTGAATTAATAACTGCAGCATCTCCCCTCCGACTCTCGCAGGGAAATCTCTTCTGTAGGGCCCTTAAACTTGCGTTATCCGAGAGATGAAAGGATGTGGTGGTGAGGGGGTATGAACTGGCACCAGCTTTGCAGAAGGCTTGCCTTGTGCTGCAGCATTTCCATCACCAAGCCAAGGGGTCATTTTAACCCAAATGAGGTTCATTTTGAAGTCTTTTTGAGTTTTCCCGTAACTCTTAGCTGAGCAGTTTGTGACCAAAAGGGGGAGACCATATGCCATCCCCTCCTCCAAGAGCTCTGTCACCTCCCTGACCTGAACCCAGACTTTGTGGGCTTCCTGAGCAGCCCAGCATCCTGGGAGAGACCGGCGCTCACATTGCGTTTGTCTCTTGCAGGTGGAGGACGAAGCAGAACCTCGACTACTGCTTTTTAATGATGTACGCCCAGTCTAAAGGCATCTATTACGTGCAGGTGGGTTTGGTGATGGGGCAGAGGGGAGGTGGATGTGCCTGCGAGTTTACAGCAGCTTGCATCCAGCTGAGAGAGAGTGAGGAACATGTCTGGTTGTGTGATGAGGCAGAATGAGAGTGAGTTTTAACCAGATGGGTTGAAAAGCTAGGTTTCTAAGCTGGTTTAGACTTGGAGACCTCCCCCTTAGGGAGGGCAGGAATCCTTGTTTCGTTTACCTGTTAGATTGGGTGAGAAAAATCTGCTTGGAGTATCTTCCAGAATAAACTAGCTCTGTGCCAAAGCTCTCCTCCAATCTACAGTGTGATTGCTCTGCACAGAGGGGCTCTTACAGGAACCTGGATGGGTCATTGGCACTGAGCATCCTTTCCTCTTGCAGCTGGAGGATGATATCGTGGCCAAACCAAACTATCTCAGCACGATGAAGAACTTTGCCTTGCAGCAGCCCTCCGAGGAGTGGATGATCCTAGAGTTTTCTCAGCTGGGATTTATTGGTAAAATTCTCCCTCACTCACCCCAGTCCCGGGCAGGCGTGGGCACTTGTCCCTACCAGTTCATGCAAGCACTTAGGCTTTTGGTCCAGTGAGTTGTCCCCATGAGATGGTAGAATACTTGGGCTTGACCTCTCCCTACTTTTGCTGTGACCCTGGTGTTTGCACAGGGGAGAAAGGTCCTCACGCTGGTACTGCTGATACTCTTTATAAAACTAAACCTGGTCAGTGGCCCATCCGACAGCCGAACAGCTTAGATATGACCAGTAGCTTTTAGGCTGGATGGGATCTGGAGTTGCCTAACAGTGTGCAAAAGGAAGTTTACATCAGCACAGAACTATTTTGGGAACAGCAGTACGTGGTTGCAGTAGCAGCTTGATCTGTTATTTTGGATACTGGTTTGACTGGCTTAAAACTTGCAGTTTTCAGGGCAGGAAATGGTCTGTGCTGCAGCTGGCTGAATGTTTTTCATCCGTATTTCTCCCTGCTGAATGGAAGAGTTTAGACCTTTTGATGCTGTTGTGACCTGTGAGACACTAATGCTTTCTAATTCTGCGATGAGTATTAAATCTGGGACTGTATTAGCAACGCCAGCAGTACTGGTACATAAAACAGAGCTGCATGCTATTTCCTTTACATAGAGAGATGGACACATCCAACCTCCACAACCCAATCTCACAGGCTTTTTCTTCCCAACTCAGATTCTTGACTCCATGCCGTAGCTGCTCTCTCTCTTCTCCTTTCCTTTGTGCTGCAGGAAAAATGTTCAAGTCTCTGGATCTGAGCTTGATCGTTGAATTCATCCTGATGTTCTATAAGGACAAACCCATTGACTGGCTGCTGGATCACATCCTTTGGGTGAAAGTCTGCAACCCAGAGAAAGATGCAGTACGTAAACAACCTCCACTGAAGGAAAACCTCTGTTGTGTGTGGCAGATGTACGCTTGGCCTCTGTCTCCAAAGGAGCTTTTCTGTGAGCTCTGCTGCTAACTGACTTTGCACTGAGCTGTGCCATCCCTGTGAAGTGTGCTGTGGGGTGTCCTTGTGGATTGTGTAAGCGAAGACCTGGGAGTTCAGGCTTTTGTAGTCTGCAGCTGTCAGAAAAGGCATTATTTCTGCATCTGAGTACTGCCGGGGTGTTCCTCCTCCAGTCCTTGAGGACAGTAGCTATTCCCCATTCTTCTGTGTTGTTTTTCATTCCGATCTCCTTCTCTCCCTAAAGCCGTTCCCTGTTCACTGACTAACCCCGGAATAACCGTTAGGCTCTGGGCTCGTGTGCCGTACCCGCCTGGAGCGGGCGTGCAGGCTGCCCAGAGTGCTCACCCTAGATGACCGAAGAGCAAGCTCATGGTGCGTAGAGTGCCAAAATGAAGCCAGAGCATGCAAAGCTCTTGTCAGGGTTTCTAGGAGCATGCAGGGAGGGTGAAATGGGCTCTGTTTTGACCGTGCTGCCTTGTTTGCAGAGCTGTGCCTGCACAACACCTTGCAGATGGCAGCAAAGAAGCCCCTGTGCCCTGCAGGTATTGGGTTTGATCAGTGGCAGCAACGAGGGGCTAAAGTGAGTGGAAGAGGCAGAGGAGGAGTGTGTGTGACAGCAAATGTAAGATGAGCTCACCGCCAGATACTCTCCTGTCTCCTCTCTGAACATATTGTATTTACTCATATGCTCATTTGCTCTCCTCCCCCGGCAGAGAATGAGCAACAGAGTCTCTGTGCAGCACTCAAAGCTGGTTGCTTAGGATGGACTTTATGGCCACAACTATTTTGTGGTGGCAAATGCCAGAGCAAGTGGTCACTCTGGGGATAAATACGTGTTTATGTGTTGGTGGGGACAGGGCACCCTCAGGGCTCTGCAAAACTGGGGCAGGGATGTGTTTGATTTGGCCTGGTCCTGGCAGAGGCTGTGATGTCGGCTCCAGTCCCCCACGTGCAGCAGGACCAGTCTCAGATGATGCCTGTTGCGTCCTCCTGGCAGTTTAAACCCTGCGCTCAGGTGTGGCAAAACAGTCACCAGGCAGGTCCTCAGCCATGGGAGAGATGCTGGGATGGTGCTGGGAACGACGCTGCTGTGCCCCTCCCTTCAAAACCTTCAGCTCGAGCATTGATTAAATGCAGATCCTACTGCACAGGATTGTCTCCTTAGCTTGTCTTCGCTTCTCTCCTACCTGGTGGAGCCCAGGTTTTCCTGGGGGAACCTGCAAACCTCTTAACTGTGTTGCCTTTTTAAAAATTAACCTACTTTCTATGTGGATTTCTGGCTCCTTTTCCCCACTGTTTGCATGATTAACTCTGCACAGCGCCCTTTCAAACATGACTTCCCCTTGTAAATCCCACTGTGCAGAATCAAATTCGTAGCGGGAAGGATTTGTCTTTTTGATTGAAAGTTTGTTTGACCTGAGCTTTTGGTAAGTGCTTTGCCTGCTCTGGATATATTCTGCTCTTTCTTTTTTAACTAATTTTAGATTTACCTGGGGTAGAGCTGTCTGAAAGGATGACCTTCTTACCACCAGCTGCGCCATTCCCTCTCCTGGCTTGACTGAGATAACACTGCTTTCAGCAAATGCTTCTTTAGCAGAAGGGGAAAAGGGGAGAAAGAGAAATGAGATGCTGTAGCTCCCTCCGTTTCCCTTCTTCCTCCTCTCCCCATCTTCCTCCTCTCCCCATCCAGAGTGTGATCAGACCTGACAGAGTTGTGTCTGGGCTGCTGGCAATGAGTAGGATCTCTCCCATTAGCATGGCTAGTTTTAATTTTCTAATGTAACGGGAGCTGGATTAGGGGATTATCTCTTCTGCAGCTCGCAGGGGTCATGCCTGGAATTTCGCAGCTCCCAGCATGGTGGCAGTGGCCCGTGCAGGCAGAGGATCAGTGTGGCTGGCTTTCCCCGCTGCACCCTGCCTGGTGCCAGGCAGCCGGTGACGCAGTGCCAGGCAGCGGGATTCCTGCCAGGGGTGCTCTTGGGTGGGAGGCTGCGAGAGCAGATGGTGGCAGGGGGTTGCATGCATTTCTTTTCTTGGAAAACGCAAAAGTCAGAAAACAAATACCTTCTCCCTCCAGTTTTTAACCCTGTATTTTTGTCCTGCTCCCCTAAGCTGAGAGAAATGAACTATTTTAAAAATACGAGTTCTCGTCTCCACACTCTCAGTGGTTTCCCCCTTTGTTCTTTATTGCTTCTGCATTGTCTCTCTCCCTCCATCCTATGCAAAATCACTGACTGGATTGGGGTTGCATCTTCAAATTTATTTACATGGTGGGATGGGTATGAAACAGCTCAGGCAGTGGCACGTGCTGTACATTTGCTTAACAAAAGCTGCTAACATAGACCTCTGCCCCTCTGAGAAGAGCCAGCACTTGCTGTGCCTTCTCTTAGGCTCTGAGTCATCCCAGGACTTATGGTACCTTCGGATCCCAAGTTCTGAGTAGCAGGAAAAAGGCTTTCCTATAAACCAAGGCAAAAAGAAATAGAGTTCTTTGGTTGTCCCTATCTGACAGCACCCAGCGGAGGTTTGCTCAGCGTTCACTGAGCTGTGCTTTACCAGGAGACATTTGGCGTTTAAACCGGTGTCCCCTGGCTGCTCAGCAAAGCCCAAAAGGTCACTGACTGAGTCACAGTCAGCTTCTTCCAAAGTGCGGTTAAAAACCCTCTTGCCAAATTAAAACCAAAATAACACAGAAACACATAGAGATGGAGAAGCAGGGATGTTTATCTCTTCTCATGCCCTTGTCTGCTCATCTCCTCCTGTGGTCATGGTTGACCACAGAAGTTTAAGCATGGGGCACTGTGGGATTGTTTCGTTTCAGAAACACTGCGACAGGCAGAAGGCAAACCTGAGGATCCGCTTCAAGCCTTCGCTCTTCCAGCACGTGGGAACCCACTCCTCCTTGGCTGGGAAGATACAGAAGCTGAAGGTGGGTGCCAGCTGTCCGTCCAAGCTGCAGACAGCCTTTCTGCCAGGCACACGGACACTGGCTGCTTTTGGGGTGGGGATGTCAGTGACAGCAACTGGTGGGAGAGTGGGTTTCTGTGCAGTGGTTGTGTTTTATTCTGAATTACAGTGAGCTCGTGTAGCTCCTACCTACTCAGCATAGCAGTGACAGGTACCGAGAGCCGCTGCTGGCTTTTAAACCTTTGTACTGGTCCTGGACACCCATCGTGAGGGCCAAAGCATGATCCAGGCAAGCGATTTTGAAGCATATACTGAAAACCCTGGAGAGATGACTCCTGGGTTGATCCGACTTCCTTCCCATCCCCATCCTTATTCATGAGATTTGCCCGTAGGTGATGTAGAGTTTGTTGTATAAGAGTTTAAATTGTCTGTGTGTATTTAAACATCAGTAAAATCAAGATTCCCACAGCTATGGGTGCAGGAACCATGGTGTGATCCAGTTTGTATCGCACTGCAGGGCCTGTCAGGCTGTGTAATCCAGTCATTTTATGCCATCATCGACCTCTCACCCACCTTCTCCTCAAGTGTGAGGACTGTTTGCAGAGATCCTGGGCCAGGGACATGTGCTCAGGGATGTTTAGACCATGACAGGTTCTTTGGTGCTGGATCAGAGTGCAGAGCCGTGGTGTTTCTCTGCGCTGCCTCTCCTGAAGTTGTGTCTTCCTGGGATCCAGCCATGCGTTGCCCTCTCTAGTGCCTTCTCTGATCACTTCTGCCCCTCGTCCTTCTGCCCCTCATCCTTCTGCCCCTCGTCCTTCTGCACTGTGTGGATTGAGAGCTTTTAGGTTGTGGTTTCTTGTTGCTAGGACCCCTGTTCCTCACAGGTCACAGGTGAGGGCAGCTCATGACCCTTTTCTGTCCTTTTGCTTTGTGCCCACCAAGGACAAGGACTTCGGCAAGCATGCGCTGCGGAAGGAGCACGTCAACCCTCCTGCAGAGGTGAGCACCAGCCTGAAAACCTACCAGCACTTCACCTTGGAGAAGGCTTACCTGCGGGAGGACTTCTTCTGGGCCTTCACTCCCACTGCTGGAGACTTCATCAGATTCAGATTCTTCAAACCGCTCCGCATTGAAAGGCGAGTGCCTGGAGAGGGTCGGCAGGGGAGGATGTGGGGACAGCCTGGAGCATGTGGGGGCACTTTCCTTTTGCTCTTTGGGCTTGTGTTGAATTTCTTGCCCATCTCCTGCTTGGCTCTCCAGGAGGAGGGAGCAGTGCTCTTCCAGGGGAAGGATAACTTGACCCTTCTTTGGTGGGGCCATGTTTGCCAGAGCCCTTTGTGCTTGTGAGCAGTCCACGCTTTAGCTAATCTGGCACAGAAAGTCTCTGTCCAAACCATGTGCCTGTGGGCTTTGGGGAAGGTGCCTCCTAGGTTGAGCTGTCTGACGGTTCAGCTGGCGTGAAAGCCATTGTGTCCCCCCTCACTCAGTGTGGGTTTCTATGGCTTTGGTCTCTGTCACAGGTTCTTCTTCCGCAGTGGGAACATCGAGCATCCAGAAGACAAACTCTTCAATACAACTGTGGAGGTTTTGCCATTTGATGTAAGTGTTTTATCAACAGTGGAGATGGGGTTGAAGTGGGAAGCAAAAGAGATTTGAGAGAAGGGAACTACTTAAAGCCGTCAGGAAAATCTTTACAAGACTCGAGTGCTTCTGAGAGCTTCTGTCTGGGAACCAGGGGTCACGCCTGGTGTGGTTCCCCCTCGGGAGCAGGGATGCTGTGCCGAGCAGTCGCCATCCATGCCTGCAGAGGGGATGCTTGGATGGACGGGATGGCTGCAGAGGAGGGGATGGAGCCAGGGTGGTGCAGTGGGAGCATCAGCACGAGGGCAGCAAATGCTGGGCATGAGGCTCAGGGTGCCAGGTGGGGGGATGAGATGCCGAGGGCTGCTGGTGAGGGTTGCTGCTGTTGCTTGGGGCTTATGGGCAGCTCTTGCC
Organism: Cuculus canorus; assembly: GCF_017976375.1. Classification (NCBI taxonomy): domain Eukaryota; kingdom Metazoa; phylum Chordata; class Aves; order Cuculiformes; family Cuculidae; genus Cuculus; species Cuculus canorus. Next base: position 15,104,792 of record NC_071414.1, read on the forward strand.
ACTGGCCTTGTGCGGAGCTCCTCTCCTTTCTGCAGAGCCTGCAGTCGGATAAGGAAGCCTTGCAGGAGGGGAGAGGCACAGCTGTCAAATACCGCAGGACGCCGGATGGCTACATCCAGATAGGTACAGCAGGGTGCGGGGTGGTAAACTGCCCGCTGGGTTTGATGACTTGGCCCATATCCTCACCTGCAAGTGAATCCAGACCCTTAGTGCTGTTTGCTTGGCCAAAAGTAATTTCTGCTCGACGGGAGCCAGGTTGGAAGAGGATTTAATTGTCACTGTTGCCTCTCCTTCACTGCCCTCCTTTCCCTCTTGGACTTGGGGTCCTCTTTAGGTGTTTTTCTGTCTTATGTTTCTGCCTCTCTCTACTCAGAGATGAGACCAAATGATTCAGATTATCCATGTGCCTAACTTGATCTTAAAAACCTCCAACACGGGTGATTTTTGCACTCACCCTCCACAGCCTCTCTGTACTCGCACCACTTGCAGCTTGGACTTTGTCTCCTACCACCTAAGTTTCTTTTAGTGCTTGTCCTGCCGTTGGACTTGAATGAGTGATTGCAGCCTACGGGTCCCACTGATGCATGGCGAAGCCCTGGGGTCTGTGCTGAGATGCCTGTTTGTTTTCTTTTAGTAGAAAAATGAAAAAAAAAAGGCTGTGAGTGCCAGGGCATTTTTCTTTCATTTTAGCATTCCTCCACGTGCTGGCTGGTTTCTCCTGATTGCATTTTCAAAAAAAAAAAAAATCAAACCCCAAAATGGGACATAGCAGCGGGCTGAGACCTTGCTAGCGCTACGGAAATAAGGTTTGCCTCCATGGCGTGGATCCTGAACCCATATTTCTCTCTTCCAGGACAGCGCTACCATCAGGCCACTCTGCTCCCTGTTGTACAGCAGGGATATGTAGCCAAATACTCCCCATTTTGATTTGTTTAGCTGATTTTTTTTTGTTCGCCTAAGTGTCACATTTTGCACTGTACTGATGTCCGTGCTGCTGGTTTTTGGCTCGTCTGGTGTCGAGGAGCTGTGGGACAGGGGCTGCCGTGGCTGCTTGTGGTCCCTGCCTCACTCCTTGCTCTCCGTGCCAGGTTCCTTCTCCAAAGGTGTTGCAGAGGGCGAGGTGGACCCATCCTTCGGGCCGCTGGAGGCCATCCGGCTGTCCATCCAGACCGACTCTCCAGTGTGGATCATACTGAGCGAGGTACACCGGGCTGCGTGGGCAGAGGGACGGCTTGGGGCTCCCCACCACCTCCCCCCCTGCACTCTCCTAATTCCAGCGCTCTCTCCTTCCAGATTTTTATCAAAAAAGCGGAGTGACACAGGTGTGAGGAAGGATGGACGTGCACTGGATCCCCGGTCCTGCTCCCTCCCCTCCCGCTCCCTTCTCCCCGTGGCGCCTCGCCCGGGTGTGAGCACAGCTGTGCCGGCGAGGCGCACGCGCCACCAGGCCTCGGCAAACGGGCTGCCAGGCCGGCACCACCATCCCCAGCCGGTGCTGTGGGGCCAGGACGTCATCTTCTCCAGAAGAAGAGTAAAAAGCAGAACCCAATCTCCCACGCTGAGGGCTGGCTTTGCTCCCTGCAGCCTCTCGTGGGTGCACGGCTGTCGTGCTCGCCACACCGACACAAGGGACAGTTTGGGGTCGGGGTGAGCTTTAGCAAGTGTGGGGACTAAAAGCAGCTCCAGCCCAGGACAGGGCGATCGTCAGCTGTATTTGGGGACTGAGCGGGAACTTGGTCACGTCGAGTCCTGCCCTGCTGGCGCACTGGGATGGAGGTGGCCAGGAACCGAGGTCTGCCTTGTCTTTGCCCAGGCAACAGCCCTGGCCACAGCTGAGAATTAAGTGAGGGTGAAGACTGACGCTCCTTCGGTGGAGGAGGAACATATCCGAAGGGGTTGGAGCTATGAGTATGGCAGGGAAAACAAAATAAAAATAAAATACGCCACACTGTGCCTGCCAGCGTTGAACACAGCCCCTTCACTCACGGTGAAGTCTCCAGTGTCTTCATGCCTTGAGGTTGAGTACAGAAACCTTTAAATAACTGTTTCGGTTATTGATTGGTGTGAATTTTGGGGAGAGAAAAAAAAAAATGAACCAGAAGTAGCTCAGTTCAAAAGTAGTAGGGATTAGTGTAAATCCCAATGTCTCTTCAGCTATACACTGGAATGCATTATACTACTTTAACGTGCTGTATTTTTTATTATTGGATACATTTGATTTTTTCAAGTACCTCTCTATATATAAACATATAAAATAATGTGCACTGTAATAAAAGCTAAATTTAAACCTTTTGGAGCAGCAGTGAGAGTCACTCGCAGCAGGGAGGCCCTTTCTCTGCCTTTGCCCGCCTCTTCCCTACCCCAGGACCGTTTGTGTCCCTCAGCTCGAAGTGGTGCCATTCCTCAGCGCTCGCCCTAACCCAATGCTCCCAAAGCATTGCTCATGCTGGGGAAAGCACTTAGAGCAGCCCAGGGCGAGACACGTATTTTTGCCCCTGCAGCAGCAGCAGCACAGGAACCTTCATCAGTTATTAAAGAAAGGTTGGTCAGCTCTTCCCTTGGCAGAGAGCAAGGAAGGCACGTGGGCAGCCGTGCACCCAAGGCTGCGCTGGTGGAACAGTTGTCTTATGAAATAGGTTTCTCTTTTTATTCTCTTTTTATTCTCACATAGATCTTAGCAAGGAGCTGCCTGGGTGGTGCCAGCTTGAGTTACCAGCAAACCCCAAGTGTGCAGCAGAGGTGGAAAACTAGAGAGAGGGCAAAGTCCTGCTGGTAGGTTGGAGGTAAGTGAAGTCAGGGCCAAGTCAAGATCATTCTACTCAATGCCAAACAGAGATATCGGCATTTGGACTAGAGTCAGGCTTTTTTTCCCAAAGTTTAGATAAGGTGTTAGAGAAGTTTACCCCCTCTTTCAAGTTGATTCTTATCATAGCAGCTTTTCCCATGCAACCCATTCCCCTGACCTTCAGCTGTTCTCACGGTTTGTTCCCAAACCCCTTTGACAATCACAGGTGATTTCTACTGAGAAAAGGAATTTATTTTTTGCATAGCCATGACGTGATCCTTCAACATAGATCCGTACAGCAGTAAGGAGAAATGACAACAGTGTATGGGTCAACCCCTGCTCCGGGAGGCCGAGCCAAAGGCATGAGAGGTTTTAGAGCAGGCAGTGCTACAAAACGCAGCTGTGCTGCCCATGGGCAGAGCCTGGGCAGCGTTTGCTGTCTGTAGTAGAAGGGACATCAGCTCCGAAGAGCAGAGCTTTGCCAGCAGGGAAGTGCCAAGATCCACCTCCCTTCAAAGGTAAGTGCAGAGCTGGGGAGATGCTCACTCCCTGAGCATTCCAAGCAACTCCCACTCCTCCGACAAGGACCAGCCTTGGGTTTTGGAGAGCAGCTGCCCTGCTCACCAGGCGCCGAGCAGCTGGAGGGGCTTCGCCAGCCCTGCCGCCCATGCGGAGGAGCAGGGCGGCACAAAGTGTGCCAGGAGCCCGGCCACCGCCAGCCCCAGCAGCAGCCAGAGCAGCCGGGCGCTGGCGTACAGCGGCGCCAACCTGCATGAGGAGAAAACATCGTCAGACCCCACAGCCAACCCAGGGCACTAAGCGTGCTGGTGAGGGTTCAGCATCCCCCATCCTCCTCCAATACTGTGCTGGGGGGACAGGAGGGGAGAAAGGGGTGATGCAAACCTGCTTGCAGTCCAACCTGCAGGAAGGAAATCTGCCCCAGGGAGGTTTCCAGCCTCCCTGGAGTAGTTTGTGGTGCCCACAGCCCCAGCTGGGTACTAACCGTGCCTGCGCAGCCGCCATGTAGCCCTGGAAGTACTTGAGGCGGGTGTAGAGGTACAGCAGCCCACAGCCCGCAGCCACTCCTGGGGGAGAGAGGGGAGCTTTGGGGCCGGGGGCTTCCCCCTGCAGATGGGGCATGGCCACGAGAATGACACCCAGACAGACTGATTTGAAGTGCTGTGGGAGTTTAAATGGGTTTTCTTCCATTTTTGTGAAAGATTAACTTCTTTGCTCCTTAAAGTTGCCCTAGGACTTGAGTTTGCAATGCTCCCTTCCGTGCTCTGTCCTCACATCTTCCCATGGTGGCAGCTGAAACCCCCAAAACTGCTTGGTACGGGATGGATGACTAATTGCTTGGTTCTGCTTTCTCATTCTGACATAACAAGTTGAGTATCGTGTTGCAGCTCTGCTTTAGGTTGTGGCCACCAGCCTGACCTTATCCAAGAGGAGCAGCCAGGCTTTAAAGGAGCGTGGGCTGCCAACACCACCAAACCTCTCCTTTGGGCAGGAGACCAGCTTGGCTGTCCCCTATAGCTTCATGCTATGGAAGGGCACTCCTCCATCCGTCCAGCCAAAGAGGAACTTTGCTTTCCCTAAGCGACAGCCTCACGGGTACAGAGAGGCTGTGCCTGAGTCACTATCAGATTTAAATCGGGGGTTTTTTTGGTTTGCGCGTGTGGTTTGGGTTGGGTTCCCCCTCCAACACCCCTCTTACCTTGATGGAAGAAGATTCCAGCAACCCAGAGAAGTGAGATGAAGATGGGGAAGTACTCTGAGCAATTTGCCCTGGTGAGAACCAAAGATCAGTTAAAACCGCATCCTCACACATCAGAGACAGGTTAACCGAGGCCAGGCGGGAGAGCTGGAAACACACATCAGAGCAAACTGAAAGGGCCAACAAGGGGCCTTGCTGTGCTGGTGAAAAAGCCTTTTCTGCCACCAAGGAGACCAAATGTCTGTATTTTAGGGAAGAAAAGCACCCTAATAATGCCCAGCATTCAGCTCACCTGTATTCCCACAGCCCCTGGAATGACAAGCAGTGGCTGAGATGGAGATGTGTGTGCTGGCCCCTCGGTGGGTCTGTCCTTGGCCCCACACACGGTGCCTTCACAGACATCGGGTGCATCTACAAGCTTAAAAGCTGCAAGGGTAGAGGTTCCTTGAAGTTATTTAAGGAGTTTTCTGTTCCCCTTGGGTGAGCACAGCTCAAATTCGGGTGTCACACAAGTCTGCTCCAAGAAGGAGCCTTCTCCCAGATCAAATTCAGCAGAAGGTAATCAAATCTCCAGCCAGGTTTTCTTCGACAAAAATACAGTTTTTCTGCAAGAAAGGACGGTATGATCTGTGCTATGAAAAACAATGGGTTTGTTTCTGATTTCTCCAACATTCTACCATTCCCTAGGCAATTTAATCATACATTTGGCCAAAAATCTACCAAGTCTCGGGGAGTGGAGCCAGATTAGGAGCTGGAAAAAGCCTGAAGAACCTAATGCTGCAAACGCAGTTTGAGCCTCAGTGAGGAGGGGCTGCCAAGGTTCCAGGAGTGAGTAATAAATCAGTACCTGTCCCCACACACTTTTTTTTTAATATATCAAAACAAATTATGCATTTTTATCGTTTTCAACAGGGAAAAGAATAAAGGAAGGAAAGAATCTTATAAGAAAGAAGTACCTTTTCAAACCTGAGTTTGCTGAGGTCACGTTCTCCACGGAATACAGCGGCTGCCGCAGCCCCATGGCACAACCCGGGTAACGCGCAGCCCGGTGTTTAATTAAAAGCCACATCAGCAGCTCCCCGGCGAGCAAAGGCTGATGCCTCCCACGCCGGCTGGCCTCTCACTGCTTCGCAAAAGGACCGAAGCGGGTGTTTTTGACACTTCACAAACGTTTCCTGCACGCTGGCAAGGAAACACAGCTGCTTTGTTCAGGATTTAGGGCCGTTCTCGAGCTGCCCTTCAAAGCGGCTCCAGCCAATTCCATTCAATCGCTTATGAAACTGTATGGCTGAGTCGAAAGACGGGATCCGGCGCTTGCTGGAGGCTGAAGGGATCTGTGAACATTCCCGGTTTAGCTCCAGCATTGCTCTCTCCCATAGGAACAGAGCAAACAGGCTCAGCCCTCGGCACAGGCCCACGAGCGCCGGCTTCCACCGCACAGTGGTTTTATTCAAAGGAAAAGAATTAAAACATCCTCGTCGCTGGTTGTGCCAGCGAGGCCCTTTGCTTCGGTTCAACAGCAAAAACTTACAAGCAAATATCAGGTTATTAACATAGCTTAATGATTATAAAGCATTAACACTCAGCACCTCTTCCAGGCAGCCACTAATTTGTAATTTGGCTGCTTCTCACAGCGCTGGAGGGGGATTATCGCAGGCAGAGAGAAACACTCCAGCTACAGTGCTCAAGAACAAAACTCAGACCTCTCCACACAAAGCATTAAAAAAAATGTAGTAGCAGAAAGTGAAAAGGTGTCTTGAGGGGTGACTTCAGTCTTCCCTGGCAGCGACGCTTGCCTCAAGTCATTTTTAGATCAAGTCACCCCGAAGAAAAAGTCAAAATCTTACTGAGCTCGGAAGATCCGCTCAAATTCTGGGTGACCTGTTGTCTCGGGAGGGGAGATCTTGTACTTCCGCCGGGCGTAGATCACCTGCAGCACAAAATAGGCTGAAAACAAGAACACAGGAAGGGTGACAGCCTGGCAGTGTTTTATTTAGCCCAAGCTTTATCTCGCTCAGAATCAAACAAGTGGTTAGAGAAAAAGAGCTGATACTGCCTGGGTTCACAGTCCAGGGCTTTCACACATGATCTGGAATATATGTGCCGATTATTTCACGCTCGTATTTTAAGTTCCGATTTGGTTATGGTGGCAGGCACTGTGCGGCGGAGCCGAGGCGCTGCTGGTGCTTTGCATAGACCCACACCCAGCGCGGCAGCGGAGCCCTCGGTGCGGCTCCCTGGCAGCAAAAACACACCTTAGTCCTGCAGGAAGGCCACCACCACACACTAAAACCTTACCCCCAGCCCATGCTCACACTCAGAATCCTTCTTTTTAAACCCTGCGCTCTGTATTTAGAGTATTAGTGCACCTGCAGTCAGACGGGTGCAAAGATTTTGTTACAAGGATGGCCCCATGTCAGAGAGCAGCAACCAAACCACGAAGCACTGGGATGTTATTAAGTCATAGAATCATAGAATAGTTTGGGTTGGAAGGGACCTTAAAGATCATCCAGTTCCAACCCCCTCTGCCATGGGCAGGGACATAACACTGGCTCAGGCTGCCCAAGGCCCATCCAACCTGGCCTGGAACCCCTCCAGGGATGGGGCAGCCACAGCTTCCCTGGGCAACCTGGGCCAGGGCCTCACCACCCTCACGGTGAAGAAATTCTTCCTAAAGTCAATTACAGATGCTCACGATCATGGCAATAAAAGGAAATAAGAAGGAGGGTGATGGCTTCTTCCAGTTCATTCCTGCAGGGTAGCCCCAAGGCTCGAGCACCCCAAGGAGCTGAGTTGCTGCCAACGGCTGTGATCAAATTTGGGCTGAAACACAAACTCTGTGTCTGCTGTGTTGCTCCTTTGTACCTTTGTAAGGGACACGGAGAGTCACTTCTTAAGATTGAAAACTTAACACAGATATTTGGACTGTTTCACTGTTTGATGAGAGTTCTTATTTCCACGGGTGATTGCTGATATTCCAAGCGTTTACATTTAGGTGCACCACTACATGGCTGCACTTATTGAAAATGAGAATTTTCACACAGAGGAAAACTAACTTATAAAAACGATTACTTTGGTGGCCGAGGCAGCGTGCTGCTAAGCGAGTCGCTTGGATTAGCAAGGTCCTAACGTAGCAACATTTCCAAAGCACCAAACGGAGATGAGGAGCCAGGCTGCAAAAACTGGATTGTTGTATTCCCACAAAGAAGGTACAGTGGGATAGAGAAGGCAAAGTAGGGGCAGATGTTGCAAGATTAAAGAGAAGACATATCCACATGTGCCTGCAAAAGGAGCATTAGAACATATGCAGAACAAAAGGGAATTGGAAATGTAAATAATCTGATGCTGTACGACCTGCGGATTGCACAACATTATCCATTTAAATACACATAGACATTCATTTAAGAAAACATCCATGTGTTCTGGCCTCTTCCACAGGGTGTGCAGTGACCCAGCCCGAAGTGAGAGCTGCTGAGAGAAGGGTGGGGAGGAACAGCTATGCTTTCCCTGGAATCATTTTTTGCCACGTTGATAATGGTTGAGGGTGACCTCTTCATCAGTGTCTTTATTAACCTGCCTTTATTTTGGCTACCTCCAGCCACTCTGCTACAAATTACCTGTTAAAATTCAATCACAGAAGATGTTGTACTTTAAAGATGTTCTGCTGTTGAAATGGTTATAAGTAAAACTTAAATTTCATTTCCTTCAAGGATGCTGGCTTTGAGGTTCATGAATGATTTAGTCCCTGTTAAATACCAAACATCTTCAGGCACGACAATTCCCCCCATGATCAGCCAAACGTTTGCACCATTTTACCATTGAAGGAAAACAGCAATTTTCATTGCAAGGACTCCAAGGAAAACATGGGGATCGAGCTCCATGGTTTAATATAATTAGCTTACTACCACCTAGCATCACATGAAGGACACTTACTTTGCTCCAGGACTCCCAGAACTGTGACGGTGGCCAGCAGGTCTATCTGATTTCTCATGTTGGTGCCTGTGGACGGAGCCCCCAGCCCAGGGCGATGAGCAGAGCTGCTCTCCAACCCTCTCTCCCATCCACCCACCCCGGCAGGCTCTACAACAGCCTCATTGCTCTGCAGCAACACGTGTTTCCTCCACCACACGTTAACTCTCCCCACGCCACACGATTTTCCAAAGCACCCACCAGAAAATGTCTATTCCAGACAAGTGCTTTCTGCTTTTCTGCAATAGTTTTGTGTGTGAAACTCTTGCAATTCTATTTACAAGCTTTGTGCCATGATTGAATTACATACTGCTGGCAATTGAGAGATGAGGGGAATTTTTCCAGCCTGTTTATTGCTAGTTTTAAAGACCTCTAAAGCATCTAAATTACATACAGGCTGTAAAAAAATATTAACAAATTAATGACTTGACTTCCACCCTTATTCCAAGTAGCAGAGTTGACCATGTGAAAGATTTTCATCTGGAATAACTTAAGTCTATTCTTGGATTCTGAATTTTTAGAAGTGCATTCTGATATTCTATCCTATTAATTCTGGAAGCTCACCAAAGAGAGTCCCGTCCTTTCCTGGTGCTCAGTCACTTCTTGTAGTTTTCTGATGTTTTCAAACCTCTGCAGAACAACCTTTGTTCATGGCCAATACAGCAAAAAACTGTTCTCAGTTCAGAGCGGATGGCAGCGCAGGATGTAGAAACACACGGACCCTCAGAGACGTTGCACCGACATAATTGCAACTGTGAAATGTCAAGTTTGAAAACCAGCAGTAGTTTAGCCCTGATGATCTTCTCTCTCCAGACCACAAAAGCAAAATATGCAGCAGTTCAAAAAGTTATAAAGTTGCTCCAGAGCACAGGGTATGGATAAAAGCCTGCTCTGACTTCCAAGATTTTAAAACCAAAAAAAGAAGGGGAAAGAAGTATTATTCATTACTGACTAAGGTTTCCCCTTAATTTGGATGAAGAGAGGGGACAGCTGAGCCACTTATCGTCACACAGAAAACCTCAGTACAGAATTTGTGCCCAGGACCAACAAGGAGCGACCAGACCTACAGATTCTCCCAAGTGGGGCGTAGTCTGGTTTGACTCTTCATCACCTCAAAACCCCACTGCGACAGCTCATCAAATCAAACATTTAATTCCAATATACAGTTGTAGATTTTTTTTGTAAAAGACCTGTGTAGAACAGCAAACCTGCTCCCCTTCTCTGCAAAACACTCAGAGGCCATCTGATCATCCAGGTGATGGAGCTGGAAATGGCTCTGCTCACTGCAGGGGGGTTGGACCAGGCAATCCTTGGAGGTCCACTCCAACACAAACCATTCTATGACACGACTTTCGACTCCCCAGGCTGCTGGCAGACCCAGACTGAAATAGAAATGAAACAATTCACCTTAATAGAATCTATCGGCCTCCCAAGATTTCACCTGGGGTGTCTGATATGCGAGTCAGAGGGGAAATATCACACCATTTCAACAAACTTCTGCTTTAGGAAACAACTCCATTAAAGAGTTCTATCAGCCACAGCAAAACAAGAAAAAAAACCCACTTTAATGAGCAGAGCCTGGTCACAATCTGCCACTAACTCCTTAACATCTTTGGAAAAACATGGATGTCACTTCAACGGGGGATTTTGTTTCACTCAGCATTAAATATAATGCAGCCTTTAATGGGATGATAAAGGAAAAGTTAATAAAGTAATAACTTCAAAGTTACTCAGAGGCCCAAAGCAGCTCATCCTGGTACTGTTACTCATCGTTACATTCGGTTCTTTATAAGCTTCTGAAGTTACAGGTCCTCTCCTGCCCACAACTTGAGACTTGTAGAATGGGAATATTCCCAAAGCATATTCGAGTGAGTCAGGATGCTCTCTGCGAGGAAATCTGAAGGCTCTGAGCTGGGGCCTTAAACATCTTAGCTATATAATAAGACATCAACTTCAGTGCCCGGCGAACGCGCCTTCAATTTTTGAAGCCGATTAAAATTCATATTACATGCTTGAAATTACAGTAAAAATGTAAAATGAATACAGCCTTAGCAAGAAATGCATGTGTTATACTTGGCAATTCTTTATCGCTGCTGCTGAATCTGTGGTTGGAGAGACTTGCGATGTTAGTTTAGAATTAGGACTAGATATCATCAGCTAAAAGGCACTCTTGACAAACAGGAAATATTACACACAGTAATGAGTTCTTTGGTCTGCTGTAAACGTTACAATACACTAAGAGAACCACTTCGAATGTTCAGTTCAGAATAATTAATCCAGTAATAACTCATTAACAGGAATGCACTAAGATCCAAGCACACACCACTGAAGGCAGGCTCCTCTGGGCACTGATGGAGCCACAGGTCCTTGCTTTACCTGTTTACCAACATACCTGTAGGTGTCCAGCTTAAGAGGTTCCTCAATCCAGCAGGGTCGGAAAGACCTATTTTGCTGTTCTTTTCCACAGCCTCTCCAACCCACCGGCTCTGGGCAGTGGCTCAGGACCTGACCAGCAATCTTCATGTAACTCGCCGCCAGTATTTTGTTCCTGGTTCAGACACGTTAACTCCCGCCTGCAGCACCTGCTCCTCATTTCTCAGTTTGGTTATTTGTTTGCAGCCCGCCAACGTCAAACAAACATCTTTGTCTTTTTACAAGTCTCAAGGAAACCAGTGGGAACATCTAAGGCCTGTTATTTTGAGGGAATTTAAGCCTATTTTTGGAACGCTACCATTTTGCATGTGAGGTCTGGAGTAGTTGTTAACAGCTTCTTCATTAGTAAAAATCACCTCTGCAGTTGCATTTCTCAGCTTAAGATCTACAACGGCATTAAAAAAAACATAAGTCCAGAAGGAGTGGGTGTAGCATAAAGCCTTGTTCTCACAGGAAAGTTTTCTAAGACCTCTATAAATGGACTTTTTGAAACTGTAAGAATTTGTAAGACACGGCAGAAAAATATAAGCCTTAGTAACAGGCTGACCGAAATCGCGTGTTGGGATGAAGGAAAGCATCTTGCTGGGAACACCACCAGTGAACAATGCTCTGCTCACACAAATGCATGAAGTCACACCATGTATGTTTAATACACTAGCAAAATATTTATTTTATAATGATAAAACAGAAGTGAAGGATTTTTTTGGTGTGCACCAGAAACTGTAGTAAAAGAATAAGGGGATTAATGGACTCTTTATACATTTCAATGACAAAAATTCATAAAGGTTAGCATCAGATTCAACTGTTCTCCATTTACAAGCATAAAACTTACCATAATACCCCCCAAACACATATATAAAGAATTATAGTTTTAAAATCTATAAAAAGTAAAAAATATACAGTCAGAAGATCTAACTCTTATTCAAATCTTTAATATAAAATTGTAAACATTTATTTACACAAAGGAAATGTGTATAACAAAATTTTGAGCACCCTTTTCAATTGAATCGTGGTTTTTGGAAGGCAGTGGATGTTGCACAGTGACACTCTCACCTTTCCTACCCAACCCAAACCGCAGTTTATAAATAAAGCCATGGGCGGCTGGCCAGGTACAGTTCAGGGGAGATACATTTTATTGCTCTGAAGCTGCAAGAAATGGAAAGCCCAAGTGCATATACAGACAACTACACGTTAAAGGGCATAAAGGCAAAGCCCGGCCCTACCCCATGCACCTATGTACATCTAAACTGTATTTTCATTTCCATTGAACTGTTTCAATCTTGTTACAGTGACACCGTGTTTCCAACAGCGATCCCACTGCGTGGCCAGGGATCAAAACCAGAAGCGAGGGCTGTTGTTTCTTATTGGGTTCAACACCGTTTGGATCCTGTTCACATATGAAGACCAATGGGCATTATAAGACAGTCTGTCTAGACTCACACTTCATTTGACTTCAACAGCACCATGAAAAGGCCCTGTCACCAAGTCTAGATACCTTCCTGAACAAACCTCTCGTCAAGCAGGGCAATATCCACCTTAGCTTCCAGAAACAGTGGAGGGAAGAACACATCTGCGTTTTCCTGGACATTTAGCGGGATTGCCTTTTTGGTAGTAATAATGCAAACAGATGTTCTTTTCCTCCAATTAAGATATCACGACTGGATGGACTGTATTTTGACTTACTCAGAACAAAGCCTGTGTGCAAAGTCTACTGGAAAATGCAGCAGATTTCACCACAGCCTGAACAGGGAAGAAAGAAAAGCTGAATCCTACTACCCTGTTATTTCTCTGAAGTGTTTGTAAGGGGGAGAAAAAATTAGTGACATTGAAGGATGTCACTTGCAATTATGAGGTCCCAAACACCCCCAACAGGAAGGGAAGGCACGCTGGTGCAAAGTTAACCCTTAAAAATAAAAATACAGCAAACACTCCTTCGCCTGCCATTGCTAGTTTATATCTATATTCTTCTAACAACACTGACCTTGGACCAGTTTTTGGTTTAACTGAACAGCAAACCAAACTCACCATCTCTTTTCTTAGATTGCCAATAAAGTTAGCAACAGTTATTTGCATCTCAACTACTAATTCTAGAAAATAAAAGTGTCGACAACTGAAGTCACCAACACCTTTGTCTTCCCATCCAAAGACAATATGAATATTATCTTTTCAAAAGCTCTACGAGGGATTAAGTCTGCTTCAGTGAAGTTTTATCCATTATTCAACTGTGGGATCCACCGATCAACGCACATCTTTCACCAACAGTTCAACATGATACAATAGCAAATCTGTTCCAACAGAGCGTAATTCATCCACACTAGGTAAGTGTGTTGGACAAACCATGTTCCATGCATATTTGGAAAGGGTTAAAGTATTAGTGTTAAAAAGCAGTTTTTAAAAGTGCAAATTGTCTCATAAAGGAGCTGCAGATACAGTAAGATATTTTCCTTCTTTGAATTCAATGTTATCCTTCGCTTCCCTTCACCCACTCTGGAAAAAAAAACCTCTCTCACATCTCTGCAGTGCAGAAAACTCCTGAAGAAGCCAGTCTGTGTCGAAGGAAATTTCTTTTAAACCACAATGCTGGGTTTGGTTAGAAAGTCTAAAGCAGTTTTCCAAAAAAGTGGATTCAGAAAGGGAAGAGGTATTTGTGCATTTAAAAAAAAAAAAAAAGCTTTCAACTTTATTTTCATTTTAAAATAAAGGTTAAGGCAAGGTGGTTTGTTGGTGGATAAGGGAATTTTTTGGTAGAAAGTAAGGACTTTGGAACACTGACTGTTCCCATTGCGGTTTTTGTCCTTTCCAGACTGACCCCAGCACACAGATAAGAGGTGTCCTTGGGCCGAGCTGAAGAACCAGCATCTGCTTCAAGGGATATTAAAGAAATAAATCCACCAGTCTATACAAAGATTATCAAACTTAAAACTCAGTATTAAACAACAAGTATTTAAAGGGGGAGACTTCCATACTGGAGCAATCCTGATACAAGTATTCTCCCAGGCTGCCTGTGCTATTATTGCTGATAAGGACTTTCCACCTCTCGGCCCAATTCTTTTTTCTTCACTTTCATCCTGAAGTGACAAAGTCTTGTGCTCATTGCGTCACTGCGAACTTTGGGGAATGAACTGATCTCAAAAGTTAGTTTTACTTTTTACAACAAAGAAAACTAGATGAACTGACATGAAGCAAAGCCTTTGTTTAAATACAACTACCTTTGGAAATAAGTTATGAAGAAACAGGTGCAAAGTAAATGGCTTTACAATTCACGTTAAACCTACTATAGTTTAAAAGTTCTCCCATAAGAAATTCCCCCTTTAAATACAGCAAGGTATAAGCCAAGAACTGTGCCTCTCTACAACAGAGTGCAAACTGCAGCTTAAAGACTACAATCTATTAAGACGACTACCTAGACTAACTGGCCAGGTTTTAATACTTTCTTTCATCTATTCACCAGCATCTAGAAATATTTACTGTGAAGTATCACTTGCTTACTGAGGATACAGGCACACGCTTCAGCGATGGGTAAAAGAAACAATTCAAAATAGTTTGCAAGCATACTCAGGTGCATACAGCCTCTTCTCAAATAAAAAGTCAGAAGTTGGATGGACAGTACTAAAATTGCATGTCAAGCTATGAACAATTAATGATTGCAAGTAATAGCTGCAGGAGACTAAGCCCTAGGCACAATTAGTGCAACTATTTGCTTTCTTTCTGCACTATTTCCATGGAATTTTGTTTTATTTTTAAATAACTAAAAACTTAATTTTAGAACACTGCAAGTGAGATTTCTGAAAGGCTGGCTAGGACGCGCACAATTGTTTTTTGACCTGTTCAAGTGTGCGACTCCTTAGAGACACCAAGACAAAGTGCACTGTTCCTGCAGACCCGCTTGGTGCACTGTCACCGTCTATCAACACTCATTGAGAAGCAGCTCCAGTCCCTTTCCCAACCCTTTACCTCTAATGCCTGCAAGACTCCTCAATGCCACAGGTTTTTTGGTCCAAGTGTTGTTTATATTTCATGAAATAATTAAAAAAGTAGACCCCCCACCCCGGCCCCATTTTAATGAGTTCCTAACAACTCGTCCAAATCATTCATCCACTCCTCTGAAGTCCTGTTTTTCAGCAAAGAGTCTATCAGGTCTGTGTCACCAGTTAAGTTCTGAAGTCCATTATTGCCCGATTGGCCACTGTAGGCAAAAGGCAGCTCTTGACTGGTTGTCCTGACAGGGTACCCTTGACTACAGTGCAGGTTACCTCTGTTGGGCATTTGCTGATTTGGATTCTGGTTGAAAGCATTCAGATCTGGAACAGTCTGGTTCATACCAGGCAAGACTTGCTGTGAAGGTACCTGCTGTTGTGTGGGTGGGTTTGTCCGCTGCTGCGCACCTAAAGATGACGACAACATCTGCCCAGAGACGGCAGCATTCATAGAGGTCATCGGTCTGCTGGTGCTTAGGCTTACCTGAGGCATTCCCTGGGCAAACTGCTGGTTGGCCATCTTTAGATGAGTTTGCTGCATGTGGAAAGAGGAGCTGGCAGGAAATGGTCCCAAGCCACTGTTTGCTTGTGTCTGGTTGTTAATGTTAGGGATACCTTGGTGTTGCCAAGATGCATTTTGAGCCCCCATAGCAGCTGGTACTCTTGCCATCTGTGGCTTAGATAAGGTTGGATTCAGTGCCCCTTTGTTGTGCTGCTGAGAAATACTTGAGTTTGCTAAAGTGTTCTGCCCGTACCCAGCAGGAACGGCAGCGCCCTGGCCCAAGCTGCCCGGTCTCTGCATCGATGGCTGTCCGTTGGCACTTTGCGTTGCGTGCTGGGGAACCATCTGCGTCATACCAGACGTCAGGTTGTACAATCCCCCTCGCTGAATGTTTTGCATACTGGGATACTGAGTCACCCCTCGATCCTGCTGGCTGGAGCCCGACTGCAGCGCAGGAACAGAACCGTGTCCAGGTCCCATCTGAATCATGTTCTGGCTCTGAGGAAACATCCGAGGACTGCTGGAGCTGGACTGTCCTAAATTACTGACCCCAGGCATGGCTGAAGAGGATGCTGAAATACAAAGAAACATTTTGCACATGAAATACCTTGGTTCAATCAGAACCAAGCCAGGCTTGGAGACACCAGAATCCAGAAAGGAGGTGCAGCTGTATTTGTACAAACCAACCTCTGCAACCAACACACACTCGAGAGCAGAACTTTAAAAGAGCATCAACTGTTGCTCCAGTTGCACCTCCACCTTGACCTCAAACGCAGATATGCCGGTGGCCTAAAAAATCTGACCATTGCTTCTAAGAGTTTAGCAGCATCATCAGTTTTTAAAAATTGGACTTTAAAGGCAGAACTCTGATATTTCTTTATGCACAAAGTTACACACACATACTTTGAAGAGCATGTACTACCTGCTAGGCTGTTAAAACCCACCACTTACTGCACACACACACACAGAGTCAGTTATTCCATGCATACACTGTGTATCTCATATTGTACAACTGTGAAGCATAATGCGTATAATCACCCTTACACTTCTTACAGCCAACCAAGGGAAGCCTTCCTATGCCAGTATTTTCTCTACTTTTGAATTGAAAAGTAAGCTGCTGAATTTCTTCATATTTTAAGATAGCTGAGGAATATTGGCTCTCCATTATTATTAATTCAATTTTCAGTCAAACAAAATGTTATTGAATTATATTAAAATATAATTCAAATTATATTGCATTCATTATCAACAAAACACACCACAAAACCACCAGTGTTACAGAGGAGTCTTGATGGAGCAGGACAGTGAAGTGGTAGCACATATACCAGCATTTAAGATGCAAAAAATAGCTACCATTATCACAGCAAAATAAAAATCGTCTTAATACTACTGACATTCATTACAGCAAAACATCCTCCATTTCTAACAGGTGTACTATTGTATTTCTGTAGATATGTGGCAGAAGGTAAACATGTTTCAGTGCGATGTTTGAAGGATGCTACTGATGACTGTTAATACATAATCCTTTTGTATCAGTATCAAGTTTTTTCAGTCAAGTAACAAAACCCCATCACAGCTCTACTAGACACCGCCCAGTCATAAACACTGTCACAATGAGGATATCACATTTCTATTTGCATGTTTTCCCTTCAGTGTTTATTTCTGTGGAACGCAGAGAGGAAGGAAACAAAACAAAGGGAACAAGCACTTCTTTGTACTTTTAGGTTTATGAAAAAAGACAAATGGCTTCTTGATGTCCTGTTAGGTAAGGACTCCTCAGGTAAGGAGATTAGTTTTTTACTGTTCTCTCTTTTTTCCACATTCATGAAGCTATTCCAGCTTAATGGCAACATCATCTTTTATTTATCAGTCTTAATACACTGACGACACACCAAGCTGCCTCTCCTGCAAAACCACTCCATGCAGGACACTAACACGTAATGATGAGAATTCAAATTGCATTCCCTTCTAAAGGTAGCAGGGCTAAAGGTTTTAGAGAATTTTAAACTCATCCTAGGAGATGAGAGAAATAATACATCAATACATCACTTATTTTTCTTTCATGAGAGTCTTTGATAGATACAAGCAGTAGCTATGTTAGGCTTCAGAAAAAAACCTGAGTGCTAATACCACATAAATATATCAAAGTTAAGGAGAACTGATAACTTTTACATGGCAATGGTAGTATAAAAAAGCCTTTAGAACAATGAAGGTACTTAAGAATTTCACCCATTTCCAAAGCAATACTAAGCATCAGAAACTTAAGCTGTCTTGTCCCAGATACCTGGAACAGGGAAAGGTGTTATTTGCAACTGAATCAGAGCACAGGTCTAAAAGTTTTAAGGCACTGCAACATGGGAAGATGTAATAAGTTAATTAAATGCTATTCAATCCAGGAAGTGTCAAGACACCTTTTTCTGACATCATTTCCATTGCCACATCACTTACCTGTGAACTGTCCAACCTGCTGCTGGTACGGGTTCTGCGACTGATCCTGATACTGGGGAGGCGGTCGAGTCAGATGCCGCTGCAGCTGCTGCTCCTGCTGCTGCCGCTGTTTCTCCTAGGAAAGGGACAATGCAAGACAATGAGAAAACAAGTTGTGACTATCTCGCACAAACAGAAGCTATCTGCATACTTTTGTGCAGGGCTGGTAACTAAAGGGGCCTCTGCAGCCTTAAAATAACTTCAGATTCTTGTTTCTCAAGGTTCAAATACTGAATCTGACCAGTGGTAAGACTAGGAACTCCGAGAGGCAACACAGCATGCATTACAGGAGTTACTGCAATGCATGCCTTAAGTCTTTAAAACACTGACAATCCGAAATAGTTGTCTTTTAATCAGTAACACAATCAAGAGGCATTGTTAGCAATACTGGAAAGACACTTAACAGGTACAAAAAGAGCAAAAGTGAGCATGTAAAAAAATAAAAAGCCACTATTTTTTTGCTCTTTATCCCCCAGATCAAATTATTTTAGACACCTCTCTTCAGAAATTAAAGTACATAAGTCATAAATATCAACAATGTTACACAGAAAATTAAAAAGTGAACACGTATTTTCTGGCTCTTGTTTTCAAAAAGGAAAAGGCCATAGGTTTCCCTAGAAGATTACGGAAAACTGCAGACTGAAGCTATACAAATTCTGTTACCATTGTTGGCACCAATCAATTGAAACAAACCCCACTAATCATTCAAAACATCCTTGTATCTTTAAAACCTATACCTACTTTACGGTAAAAACATTTGAAAAATGGAATAAGCAAATTTTCTATTAGGAATCTTCCGGGGAAAATATAAACCAAAGCCTTGAGGGGAATGTCGAGAGTATATACATGAACTATCAGTAAAGTTAGAGATCCTGACAGAATAAGCAGCCAAGAGGCTGCTTTTAAAATACAAAAGAGGCACAGCGTTTCTGGCTCTTCTTTCACAGCCTCTTCAACCAGACTGCCATTCTGACGTAACCAAGAAGTGAGACGATGCACACCCACCGACTTATCTGAAATTGCACAGGACACAGAAGGGGGCAGAAATTCCCTTCCAAGAGTGCGAGGGTGAAGACACAAGCAGCAAGCCTTTAAAAGAGAGACCACAAGTAGGCAGATGCATATCACTCCCATCCTTTTGAAATGTCTACAACTGAGAAGCTGTTGAGACATGCTGAGGAATGAAGAGGGCAGGCTGCTTGACAGAAAGGACCTGCTACCTGCAGGACCGGTCAAACCTGAAAGAGGCTGACCACAGAAGCCAGAGAGAGATGCCACAGTTCTGAGAGAAACCAAGAGCTGCAGAAACTGGGTGAGGAAGCAGAAAAGGGGAAAAAAAAAAAAAAAAAAAGAGATGCAGAGTAACAAATGCAAAGAAACAAAAGCTTTGAGTGGCAGATCATCACGCTTTTTCCAAAAGATCTGAATACCAGGTTCTCTCTCCTGAAGGTATCAAACCTTCCTTGAAAATTCATCTGCCCCTTCCTCTACATCAGATATTGATAATCGCTGCATGTGCAGTGCCAGTGCCTGGAATACACCTGCATACACTTTTAAAAATGCAGAAAAGCACTGATGACAGGAATAAAGCCCTTTGGGCTGATTTCCAGCTGAAAGACTTGCAAAAGGTTTAGAGCTTAGAAAGGTTCACACAAGGAGCCTGTTTCCCTGAGAGAGGGTAAAGCAGCTTTCTGCAGTCTGATGGACAGCAGAGTTAAATTCTTTTGGCAGGATAAGATGCAAGTTGGATGCAGATGTCTAATTATTTTCTGCAAATAAACAAGTGAAAGATGTTTTAAAATTTGAAGCATGAACTGCTGTGGACCTCACAGGGACGAAAGGCAGAAGGCATGATATGCTTACAAAGTCCCTTGCTCATGGCTTCCATTTTTAAAGCTCTACAGGACACGTCAACAGTATCACAAACTTATTTTTTATTTTTGCTCTGATTTCATTTGCCATTCTTCTTTCATAAAGAATTACACTATTGCTGGTATGATACTTTCTCTCCCTGTAGGTACTGTCTTGCATTTTCACACTACTCAATTCTACCTGTTATATTCTTTTCATTTGCCACAGTGCCTTGTAACAACAGGAAAAATAAGCCTTGGCAATCAAGTGCCTGTGTTTGGGTCACTTTTATTATTACATTCCTTACATTATTACATTCCTTATTTTTTAACGTGATAACTATTCAACAAGATCTCAAATCCTGTTTCAGTCCAAAGGAAAGCAGTGCAGACAAAAGGACTGCTGGCCCCTCTCACCTGCTCGGCCAGAAGATGTTGCTGTCTCTGCTCCATTAGGAATTGCTGCTTCTGTTGTTCCATAAGCAAGTGCTTTTGTTGTTGCTCCCTCTGCTTCTGCTGGTCCATCAGCATTTGGTGTTGCTTCATCACTGCTGCTTGCTGCTGATTGCTGAGATAGGGTGGGTTGCTGTGGTTACCAGCCATGGAGACGTTGGGAGCCTGGGCACCCACACCAGGGCCGGGGACAGAAACGGGAGCGCGAGGAACATTAGGAGAAGGGGTTTGATCCTGTAGAATACAGAAAAAGTGAGATGAGTTACAGAAACAGGTTAGCCCTCCAAACGTAGAAACTGTGTGTAGCCACAAAGATGAGGAAAGGCGTTTCATGTTGATGGCCACTACTATTAGCATTTTACAGGATAAGGAAGAGAGACTTTATAAATAAAGTCTACACAGGGATGGAAATCATAACACATCTCAGAAAAACAGAAATTGTCAATTATTGCTAATTTGTACATTTACGCTATTTAATAAAAACCACATCAGTTCCATACAATGTTCCATCTTTATGCAATAGCTCATTCACTTGTGAACTTTCTAATGGAAAAGGCAAAATATGATACGGTACCCAGTTCAGCTAATTAAAGACAGACAAACCCCATTTATAAAGTGCCAGGCACAGAAGTGACAGTTCAGAGTTAAGGGTAGAAGCTTCGCAACATTCAGGAACAGAGGCTTTAAGCACTTCCTGAAGTTCAGCTTAGAGAGGTGCATACAGTGCTTTGTGCTTCTGCTCAGCCAGAGGAGTGGTGCCAGTTACAAACAGCAATTCAAACACACCAACTCCCGTTAACTTTGTCAGCAGCTTTTCAAACACTATGTTTTAAATTTTCATCAGACAAAACATGTATTTAATCTTATTTAATCTCTTCTATCAACATTTAATTCAAGTATTTATGCCTCCCCTCCTAACGCTGCTTTTTTTACTGTGTTTACTATTTGCAGGCGAAGGGGAAGCCAGCTATCACTGTTCAAAATCAGTCTTAACATATTTTTCCAGCAATCCAACCATCATGCTATTCCACAGAGAACAATACTACTAAAGATAAGCCTGCTATTATTAATTTTTCATAAGTCTACTTTTTTTTGGAGACCAAAGCTTGGGATAAGCAAAAGTAACAGGAAGCAATTATCATCCACGATTTGATATTCTCCTCTTTGTAGCGGCAAATCCATTTGAAATTTGATCACTTCTATCATTTCTAAGCACAGCTCAGCCTCATCTCTAATGCAAATAAACACTACTTTCAAGTTCAGAATGCAGCAAATGGCTTCAGCCACTGGTTCTCACTCTCTGCAGTTTCACAAGGAATCAGAAGCCAAACAGAGGCAACACTGCACCAAGTTGTTCTGTATGCAAGCTTTTGAGAAACTCTCCAGAAGCATTTACCAGTACTTGTTAATTCAGTGCAAGCGTGGCAGTGTAGATGCAAGGTCATCCTCATGTTTTTCAGTGTGGGGAAGATGTGACATACACAATCACTTCTACTCCTCTTCTTCCATCCAAATGTCATTAGATTAGATTACTTCTGCTAGCTTTTAAAGAGATTAACTTTTTTTTGTGCCTTATAAAGCACCCATTGATCTCAGATTTTCACATTAGTGTGGTATTTATCACAGACTAATCAGATCTTTTTTCATGGGTTTTTTGTTCTGCTTTATTGAGGAAACATATTACCAGAGTTAAATCTCCAACAGCTTGTGCTAGAGGAGCTTTAATCCTTATAACAAATTCCTTTTCTCTCAACAAGCCACCTAGTATGTGCATTGCAGGCACGTGTTACAGAATCCCAGCAAGTCTACACCTCCATCAATGACAAATTTTCACCTGTAGTATCAGTTATGTAGAAGGCAAAGCAGCACCATCTGGAATTTTCCTTTACAGGAAAACCTGAAACACGTTGCTTCAACCAGCCAAGTATTATCATTATTCATTCTTAAAGACATCTTTCTCTCCTATCCCACGCTCCCCCAATCCCCAGAAACTTAACCAATAACAAATTCTTAGATTTGAAAAGCCCCAATGGAGCACTCAAGAAATCCAGAATGCAGCCCCCACTTCCCTCTCTCTTACAGAAGCAACCAAAGGCTACTGTCTTTTCATAGTAAGCCAACTCTGACACAAGTAGGATTAAAACGAAGGTAAAAAAATCAAAGCTTCTTTGAGAACACTGTTTAACACTACAGTTTTACACCAGTTATTTTAGGCAAAAGTTTACACTGTATCTATTTATCTTTCTAAGCAGAAGCTTCTATGAAGTGACATAATTTGTTGCCCACAAAGTATATTAAGCTGGAAATCACGCATTAGCACATGACCTAAAACTGAGTATTAAAAGCTGTCTCCAGCAGAAAACAGAATGATTCTTGCCTCAGCTTACTGCATATTATAATTTTCTTCTTTAAAATCATGCAGCAACTGTTTCGAAACAATACAGAGTAATCCATACTCCAGCCTTACCGATCCAACATCCTGTGGTAAAACCCGAAGTCTGCTACTAAACAAAGGTAACGAAATCCAGAACATTCACCTGATTGTGTGGCAGCCGGTAGGCAATGTTTCCAGACTTGGGTTTCAACAGGATCATCCCATTTTGGTCATCGTTCACATGAGACAGCGGTGGCTGCTGGCGCTGTTGTATGTACGCCAACATGGGAGTCTTGTTCTGACCAGGTACCGTAACACCCTGCTCACATTCTGCTTTGTAATGTGAAAGGGGTTTGGTGTTCCCATAGTCTAGCATAGAGCCTTGACTATTCACAGGGTTCTGGTTCAAGCTGTTTTGCTGATGACCCAAAATGTTTACGTGGTAACTGCCTCCAGCTCTCGGTGAGCTTTTGTTTCCCATATTAGGCATCATTAGTTTCTGATTGTTAAAGTCTGGCTGGTAAACTGATGGGCTGCTGGGATTTTCCATAGTATATGGGACAGCCAGTGGACTGTGAGAAGGCCCAGACTGTTGCCACGTAGACATCTGATTTGTTTGGTGGACTTGTGAAGCTTGCTGCTGGTTCTGCAACATCTGGTCTCTCTTCTGCTTGGCAGCAATCTGCTGAAGTTGATGAGCAGAAGACATTTCT
Organism: Cuculus canorus; assembly: GCF_017976375.1. Lineage (NCBI taxonomy): Eukaryota > Metazoa > Chordata > Aves > Cuculiformes > Cuculidae > Cuculus > Cuculus canorus. The sequence continues at coordinate 15,128,052 of NC_071414.1, forward strand.
TTGGCACTTCCTGCACCCTTCCCAGGTAACAACACATTGGGGAGAGGTCTCTGGACGTTCTGAGAGTGGTTTGATGCCTGCATCACGGGCTGATTAGGATTTTCAGTCATTGACTGACTGGAAGGCTGAAACATGGCCTGAGAACTACCAACCGCTGGAGAAGCGGCACTTACAGGTACAGAAGCAGCACCAATAAATGCTGGACCTGACGAAGTGGATCTCACCTGGGGAGATCCTATCTGTTCCTGTTCAAAGGGTGCTGGGGAAAACTCAGTCTTTATGTTAATATCCTGCGGCAATGGAGTCTGTGCAGCTGAATTTGAAGAATATGCATCCTTTTTCTCTTCAAAGTCTTCATTAAAGAGATCCTTCATGTCTTCATCGGGCACTGATCTATTAAGCTCCTCAATAAGTTCCTTCCATTCTTGCTCATTAAGATTAAGATCAGGCATCAAGTTATTCTGAGATATAGAACCCCCTGCTCCAGCAATCATACATGGAAGATCATCTACGGGCTCCTGCTTCAGCTCTTTGTTCAAACTCAGAGGAAATGAGTCGTCAGTATCACCACCTCCATTCATTTGGAGGCTGGAATCTGGAAGACATTTCTTGCCGATGCCATCTAGCCCCATCGGATGTTTTCCATTAAGCTGTAAGGTATCTCCATTGCCAGATTTCTTGTCAAGATGATGGAGTGGAGACACAGGGGGCATTCCATTGGAAGAACCACTCACTCCACCAAGACCATCATCACGACGCAGTTTCTTGGATACAGAAAATACATCACCAAAGCCATTCTGCTGGTCTCCATTCTGAGGGGAAGCAGCACTGTCAAGCTTTCTTTTCACAGTCTCATGGAGCTGCTGAAAAAAAGGAAGGTTTTAGTTATTTAGTTTTATGTTTCATTGATTAGGATTTTTATTTCTTACCAGAACATTGTCTAGCTCTGAATAAAACATTTTTAAAAAGAAAAAAAAAAGGTTAAAAAAGGTTAAATCTTTGGTAAGATTTATTTTACAAGTCATCATGTGAGATTATTTCTTTACTATAATCTCTTAGGGTAAACTTTCAAAAAGATGTACTATATCAAACGCAGATCCTCCTTCAAACAAAACCAAAAGCTGCCACATAGTTTGATAACAACAAAACGTTGAGAAATGGCTGTGAACTGGAATATCTTATGATTTTTCCTATTCAGAATGAAAAAATACTGAAGAATGCCAAGATTCAAATTTTAGACGAGAATCAAACCCTGTATTTTATTTGGCCCACGTACACTCAGTATAATTGTTCTGTAAGACTGCTTTATAAAGCAGACTCATATTTAGAGAAAAGAGGATCATTTCTCTTGTGATTATAATTTTTGTTATGTATATAAATTTTGTACACAACTACGTTTTTGGCACTACAGCAAAACCACTTGGTCACGCAACAATAAGTGACCAGTTTCACACAATGCAAAATGCAATTTGGAGTTCAGTCAATTCTATCACAGCAGTGTAGGTTTATTCCTCTCCTCATCTCTCCTAGACCATGTGCCAGCTGCTCCTCTCTGCACTACGACCACCAAAGCCCCAACCAGCTCAACAGCTGGCTGCTCACAGCCAGTGAATGCGCGTATTCTTTTTCTTGTAGTGCCACCTAGAAGCAACCAGAAGGTACAGCAAGAGTTTTACAACCAGAGTTTAAGAGCCTTTCTTCAACTCCTCTCTCCTGGCAGCATTCTTTCAAATATAAAGTTCTTTCCAGTGACCTCAAAAACATCTGAACACAGAATCCATGTACACCTCAAAGATGACTATGAACTTTTCCTTCCCTCAGGTGCCTTCTGTAAAAAGAGCTGTGTGTTGCTTGTGCTGGAATGACCACCCCAACGCAGACAAACCTGTAGGGCAGACACGCTGGTCCGACAGAGCATTGCGCTGAAAGAGAAAGCTCCCATCAGCTCCCCAGACCTGCAGGAGAAGCTTGTGCACACCTCACACGAAGAGATCCCCCACAAAATGCCACTTGGCTGAAGTGTGGTTCACCGAACAACAGCTCTCTCAGATGGTCAAAAACCATCTCATTAAACAACCTTCAAGATGCATATGCTTATTTTAATATTACGTGCAGTCTCCACAATGCAGTCACCAACGCTTGGGGAAAACTGTCTCATCCAAGAACAAACAGGGGAAACCTCAGGATCTCGGCACACAAGCGCAAGGTTGTGTGTAGAGCCAGCATAAATTATCAGAATTTTACAGCAGTTGCCTGGGTAACAGCATTCTTTGATTGAAGGGCAGAAGGACTGGCTCACAGTTAATAGTTTTATTTTTTTTTTTTAAACAGTCCCCCATTAGCTGATCTTTGGGAAAACCACTATTTTTTAATGCTTGCATAGGTAGCAGCAAAATCTTATTTTTTTTATCTGAGGGATAGACTGCAGCTTCCCAGGAGACTATGATTTTCTACATGGTTCATGGAAATAGCAGCAGAGTAGTGCTATCAGAAGAACCAGCAGGACGTAGTGAGGTGTAAGTTTGGAGAGGAGGTTGGAACTGGAAACCTCCAAACCTGTAGGTCTACAGCTTGGAATAAGAGATTTAGAGTGAATTTTCCAAATACTGACTTGCAAGAATAATGGAAATTTACCTTTTTTGTAAAAAGGCAAAACAAGAAGAAGCCTCAATTCAATCACATTTGGCCTTCATTGTTTACTTAATACTCAAGTGGGAAAACTGAAGCTCAAGGTGGACCTGCCCAAGGTCATATGATGAGTCAATCCTCAAGTTTAGAAATAGATCCTCCTTAATTCTAAATCATTAGGGAAAAACACACTCCCTGAAAACTGACATACAAGTAATGGTTTAGTTTTGTACACTGAACATATTCTTCTCATAGTTGAAGTAAAATTTCTACGTTGAAACAGAATATATGCCCGTTGGCATCACTGCTCTAATTAGAATTCATACAGAAACTCAAGGAAACTAGGATTTTGGTAGCGTTATAGCTATAATTACACACAGCTCTTCACAGGCTGCAAAAAACACATAGGTTGCGGGACAAATGTTACAGAAGTTAATCTGTGCTAAGATATTTGCTGTTGTACTACACCATTCGCAATAAATGCAACTAACTAGTCAACCAATCCAAGATTAAATCATCCACACTGATGAGCTACAGATACTGTAGTCTAAGAAAGATACTGACCCCTCATCTCCATCACAGGCTCTTTCTCTCAATAAAAACACCTAAGAGCTTTCATATCTGCATGGGTTTTAATGGTTACAATGCTCAGATATCCAATTCCTGGTAGCAGCTTTACTTTAGTTGCTCTATACAAACTCCTCTTTCCACTTAAAACTATATTCCTTTGTAAAAAGAGAAAAAAATTGGGGGTTGACTGCTTCCAGCCTTGCTTCACCTCAGCTAAATCCAAGATTATTTGGAAGATATCCTACCTGTGCATGACAGCCAACAGACACTTGGGAAAGAAGAAAATCTGCTTATCGTCTATCCGTATCAGAAAAGATTAAGCCCAGTCTGTAAAGAGGACACTTAACTTCTGAATTTTAGATGCTATTCACCAACTGCACTTGCATCCTAGTTCACTTTTCACATTAAAGAGAGTCAAAAGCATACTTGAAGATCACAGCAGTAATTCAATGCTGTGATTTACTACTGTAGTTACGCTATCTACAATACTAACAGCCAACCAGCTTAAAACTAACTTAGTAATGGTGTTTCATTTTCTACCTCCTTTCTTCCAAGAAAAGACAGTGCTATAAAGATCTGAGAGGCAAAAGTTACAAGTTCCTTCTCGGTCATTAGAAATACATCCCGATTTATTCTATTTACTCATGTTTAATTTTGAGTAACAGAATCCCAAATCCTCACAAATACATTCCTATAACTACTCTGCAATTTTCTCTTGTGAAATTCCTTTCTAACATGCATTTTTCACACACTCTCAGCTCTTGATTTCCTAACAGAAAAAGAAACACTAAACTCTTTTTTTTTCCCCCAATTTGTCTGCATCTATCCAAAAAATCTGATTTGGGGGGGGAAAAATAACAAGGAGCATGCAAGATACTAGTCAATCTGCAAGCTATCTACATATTGAGCTGCTCCAACAAAGTTCTCAAGGCAAGAAAAACCTGTTCTCTTCTCTTAAAACTCAAAAAAACCCCACTCAACCACAAAACGCTGATGAAAGTAAAGCATAGCTGCTACTCACTAGGAAAATCCCTCTACCTTAAATATATTGTCTTCTATCATTCCGTAAGGTGCCGGGCCCTCTGCTTTGCTGTCTGTGGTTTCCTTAGCAGAATCAATCAACTTTACGTATAACACGCGAGCCAAGCCTTTCCATCGTCACAGGATCAGATGCAGAAATGTAGTCCTATCTTCTCAGCTTACTCAGCCTCCCACCAGAAGATGAACCTCCACGATCTCTGCTATTTAGCTTTGCCTAAAACCTGTTACCCCAAAAGCATTTATCCAAATTATCTAAATCCATGTGCAAAGGAACAGTGCAAAAGAAGGGATGTAAGCAGGCCTCAGGCCTTTGGCCCAAGACAGGACATGGAGTTTCTCAAAGGGTCAAGGGCTGCACCTCCTCCGCGTTGCATCATCAGAGCTGTGGTTCCGTCACGTGAGCAAAACAGACAGTCCTCAGCGTGACACCAGACACACTTCCTCGGCAGAGCACACATGCCAGTCAGGCTGTAACTGTGCATCCCTCACCTGAGGAACACAAACAGATGAAACCCAGGTGTCATCCATCACACGTCCAACACGAGCAGCCTCTGACCGTGTAATTCACAGTATACACAGGCTATACTTGACCAGGACACAGCACCGCAATGCCGGAGATGGATGTGTGCCCAGTCAAATGACAAGGCTTCCACCAGACAACGGACAGCACACACACAATTCTGATACGCTATATTCAATCTCTGCCTTAAAATCGGCCAGTTTCACCACAAGGATGCTCAGCCGTACTGTGGTCTCACTGCACGGCGAGCTAGCAGACTCCGTAAAAGCTGTCACAACCTACCATGAAAGCCCAATAAGAAATTGGGAAAGCTTTAAAACGTCATCAGCAGCTCTTCTGTTAGCACTAGAAGAGTTCAGAACGGCAGAGCCCAGTGTAGTGCGCTCTTCCTGCCTTGGTGGGAAAGGGGCATAAACCATGGATCAGAACAGTGGCACAAAGCTGCTCCTTTTTTTTTTTTTGTTTTGTTTTCTTTAGGTTGTTTGTTTGTTTTTATAAAAGAGAAAAATATTATTGCAAGAATCAAAACATCAGTGTGAAAGGCTCAATACACGAAACTAGTTTCAGATAAAAATCCAAAACCAATGGCATCGCAACGTGATAGAACTTAACAGGCGTGGAAGTTTAGTTCACGCTGTGCACTTGAAAGCAGGAAATCCTTCATAATGCAGAATTTTTGAACTGAGGACAGTCAACTAAACTGTTTTTGTAAAAATTCAGTAATTCATTATACTTCAAGTCCTGTAACTGAGGACAGTAAAAATTTATATAAAATAGAAACTGCATGCAAGTTTCATTTTTTTTTTCTAATAAATACCTAGTGAACATGACAGAAACCAACTTTGAAAAATCTCTGGTTCTTATACTGTGCCTTTTAGGCTCCATATAATATTCTTGTTTAAATTTTTTTAAAGCATCTGTTACAGAATTTAAAATATTCTTACAAGCCTCAACACAGCTTTATGTTTTTGTATTTTATTTGGAATAAGTTTACCATTTCAGTCTCAGAATTAAGTTATGTCTACAAGGATTTGTAGTGAAATACCAGCATGAGAAAAAGAATGCTGGTCATTTTCAAAGAAGAAATGCTACATTTCTCTTAGAAAAGTAATAAAAATCTAGTTGCAATATGCCTCCTAGCTAAATACCAGCAGTATCACCTCAAAGGGGAAACCAAAATAGAACATATCTGTTTTTCTGCCACAGGAGTGACAGTCCTGCTGCACAGAAGCTCCCATGAACCAGAGGTTTCAGTAGGTCCTCTACACACAGATCCTCCTCCCCTGTCTGGCCAAGCACAGAAGCCATCGAGATGACAACCTCTTTAGCTGGAACAACAATGTGAATATCAGAAATTGTAGCGCATGAACTTTGGATAGAAAATAACATTTGAATAGAAAACATAACATTTGGACTATACGACATAGTAACAGCTCCCCAGTAACTGTGCATCTGCCCACAGCTTCCAAAGTCGCATGGCCCTTGCAAGGAAAGCATTTTATTACCCACTGTGTTCCTGCATTCCACTGTGCTGTCAGAACCAAACTGCTGGACTAATTTTAATTCTGACTTTTACTTTAATTCCAGAAGACTTTTGTATTTGGGTGACTGCCTGCTGGAGTGAAGAAGGGCTGTGGATATGCATGGCTATAAATATCCCAAGCCTGCATTAGTCACAAGGGGCAGCTTCTGCTACAGGAATTGTTCTGCTAAATTGAAAAAAACTGCTGTGCCTTCGGCTGCAACGCCGGATCCTCCACCTCACTTGAACTTCAGCGGCAGCAGCAGAGCAGTCACTCCCAGATCCTTACAATCTGGGAAGCACCACTGCATATCTATCTACTCAAGTAAGGGAAATGTTTCAAACATATAATACCCCACAGAGAACTAAAAGGAGACAAAAACCTGTCTGAGTTGTTGAGCAACAAACTATCAGACTTGTCAGCAAAAACAAACAATAGCAGCAAGACTAGACTGCACTATAGTTATGCATAAATAATGTGGAAATCATTTGCTATTTTTGTGGTAAAACAGAATTTCTCAGTTTAACATTCCTACACCACAGCTTACACAAAAATGAGTTCTTCTGAATTGTTACTGTACCAGCCTGAGCTTTGTTAGTGGAACACTGTTAATGCTTGTTAGTACAATCCAGGCAATCTATTCCTTTAAATTTATTACTTCAAGTTTTTTCAACCAAGAAACATTGCATTGCTCTCCTTAGAGTTAGATTTCTTTTTAAACATTTTACTTGGTGTCTTTCCTTACCTATTATTAACATAAAAACTTCTATCACTCTTAAACAACTGCCAGTCTGCTCTTCAGCTTTAGCACATAGCATTCCCAAGACAGGCCACCGACCAGACCTTCCCTGCCCATTCCAGAAATACCGTTTGTGGTTTTGTGGTGGTTCTAGACAAAGCAAACCATCTACACAACAACTGCTCTCAGGTGGGGAAAAAAAAAACAAACAGTAAGAAACAAGGAGCAGGTCTCCTTCCGAGAAACCACAACATAAAACAAGGAGTGGAGATGAAAACCCAGATCTTGCCCTTCTTCTCATTCTCAAGTCAAGGAAACACTTTCTGTTCCACTCAGTGATACACTGCAGTCTGCCAGAGAAACATAAGGAATCCAATCTTTCCACTGCAGAGAATTTTAACAGCATATTAGAATGAACTTTCTCAAATCAGAATCTGGCAAGAAGGAGGAAAAAGTATTCTAGAGACCAAGTCCTGTCTCTTCCCAACTTCTCAGTTTCTCAAAAATACAAGATGAACACAATGAACAATACGTTATCCAAACACTAAGCACTTTCTAATTTGAACAGAGACTTAATAATGTCATCTTAAACAACAGAAACATTAAGTAAATTTCAACATTTTAATATCCCATTAGTTAATGGCATAAAATTTTAAAAATCCAACTAGTTAATATGTTTTTTATCTTTTTCCTCAAATAGAGGACAGGACTACACGGTACACAAATAATCCGAGGTATTTCTATATCAATACTGTATTCTCTTGGTTTCTGTTGCTCAAATTTGAGAGCTTCTCAGTAAAAAAAAGAAAGGAAGAATCTGCCCCTTACTTCTGATTGTAAGCAAGATCCATCCTGCTTCAGGATCCACAATGGAGAACAGACTAACAGAAGAGAAAATATCTGATTTTGGCCACGTGAACAATCACACGAGACATTAAGGAGGAAGTGGCAGTGCTATGCTGTTCCCCACAACTACTCTGAATTTGCAGAAGATGCGCTGAAGCGCAGCATCCGGCAGTATGCACATTGTGCACTAGTCAAACCGTGGCAGTGCAGCTCCTCATCCTTCTGCTACCAGCTCTCCGATGCTGGACCACAAACCTCTCACCTTTACACGAGTGACTTTCCCTTTCAAGGATCAAAATAAAGGCTTCATTCACTTTCAACACAAAGTGCCAGTTTCCAAGAGAAGAGTCATATCAGCTTCACAGAAAACTCTGGATCATAAGAGCAACAATAGCTGATATAATGCCTTTTTAACTGATCTAGCAGCATTCTTTTGAAAGGAATGTGTCCAGGATATTTTATAACAAGATAATTTTGATCTTCATCCAAACTTTATTGAATATTGTAAACTAAACCGTGTCCTTCCTGTACAAAGCGCAGGCTTGGTCTTGGTAACAGCTACATGATTGCTAGAGGTAAAAGAGCAATCTAGAGAGGTACCTTTTACACCAAAGGAACAAAATTAGCAGCAGTGGGGTTTTGTTGTTGTTTTTCAAAACTTGAATTACTAAGCAAACCATCTTTATGCCCTAGTAACGAGGCAATGAATCAGCAGCTGCAATTAAGCTTACAGTCATGTATCTTAGGAAGGAAACAGCAGGCCAGCACAGGCCGAGTCATTCATACACTAAAACCCTCTTCTGTTGTGTAAATTGGCCACTGGCAGCAGCTTCCTGTACAAGGGCTTCCCCAGATGTGCAGTGTATTTCAGAACCTCACTGCAGTTGAGAGTCCTCATTATCATGGATGCTAATTAGATCAAATCCACATCCAAAGCAATTTAAAAGAAACACCACCAATGAATTGAAGGCCTCTTCCTTTTAAAAGCCCAATATGAAGACACGGGGTGGCAGTTTAAGCAACAGGATTTGACATGCTAAAGAGCTCTATACAGAACAAAAATACACAGAGTGGATAGAGCCCCATATGCAAAAAGCCTTAGAGCTCAGAGAAGGAATAAACAGAAATCCCACCAAGTCTTTAGACAATAAAATATGAGCCTGAGTTATTTTTGATCTTGAATGTAAACTTGTGTCCAAGCAATCAACTAAACAACAGCTACCTGGAAAGATTTACCCAATCACTATCAGGAATGCACAAGGTTTCCTCTCCTCCTCAAGTACCCTTTAAGAACCATCTGAAGTGTCCTAACTGTGTCACAAGTACCTTGGTCTTCAGAAAAGACAGCAAGTCTTAGGTTCTCATACGTATATTAGCAAGAGTAGAAACAATTCAGCTGAATAACATTTTTGCTTCACCTGTAAATAGTACAAACTGCACACACGCTGCCCAGTGCTCATTATATGAAAGGTGACATCTACGCGTCCTGTTTTTCAGTATTTCACATCATACAGTCATACGCAAGTATACAATAAGCTCTATCATGATTCTATTTTAAAAACTGTAACTAAACGATGTCCAAGACAGCAAATAATCACACCTTCTTCCCTTCCAATCTGACCAAACACACAGACCAACTTAAAAACATCATTTAAGCAAGATATTAACCTAGAAATGTCTCAGGCTAAACAGTACCCCATTTTAAAGACACTCAGAACAGTATTGTATGATTTACATGCGGGCCACCGTTTAGGAATATATGGTTTTAGGACAGACAGGTATTAAGAGAGGCAGCCTTCAAGAGGTTATCCTACTAACCTACATTACTGACACATTAGCACAGAGCAGTATATTTAAAGGCCTCAGAACAAGTTAAGCAATAGCTATCTTGATACACAAACAAGACTGCGTAAATACATCCTGACAACCAGAAATGCTAGAGAAGCCAGAGGAACATTAAGATTTTGAGCTAAGCCAGTTTTTAATGGGTGGAGTGGGATTCCCATAGTGTTCACACCCACTAGAGTTGAGTGGCAAATAAGCAGCTGCCTTTCCACCAAAGTCTTTTCCAATAGCATGGTTTGGGTTGGAAAAGACACACTATTTGCCTTAAAAACTCCCCCTCCGTAATAAGCATATCCATACTAAGAGAGCTGCCTAAACCATGACAGACTAAAGTAAAGGTCTAATGAAGTAAACAAAAATCCAAAGCTACCGCAGCATTCACACTCCTCTGACAGTTTCTGCAGGGACATTTTCGATGGATTAGGCAGAAACATAACTCACGCAATGATGCTCCAGATGACCCTGATTATCACAGTGGACCACCCTTATTCCCACCTCCCAGGCAACAGTTTTTACACGTTCTTCCAGTGCACAAAGGTGATGAAAATACCAACCAGCCTACACCACCTGCAGCTGAGCAGCCGCGGGAACTTCCTCTTCAACCTGCATCCACCACCAGCTCCAGAGCAGTGCCAGCCCCAGAGCGGAGCTCTTTCCACCTGGTGCCAAACCCAGAGAGAACGTCCCTACACCTGGTGTCAGCCTCAGAGCGGTGCCAGCCCCACAGCAGAGCTCCCTCTGCTCCCTGCACCCAGCGCCAACCCCAGAGCAAAGCTCTCTACACTCGATGCCTGGCCCAGAGGGTTCCAACCCCAGAGCAGAGCTCCTTGTGCTGCCTCCACTCGGCACCAGCCCCAGACTGGAGTTCCCCGCACCCACTGCCAGTCCCAGACTGGAGTTCCCTCTGCTCCCTGCAACCGGTGCCAGCTCCAGAGCAGAGCTCCCTGTGCTCCCTGCACCCATCAGCAGCTCCCGAGTGGAATTCCCTCTACCCAGTGCCAGCTCCAGAGCGGGGCTCCCTCTGTTCCTTCTAGCTGGTGCCAGCCCCACAACGGAGCTCCCTATCCCAGGTGCCAGCCCCAGAGCAGAGCTCCCTCTGCTCTCTGCACCCCGTGCCAGCCCCAGAGCGGAGCTCCCTGTGCTGCCTCCACTCGGTGCCAGTCCCAGAGGGGAACTCCCTCTACTCGGTGCCAGCCCCAGAGCGGAGCTTCCTCTGCTCCCGGCCCTCACCACCAGCTCCAGAGCGGAGCTTCCCTCTGTTCCTTCTACTCGGTGCCAGTCCCGGACCGGAGCTCGCTGTACCCCCCACCAGCCCAAGAGCGCGGGTCCCTCTGTTCCTTCCACCCGGTGCCAACCCCCGAGCGGAATCCCCTGCTGCCGGCCCCCCCCCCGGCAGTCCCGGGCTGCCCCTTACCGCGATCAGGGTGCTGCTTCGGCCGTGCTCGCCGCCCGCCTCCCCGTCCAGCCCGTTGGCCGCGCTCCTGTCCGCGGGCGGCGGGGCGGCGGGCGGCGGGGCCGGGGGCGGCTGTCGGTGCTTGCCGGCGCGCTTGGCCTTGGCCTGCAGGCAGCGCTGGTGCAGGGCGAAGGTTTGCTGCCGCTCGAGCTCCAGGCGCTCGGGGGACACGGCCTGGTAGCGGGACTCGCAGGCGCTGTGGTGGCGCCGGCAGAGCTCGATACGCCGGCGGAGCCGCTCCATCACCGCGCTGTGCCGCGGCACCACGAACTCCGCCATGGGGCAGGGCGGCAGCACCATGGGCCGGGACCGGGGGCGCCGCTATCGGCTGCTCGCGGCGGCGGCCGCCGCCATCGCTTCCCCCGCCTCCCCGCCGGCCTCCCCCACGCCCCCGCTTCCCCCCCGCTGCCCCGCTCTCCCTCAGCCGCCTCAGGCCCGGCCCGGCGCGCCCCTCCGGCTCCCCATTGTTATCCGCGCCGCCGCCATCTTGAAATTGTTTTTCCCCTCTAGAGCCGAGTTGAGAATAAGTGGGCGGGGCTTCCTGGGTGGCAGGTGACGTCACGCGGCGCCGCGCGTCACGAGGCCTGACGGGCAGCGCCGACAGCCAGTGGAAAGGAGCAAAAGAGGAGGGGGGCGGGGCTGTGGCGTAAGGCTGCATTTAAAAGGCACTGGCGCCGAGGGAGGCGGGGCTAAGGAGGCGCAGCCAATCAGATGCGCGGTGGGAGGCGTGGCCAACGTGGAGCAACCAATCGGTTGAACGTAGGGGCAGGCCTACAGCGGTGCAGCCAACCATATGTGCGGGTAGGCGGGGCTACAGCGGCGCAGCCAATCATATGTGTGACGGGGCGGAGTCAAGACGGCGCAGCCAATCAGCTATGCGAGCGGGGCGCGACCGGCGGTGATTGACAGGGACGGGAGGAAAGGACTCCGGCTCCTCTTCTCCATCCCTGCTCCCTTCGCTTTCCAGTGAGGGAAGGGATGAAGAAGGGGCGGTTGTGCTAATTAGACAAAGAAAGCCAAACCGAGTTTAGTTTCTTTATTGAATAGCTTTTACATGTTTTTCCAAGCTGCATCTACATGTGCCTTTTGGAAAGAAAAAGGTCATTTCTGCTACCGAAGTTACAGTCGTTGTTCAGCGGCGCTGAAAAACACACCAAAACCCCCTTTTGATAAAAAGATGCAGGAGTGGCGTTAACTGGGAAGAGCTGGGGATGAGCTGCAGTCACAAGCCCCACACGGGTAAGCACAGGCAAAGTGGAACGCTGTTTTCGAAGGAGCAAGGGAAGAGAGACAGCCACACAGTTACAGCTATGGGCACTGGGCCCGTGCAAGAGTCCCTCCTCAGGTCTTTTAAAAGCAGGCAGGCACAGTGCCTTTTACAGGTCACAGCCTCGAGCTGCCACAATTCCCCCCCCCCCCCGACACAGGAAGGCCAGATGACATCCTGTGGCGCTCAGAACAGGGGAGCATCAATTCTCTTCAGTGAGCACCAGTCCCAGAGAAAAAACCCTTTCCAGCCTTTCTACTGCCTTCTCTTTCCTTGCCTGCACCTACTCCGCAAGGATTGTGTTTGGATTTATTGTCTCAGGCGTAACCCCACCCTCCCACCCCCAGCACGTTCAGCCAAGGAGAGAATCCTCTCCAGAAGCTGCTGCTTTTGGGCGTCCATGGACAGAGAAGGCTCAAATTCACCTCTGAGTGTCTGTAACAGTTCCAAGCCTAGTCCAGCGGTTGCAGCGAGGCAGCTGTAAGGCAGTAGTTTAAAAACACAGCTATGCTTTAAATGTACTCAGGATAAGCAGATCACTAAACTGTTTTCCTCCAAGGCTTTAAAAAATAAAAGAATGATTCCTAGGTCAAACTGAGCCACCCAAGTTAGAAAGTAGGATAAAGAGTAACTTTGGAGTTGTCTATCCATTTTGGAAAGTCTTCATTTATTGTAGTGATTATTGAAGAAGCATACACTATGGTATCAAAAAAAGCCAGAACATGCAGACAGGAGACCTCTTCAGGAGATTCGGCAGAAGCAAATGTAGATGTACAGTTACCTTTAATATAACACTATTTAAAAGCTGATAGCAGATCTGAAGTTCAGTTCTGATGCTTTGAAAGAACATTTATGCACATGAATTGTTCAGGAATTTAAGGCAATTTGCATATTAAAATAAAAACCATTAAATTAATAGATTTCTATGTTGTGCTCAAAATGTTAGCTAAGTTGAAACCATTTACATATACTTCATCTCAAAGGACTGAGAGTCATAAATAGCAGCTGCCCCTCGATAAAAATACAGTCCTGAGAACAAGCTAGTAGCAATGCTTAAGCTATGACATCTTCCATATCAGAGTATAAGTTATTTTTGCAGTAAGGAGCAGTATTTACCAGGTGTTCAACAGGCAAAGGCATTCTGAACATGCAAGAGCTCCCAACAGAAGTCTGAAATTACTTCCAGTATCTTGCTTACAACAGTTTATTTGCACACTGCAGAAAGATCAAGAAACCCTGCTATGCATTTGTGATCACTAATATTTCAAACACAACAACCAAGGGATACAACATAAGGACAGGCAGCAAGAGGTGGTTTACAAAAAAACCCAGAACAAGAGTCTTTTAGTAATTGGTTAGATTCTTTGCAAGGTAATCGGAACACTCTTTCCTCCAGCCCCTGGGAATAATTCCCCACGCTATACCTACACTATGACTAAACAACACTGGAGTGTTTAAAATTCAGTGCAAGAAAAGTAATTTCAGGACATTTAATTTTACTCTAAACAAAGGCAAAAGTTTATATAGACATCTGAACACCAACATATTTGGTACAGTGTAATGAAGCTACATAGATCGCCCCCTCAGAGGTATGCTCTTGCAGTGATCACCTGCATTCCATGAAAAGAAGTGTTTGAAACAGTGTAATATGGCAGACTCAACGCTTTAAAAAAAATTTATTCAGCTGGAATTTGAACTCCCTAACATTCACAATATAATTTAGGATGCATTTGTTACACAAAGAGCAAATGAGAGACTTAAACAGTTTCACATACCAGTTAAGATATTCCACATGCTCCTTCCCCATCTACAATACTGACATCTTGGTTGTTTTGTGTTTGTTTTTTTTTCTTAACAACTACTCCATTCAACTTGTCTACCCAACAACCTCCCCCATTTCTACAGGAGTAGACAGTGATAGCAGTGAGAGGATATGGGACACTGTCCTGTCCAGTGTTTGGACCCTGGAAAAGGAGTAGGCCAAGCTGTAAAGACAGAGTTTGACAATGAGCTGAACATGAAGCGCCTCAGCAACTGAGGCAAAGCTGCACTCAGAAAAAAGCTGTATAGTGACAAGGAAAGGAAAGCATCAATGGCTGAACAGAGGGGAAAGGGGGAAGCAGTCCAGCCCCCACCCCAACAACCCATTAGCTTTACAAGAATAATTCAAGAACTAACAAAATCCATTAACTGCAAGGTCCACAGGGCTAAATGCCACATTTAAGATGACCCACTCCAAATTCTAGATCATTTTTCAACACTTAACAGGGCATATGCATATGGTATGCCTATTCTGTAGGCTGACTGACCCTTTCCTTCCGCCCCTTCTTCGTCTATCCCCTCCCCCCAAAAGAATAAAGTTGATGGGTTACAGAGTTTCACTACTGGTTTCCCCATACATCCCTCTGTTTTCTTCTCTTTGAGGGCAGAGGGATTGTCAAATACACTGACTTTTCTTTAAAGAATTATCAAATTTTAAGGGATATAAAGACATTGGTGCATTTAGGAATTTACATATTTGTAAAAAAAAAAACTAGTTATAAAACTGCATTTTTATCACCTAGCATGTTCAAGATCCATTGTTATTTTTCACTAATTAATATATTAAATTAAGCCAACGTTTGAGACCAGAAAAGTTCTACTAATCTACTTAAAAAGAGAAAAGAATATTTAAACCGAAAATGAAAAGGTTAGTTATGTTACATTCCAAAATCCACAGCCCATTATATTAAACGCATTCTTTCTATAGGAATGATGTTCTTTTAAACAGATGATTGCAAATATTTTACTGCTAGACACTCCATTACATTGGATAGTGTGACTGGAACCTGTGGATGGTGAAATCTTGAGGTTTGTCCAAGTTTCAATGTAAGGTGTCCAAGGTCCTCTCCCAGAACCACATTTGGAAAAAAGAAAGAAATCACAGATCAAGTTCTTAGGACTTTTCAATCTTTCCTTGGCTTTCTGTTTCTGGGTGATCTATTCACAGTTTCCTCCTCCTGCAAGAAAGCAATTTGTGTAAACATCAATGAAATAAATCTAAGAATTCCCTTAAAGAGCATTTTGAGCAAACCTACAAAGAACCATCTAGTTCCAGTTCTACATTAGTATTTAATTTTTGAGAAGACCTACAGCTGTTACTACCCTTCCTTCCTATATGTGGCAATAATCCTCTTGTTTTCACAGTGGATGTACAATATTTGCAGAGATTACTCATTTGATTCTGCTGCTGGGCAAATCCTTTACCTTCAAGCAACATTCTTAAGTCAGCCATTACATCACTGTGGAGCACTAAGAGGTCACATCCTGACTGCATACAAAGCTGAATAGGCCTTTCGCCTCAAGAAGATGCATTCTGCACAATCCCTCTCCTCTCACAATGCAGGGAATATGGCAGCGCCTTTAGCAAGGCACCCAGTTCTGCCAGAGCTGGCTACAGCAATTCCTGTTCTGCAGAGTGATGAGTTTTTCCAAAGTTCTGACACTGGGAGAGAGCATCAAATGAGCCAGCTTTACTTTTAACACTTCGGTAAGCGTTATTCTACATGACCTAAAGAACAACAACGCACAAGAATTCTCTTAAAGATTAAGCACTTTTACCTCTGATGCAGGTTTCCTGTCCTCGTCTTCCTCCTCGTCTTCCTCCTCCTCCTCTTGACTAGCACTTCCTAAATCAGCGTCACTTTTCTGCTTCTCTTCTAAGTTAAAAAAAAGAAAAAATCTCATTCACACTTCTGACTTACCTTCATTTCACCACTGGCTTTACTCCATGTCTGCCTCTCCCGCTGCTTTATTCTATCAGAGAGAACTCGCACTGTTTCAAGATTATTCAGTTTACCTACCTAGCTTTTCCTCACTTGCTTCCCCCTCCTCTTCCTCTTCTTCCTTGTCCCCTTTGTCTTTTTCTTCGTCTTTTTCTTCCTCTTTCTCCTCATCCACTACATCGGGCTGAGGAGCATCAGTCTTTTTGTATTCAGCAGCACTTGGCTGTTTCTAAAAAAAAAAAATAAAATTAAAAAATTGTCAAAACCAGGCCATTATTTATGACGTTGAGGCACATTTTGCTGAATCTCTTCTTAAACATTATACTACTTATTATCAGAGGAAATGCATACCTTCCCAGAACAGCAGAAAAGGACAACAAGGAACACTGGCAAAGCCACAGTGAGGATGTAGACCACCCAGAGCCAGGGACGCTCTTCGGCAGCTGCCATCATCTGGCCCACAACACCAGGCTAGAAAATAAAAAGAACTGTCAAATTCCATCCCATACAGCAAGGGGTAGCAGTTAAATTTAAGCTACAGGATTTTCAAATAGGCTTCTTGCAACTTTGAATATTATGTTTCATACCTCAAAGAAGTTAAAACTAACCTGCAAAAGCACTTTTTCCATCATTTACAAATTAAGAATTAGGTTAAAGTTAACACTCCAATTGTCAAAGCAAAAACCTCACACAAGAGCAAGCATTGAGCGAGTACTCAATGCTTGCTTAGAGCAACCTTTACCATATTGTAATTAGGAACTGAGGTTCCAGTCTGGGTTCGCATAACCCTTTGGCACATATAGGTGATACAATACATATATTGATAAAGACGCTGGTGGACAACAGTAGCAATGCTCCAGTCAGAAGCACACAATTAAACCTGTATTTCTCACCTCTGCAGCACCATCAGCGGCTTTTTTCAGTCCCCACCCATCATTGGCCCAATCATCAGCCACTGCTCTTTCAGTACAGATGATAAAGTTGTCAAAAAAGATGTCAGATGTCATTGACCACAGCTCAAGTCCCACAGCACTGAAAGGAGTCATCTTGAAAGGTTCCAAGTCTTCAAAGAAATCTGGATTTGGGATCTTCCTAGGTTTCCATATACCCTAGGAAAACAGAAGACATTCAACCTCACCTGCTATAAAACAGTTTTCAGTCTTCGGCCTGTTTTGAGTGGAGAGAAAGACCAATTCACTTAATTAGTGTCTTTTGAGCACAACTCATCAGTTTTTGGGACTCTATTTTCATTTGTGCTACAAAAAAAGTGAAGCCAAGTAAGAAAGCACTTTGAATCTCTCCACTCGAAACACAGAACAGTATTTGTATTTTTTACATACACACACTGAACCTAAGTAATTCTGCTTTTTGTTGGAGAAATGCTGCATTAGCCAGCAGTTTAAGCAACGAAAGCACCAACCTGATAGTTCACATTATCAATCATAGGAGGCTTCCATTTGCCTTTGTAGTTTGGATTGTCAATCATTGGTCGCTGCCAGGTACCACAGCCAGGGGCTGCCTCACACTTAGGATTTGCAATCTGAGGTGCCTCCCATTCACCATCCATATCCTCATCCCTGAAAAGAGAGATTAGGTTTTGAAGCCTACTCCTTGCCTTTATACAGAATAAGACTTAAACAATGCCCGATTTCTCGAAAAATTAACATTCCACAAAATGGAGATACTGAAATTTTGTATAGCATAGGTCTGTAGATAAAGACACAGCAAAAAGAACGAAGATTTCAAGTAGCTTGGAAGCACAGAAATGCAACAAACACCTGTCCCTGAGCACAGTCTCTCCCTCAGTGCCCCTTCCAAGCATGGTACAACAGCAAGATGACCATCCCTGTTCTGCTTACATTCACAGAACAGTTGAGAAGTCTGGAGGTGAACACGAGACAAGACTCCTCAGACCAATTCTGCCTTCTACTTTTGAAGCAAGATAGCCTGAATCAATGACTTTTGTTAGTGAACAACAATGAACTAGTTGTTCTTGTACTTGTAAAAGTCAGTACCAAGCTATGAGAAATCTACTGCCTGTTACAAATGACAGCAAACTTACCAATCTTCAGGCTTCTCAGCATCAGGGTCTGCGACATATTCTGGCTCATCATCCAGCCAGCCCTCTGGTTTCACAGCATTTTCATCTGCAATCTTTGCAGGAGCATCCTCATCCCTTGAAAGCACAGTATTATGCATTAACACACAACAGATAAAAGTTCTTAACCCCAAGGCATGATTCTTCAGACTCTGGACAAGGCTACTGATCTAGACAGCCAGCCAGCTTCACTTCCAATAAGGCAAACGTAACGCCACAATTTCGGAACAGAACTGCCTTGCAATCTGTTACCTAAAGATGTGCCTCATGGCACAGGCACGGCACCAACTGTAAGGCATTACTAATTTTTTAAAATCAACCTAGAAAGGGTATATTACAGTAAATTCAGTATCTTAGTGGTCACTACAAACACGCATGTCAGCTTGAAACTGAGTACGTGCTGCATGAAGCATTAGGTTCAAAACCAAAAACCCAGAGTCAGTTTCTGATTTAGGATGTCAGATTTCAGCCACTGGTAACCATGCATTACACAAAACTACAAACATCTTGCCTACAACCAAATAACATAACTTCTGCAGCTTGCCTATTGATCTCATCAAGGATGAGAGCATCAGCTAACATAGCTCCTTCAGTAAACCTTATCTGTGACCTTATCAGTAACAGGAGCACTAAACAGTAATTGCTAGAGGACACAGATGCCTTTGTCTACCAAACTGCTGCTCAGATACCCATATTGGTTGTGTTTTGACTACAAGGGTGAGGCTCAAAGCCTTCTATAAGTCATCTGAGAAAGACAACTTCATCAGAACTAAGTTATTAGGCCAAGGCCTCCCTCAGTTCCACCCCTCCAATAGCTTACCAGTCGTCTGGTTTAACAGCATCTGGATCTGGGATTTTTGGTCTCTCATCCCAGTCCTCAGGCTTCTGATCATTTGGGTCCTCAATCTCTCGTGGTGGATTCACAGGGGGAGACATATCATTTAGCAAATTCCCACTGTTGACAACCGTTTGATCCACCAGTATTTCAAAACTATTATCAGGATTCAAGACTACGGAAAAAAGTTGATACAAACATTACACATATGACACAAAGCATGCTTCATGAAGTATCACTCATCCCCACTGCACAGCTTCAGCAACCCGAGCTACCACTTACCCAGCAACCGTTTTAAAGAACTGTTATGAACGTTCCTTCTTAAGCCAAAGAGTAACTAGTGATGATTAAGCCATCGCCTCACAAGAAAGAAGGCTCATTACAGCTCTACTTTAAATACACTAAAAGCACTAAGAAGCTCAGAGTGATTTACCAGCTACCACAGCAAGTTGACTTCAGCAGAGTAAATATTGCTTTAGTAGCAAGAATGTATGTACCACACTAAAGATTAAGACTCTCTGCTACTGACTCACAGGATTTTAATTTCACTCCTTCATCCACTGCTGCCCCTGTAGTAGGAAAAGCTAGAGAGATCCTCCCGAGTACTCCCTTAAAGATTTTAGTCATAGCTAATATACCAGATCGGACACTGTACTTTAAGAACCACTGAATTTGTCTTATATTATGAAAGAAGCAAGACAAAAAAAGTCTATCTCTCTAAATCTAAAGCCCAGTATATCACAGATTACCAAGGGGTGGCATTCATGCAGTTTAAAACTGTTGATAATTATTTTGGATATACTTAGCACATCAAGTCTGCTCTGAAATTCAGTTCTCTATAACCATTAAGTTCAAGGTCTTACCACCTTTCTTAGGTGAACCAGGACTTCTTGCAAGGAAGAAATAAGCCTTTGTATAATAAGATCAGGTCTTGCATTCAGAGTTTAAATGGTTTTTAGTTGTATGCTGTGTTGACACAAATATTTTGTTCACCGGGCTCATGTTATGAGCTTTTGATTCAGGAAACATCGTAGCAGCTATTAACATGAACAGTTAACAGTCACGTACCCAGAGTATAAAGATGGGTCTTCTTATCAGTGAAGTAAGTCTTCAGGTCTGCATCTGGGCGCTTTGCATGCTTCTCCTCATATTTGCCAGTCTTTGGGTTTTTGTGACGGAAGATGAAGTGCAGTTTATAATCCTCTCCACATTTGTCAGGGCCAAACATGATTGTATATGGAGTTTTGTCATGGAACTGATCCTTTAAGAACAAGGCAAAACTTTGTTCCATTATTTTGAAATATAACTTAAGTCACTGCCTGGCTTAAGAACTCCCAGTTCCTTGGATATCAAGCCAGTGAAATACCCACGCTTTTCTTTCACAGCTAATATTCAAAGCAGCAGCATTACTCACCAGGTTCAATTCAGGAGCTTTTGAAAGCAATTTCACATAGGCCCCACCACACTCTATTCCGTTTTGGAAGTTTACTTCATACCTAATTTTAGGTTTGGATAGAGAAGGGGAGAAAATATTGTACATGAGCAAAAAATTACATATGAAAAACAAAATTACAATTCTCCATTACAAATTAAGAGTGAGACTGTTCTGTTGTTTGCTTTAAATCATACTCCCAGTAAATATTAAAGATGCACAGTGCACTCTAACGACTAAGCAAATATTTGTAAAGGTCTGAGAAGCAAGAAAAACTGAGGATTTAGAAGACTTAACCTGACAGAAAAGATTAAAGAATTGAGTGCTGTCCTAGAAGATTATGATCTAGGAGCAGAGAAAGAAGAAAAAGCTTTCCAGCTTATAAAGACACTGTGACAGAGATTCAGTCAAGCCAATTATTTTCCCCACAACTGCTATGGCAGACAGACAACTCAATTTGCAAGACTATCAAAATGACAACAATTGGATCCTAGAAGCCCCTTTAGGGTTATAAGCATACAAAAGTATATTTAGGGATGCCAAGGAGTCTGAAAAGGCAACACATCTCTGTCAGGAACAGGCTAAGCATGCTTGATCCCTCCCTCAATGCCAGCAGCTGGAGTAGAAGACCACTGTGATTTATTTTTAGCCTTGTATTTTGAGCCAAAACTAAACAGTCATGCAAAGCAAAGTGACCAATTCATTATCTTGTACAAATATGAATTAGCTTACTCTTTGTTTAAAACTAATGAAGTAGGTGATAATCCACCATTTAACTGTTCTCACTGAATGATCTTTTTCCCCAACTTGCTAGTCTAACACACATGCAAGTAGATTCTTCTGCATCAGCCATGGCCAAACAGAGCTAGGCAAGCTGTTCATCTTCTATACATTTGAACTGAGACAACAGAAGGGGGAAACAAGTGCATCTTTATCATTCTGTCCATTCCACCTTGGAAACAGGGGACAGTTTACTATATAAAAAAAGTGCACTGACCTACATCCAGACCACCTTGTGTCCAAAAGGACAAGGACTTGCACAACTAGCAGTACAAAAGTCAGTCGCCTGACATTGTTACTACAATCATTAAATCCAGAGACAGGTCACCAAGTCTAGCTTTCATAGACTTCTTTCCTCTTTAGGCTTCAGAGGGACCCATGTTGTTATTAAATTCCACTTTGGGAATCTGGGTTGCTATTTTACTCAAACTTAGACAGTATAATAATAGGTTACAG
This sequence comes from Cuculus canorus, assembly GCF_017976375.1. Classification (NCBI taxonomy): domain Eukaryota; kingdom Metazoa; phylum Chordata; class Aves; order Cuculiformes; family Cuculidae; genus Cuculus; species Cuculus canorus. The sequence goes on from NC_071414.1 coordinate 15,149,849, forward strand.
CATCTGGTGTCATCTAGGTCCCCAGTCAACAAAAGCTAAGTTATGGAATTAACCTCAGCCTGCTATCATGTCACCCTTGAAATAACAGAACATCAAGTTATCTTTTACTTACTGTACAATAAGAGGTTTGGTATCAAATACAAAAGGCTTTGAAAGTTTGGCTGAAATTGCATGATGCTTGGCTCGGGTTACCAATACAAGCCCTTTGTCTCCTGGAAGCTTAGTATCCTTCATGTCCTGGACTTCCCATTTACCTGGAAAGAAATTAAACAAATGGCATCAAAACTTGTTCAAAACAGTCTGTTTAGCCCAATTTTCAATATTGTTAGCCAGGTATATAAACACCCATACCATTTTCTTCAGTAAATACAACTTTAACTGGGAAATAGAAAACAAAGAAAAAAAAAAACCTCTTCATCAGATATGACAACAGAAACGCCCATCGTACAAAACCTAGGTAGGACTCACCATCATATTTGGCAATCTCATCATCCGTATCATCTTTTTTGGCTCTGGAAAGGATCCATCTAGAAGACAGACATAGAATGGTTGGAATACCATAGGTGTCTTTCCTACTAAAACTCCTGCCCTTCAGCTAAAATAACTCTTGCTGTCCTATGACTACATCCCAGTCTCTTGATCCCCTGAGGAGTTCTGTCCCCCAGCTTGCATTTTTTCCCCCACATTTGCCACTACCCACCCCCAATGCAGGATCACAGCCTTAATATCTTGCTTTTGTACAAAAAAAAGTTTAAATAAATAATAACACTACCTGACCACATTACCTGAAGAAATTAATAAGTCAGATGAGGATTAAAACATTACACACAAGGTTCACCTCCCCCTTATTACTAGGGCTAAGGAAATACCGGTTTTGCTCCACAATTTAACAGGCAGCCTTGCACAGTCACTGCTGTAATCCTCCCTAACCACTGTCCTTTGATTCAGTTTTGAATAATATTGAATCTGGATAGTGTTTCACTGCCTTTCGTAAAAATTTTAAATTATTTGCTATACTGAATCACCCTTCAGATAATACTCACCCATCCAGAGTTCCTTTATCAAAAGACTCTGCAAAATACACCTCGCCAGTTGGGACTGGGGCCCTGTAGGTAACCTATTGGAGAAGAGTTGTTTATGCATCTTTCAAGACGTGTTCTCTAATCTGAAGAAATACAGGTATATACAGCTCATCTCCCTCTCTGCACTCAAGCATAGCTTATCTGAAACACGCTTGCAGCATAAATACAGATGTCAGATAAATATTGCTGCTTGGACCAAGCCATTGTGCTCTTGTCTACAACTGAAACTAACTATCTATTGAGCTGGAAGCATGAGCATTAACTCCTGATAACCACATCACAGATTTCAAGGGTGGATCTAAGTTTCCAGGAAGAACACGGGGACATGAGAACAGGAATGAAGCAGCTAAGCTTAATTCCAAGCCTCACTCCCAGATAACATCTTTAATAACATCATAACGTATTACATGCCAGCAAAATAAAGGCAACTCTGATCAGACTTACATTAATAACAACGCAAACACTAAATCAATTTTTTTAAGAGATTTCATGCCAAACCTTTGGAATTGGAGGAGGAGTGCTCGTTTCAGGTTTTGACTCTTCTACATCCTCAATGCCATCATCCAAATCATCCTCGATATCGACTACATCATCACCATCACTTTCATCATCCATATCATGTGCCTGGACAGCAAGAGTCCCCAGAGCTAGCAGGGTCATGTACAGCAGCCATTTCAGCTCCATGGTCTGAATAAATAAGACAAGGCAAAGAGATTAAGCCAGCGCTGCACGCAGAGCATGGTGTTGCTTTTCAGTACAAAACCAAGCATCCAAGACAACAGGTGAAGTGCCTAGTCATACCACTGGCAAGAAAAAAAAGTGCAAGCTTATCTCTTCAGCTCTTATTTACTGCACCTGGCTGACCGAGACAGCTCTGAAAGCTGGAGAGGAATATGACAAAGCTGCAGTATTTAATCCAAAACAGACATTAACTGAGAGGAGGACCATGTGTGCAGACCACGTGGCAAAGTATCACAGTTTTGCTCTTACAATGCCACAGTCCATGAGCAGAACAGCAGACATGGACACAACACCACAACCTACACACCCGCAAAAGCCCGAAGAGCAAACCCATTTCTTTCTTGTGCAGAACTTTAAATGCACTACGCAGAAACTGAAGTGTCCATTCTACTCTGGAATTGAAATACAACTAGCCAGCTCTTTCAAGGATGTAGTAATCAATTCGTCAGCTCCTGTTCAATATTTTTTGTCCTGTGTGGGACACTGGCATTTTCATTCATCAGTTCCCTCCCCCAGGTTTTATTCCCAAAATACTGCAGTCGTTGATGCTACTGGCAGATGTCTCTAAGCAGTCACATACTGAGGTAGATTCAGAAAGAAAAATTCTTACTGTTTAACAGTTGGTCTGATTCCCCCTTTCCATTCTCTAATTTAACAGGATAACCAAAGAAGAAGAAAATTTGCCACAGAAGTTCTACAGAATTAAAATACCACCCTTCAACTAATTTATAAGGTGCCCAGTGCATTCTCACACTTAAAATACAGTAGATCTTGGCAGACTAACTCAAAAGACCTTGTAAGTAAGATGAGTTTCAATTCTATTTTCTTGCTAGAAAAACTACAAGATCACTACACCCTTAGGTTGATACAGAACACAATGCTCCCGGCATGCTGCTCAGTTTTATATGCCAAAAAAACCTCACAGAAACAGTCTGTGCCTTGCTCACCTCTTCTCCTTTGAATCACACTCCAAATTCTTCTTCTAAAATCAGAGCTGTAACCAATACTAATATTTTTTTGAATGCAAGTATAAAACCAAACACTTCTTCCTTCCCTTACGCTCCTGCCTGAGGCTGCAGCCCTGCAGACTTACAAACATAACTCAAGCAGAGTTAACTGTGCCTGTAAGGGCACAAATTCATGCTAAAACACAAACTTTCAACTTTCCAAAGCGCATTTAGGCAACTAAAAGAATTTATAGTCTTAAAGGCTTATCAGCACCATCCAAATCTCCAAAACTACACTGCATACCAGATCTACCGTTCATGATTACTCTTTAACTTGCTTCTAATGACAGCAGGTATGTTTTATAACCACAAAAAAATATATTTTAATGACTCGTGCTGAGGTCATGTCCAGTTTGTCACTACAGCAACATGCGAATGTAGCCAGTTTTCTAACAATAGTGATGGCCTTGAGGATTATGCTTTAAACGCACACTCACAGCCCTCCCCCTCACAGCACAGGCCACTGCGCCACAACACCTCCGAGCCAAAAGGACGCCATTCACAGCATGAGCAGCTGACAATAACTTTTGAGTGTTGCAGCATGAGCAAAACTTGTCTGCTTAATGCACAGTGGACAGCCAGAACTGAAAACAGTTACAGAACTCATAGCTCGCAGATCTTGCTTGCTAACCTGGGAACCACAACTCAAAACCAAGGAATGAGAACTGTCAAGCAAACACTGGTACTCTTGGAAGTTCAAGTTCCTCTTGCATAAGAAAACAAACTTATGCCAAGTAGCATAAAAACAAGACAGAAAACAAAAGCCTGAAACTTTATTTGAAAAAGATCTTCAGAGATCCAGATGTGTCCTGTGTGACTAAAGCAACTACAGACGAGATGGCACAGGAACACCTTTCAAAGGGTTGAATTTTGTCTTACCTCACCAACAAGGTCCTTCCAAATACACTAACAGAGTTAAAATTCAGAAAGATTTTGCCCCAAGTTCTGGAATTGTTTTTAAATGCTATTATGCATTAACTAATCTCATCACTAACCAACCAGCAGGAAAGTTTTGGTGAAAGAATTAGATCAACCCCCTCTAACTTCCATGCCACTACCGAGTCCATGCATAATTATTACCTACCTCACAATCTCACCCTTGGAAAACGTTTGTCAGCAGCAAATGGACTTTGGTAAATGCTAGTATTCTTGCTTAGACACGTGGCAAAGCTGCAGAGCCTCACATTGCAGGCAAGGTTGTTCCAGAACTTCTGTCAAAGCACCCTAGTGACAGCAGACAACTCTTCCAGGGTCCCATACAACAAGGACAGATGCTATGTCATGCCACACATTTATGCTCTCAACACAGCCATATGCATTGACCCTGTAGGTCTGTGTTGCTCAGTTCATGCTCTGTCTGAATCGGAGGCCTTACTGAATCTCATTTCAAGACTGAAATACTGTCTGTTCACCTTCCCAAGCAAGCTTTTCTTCTCCCAACAGGGAAGAAAATCTAAAAGCACGAACAGAAGTTAATCCAATTTCACATTCTTGCCTCTTTATAATCATTGGCAAGCAGTATTCACAAGTTTATAAAGCTGTTCAGGACATCCTATGGTTGGACTCTTTGATCTCAAAGGTCTTTTCCAACCTAGGGATTCTGTGAATCTACATATTAAATCAGTCCCAAACTTAACATAAGCTACCATTCAAACACTTTGAGTGTATAAGGCTGGCAGCACCACCTGCAACTGCCACCTATCACGCCAAGTTCATCTGTAACAATATACAAACTAAATTATAAGAAATAAAGAACACTCCTCTCAGAAGAGCAATTTAAGTGAAGCACACCTTTTCGACATTTAAAACACTACTTCTGTCCATCATGGACGCACTGCTACAGGAGAGAATTTCAACTCCACTTCACACAGTCCTTTGGGTCGCAACACAAACATGATTGCCCTAGTAAGTCAGTTTATTCCTACACAGAAGGTAGAAAGGGAGGTGAAGGGGAGAGAGAAGAAATGCATGTTTTACATGGAACAGGCATAAACTGCTTTTTTTGTGAAGCTTTAAGCTGCTAGCACCTACAGGTGTTCAATTAGTCACCTAAAACATAGTCTTAACCTTCAGACACACAGCCACCTACTCCACTAGGATCAGATTGCTCTCCCTTGAAGTGTCTGATTTCCAAGCAATTATCATCATTAGGCATTTTTTACTCCACTTGTACCTTCGTTCTTTAGGTTTAACTGTAATATTTATGAAGGTTAGTGTATTTCTGATCACGTAACTGCCAAAAGCCTTTAACAAAGGAACCCTTTCATAATAGGCAAAAGGTTGTGACGTCTCCAATCTATTCCAGTGCAACCCTCACTTTCATGGCCTCGAGTCAGATGACCAAAACATCATCTACTGTTTTTAGAATGTCTTCAGACACTTACAGACACTGGCACACCCCTTGGAAACTACTGGCGTGTAATACCAAAATATTAACTAGGAAGAGTGTTTGAGATTCCCAGGGCTAACAAATATCTTGTTCTATGTCTGTGTCCATCCATAGCCACCACCTGCACTAAGCAACATTTCTGCACTGCTTACCAACTCCTGATGGTCAAAAAGCTAACACATTTGCCGCTAGAATTTACAGGACCTACAGCAGAGCACTGAAGAGACACCTGGAACAGCCGCATTGCACGGACCTTCTACAAAGTAAAAACTAAATGCAACTGGAGTGAGATTCAGAGACAGGATCAGCTTCTTGCCATAAAGTAGATCTTAAAATGCAGTGCTAAGTGATTGCTACCTTTGAATTTCAAGGCTTTCAAGGAAGCAATGGAGTCTTCAAGTATTTTTTTAATATTTATAACTCCCTTTTTCACTGCACATAAAGGGAAGTTCTTAGTTATCAGCACGACACTGGAAATACTTGACCATGCAGAGTTGCCACCACTCTCCAACATACACTTCCTGGGGTAGCACAGACAGCAGAAGGGCCCACATTCAAGTCATACTTCTCGAACATACTATTTAGAAAGTAACTTCCCTGTCAGGTCAAACAGAGCCTGCAAAACCAGTTTAATCATGTTCTTGGTTACTTATCTATTTAAGTGGTTCATCAAGCCAGTTCTTAATACTGCCTATTTCAGGACGTGTTACTACATTTGAATTGCTACTGGCTACCTGGTTTATTAAGTCCTTGTTAAAAAAAAAAAAAAAAATTAACTGTTAGATGAAACGGGTCTTATTTTTAAGAAGTCACTTACTAGGAACTACACCTCAGCAAATTAATCAGAAACTGGGGGTTTCTGTTTCAGCATCACCTCAACTGACAGCTGAATTACTTAAGTCTAATACCAAATTTTTCTTATCCTAAAGTCTATGTTCCAAATACTGGATTTCTGTGCAGTATTCACAGAAGCACAGCAATAACCACAAGAACAATGCATCCTCATGCAAGAAAAGAGCTGTGAAAGAAAAATTCAAAGGCACAAAAGTAAAGAAATTCATCACAACACCAAAAATTGAAAGAGACCAGAACAGAAGGGTTGAAATACAAATACTCTTTTTCCCTCTCAAATGACATTTTAATGGTTTGTGAGCAAAGTCCTGTCTACCCTCATTCGTAGTCCACTAGTTTCTTAAAGTCAGAACTACTGAAGAGCAGAGGAAACCATTTCTACATCTCACAAATCCTCAACCTTCCATATCCTGGCTCCTCTGCGGTGCCAGGGTAACTGTTTACACAGCCTCACAATGAACTAGCAGCTCGCTTAAGATGGCTCGAAGTCCTCCTGACATGTTATTTTAACCCAGAATCAATACCCCAGTCCAAACCAGAGCACAAAGGCAAAAGACTTGTACCAGGACAAGTGAAAGCACTGCAAGATAAAGTAAATGGCCAAGGATAATGGAAATTAAGCTGCTGGCAGCAGAGTCAGCTTAATGCCAGCATTTCATATGCAGTTCTGTCACCTGCACTTGCCTAAGACAGATCTGTCTTTAGGCTGATGTGGAAGATCTACGCTCTATGGCAAAGTTGAACAATGAATTGCATGGCCAAACACTACAGTTTCAACAACCAGTAAGTTACCCCACCAACCCTAAATAACATAGTTACGTTCATATCTATGCAGCAATTCCCAATGCAGACAATGCCTTTTTCCCCTTAAATGCTTAGGTTTTGCAGACAGACAACTTCCAGCATTGTGAAGATTCTGCCTTTCAACTCATAACTCAATGAAGAGCAGATAAAGCTGAACTAAAACAGGTTAGATCAGGCCAGACACAGGAGTTACCCCATTTTTATTTTTAAGAAGGAGGTGGGCCAGAATACATTGCTACGTAAGATTTGAGGCAAGTCCCCAGAAAGGATTAGCCAAACCTCTCCCGAGAGCCTCACAGAAAAAGCTGCCTTCTGTTTGGGTTGCAAGAAGCACAAACCAGGCAAGACATTAGGTGTGAAAGGTGACAGCAACAAAGCTTGTGTTTAATAAGCATTTCAAACATGCCAGTTTCTAAAAATACTGTACAACAGCACAGATACAGTAAGGGAGAAAACACTATGTACTGTTTATCAACACAGAGATCCTTTCTGCAGAACTGTAAGTCCTTGGAGGGCAAAAAAAGAATGGCAAGGCTTTTTGACCATAAAACAGATGGGATGCTAGGAAAATTATATTAGGCGGGGGGAAGTCTGGAGGTGCCCCAAGATCTTTCAGACCTTCACGCCTACAAATCAATTTCAGTTGCCCTGCTGCAGAACTGATTCCAGCAAGAACAGGCTGCCATCACAATCACTTCTAGAGGCAGCAAAAGGCCAGAAAAGGAAGTAAAAGGCAGGGCTAAGTACAAGTTGCAGTGTATTCTCAGTAAAGGATTTATACACTTACTGGGGGAAGTGCTGCAGCTCATCAAATGAGAGGGTAACCTAAAGGAAGCTGCAACCTTTCTTACTGTTCTGCATCAGATTTCCCTTCCTAGGGGGACATTTGATAACAGGAAGCAATTTACATCTCATACATGGCTTGGGACATTCTGTGTGAATCGTACAAGTATCTCTCTCATAACATTTCTTTTAAACTAGAAATACTGAGACTTCATACAAACAAAGTTTAACTCGAAGCTTTTTGTAGTTCTGTTCAGTGTTCCGGATAAGTCCATGTAATGTTGCCAACAGTAAGGAGGTTCCTGAAATCATTTCAAGTGCATCAGAGTGAATCTGGATTAATACATCTCAACTTGTATTTAACTAGTTATTTATCTGCATTACCTCACACATTGCTATAGTTCTGCTAACTCCTAGTAATATTTTAGCAACAACCCAAACCACAGTGGGGAAAACGTCCCCTGAAACCTGTTTGTTAGCTAGATTCAATTGACGATATTTAATAAGCATACTGCGTTTAGAAATAAATCACATTCCTGGAGCGTAATTTTCAGACATCTTGCATACTCCAAATAAGTTCCACAAAGAGCTTTCCATAATGCTCTGCAGAAACGCTGCAGCATTAATTACATTAACACTAATAATAAAGTCTGGACTATTACCATTACTCCTGCTATTATTATTAACACGTCCGCTTCTCTTCAGAGTCAAATCATCTGCAGTATTTGTCTTTCTACAGCCTAGAAAGTTCTTAAACCACAAATCCACATGTGAAAGTTCGCTCTTTCGTATAGTACAGACAAGAAAGCAGCAGGCTATGCATGCTTTAATTCAAAGGTGTGGGTTTTTTTGCTTTAAAAGCACACAAGCATGAAGAAACCAGAAATAAGAGCCAAGATGTCAAATGTACTATTCTGAAGACACCCAACACAAACAGTATTATCATAGAACAGTTTGGGTTGGAAGGGACCTTAAAGCCTATCCAGTTCCACCCCCTGCCACAGACAGGGACACCTCCCACTGGATCAGGGGCTCAAAGCCTCCGCCAACCTGGCCTTGAACACCTCCAAAGATGGGGCAGCCACCACTTCTCTGTGCAACCTGTGCCAGTGCCTCACCACTCTCATCGTGAAGAATTTCTTCCCAATGTCTAATCCAATCTTCACCCTTCCAATTTAAAGCCATTACCCCTTGTCCTAACGCTACAGGCCCTCGTAAAGGGCCCCTCCCCAGCTTTCTTGTAGACCCTTTCAACTACTGGAAGGCCGCTCTAAGCTCTCAGAGATATTCAAGGGGTAAAACCCGGCGGACACGTTCTCACCCTCCAGCCTTCGGTCCCCGCTGCCCAGCGCCCTCGCTTTCCCTCCCGTTGGCCGCCACAGCCTCCCCACCTGTTGGGCCTCCTTTTCCAGAGCCTTCCACCTCCCCTGCTGGGCCAGGGATGCCCCGAAGGCTCTGTGGGGCTTCCTGCTTCGAGCGGTCACAGGCGGCGGACAAACCGCCCCCCCACCAGCCCCATCCACCTGCCACCCCACTCCCCTCTCGCAGGGCGGGGAGAACCCAGCGCCCCCGGACCGGCCTCCAGCCGCTCCCCACGCCCAGAACTTACCACAGGGGTCGCCGTTCCCCCAGGCCTCAACGGAGTCTTTGGGGCCTACGGGGTCTGCGAGGCCTATGGGGTCTTTGGGGCCTCCGGGCACGAGCCCCCCCGCCCACCACACCCAATCCCCGGCAGCCCGGACGCCCTTCCCCCCCCGGGCTCTCCCCGCTCGGTTCGCGGTGGGCCCCGTACTCACCCGCCGCCCCCAGGCTCCCCTCACGACCGTCACGTGTCCGCTCGCCGCCCGCCCGCCTATCTATCGCGCGCCAGCCCCGCCCCCGGCCCACCGCACTCCGCCTCTCCCATTGGCAGAGAGCGCGAGAGCCCGCCCACTCCGCGGCCGGTCGCGCCTTCTGACTGGCTGACAGCGCCGCCGCTCAACGCCCCGCCCGCCTCCCAACGGCGCTGCCCTTCGTGGAGCGCTCCCATTGGCTGGCGGGGTTGCCGGAAGTGCCGTCTGACTGGCTGGCGGCGGGGTGGCCGTTGAGATGTGGGCGGGGCTTGCGCGGTCCTCAGTCCGCTCGGCGCTGCGGAGGGAGGCGGGTGGTGCTGCTCAGCGCTCCGGCGCCCTGAGCTTCGGCCGCGGGGACGGGGGAGCCCCAGGCGGAGCGGGGGCGGGGAGAGCCCTGGCCTGGGTCTGCCCGTACGGCTGAGGTGCCGGGGCTCCCCCGGAGGGGCTGTCCAAGCGCCCGAGGGAGCAGCGGAGGCACCTTTTGCGTCTCGTTCCGTAGCTCGTTGGAAAGGGTTTTCAGGGTGTGTGTTTAGGATGAAAGGGAACGGCCTCAAGTTGGGGCAGGTTCGGCCTAGACGTCGAGAAAGGTTTCTTCACTGAATGAAGAGGGATACAAGGATGATTCAGGGGCTGGAGCACCTCCTGAGCGAGGACAGGATGAGGGAGTTGGGGTTGTTCTGCCTGGAGAAGGGTCTGAGGAGACCTTAGAGGAACTTTCCAGTACCTGAAGGAGCTACAAGAAAGCCGGGGAGGGGCTTTTTACAAAGGCTTGTAGTGATAGGATGAGGGGGAAGGGGTATAAACTGGAGAGGGGCAGATTTAGACTAGACATAAGGAGGAATTTCTTCACTATGAGAGTGGTGAGGCACTGGCCCAGGTTGCCCAGGGAAGGTTGGCTGTCCCATCCCTGGAGGTGTTCAAGGCGAGGTTGGATGGGGCTTTGAGCATCCTGATCCAGTGGGAGGTGTCCCTGCCCGTGTCAGGAGGTTGGAACCCAAGCTATTCTATCATTCTATGAATGCGTTCTTAGGCACTGGAACCAACTGCACAGGGAGGTGGTGGAGTCCCCATCCCTGGAGGGATTTAAGAGATGAGGTGCTCAAGGATATGGTTTAGTAGTGGACAGGTACGGTTGGACTTGATCTCAAAGGTCTTTTCCGATCTAGCAATTCTACGATTGTGCCTATTCAGAAAATTCAGTGTATCTTGTATTTTTTTGCTCAAATACAGGCTGAGAGTTTAAGGAAACTCAAATGTGGCACACACTCCAGTGTTCAAAACATGGCAGTCCTGCTGAGCAAGCTGCTTGTTTGAAGGCCTTGTGTAATATCAGAAGCTTTAAGCCATGCTTTGTTTCCAAAATCAGTGTCGTGTCTTTCTGTAGAGGTGAAATACTGCGTAAATGCTGAACTTTTACACATCTGAACAAGCACAGGGAAATGCAGAAATAACTGTCCCTGCTGTACTGACTGGGAAGGAGAGGTCAGAGAAGGTAACGGGTTTGCACAGGACTATGCAAATTATCTGTCAGATTGTACTCCAGGAGCCTCCCCCCATCTCCTGCTGCATGTGAACAGCAGTGTAAGATGGCAATGACCAAGGCCCTGTGCTGAGGAAAGCAGGCTCCTGCTAGCTTATCAGTAATATCACTTTTAAGTCATATCTGAGCTGCTCCAGCTGAAAACAGTTAGATGGGAAGCTGCATCTGAACTTCCCAGTTTGAAGGCAGCTTCTGTGTGGTCTGTGGGTGCAGCCTGTCCCAGCAGATAGGAGGAATTCTATAGGAATACCAAATTCAGTACTGCTAGGAGAGACAGGAAGAAAGAACAAAGGGGGTTTTTTTTGTAAACATAAATCTGGTTTGAGTTGATGCAGTGAGTCAGCAACATAAATCTCCCCACAGAGAAAATTCCACCGCGTTAGGACAATGCAGGCAGGGCCCTGACACTCAGAAATAAGGCTCAGCATAAATGAAATCAGCAAATCCCTGTTTACACTGAAGTTTGGAATCAAATGCTCACATTTTTCCAGAAAGCCACCAACCTGGCTCCTAAACGTCCCTGTTGACTGAGCTACTACCAGAGACCAAACAGAAGGTGTGGACAGAGAAGCAGAGGAACAGCCACAAACAGACAGCACAGGAGGTACCAAGCACTTCAAATAAGAAACTGAAAATACCATGGAAAATACATGAAAGGGCAACAAAGCAGTGTAATTTAGCAGGCTCCCTTCCCAGTCTAGGCAAAATTCAGTTTCCCACCAAATATCTTTCAAGCCCCTTTTTGAAACAAGTTATTAACTCCAACATAATTTGCAGGACAGCGCTGCTGCAATCATACAAGCACCAGGAAGCCAAATATACACATGCATGCCTGTCACACATGCCTCCCTTTCTCTCCCACCCTTTCCTAAAAAAAGAAAGACATTCCTTCCTTTTACAACCTGCTGAATCATGGCACAGGCAGCCCTGAGCCTGCTCCTGCCTGTGCTGCTTTGTCATCGAGGGGAACAGCACAGCCTGAGTTGTTTTGGTTTGTTTTATAAAAAAAAAAAAAAGAAGCTGCTAAAAACCTTTCCTACGCTGTGATTTTTGAGATGTTTGGACTTTGATAAAAGGAATGCAAAATCAACACGATAGAGATAGATAATCCAGAAAGAAAAAAACGAGGAGGGATAAAGGGAACAGAAGAAACATGCACAGAGATTTAACTGCTTTGGCAGCCGTGGTGGTGATATTTTTAGATCAGACTGTGGAGTGCCAGGGTAGGGGCGATGAAAGAAAGAGGGATGGCAAATACTGCATGGCAAGCACAAGGTTGAAAAAGAAAACCATTTAGGTGTGTTCAGGCCTTGCCGTGGGAGATTCGCCTCATTTCACTGATAAACACTTAGGCAGCATGCAGTTCTCAGGTTTTGGCAGTAAAGTTGGACAGGCAGAAAATGGGTGGTGTGGTGAGGCTGGCAGAGGCCGAGCGCACAGAACTCGGAGGTGAGAGCCAATCCTCAATTTATAACTGAACCACAGCTTTGAATAATTATATTTTTGGGAACTTTTCTTGCCCTGACTGTTACCAGACAGAGAAAACTCCCACACTTTCAGCTGGTATTTCCATTCTTGATTCCCTCTAGACTCAATGTCTGAAGAACTCCTCTTTAATGCCTGAAGGCATTGCCACATCGCTAGGGCTTTCCTTGTATTTCAAGCATTAGTAGGTGATCTTTTCAGACTCATTCTCCTTTGGAAAACTGTCAAGAAATGAGTGGAAAATCAAGCTGGTCAGACTTGTGGGACATTAGTGACACCACACTGACAGAGATCAGGCAGGCACGGCAGATGACCAGCGGGACAGCACTGACTTTTGCTCTTTCAGACTTTGAACTGCAGGAGGGAAGACAAGCTTACATCGCTGTATGCTTTTCATGGAAACACGTTTCTTTACAATAACATCTTTGGAGAGCACTCCTGAGTGAAGGGTGGAAAAAGATACAGTGACTTTATCAAAACGAGGGACTAAGTGTCTAAAGGATTAATAAAGTCCTGCTGTTTTCAAAGCAAATAAATGTCAATGCTAAAATGTTATAAAATAGTTGTAATAAGAGGAGGCAGGCAAGCAGAAAAAGGAAAAAGCAGAGAACCAGAAGTAGAGCACTGGCAGATGGATGCGAGGGGAAGGGGAGACGCAGTACTGAGGTGGAAGAAGATAACCCATCTACCTGATACCATCCGCACAAACAGGGGCTTTTGCATGTGGGAACAGGAACTTTGCAGAAAACCTTTAGGACCCAGAAGCTCAGAGTTATGCCAGACAGACAGCAGGTGCAAGTTTGGTCTGAATATAAGCTAGGGAAATGCTGATGGTCTCCACAGCTTTTGTGCCTCCCTTAGGTGTTGCACCAGTTTGCTGGGCACTACTTGGTTATGGCTCTACCCCTTTCCACCATTTCTTTCACAAATCTGAAGTTAATTTGCTTGGGAGTGGCCTTCAGAACTGCATCCTCCTTGTGGCACAAGGATACCTCACACTTGAGGCATTTTTATCTGAGCATGGTTGCAACGGGAGTTGGATGTCGGCTGCCTTGTGGTGTACTGAGGGTTGTTCTGCTATTCCCTCACTAGGGAAATGCAGATTACCCTTTGGATGCAAACACAGCATCTCCCAAAGAGCTAAAGCCTGCCAGCAATACCAGCAGGTGACCACCACCTTAGTGGCCTGAGTGCATCAGCTGAGTGCATCACCCGAAAGTTTTTGCAAAGGACAAAACGCTCATTCCACACAGCTCGCCGAGATCCAGGGCACAGGGAGGGACTCCGGGTGTTGTGTTGAAACAGAAAGGCTTTCCGGTTTAGCTCATGGGTTTCAAATCAGCTGGGGCTGACAGTGACTGAGAAAAGCTGCTCTCTCCCAGCTGCCTGTGGCTCTGTGCTGATTCTTCCATGACCAGCATCCGTACAGCAACACGCAACCCGCTTGTAAGTCAGTACCGCCTTGCACGTGGCCAGCTGGGGCTGTCGCTTCAGGGGCTGTTGTTTGTTTGTTTGGAAGCAGTTCTCCGCCAAGGAAGCTTTTATTTGTTTTGAAGAATGAAAAATATTTTCAGTTCTCAATGATCAAGTTTCCAAACGTCTTAAGTTTTGATGGACAGATTAATGACAATTAACTGCAAGTGGAATTTCACTTGCAGAACATTTTAGTGTAGAACATTTTAGTGTAGAACAGGAGAAAGGAAAGAGGTAAACTGGTTTATTATTTAGGAAAGAGCAGCAGGACAACTTCCTGAGTCATTCCATGAAGGAATGAAGGCTGGAAGCCTCTTCTCCCACGCCAACAGACGATCGCTCCAGGGCACAGTGAGGCCCCGTGGCCAGGATTGCCCAGGAGCCCCTAGCTCAGACCCTGCTCACCCCTTGGCTTCAGAGGACATGAACACCTCCAGTCCTGTGCGAGCAGACAAGTGCTGGGGCCAAATGCAACCCTGGGGTAACTGAGCAAGCTGAGCACTCGCCCTTGGCAGCTGCCTGCCTTCCCCACCACCCCCTTCTTAAAACCCAGGGAAAACTTGTGGAAGAGCAGCTGCATTCCTGACATGCTGTGTAAACAGCACAAAGCCACCTCGCACCCCTGGCCCATCCTAATGCCAATTTGCTGAAGTCAATAAACAAGGAATTAGCAGCACTTAACTCGGTGACCTCTCCAAATGTGCCAGTCTCCCACTTGCAACCATCAGCTCCTGGAGCTGAAGAGGCTGGATCACAGGAGACAAATATTTCAGTGATTTTGGTGGGGCGTGTGTGACCAAAAAAACCTCATCATACTCTTCTTTTAAGGAAGACACAAGTCCAGGTGCGGTTAGTTCTCTGCACGCTGGCTTTTGAGCCTTATTTTGTTTCACTTCTGTACTGCTTTCACTTAAATCTCACAGATGGTTTCATTCTGAGCCCATTTCTCTGCACAAGCAGCACGCTGCCCTCTGTGTTGCTTCCTCCCTGGTGCTTGCGTGGCTGTACCGTGGCTGGAGTCGGGCACTTGTGATGGGTGGAAACAAATTCAGCAAAAAGAGACATGATTTGATCTCAGCCCGACCAGCAGGACTGGCCTTTGCAGGAGCAATGCAGAAGTAGGTGTGCTTGAACTACTTGCGAAATGGAATCTCAGACGCCCAGTGTAATTGCTGATGAAGACAGGCTTGTGGTGAAGTCCTTCACTATTGGAATGGCTGAGGTTGGACACAGGTCCTGTACAGTTGTCCTTGCTATGGAACATCATCTTCTCATGGATGGCCCAGGTGTAAAACTGAGCTTGGCAGCCTCTTAAAATGCCATCAAGAACTCTGTAAGTCAGCAATGTGCAGGAGGGACTCACTTCTGAGAAACAGCCCTCCCACGAAAAAAACTCTTCCCAGAAACAGATCCTTCCCTGCCATGTGTGAGATGCGAGGAAGAACACATGCCCACAGGGAGGGTCACAGCACAGCTGCACTGCGGCCACAGTGGCTGCAACCGGCCAACAAGGATCTCCTGTGCACTCACTGTATCCTTAATAACCACTTGGTCATAGGTTGGAGCTGCAGGGCAGAGTGTCTTGGCACACCCAACTCCCTCCAAAAACAACAGCGCTGGAGAATCCCTGCTCAAGGGGGTGGTCCATGCACTGTGGTTTCTGCATGCGCTGTGAATTTATGTCTGTTTCTCAGTTAGAACCTAGATTTGTCATTAATCAGGTAAAAATATTTCCTTATAAATGCAAATTACTTCAGAGGACTTTTCTGATGCCAGCTTAACGTAGAATCATAGAATAGTTTGGGTCGGAAGGGACCTTAAATATCAGCCAGTTCCAACCCCTGCCATGGTCAGGGACACCCCACTGGATCAGGCTGCCCAAGGCCCGTCCGACCCAGCCTTGAACCCCTCCAGGGATGGGGCAGCCACAACTTCCCTGGGCAACCTGTGCCAGTGCCTCACCACTCTCATAGTGAAGAAATTCCTCCTTATGTTTAGTTTAAATCTGCCCCTCTCCCCCTCTCCAGTTTATTCACATTCCCCCTCGTTCTATCACTACAAGCCTTTGTAAACAGTCCCCCCCCCCCCAGCTTTCCTGTAGCCCCTTTCAGGTACTGGAAGGTTGCGATAACACTCAGCTCACAAACCCACCAGTGTCCGTACAGAAGCTGCCATCACCAGCAGCTCCAGTCCTTGCACCTTCCCTTAGCCTGGCCAGTTGTGATCCCTCTCGGTGGCCTTTCCAGGACTGGTTTCAAATCCCTGAACTGCACATGGTGTCTGCGTTTCCTTCCACTGCTGGGGGTGTTCTCTGATCTAAGCATACCTGGCAGGAAGGTGATCTGCACAGCAACAGAGATGTTCTACCCCAACGAGCAGCCAGAAGATCTCCGGTATGTTCACCCCAGGCTTGGATCCCTCCCATTGCAGGCAGGACTCCACTTGCTGCTCCGGGGTGGCTGCAGAGCTACCAGCTAAAGCACTGCTGATGCATTTGCTGCCCAGTGGCTGCTTGTGCATCCCAGCCCCTGGAGAGCATTCCCATCTTCCCATATGGATGGTCTTATTTTCCTGTCTCGTATAGCTGTCACTCAGAAAAAAAAAAAACCAACCTGATGCACATTTATTTCCCAAAGAAAATGGCAACAAAGCTCCCTTGGTGAGCTGCAATCCGCTGTGCAAGGGCATCTGCTGTGCTTCCCCAAGGAGAATAAACTGGGGCTGGATGGAGGACTGTGACCAGACACAGTAGAGGCATGAGCCTCCTTCTCCTAGTTCTCCAAGGGGAAAGTCCTGCTGAACACCCACTGTTCACATCTGCAGCTCCCCACCGCCTTCTGGTGGCAAAAATGCATTAAAAACCTCCTTTCCGGCCCGGGCTTCTCCTCGCAGCCGGGTGTGTGCTTTAGGATCCCATCCTGCACCATTCTTGGCATTGCCTGGCCCTCCCCTCCCTGCAGAGCCACTCTGAAACTCCTGCTCTTTTCTACAGAAAAAGGCTCCACTCTGTGCCAGAAAGGAAGGTGGGAAACAAGCAAACCCTCTGTTTCTGAGGCTCTGAATCTGCTTCAGGGGATGAGATGTGTCCAGCATTTCTCTGGTTCCCAGCTCCTGGCAGCCCTTTGCCAATGGCCTCAAAAACTGCAGGCACATCCAAGCATCTCCCCTTTTTTCTGGCTGTATGGTGTTAGCCGGTCAGGAATGGTGAACAGTTTTCCATCCCTGGTCGCTGGGAGCAAAGCAACCGGGAATGAAAGGTTTCCAGGATTTGCCGCTGCTTGTATTTGTGATGGTCATCTCCTAGGAAAGGATTAACCGCTGGGGCTGAGGTGGTCCTGCGCCTGCCTGGCCTCTGGAGTCTGGTATGAACAAGCTGTGTGCTAGGGACTTTGTCACCGCTCGGCTGCCAAGCCATGCTGTAGCCAGGGAAGGCAGTGAAATCATCACGGATGCGGGAGCAGGAGGAAGAGGAGGATGCAGCTAGCCCCTACTTCCAGCCCATTGCATGGAGTTGTGTGCAGTGAAGGTGACCTTGGCAGCTCTCACCTGGTGATCTGACAATTTTCTGTGGGAATATACTGCATTTTCATGCATTGCTGTGGCTGATGAAAACGAGATGATGTTACCGTGCTGTGTGCATTCCCTCTTGTATTTGCATGTCTAGAGGGGAAAATTTCTATTGGTTCACTAGGTCTTGTCGGTCTGAACTCTTGACCGAAAGCATCTGGCAATGGGCAAAAGGTGTGCACAGTGGAGAGGTACCAGAGCTTTCTTTCATGAGAATATCTATGTTTAGATTGGACCTGAGCTGACTGCTCCCAGGAGCTTCCTGAAGTGCAGGGTAAACCGAAGACACAGCCTGTGGTGTCCATACTGTCTTTGTAGACATCTAGAAACCCTTTGGATGGGAAACCAAGACTGTCCACATCACCTGCAAGTGCTTGTGAGAGCTCTGCGGCCCTCCCCGGCATCAGCCCGAGGGCTCTGCTTTGGACCTGCTTCTGCATGACAAAATGCAGGCAAGGGACCCGATCCTGTGTTTCTCCTTGTATTAACACCAAACATTTCTATCCATCCTGACTCAGACCAAGGCAAAAGGAGAGCCTGTCCTTCAGGCTGACCTACCGAGTATGGGTGCTGCTGCCCCTGCTGTTTGATTACAGGTGAAGGAAAGGAAATGATGCTTTGTGTTATTTCAGAAATCAAATAACCTTTTTCAGCATCGTAGAATCATGGAATGGTTTAGGTTGGAAGGGAACTTAAAGTCCATCCAGTTCCAACCCTCTGCCATGGGCAGGGACACCTCCCACCACACCAGGCTGTTCAAAGCTCCATCCAACCTGGCCTTGAACACCTCCAGGGATGAGGCAGCCACAACTTCTCTGGGCAACCTATGCCAGGGCCTCCCCACCCTCATTGTGAAGAATTTCTTCCTAATGTCTAATCTAAATCTTTCCCCCTTCAGTTTAAAGCCATACCCCCTTGCCCTATCACTCCATGCCTTTATAAGAAGTCCTTCCCCAGCTTTTTTGTATACCCACTTTTTTAAAGCAGATCTAGGCAAGAGCATGTGAACCAAAGAAGATGTAAGCAAGAGTCTGGCATCCGCGGCGTTTTCTTTCATTTCAGAGTAAGGAGGGTGATTAGCGTGGCCCCAATGGTGTGATGTTCTCGCTATCCTGAACTTAGATTCACCCCAGTTTTCAGTGAAGCCGTCTGGAAAGGTGGAATTCATTAAAAAGCCCTAAGCATGGCTGTTGTAATAATATTTCCAGGGAAAACAGTGAGTCACAGATGGAAAAGCAGCACTGTGGCTGTGTGCAAGTACAAGCAGTGCAGTATTATCTGCAGAGTTAGAAGACGCAGAAGCTTTCCAATGTAGAAACCCAAGAGAGTGTGGAGGTGGGGATTTATTTCAGAACTGGATGGCTATTAAAAAATCTAACAGAAGCTGGGGGATGAGAGGCCTCCTTTGATATACGGGCTGGTAGGAAAATGAAGGTAGCGTAGAGTCAGTCATAGAAAATGTCTGCTTGGCAGGAGAATGAAAGGAATGGTTAAGGTTACACAAGTGAAACATGACAACCTTTGCTCTCATTGTCAAGTCAGATAGCTTGGAGTTAGATCTTATCACTCAAAACTTGAATTAATCATGGGGCGAGTAGTATGACCGAAAGGTGTAGATTAAATTATAAAGGCAAGCCGCTACCAAGCTGAATGGAAACTGAAAAGAATGAGGAGGAATGAAGAGAGAGGTCTGATTAAGAATAAAAATGATCAGCTGTGCTTCAGGGAATGTTGTTGTTCTCAAACACAAATTCCAGCCAAAAATATGGTATTTCAGTTTACAATCAAGAAACCAGGCTAAGAGCGAGCTTGAATTCTATAATCCCACTGACATGAACAGGTTTGCAGTTAAGTTGCCCCCTCATTTACCTGCATAGAAACCGTGGGTTGTAACTATCCAGTGTGTATCAGACAAGGTAACTATTTTGGTTTTACATTTCCAGTCCATTCCTTTCATTTATTCTAAATATTTCCCCCATCAGACTCTCTTTTCCGCACGTGTCTGTATGTGGAACTGACTTGCTTTGTAAAAGCACATCATTGGCTTCCGTTGTTATTCTGGGACATTTTAATCTAAGACTTTGTCCTGTCAATGGGTACCTTTTTAATCTCTCCTTCGACTCAGTGACAGGGATCTTCCCTTTTGCTCCCGCTGGACAACCCCTACCCAAAGCACAAGTGGGCTGAGCTGCAAGCGTGCTGTGAACCTAGATAGACTTTCTGATACCATTTTACAAGGCAGCAAAAAGAACCAGAGGGATCCTCCTCCCTTCATGAACAGAAAGAAGTAGATCTGAGGCAAACGCAGAAAAATCCTCAAATTAAATTCAACATGAAACCTCTTTCTAAGAGACTCTGTGTTTAGGGTTAAGAAGATCACTGATACGAGAAATGTTAAATACCGAAAGGGCTGATCATTAAAGGACTTTGAGAGGAATTTGAACTCATTTTCACTGGAGAAGAAAGAAGCGTTCTGCAGGTAACGGCTGCCCATGTTAATCTATTGTAAATATTGAACCACTGGAAATTATAAGCAGAGATTTTTCTGTTTGCTTTAGTAATAACCTAAACACTGGCTTCTGATAAGTCCTGTCCCCACAGAGAAGATTATATATCCCTGAATAGCCACATCCTTCTCTGACAGGAATTAGAATTGTAGAAGCTAGTAGTGTCCTAATAAAACCTCCCATCAATCTTGAATGAAGAATAACTCAGTAAGACCCTATTGTTTGCTTGAAATCCACCCTGCTAGTTATCAGGCAAAACAAAAGATTTTTCCTTGCAGCATAGTGTGTTGGCATTTCTTATACACAGGGTGAGGCTGATCCTTACGGGCAGAGTGCAGTAGGTGCCCTGGCAGGGGAGCATCCAGTTCTCCTCCAGATAACGCTTTTCCAAACGCTGGTTCAAGCCGAAGTCCCACCTCTTTTGCCCATCTTCTACTGCTAGAGGTAACGGGCTCAGAAGGGATTTTTCTTGCTTGAGTGGCAGTCCCAGAAGCTCTTTGGTTGCTTCATGACTACCGCCTCTAGTCTTGCCTGCACAAGAAAGTCTGGCAGACAGGCAGTTATAAACGGCGAGCAATTACTGATTTGGTGATGTCAATGAGTTAAAATCCTGTTTGGCTGCCTCGGCCCCAACAATATCTTTATAGTATTGGATTATATCAGCAAATGGTGAGCAGTCATATGGGTTATTGCTAATTCTCTCTCTGTAGCACTTGGCTTAGTGACAGATCTTTTAAATAGGTTGTGAGACAGCAATGCTCCTCTTGGACAACTGCAGGAATTTGAGACTGAGCTCCCTTAAATCCCTTTCTTGTGTAATCTGCTTTTCTTTTTAATTTCTAGTGCTATTTTTCCTGCTGTCAAAAGCTCAGTTGTCACACAGATACCAGAGCTCTTTTGTTCTCTCAAAGGGCAGGGCAAATTACTCTTTGGTATTTGCAGAACTATAGCAACAGCCAAAAATTTAAGAGAGGTATTCAGGATGAGAAGACCAAGACAGTGAGTAAAGTACACAAACTGTTAAACGGAGTCCCTGAAACTGTACAGGGTGTAGCATCAGTTCAGGATCTCTGCAATTGCTAAACAAAAGGACTTAATCACAATGTAAAACTGCAGTGACCAGCATTAATGTCAGGGCTTTCAAATACAGAGACCAAACTCCTGTGTGCTGTGTTCAGCCCTACACCAGAACCCAGATAACAGCCTTCTCCAGTCATGCAGACAAAGCTTGGGTGGCCAGGAGACATTGAGCACTGGCTTGGGCATTGAGAATTTGCCTAATGCCATCAAGATATGCAAAGTTATTAGGCAGCATCCCAGTCCTGTGCAGCGTGGAGCATTTCAAAACCTTCTAACAGCACTGATAGCAGAGGAGCTTTACAGAAATATCCATCCCTCCTTACGCATCCGGCTGTGCCGCCTCCAGTGCCTTCTGCCCTCGCATGAGCTCCTCTGCGGGCCTTGTCCCTTGTCCCATGGTGATGGCTGGAGACTTCGTGGTCTCACCCTCTGTGTTCATCTGGCTCGGCAGTGGCTTAGGGCGATGGATGAGGTGACAAAGGGCAAGATGTTCAGCAGGACGTGGGTCCCACCAGGTGCAGCCCCACAGTGCCAAGCAAGGAGAGCAGCTGGGTCACCAGGATAGACAGAGCCCAGAGATGGCCGTGCAAGCCCATGGTGAGGAGGGAAGCCAAGCTCAGGGTTGAGACAAATGGCTGGGCACAGGTGACCATGGAAAAAAAAAACATCGCGAGGACTTGAGGTTAAATGCAGCCCTCAACAAACCAGGGGGGGTTTGGTGCAGAAGTTCTCTGCAGCCCACACATCTTGCCAGCAGTGTGGTCCCCGCTTGCAGAGCTGGCCCAGCCTGCATCTCTGTCTGCAACACACTCCACTCCCACAGATCTCCCCTCAGGCCACCTCCCTTTCTCCCCAGAACTCCTCCTTTCCATTAATCCCATGTGGGAGAGGACTTTGGTGTGAAAAGTCACCATAACGGCAGGGGGGCCATTGCCCTCCTGACTGCCCCATCCCTGCAGGTATGATCCTACACAGCAATACCTCTCCGTTCAGGCAAATCCCCTTCCCTCTGGCCCTGTCCATGGCAAGCCAAAGGTCTTCCCTTCACAGGACACTGATCAGGAATGCCAATCTCCTCCCTAAAAAATGTCTCCGTAGATGTTCCCTCACTCAGCCCCTCCCCAATGCCCTGCCCAGCTCTGTCTCATAACTGGTAGGGCTGGCCAGCATCCAGCTTTCTAGTCCAAACAAGGTAAAAAAGCTAAATGCCTCTATTTCTCCACCCCTGTAGTTTAGGGAAAGGGAAGCTGTGGTCTATGACCACTCTTCAGCCTTTGATGTATTTCAGTTCTCCCTGTAGCCTCGCAAAATTTCCCTGCATCATCGCAGGATAATACTAAGTGTGTGTTAACAAAAGATGTTTGAAAGGCTTGTTTTTCCCTCTGCAGAGGGAAATCCTCCCCCTCCCTGCCATATGCACTTATTGCTCCAGAGATTCATGCTTCTTCGAGCTAGCCAGAAGTGCAGTTGCCTTGTTGCGCTGTTCTTTTTTTGCTTATTTGCTTTTCTGACATTCTGAAAAGAGAGTAGGAAAACCGGCAAAACAAGGCAGGACAAGAGAGGGATTTAATTTGCCTGTTTTAATATTTTTAACAGATGTTGACTGTAAAAGAAGGGGTGTTATTCATTTGTGTGTATCAGTGCCTTTTGGTGGTGGGTTAAGGGAAGAATTTTGGCCTTGCTTATATACCGATGTGCCCTCTAGCCAGACGCATGCAGGCGACGCTCATCAAACTCCTGCAGAAAAAAAGCTTTAAAGAGCCCCTCCAAATTATCCCTGGTTAAATGAGCATCCTATACTCATTGATGTAGTTTCCCAAAGCCTCGGCTTTTCATCTTGCTTTTTAGAGAATGACTTTGCCTGTCTTCCCAGTTTTATCTTTAAAGTGTAGCTCTTTGCCTTTACTGAGACGAGGGGCGCTGCCGATAGCAGCGATTGGCCATGGTCCTGCTCCACACAGTGGCATTCACACAAAGGGTCAAAGCAGCACAAAGAAGATTGGGTTAGGAAGAAATTTTTTTACGCTGAGGGTAGTGAAACCCTTCCCAGGTTGCTCGGGGTGGGGTGGGTGCCTTGTCCCTGGAAACATTCAAGGCCAGGTTGAAGAGGCTCTGAGCAGCCTGATCGAGTTGAAGATGTCCTTGCTCACTGCAGGAGGTTGGATTGGATGACCTTCATGGTACCTTCCAACCCAAACCATTGTATGGTTCTGTAATTCTATGATTCTATGATTTACGTGACCTCTTTGACACGCCACAGATAGGGGGAGGTTGTGGCTGCCCCATCCCTGGAGGTGTTCAAGGCCGGCATGGAAGAGATTTGAGCAGCCTGATCCAGTGGGACGTGTCCCTGCCCATCACACGGGGGGTGAAACCGGATGATCTTTAAGGTCCCTTCCAACCCAAACTGTTCTATGAGTCTACAAAATCCACCTCGATGAACAGGCTAACACACATCTCCATTATATACTGAGTCTGTACTCCAAGGGATGTTTCATGGAATACCAGCTTGGATGCGGCTGACGAAACAGCCACCTGCTCCTCTGGAAGGCGGAGCCTCTGAACAGATGCACATTTGAGGAAGACATGGTAATTCTTGTCATGCATAGTTTTTACGGTTATTGCAAAACACAGAACTCGGGACACATTTCAAAACACTCAGGAAATTTGAGCCAGCTTATGTCTTGCTGGGAGCCCCGATGGGAACCACAGAGCAGAACCTGCCTGCTGCTGTCCCTGCTGCCACACGTGGACACAGGAGTCTTCTTAAGGGATGAAATCATGAATTGGCCTCTTCTTGCCTTGTTTTTAGCCCATCCTTCCGCTGATAGCTGCAAAATCCAAGAATTCCGGGAAAATCTCAACACACATTGGTCTGCTTTAGCAGAAGTCTCCGCAGGCAGTCGGGACAGCGTGTTGCTGGCCCAGCCTGAGGGAGCTGTTAGCTGAACAGACCGAGGTGCTCAGCGCTGAGCTCTCTTTCATTTTCTTGAACTAAAAAACCCTCTTTTTCTTCTGTGTGGCTTTAAATTCTTTTGAACAAAAAAATCCTCTCCTTTTTTTCCCCCCATGTGGCTGTTAGAAAGACACTCACAGTTCCTACAAGCAGTTCCGTGGTCACGGGTTCGGATGTTCTCGGTGGCTGTGAAAGAATTCAAAGGGAAAGGAAGCAAAAGCACCAACAAGGTTAGACAATTCTTCCATATTCTTACAATATGTCTGGAAGGACAAGGCGCCTCTGTGCTTCACAGCTGAAGGGTGAGGCGCTGAGCTGCAAAATATTCCCTCTTCAACCAAAAGAAAGCTCTTGGCCCATTGTACTCTCATTTCTGGGGGGATGGTATTGCCTCCTATGCTGCTGGATTCCGCTCTGCTGGCACCTCCTTGCCCCGCTGCTCCTGGGGAGTAATAGACACTGCAGACTCCGTGGCCGTTGAAAACTCCTCCGAGCCTTTTGTGTTGCTTTCTTTTCTTCCCAAGACTATTTTTATTGCAACTGGTGTTGCAATCCAGCTCGCAGTGCAGCCCTCTAGTGAAAACTCGCAGGCAGAAGGGGTTCCAGGCTGCAGGAGGAGGTGGCGAGCGTGGGCACAAAGGAAAGCTTCTGGCGATGACTCGGTGGGAGGTGCAAGGAGTCCGGACTGTGCCAGACCCAACTGCCCCGCGATACAGGGCCACGCTCACACCGGGTAACCTGGAAAGCAGAGTACACGCTGAGGAGCAGGGGACAGCATTTCATTAGCTCCCGCTCAGCAAATCCACCCCAAGGTGAGCCTGGGAATGCAAAACTTGTCCTTGCTTAGGCCGTGTCTGTCTTGGAGGGTGAGATATGCTTATTCCAGTGTCATTGCAGAAGGATGATGATAGTGGTGATGCCTTGTCCCCATCTCCCCAACCTGCTGCCCCTCCTGCCTCTCTCCTTCTGCAGCGCCCAGGGACACGGTGGCCGTGCAGCCAGCTGGGCTTATCGAGCTGTCTGCAAGCAGGCAGATAAGAGGGTTTCCCGTCTGATTGATGGTGTGATATGAGTCACCACATCGTTGCGTAGTCATTAAGCTGGGTGCAAACAGCAGGAGGGTGGTGGAGGTTGAGGTGGGGCAAGGGGAACCGAGTCTGCTGGCCACAGCCTGCCGTGGCATCCCTGCCCAGGGATGCTGGTGGTCACCGTGGCCGCGGGTCCCTGAAGTTGGCCACTAGTGACAGCCATTGAAGGGCATTTGGAGCTGGGAGGAGGATACTTGTGTCTGCTACTTGCAAACACTGAGTGAGAACAGAAAAGAAGGTGAGTTCTGATGGTGACAAACAAGGACGAGAAAAATATTGTGCCCTTCAATAGGTAAAGACAGCTTGAAAAATTAGGCTTATAGGGAAGAGAGGGGGAGGGGAGAGACATCTGTGCTTGTTTATTCATTCATGTTTCTACTAGCCTTTATTATATTTAGACTACGCTAGATGATACTAGAAGTATTTTGCATCATGATGATCTGAGGAGTGGGAGTGCTCCATGGCAGCCTCCACGGCTCCTCCTGACCCAGGTCTCCTGACACATATTTGATGATTTTGATGCAGGTTATGCTGCGCTGTCATCCAACAGAGATGTGAGCTCAGATCTCTTTTGTTTAGTTGTTTTGCTTTGTATTTTCTTTGCTGTAATCAAACAGGAGCAGAGGGAAATAAAACGCCATTAAGCACCACAAGACCTTTACCCTTTTGAGTTGACACAGGAAAGTCTTAATTTCTTTGACAGCTCAGTGGGAGAAAACAAGACACAATGTTCCTGGTATTTCTAAACAGTCACTGGAATGAAAAAGGATCAATTCTGAGATGAAAGAATTAATCTTCCAGCTGGTGCTTGAAAACTGGTGGTGTCTGTATTTGATATTCAGAGAAATACTAAGCTAGGACATTGTTACAGCCTCTCCAGGTGCTTTTATCCCATATAGAGAGGCAGAAAACTGGAACCAGCTTATTGCTTATGAGAAAGTCTACCAAGGACATCAGGCATACAACATAATTTCTGTAAACTGCTTTAATCTATTTATTTTCTATGATAGTGATGTTTAACGATCACTTTGTCTTAACTCACTTTTGTTTTTCCCTGGTCTGAAGGGAAAAGTCTTTGACAGAAGGGAGAGGAAGGAAACAAAGCCGGCAGACTCAGCAGCTCGCAGCTGCGCCAGCTTTCCGCTGTTAGACAGAAATTAGCCGAGTGGGTCTCTGCTGACATATGAAAACATCGGTTTTTTTGCTATATCCCAATGAATGCTGCAGGTTTTTACCCACACAGAATTCTCTCCGGTGTTTAAAATGAGAGCTAATTTGGCCAGGGATTGCTCAGAAGGCTGAATGCACAGCTCCCGGCCTTTCCAGTATGAGGGATGAAACCCTCTGGCAGCCGTTCTGCAGGACCTATCTCCAAATCAAGTATCACCGTGCAAGGCAGATCTCCACCTTTTATACTTTATCGCATCCTGTCTTACCATCGCCCTGGCTTTTTCACTCAAGGACTTTCTTTATTCAATGGTGTTGTGGCTGCAAGTTGTGTTCTGAGCCCAGTGCGCGCTTTCCAGGGCGATGTGTACCATGAAGCGCTGCCTGTCCTGGGGCTCAGGCAGGGCAGAACAGCCCAAGCAAGGCTGCGGTTTCTCAGGCAACGTCAGCAAGAGGGACATGCCTCAGCCTTCTTTAGGAATATTTTTAAACCAGATCTCCCTGGGGGAGTGAATTGCTGGGCTGTTGAGATTTGTTCCCCCTCCATCTCCCACTTCTCCTGTCTTATCTCTCACGTGTTGGCTCTCTGCTGGCTTTCCCAGTTAGTCATACCTCATTCCTGGAAAAGGGAGGCTGGGAACGGAAATGCTCCATTAGACTTGTCTCTGCGAATATGTATTTCCAGGGTGCGTATAGTAAGAATAAACCAGACTCCTCCTGGTTTAAGCACCACATACAAATCTTCCCTGTTTAATTAGAGCAAACCTATGCCACCAACTACCACATCAACAAGGACTAAACCTGGCCAGAGGAGCTTCTGATCGAGAAATCGGGTTTTCTAGGGTCTCAAAGAGTCAATATGTTGGATCAGATTCATCTGCTGGCTGCCGTGACAGTCCTGGGAGTCCTGGAGCAAGGTAGGACCACTGATGGATCGGTCTCCTGCACCTCCACTGATTTTCTTTCACTTCCATATTTCATTCCTGCTGTCGCCCTCACACTTCCCTGCTTTTCAATAAACAGACTGATACCTTGCCTGGGTTTTGAAATGTATTCAACAAAACAAGCACCTGGGAAGCACCTTCCTCTGAGCTGACCTACCTCCTCAGTTCAGAAACTTCTTGGTAGATCTCCTCTGCAAACACATACCATTTCTTTCTTTGAAAAAAAATAAAAATGGATTTACAGCAGTTCCGGTAGATGTTAGCATACAAAGAGCATTGCAATGGGGAAAGGTGAAAGAACAGGCTGTGGCAGGTCATGCAGGATGTCTCCCAGACGGAGTTCTACATTGCATGACAATTTAATTCAGTCTGAGTGGCTCATCTGCGGCATCAGTTCCCTCCCTACTCACTTATCAAGATTTAGAAAGGGAAAAAATTAAAGACTGAGAAAACCCCTAAAACTGATTGTAACAAAGTGCATCTGAACTTAACGGTTTCTATAGAAGATAGATTATCTGTTAATTATGCAAGAGAGAAGGCAGATATCCACTGGTGCTGCGTGACTGCATACTGCTGCTCTGGGTCATTGCTTTTCCTTGTCTGAAATGTATCTGGGATTTTCATCCAGCTTTCTCCGCTGTGCAGGGCTGCAAGGTTCGGAGGAGTCAGCAGAACTTCTGCATCTCCCTCTGGCCTCCTGACTCCACCGTGCCCAGCCCCGACTGACCATTGCTACTTTTCTCTCTTGTGCTGCAGCCTACTTCTTCCTCCAGGTGATCTACGCCAGGAGGGCGTATGGAATTTCTCCTCCAAAGACCTCAGGCCCACCTGAATTTGAGAGGGTTTTTCGAGCACAGTAAGAAACTCTTCATATAAGATATGTTCCAGACCTCAAATCCAACAGCACTGCCCCTCCCCTGCTTTGCCATTTATTTCTTGGGACTCGCAGAGTAATTCAGCAGTTATACACCTCCCTTGGGATTAATTTAGTAGATTTAAGAGTTGAGATTTGGATTGTGTTGGCTCGTGAGTCCTAAACGCTCCAATCATTGCTGACAGAAACTACATGGGAATATCTTTTGTAGAGCGTAGGGCTGCTAAAGACAAAGTTGTGAGTGCCCGAGTCTTAGGCTGGTTTTGGTCAAGCAGTGTCAAAGCCTCAGGCAACTTCATCCCTGCTCTGAACCCTCCTCACTGGGAAGGACAAGCTCCCAGAGAGGTCACAGCCGGGGCTGGACTGGGGGCAGCCACCGTCCGGCAGCTCTACCGTGGCTTCTGTGCTTGGGCTGCAGAGGGGAGGGAAGCAGAGAGGGAGGGAGCTTCCACTCTGCTTTAGCTGGGCACTGGACAAAAGCATCTTTTACCCAATTTCTTGTGCCCTGGAGACTCTGTTCCTTTCACTATTTCATTCCTGTGAATAAAGGTGGGATGAGAACTGCAGGGAAAAGTGCAAGCCTTGGAGTCTTTTCATGGTGACATCAGCTCTAACAAGCAACAGCCCCTGGGAAATACCAGGGGAAGGGAAAAAGGAAGATCTTCCTCCTTTCCCTTGTTTATGACCTTCCTCTTTCCTGCCAGGGTGAATTCCTCCGAGTATTTTCCCATTTTCCTGGCAATTCTGTGGCAGGCTGGACTCTTCTTCCATCAAGGTGAGAATAGTGCCTTACCTGGTTTGCCACTGCATCTGTTCCTCTGAGTGCTGGCTCAGTTCTCAGCTCCTGCTCACCTTCCAAACAATAGATCAGCAGTAATTCTGTCTCTATTGGGAGGGTAGAGCCAGAGGACACAAAGCCTCTCTTCCTTCACCTTGGGGTACCTCCTTCAAAGTAGTTCAGCAAAGCCTTTGGAGACCATCATTGTGATCTCTCTCAACTGCAGGTCTGGCTGCAGCCTTGGGTGTGCTCTATCTTTGCGCCCGCTACTGCTACTTTATGGGATACAAGGCATCATCCTCAGAAAGGTAAATGCTTCTGCCAGCCTGGAGTGTGTAGGAAACCCTGAGGGGTTCTGTTTGAGAACATAATGTTCTTTGGGGAACCGCAGGACTTCTTCTGGCTGCTTTGTGGTCCCTGCATGACTCAGGCTTGCTGAGACCTCCCCAGGGCATAATGTGGGCATGAGTACGGGCTGGGGCCAGAGTCAGATACGGGGCAAAGCTCTGGAGCTGCCCTGAGCCCTTGCGGGTGGGTGTGCGCTCCTTCAAGGTGGGAGCAGGGCATGGGACCCCACACAGGGGACAGGGAACAACCAGGGGCTGCTTTTCCACTCCCCTCCTTCAGCGGAGGAAGAGATTGTTCCCAAATGAGAGCAGTGATGCGTGGTCTCCCTCTCTTCCACCAGGCTCATCCCAATATACATTAGCTCCGGAGTTCTCTGGGTTCTCGTCGCAGCGTCAGCCCTGGGCATCTTGCGTTTCTTCCTCTCTCACTATGTGGGGCTGAACATCCTCTAGCTTTTCACAGCGTGACCTGCTCCTCTGTCCCTCATCGGTGTCCTTGCCCTCGAGTCCTGCTCCTTCCTGCCCATCACAGACTGACTGTACCCAATACAGCACCAGCAATAAATCCACCCTCACCCGAGTTTTTAACACCTCCCTCCCTGCCCAGCACCAGCAGGAGCTGCTGAGCTCTCCAGGAGCTATTTTCCCCCCCCATGGCACACTTGGTGCCGGGTGCTCCATATCAGGCAGCTCCATCATGTCTGATGCTGAAACAACGACGTTCCAAAACAAGGAGAACCTTAGGAAAACCAAACACAGAGTAGCAAACTCCTCTCAGCCTGAGCTTCCCAGGGAGCTGCCCCAGGGAACTGCCGCGTGTTCCCCTTCCTCCGGTGGCTCTGCCTTCAGCCCAGACACCCAGCATGGGTTCCTGCCAGTTTTCCAAAGGCCACACCTGAGAAAAGTATTTGTTTGAAACAAGATGTGGGCTGAGACATGGCAAAAGAGGTGAGGGATAAACAGGAGCAGCCGCCTTGTAATGGTTATTAGCCACTGCCCGTGGGCGATGCTGTAAATTAGACTGCGCAAACTCATAACCACTATTGCGTGTATAACTTTGAATGCTGCCATGTGACAACGTGCACAAATAAAAAGGCACCAGGCTTGCTGTGTTGGGTGTCTCCTTGTGAGTCTGCGATGAGCAGAGGAGAAACACACGAGGCTTTGAGTCAAGGCAGCTGCCTTGGTTTCCCTGCCATGCAGCGCAACGCAGCCTGCAACCCTGCATCCCACGGGAGGAGAGCTCTGGGGAGGAAGAAGCTGATTTTCAGAGGTCCAAGCTCTTGAGCGGCTCAGCACCAAAAAGTGGTCCCTGCTTGGTGGTCTGGCTGCTGCTCAGGACCCCTCTGGGCTCGGCTCCTCTGGGGCAGGAAGGGCTGGATTTTCAGGGGAGCTCAGTGTTCAAAACACTGATGCTTTTGACCATCGATCCGCTCACGTTGGCGACACAGCTCAGGAAACACCAGCAGTGCTCCATGCCATCAGCACAGGGGACTTCATGCCAAACCCGGAAAGCGAAAATAACTGCATTAACACGGGGCCAGTTGAACCACATTTTAAAGCTCATTATCCTCCCCTCCCTTTCCCAGCAGTTCACAGATCGAGACTGTAAGAACAAAAGGCAGGAGGTTTATGGTTTTTTTTTTTTTTGAAGGAGTGATTGATTTTTCGCATTGTTTCCTTCCCTGCATTCTAAACTGGCTCCCCTAGCAAAGCCTTCATCCATTCCCCTTCCAGGTTCTCCTGCCTTGGAGTCCTGCTGCCACACTGAAGTTGGCAAACACCGCAGGGAAAGGCTTCAATCCAAATAAAAATTACCCCACTCACCTCTGCAAAGTTTTCAGTGCAGAGAGGCCCTCTCCTCACAGGATCCCCCAGTGTCACAGCAAGATGAATAACAACAAAATAACTTTTTTCCTAGCAGCTTTGGTAATGCACTTGGGAAAAAGCTGAGCAGCATTAACCCCGGCTGTGCCTTAGCGGGGACGGCGAAGAGGAGACACGCTGCCTGCCCCCAGTGGGATTTTACTTGGCTTTTACATTAACACATCCTGCCACCTCCTGAAGTTAATTCTTAGTCCTCACCTTTTTCCCAGCATGGTCACCTCCCGGAGGGTTCATACAGAAGGATCAGCCCCAGCTGCTGGTCAAACCTCTGCTGTCTCCGGTGAGTCCAAGGCAGTGCTCACCGTTCTGCAGACACCACCTCCATCTTTTTACCTTGCAACCAGTTTTCTAACCCCACCGTATCCGCCTGGAGCCTCTACCCCCCTCGGCCCTGCTTGCCTGGGCTCTGTGTGACAGGGCTGCAGGATGACTCAGGGGAGGGAAGTTAATGATTCAGCAGAGAGGCTGTGGCGAGCTGGCTTCTCCCACTGATGCACAGAAAACCATGACAAATCCTGGTGCAGCGCAGCCAGGCTCCAGTTCTGCCATGGAAAAGCCGCATGGCACATCATCCCCTGCAAACAGTTGTCACAGGGGTCGTTTCAGGTGCCTGGAGCAGAGTGAGGTCTCCTCCCCTCCAGCCAGCGATGCTGTCATCGCTGCTTCATAGCTGTCATCAATGAAAATCACTTTGCACTGGTCCGTGGTTCAAGGATGCAGTTGATGGTTTCAGGATTTACCGAACTGGAAATGCTGCAGCTGCACAGCACCAATGCAGGATGAAACTGCTTTGCCCTCTTGTAGGGATGCTGAGGGGCCAGGTGTGGACTGGCAGGGTGTGTGCTGGGATGGGATGTGATGGATAAGATATGCTGGATGGGATGTGCTGGGATGGAGAAGGTACGCTGGATGTGCTGGCTTTGATGGGATAGCTAAGGTACGCTGGATGGGATGCACTGGGTGGGATGTGATGGATAATATACACTGGATAGGATGTGACGGCATGTATAAGGTATGATGGATGAGATGCAGTGGATAAGATCTGCTGGCTGGGATGTGGTCTACCGCTGCCACCCCAGGGGACAGGGCTCCCGGGTCACCATCCAGCTGGTGTGAAAACCACCCTCGAAGCCCCACAGTAGCCGCAACGCACCCGCCGGGCAGCGCCGGTGCTTCTGCTCGGCCGAGCCCAGAGCCTCGGCAGTGGGGGCGAGGATCCTCGCTGCCGCTGCCGCTGCCGCCGCCGCCGCCGCCGCTCGGTCCCCGCAGATCCCACCCGGGGGCTTTTCCCCCGCGCTGCCCGAGGAGGAGCCGGGAGGGCTCTGCCGCCGGCAGGGGGCGCTGCTGCCGCGCCGCTGAGCGGGGAACGGGGGAGCAGGGGCGGGCACCGAGCGCCCAGGGGGTATCCCGGCTGCACCCCGAAAGGGAGCAGGGCATCCCGGCTGCACCCCGAGCATCCCAGCTGCATCCCGAGAGGGACCAGTCATCCTGGCTGCACCCCGAGAGGGATCAGGGCATCCCGGCTGCATCCCGAGGGGGACCAGGGCATGCCAGCTGCATCCCAAGCGTCCCAGCTGCATCCCAAGAGGCAGCCAGCACATCCTGGCTGCACCCGGAGCATTCTGGCTCTGTCCTGAGAGGGCCCAGGGCATCCTGGCTGCATTCTGAGAGGGTCCAGGGCATCCTGACTGCACCCTGAGAGGGATCAGGGCATCCCAGCTGCACTCTGAGCATCCCAGCTGCATCCCAAGAGGCAGACAGCACATCCTGACTGCACCTCAAGCATCCTGGCTGTACTCCAGGAGGGATCAGGGCATCCTGGCTGCATCCTGAGCATCCCAGCTGCAACTTGAGTGGCAGCCAGCACATCCAAGCAACACCCCAAAAGGCACCCAGAGCATCCCAGCTGCCCCCCAGGAGGCACCCAGGGCAGCAGCCACACAGGCTGCCTGCAGCCAGAGCTGTGGCCATGGCAGCATTTGTGCACAACCCCTTCTGCTTCGGGTCTGATCTGTGCTGGGCCAGGCGCTGGTATTAAAGTTGTTGAGGTGAGGGAGTCCTGGAGACAAACAGAAATCTCCTAGAGACAGCTTTCGATGGACACAAGAGCCCCCTGCTAGCGCTTTGTGGATTCCCAGGCTCCTTTCTGCTTTGTCCCTATACAGTTCATTATCAGCAACAGGGAGGAAAAGGTTTGGCGTGAGATATTTGAAAGCAAATCCACTCTGATACAACCAGCTGGATGGGAGGGCAGCAGACAGCAAAGGAAACCTGCAGAACCGGTGAGAACTTTTTTTACGGCAAGAAATGCAGAGGCTGAACACGTGAGACAGACTCTGTCGCTGGTGGGACTTGTTCCCACGTGAGAAAACGAGTGAGGTTGGAAGCACACAGCTCTGTTGCCCTGACGA
This sequence comes from Cuculus canorus, assembly GCF_017976375.1. Taxonomy (NCBI): domain Eukaryota; kingdom Metazoa; phylum Chordata; class Aves; order Cuculiformes; family Cuculidae; genus Cuculus; species Cuculus canorus. The sequence goes on from NC_071414.1 coordinate 15,183,443, forward strand.
AGCAAATGCCACCCGCTGCAGGGGTAGCCGGTGTGTATGTGTTCCCATTTCTGTGTTGACACAGGTTCCTGTAAGGCTTTTGTACCATGTTGCAGACGTTTGTAGCTTGTTTTTATCTTGAAAACTTCAAGGGCACCTGCATGTGCTTTCCTACCCATCATGTGATGGCCTGTGCGGGATACAGTCGCACGGACAGGTCTGGTGTGAAGACACCAGCGGGTTTATACGCAGCCCCCAGCACCCAAAAGATGAGGCAAAAAGGCACCCGTGCACCCAAGCCCGAGGAAGAGCAACCCAGTCCCTTGGCACCATGGCTTGGTGGGAGAGATGGAGCACAGCCTTGAATTTCCCTCGGAAGCAGTAGTGCCGGCTTCCTTTGGGTGTGTATGGGAGGAAAAGGGCGAGTGGGGCTGGAAGAGGAGGGTGCAGCTGGTGGCCCTGGCTTTGGGGCACTGGCATGTCCCCCCGTTTCCATAGCGCCAGCTTCCATAGTAAGGAGCCAAGGGGAGGGAAAGAAGTAGGTCAGACTGGGCTAACAATACCCAGACGTGTCTATCTGTGGCTGAGCCTGATCCGGGAAAGGGTGTGTAAAAGAGAAAGGGAAGAGAGGGAGGAAAAAAAAACCCAAACAAAAAGGAAAACACAAAGTGGCCATAGTTTGAGCATCTCTTTCCCTCAGAAAAATAAGGACCTATTAAAGCCAACTTTGTGTATCAGTTGTGAGAGATCGAGAGCAGCACCCACCTCCTGCCCATCTGACAACAAACTCCAAGGGAATTCAAATGTTAATTTAGAGCCAGTCTGTATGAGACTGAGCCACTCTCAATGGGTCTTTATTTCTGCGGCAGCTCCAGGATCCCATCTCTGGGGAAGCAGCCGGCCGGAGCTCAGAGGATGCTGCTGTACACCCCAGCACTGGGGCCGCTTTCCTTTCCCATCCTGATTTTGTCTTAGTTTTATTTGTTTACATTCAAGTGACTTCAAGGGCAGGGAAAAAGAAGGGCAGGCACGCTGGAGTTGTGTAACCGAAATAACTGCGGTAGTGACCCGCTTTATGTGCTGAGTCTGCAGAAGGCTTGCTGTCGCTCTACCAACGCTTTGGAGCTGGCTTGTGAGCAGCACGGTGGTGTAGAATGGTAGATCCAATGCCGAACCTGAGGAGACCATTACAACCAGTAAGACCCAGAACCCTCTTAATCCCAGTAAATGTACAGACACAAAGATCTGTGGGGTGCGTAACAGAGCAAGATTATAGCATCACAGAATATTTAGGGACCTTTAATTGGAAGGGATCTTAAAGATCATCTAGTTCCAACCCCCTGCCCCGGGCAGGGACATCACAACTTCCTTTGGCAACCTAGATCAGAGGGCTGGAGCACCTTCCATATGAGGACAGGCTGAGAGAGTTGGGCTTGTTAAATCTGGAGAAGAGAAGGCTCCACGGAGACCTTATAGTGACCTTCCAGTACCCGAAGGGGCTACAAGAAAGCTGGGGAGGGGCTTTCTACAAAGGCTTGTGGTGATAGGACGAGGGGGAACGGGTATAAACTGGAGAGGGGCGTATTTAGATAGACATAAGGAGGAATTTCTTCACCATGAGGGTGGTGAGACACTGGCACAGTTTTCCCAAAGAAGCCATGGCTGCCCCATCCCTGGAGGTGTTCAAGGCCAGGTTGGATGGGGCTTGGGCAGCCTGATCCAGTGGGATGTCCCTGCCCACAGCAGGGGGTTGGAACTGGATGATCTTTAAGGTCCCTTCCAACCCAAACCATTCTATGATTCTATGATTCTATGATTCTATGATTCTATGATTCTATGAAGGAATGTTTCACTCTTAGGGCAAAGAAGGTTGTAGGTGACCATGACACTAGCTGGAGAGACTGAGATGGATAGCAGTGAAAAGCATGACTGGGGCTGACCTATGTCACGCCTGCAGTTTGACAGTGTTGGGTTTGGGTTGAATGTCACACCGTTGCAGACGAGCCCCAGCTGTGGAGGGAGGCACAGGGTGTTTCAGACAGCCCTGTGAGAGCACACCCCTCACCCGCAGGCAAATATCCCTTTACTTCACCACAGGCCACAGCCCTGTGCAGTAAACACCGCTCCTGGGATAGGTAGTGGGGTAAAATCCAAGGAAAAACAAAGCTATGTGCCACTTCATATGTTGGCAGGCCAAGACAAGGAGGACAGGAAAATCCACGCTCCAAGGTTACAATCCACCTCGCCTTCATCAGTTTTATATTTCCCAGTAATTACTGCTTGCAAGTGATAAGAGAGCACCGAGAATTTATCTTTCACCTGGTGAGGGCAGAGGCACAGCACGTACCAGGCAGACAGGGCTTCATGTGCCCTTTGTGAATGCCCTCCCTCCAAAGGCTCAAGAAAGCTTAGGAAAAAGCATGCCCTGCTCCAGCCCTCACCGATGCTCTGCCCATCTCTGTGTTCAGGGATTTCCAGGGTCTAAGAGCTAAAGGTAAACATTAGGTGGGAAGAGCGAAAGTAGGGTCAGCACTCAAGAAGCTTTGCAGGGCCCTTCTGGAGTGAGAGAATAACAGAGGATCTGTGCCGGCAGCACATGCGTCAGCTGGGCTGCTCTGACATTGCACTGCTCAACAAGAGAAAGCTGGGTGACCCCAAACAGCTGCAGGAGTGCTACCTGCGAGGGGTGGAAGTCGGGAATCCTCATGTCAGTAAGGATGAAAACAGAGCTTCTGAGCTTGCAGCTGGGGAGCGGCTAAAATAGGCTCCATTTCATGAGCATGAGTGGCCACAACAACAAGAGCTCAGGCGCTGTGTTATCTGTCCTGACGCAGACACTGCAGCATACACTCCCAAGACTGGACTCGGTCATCCCACTGTGAAGTATTTACAGCTCTACAGCTCATTCTCCTTCTGGGAGGGTGGTAAGGAAATGCAGGCAAGAAGGCTTGTTGCAACGGATGCAAATGGACACTTGCCTACATCTCTCCTGGCAGGCGCAAGGCTGAACTGCCAAAGAGCTGTAAATATTCTGCTTGAGTGAAGAAACCTTCTCTGAGAGCAGCCCGGTGAGCTCAGCACAGCGCTACGCAGCCAGATGGCTCCTGGGTTAGAGCTGACTCATGCCCACCTAGCTCGGAGTCAGGCAGAGCACGCAGCTCCCTAAAGCGTGCTGGTAGAAGACAGCTTTCCAACTGCTGGAACTGCACTCACACCAAGGGACGTAGCTGGATCAGTAAAAAACAAAAGGTATTCTGCCAGCTGCTGCCATTATAACGCTACAAAACCGAAACGGTAATAGGCACGAGTTACACTAATGGGCAGAAAAGCATAAACTGAGCGCCGAGAGGATGCGATCACTGAGGGAACAGGACAGAGGCAATTCTTCCGTTTCCTTTTGTCAAAGGATGCTGATCATAAGTTGTGGATGAACCGGTGCCATAAAGGGAAGGGTGATAGATTCAAGCAGTATAGCAGCGGCCTCAGAGAAAGGGAGGGATGTGGGTATCTGATTTTCACTAAAGCAGTGTCTATCAGCCTCTCTAATTGTTTTCCAGACCAGCTTGGCTTCTTAGGGAACTACAGTTTAGGAAAGCTGGGAAGCGTGAGCTCTACTCAGCCCTTGCCAAATAAAGATAAAAACAGGTGAAAAGGAAGAAAGTAAAGGTGAAGTGTAACCAAAAAGCCTCTTCGACTGCCCAAAGAGAAAGCGATAGGGAGGCTGCGTTAGCAAAGCCATGAACCGGCTGCATTAGCAGGCAATGAAGGTGGCCGCGTTACCCAGTATGGCAGAACACACATCATACCTATTTAATAGCATTGCTTTGTTTGTATTTGTCCGTGTCACAGCTAGAGGCTATTTCTAAAGCCATTGGTAGTGATAGAAGGGTTGTAACTGAATTCTGAAGGGCTTTTTACTGGAGGTCACGCATTCAAAGAAACCTACAAAGTGTTGCTAATACAAGACTTCCATGCATTCCCTGTTTTCAGACCTCAGATGATAAAGCAAGTCAGCTGCTACTTGTTGAGAGTTAATCACATTTGCAGATTAACCATAAGATCCTGAATTATATGCGGATGCGGGGAACATGCGACGCCTGTAGCTGAGACATGAGGGATGAAGCTTATGACGGAGGCAGAAGAACAAATGGATAGCGTCTAGCTAGGAATAAAACCTACTCAGACCCCACCACCACTTCCAGATACACAAAATGTTTCCAATATGCTTAAATGCCCTTAAAACAGAAATGCAGATTTTCTCCATTATTTTCTTGCCTAAGAAAGGAACCTAAGCAAGCCAACAAATAGAGGTTTATGATTGGTACCAAACAGAAACATTCTGAGCAGGTAGCAGGCTTCACGGAAGGGCTTTACTTGGTCCATCTTAACACTTAACATGTCTGCTCAGCTTTATGCATCTCTCTGCAGGCTGGACTGGTGCTCTTGCTGTCCTGGCGTGGGTCTCTGCTCAAGGGGACCAGGGATGTTGCACGGGGGCTGTGTGACCATCCAGCAGATCATTTCTCCAACAGATTTATATGCAGGAGACCACTTCTTTGCCCATGTCCTACCAGATGCTCTACCAAGCTCGGCTTCAAGCCCTTCCCAGGCTGACTTGAACGAGGTGAAATTTATCTTTTGAGAATGCAAGTGGGGAAATGAGAGCAGCTCCTCTCCGCAGCAGTGGCTGAGCTGCAGGTGTGCCTTTCCCCTTTGCAAGAATGACCCAGTGACATCCTGAAGTAGAACAAAGCTATTTTAGAGAAAAATAATTACCTAAAACTACAGCTCTTTTTGCTGACAGACCCTCTGACAGACACACTGCAGCTCAGCTGTGTCTACTGGTAAGGAAGGTACAGGCGTCGTGCTGGCACAAAAAAAACAGGTATGGTGATGATTCTTGAGTCCTAGAAGAAATCATAGAAACAAGACCTGGAAGACTGCATGTGTAAAATACATACATCACTGTAAAATCCTGCATCAGATGCTTCCAGCAAGATTTTTATCCCCTATTTCATTCTTTGCAAGTGCTCACACACCATGGGAGTACCCTTACTTGCAAAAGCGCTTACCAGAGATGGACCCTCAGGAAAAGGGCTGCTGCTGTTAACAGTAACTCCCCTCAAACTGTTAATTATTTTAATTTTTCAAACACTGCATATAAGTTGGTTAATTATAACACTTCTGCTAACTATTTATGTCTTTGTTCACAGTCACGTTCTTCCCCTAGAAGTGGCTGTACCCAACTTCCCGTTGGATGTGTCAAGTTTCAAGGCAGGCGGGTATTTTGCCTACGCTTAGCAGCAATTATGTATTTTCCAAAAAAAAAAAAGTCATATTGCTTTTCTGCTAACACTGGAAAAATACGCAGGCAGCAGAACTTCTTTCTGGTGTGAATACAGGGTGAATTTAAGTTCCTAAGAGACCTCTCTAAAGAGAAAATTTGTGTCAGAGTGCTGTTTGGCTACAATAAACATATGATCCAGAAAATTTTGGGTAAATCAAGCTTTATTTATGATTGAAAATTAGCATGAAATCATAGAATCATAGAATGGTAGTTCCACCCCCTGCCGTGGGCAGGGACACCTCCCACTGGATCGGGTTGCTCAAAGCCCCATCCAACCTGATCTTGAACACTTCCAGGGATGGAGCATCCACTGTTCCTCTGGGCAACATGTTCCAGTACCTTACTACCCTTACAGGAAAACATTTTTTCCTAATAGCTGATCTAAATCTCCTCTCTTTCACCTTAAAACCATCCCCCCCTCATGCTGTCCCTCCCTGGTCTGCTCAGCTGAAAGGACTGTGGTGTGCAGGGGCATGGAGAGAGTGGCCATGGGCATCTGCTTTGGAAATGGCCAATCTGGATCCTGCAGATACACCTGAGCCCAAGCACACCAGCGGTCCCTTGGGAAGCTGTGGCTGGAAGGGCAGGACAGGCAGGATTTGGCCACTGCTGTCACCGTCCCAGGAGGCACAGTGTCAAGAGCCCAAGGAAGGCTCTCTTTGCCACTCGGCCATCATCTGAGCACAGGGGCCATGCCTGGCCCTGCCCATCCTGACCCCCTCCAGCCCCCACACTAGACCTGACGCAAAAAGCTGTTCCTACTACAAAAAGTAGAATATTTTGATTTAAGCTAAAGCAGAGTTAAGTTGATCCAAGGAACTCTATTTTGTTGAAAGTTAGGCAGAATATCCGTCTGATAGCATGTTTTTTTCTATCATGTTTTTTTTCAAATAAGTGTTTTTCCACTGTTATGTCTTGTGTTAAGTATTATCTGTGCTGAACAGACGTGTCACTGGCGCAGGTTGCCCAAAGCAGTGGTGGCTGCTCCACCCCTGGAGGCGTCCAAGGCCAGGTTGGATGGGGCTTGGATCACCCTGATCCAGTAGAGATGTCCCTGCCCATGGCTGGGGATGGAACTGGATGGGTTTTAAGGTCCCTTCCAACCCAAACCATTCTGTGATTCAATGATAACCACTCCTGTTTGTAGTCTTTCTGTACCTCAAACGCAGCCTGCACAAGAGGTGAACGCACGCCAGGAGCTCAGCCCTGGTGAGCCCACACCGTCAAGGGGGCGATTCAAGAAGTAGTTACTATTAAAAAAACTGGGATATTTTGATTTAAGCTAAAGTTTTATCTAAGTAACTGTATTTTTCTAAAGTCAGACAATGTTTCATCAAAGTAATGGTATCTTTTTGAAAGTTAATGTCCCTCTGATGGCATGGTAGTTTTTTTTGTAAACAGTGTTTTCCCAAACACTGTTCATTCTCTGGAGATAGTAACGTTTTTGTGTTCAGTGTGATCTGTGCTGTACAGATGTCTCTTCTGGAATCACCTCCGTTTGCAGCCTTTCACTGTCTCAAAAGCAAGGTCAGATAGAACTGGAGGCAGCTTCAAATTACCAAGAGATTTGACTGTTGTGAAGTTCATAATAACATTAAAATTAGACCTTGGAAAGTAATAGAATATGCATAAGATTTCTGGGAAGATGTATCCATGCACATGTAAGTGGGAAATACACTCTGTCCCAGGCTCTAGTCTCACTGCACGATTGATGGAGATCGCTCCCTCGTGTCGCCCAGGCCTGATAACAGATGTTTGCTTTCTAAAACTCCAAAAAGAGTCTGAAGAGACTTTATTTGCTGGCATTCTCAGTACCACGGCCAAGCTGCATTCCCCCCACCCCCTGCGCTACCCCCTCTCCCCAGCCTCCCCCCACTTTCCCCGAGACCCTCCCCACCCCGTGTTGGCCTTCCTGCCCCCCTCTCTCCCTCTCTCCCTGTGTTCTCCCTCCCCGTGTTGCCCCCCTTTTTTCCCATCTCCCCCCTCCCCGTGTTGCCCCTCCCCTCCCTGATCTCCCCCCTCTTCCCAATCTCCCCACCAGTGTTACGCACCAGAGTTACCCCCCTCTCCCTGATCTCCCCCTTCTCCGTATTATCCCCTTCTCCCCAATCTCCCCCCACTCCCGTGTTCCCTTTCTCTTCTCGATGTCCCCCCTTTCCCTGAGACATCCTCCTGTGTTGCCCCCTCTCCCAATCTACTCACTCGTGTTCTCCCCCCTCAATCTCCCCCCATGTTGCCCCCCAATGTCCCCCCCCCATGTTGCCCCCTTCTCGCCCATCCTCCCCTCATGTCCTGCCCCAACTTTTTCCCCCCTCCGTGCTCCCTCTCTCCAACCTCTCGCCCCCCGTGTCGCCCCTCTCCCGGATCCCCCCCTCCTCATGTCCCCCCAATCTCCCCTCCCCGTATTATCCCCTTCTCCCCAATCTCCCCCCACCCCCGTGTTCCTTTCCTCTTCCCGATGTCCCCCCTTTCCCTGAGACACCCCCCTGTTGCCCCCTCTTCCCAATCTACTCACTCGTGTTCTCCCCCTCCCCAATCTCCCCCCTCCCTATGTTGCCTCCCTTCTCGCCGACTCTCCCCCCATGTCCCCCCCAAAACTTGTCCCCCCTCCGTGCTCCCTCTCTCCAATCTCTCGACCCCCGTGTCCCCCCTCTCCCCGATCCCCCCCGCCCCGCTGAGGGCGACGGGCACTGCCGCAGTCTCGGAGTCGCGATGGCAGCCGGAGCCCCGCGAGCTTTGCAGGAGGAGGGGGGGAGGCGAAGGGGGGGAGTGCGTCGCGGTGGGCGGGGAGGGACAAAGCCGCCGCCATCTTGGGGCTCAGTGAGAAAAACAAGCAGAGGCGGCGCCTCGAGCCGGGGGGGCCTCGGCCTTCCCACGGGTGCGCGGTGCGCAGCCCCCTCCACGCCCGCTCGCCGCGGCCATTGCGGTACCCCCCCGGCCCCGGGGCCATCCCGCTTCTCGCCCATCCCCCCACACATTCCGTTCCCCCCCGCCCCCCCCCCCCCCCCCCGCGCACCGCCCACGTGATTGGCTGGTTCGATTCGTCGCTCTGCCATTGGCTGGCGGGCGCGACGTGACGTAAGCACGCAGCGCGACGCGCCCGGCGGGTATAAATAAGGGTGGAGGGGGGCTGCGCAGCCGGAGCGAGCAGGCGGGTCGGGCCCGGGTAGGCCGAGTGGAGCCATCGCGCCTCATCCCCGCGGGAGCAGCGCCGAAACCGACTGAAAGGCCTCGATCGGCTTTCTTCGGAACGTCCCTTCGGCGCCCGCCGAGTTTTCGTTTCCGTTTGCGCAGCGCCCGAGCGCCCCCGCCGAGCTTTGTGTTCTCCAGGCCCCTGTGGGGAAGGCGCGGCCAAGATGGATCCCTGTCACACCGAGGAGACCGAGGGCGAGATCCCCGGCTTGGGTGAGGCCCGGCGGGGGAGGGGCGGCGCGGGGAGAACGGGGGAGGGGCGGTGGGGCTGCGGGGGAGGGGCGGTGGGTCCCGCCCGATCTGGGCCTCGGCGGCCCCGGGCCCGGCCGCGTGCGCCACCCCCTCCCCCCGCGGCGGCGTGGCGGGGCCGTTCCAGGGCCTCCCGGTGAAAGCGCAAGTGGAACCTCGCGGCCGCGGTAACGCCCGCCCCCCTCTGAGTAGCGTAAACGTGGTGCGAGCGGTAAAGGAGAAGTTGAGAGCGAGGGGTGCCGGGCGCCATAACGGGCTCGGCTTAAAATGGTGACTGGTGCCAGGGCCGCAGCAGCTCTGCCGCAGCGCCGGCTCTCCGCCGCTGATAACGGCTTACCCCGCTGCTACTAAAGACGTTTAATGGCCAATATTACTTTAAAATCTTTATTGAATAGCGGAGAACGTACATAAAATACATTATCGAAGCACCTTCTAGTTGTTTCCTTAAACTACGCAGAAAATTCTACCAAAACGCACAGGTTAAACAAGCGGAAAAAACTCCAAACCATGTTTTGCACTTCAATCGTGCTTTAAAATAAACTATAGAGGTAATGTATTCAGCTAAAGTACATCGTCTAATAACACAGCGAGTGATTAGGTTTAACTCTTGAACTTCAGGGACGTTCTCCTGTTCTTAAGAAGTCAGGAAAGACTTAACCTGTGGAAAAAAAAATAATATTTGTTTAATGTATTAAAAGAAAAGCTAATTCAATAGGTTTTCTTCTTTTTTGGGGGGAACAAATGGTTTGTTATGTACGGTCTCCGGTGCTGTTCTGCCTTTACATATAAATCAAGTCTTGAAATGCTTTTCAGTACAGCTGACGGCCGTCACCCCAGCAATTGTAAGCTAATACTAGATAGAACTGAGTAACTTTTATTACTCAAGTATCAAGCACTTATGAAAAGTAGGTTTTGGAGTGCTTTAAAATGAGCTTTACTTCATTGGGTAACTCTCCTAGGAAGAGAGGAATTGTCTAAACTAAGCCAAAGATCTGGCAGCACTTCTGATATGGTGCTGTACGCCCTGCCTTTTCTGTGCTGGTGTGGTGAAGGAAGCGCTGGGGGCCTTTGAGTGGGGCAAGTTATAAGAAAGATAGCGTGTATGAGTGTAGTCTGGTTCATAATTTGCTTAACAGCAAATACCTCCACAACTGAACACTGCTCCCTTCCCCACTTTAGAGCTGTTCAATTGGGAGAATTTGGTTTGGCTTGAAGTTGTTTAGTAATAGCAAACTGATGCAGAACAAGATGGAGAAATTGGTTTTCGTGGCTTGAGAGGTGGGTGTCCCTTACCATCTTACAAGAACAGTCTTGTTGGGGCAGTGGGGAAGGCTGAAGTGTCCTAGTAAGGGAAATAAGTGTTACGGCCCTACAGGGCAGAGGATAAGCTCTGTGCCTTTAAGTATTAGGTTATTGTGTTTTGGGTTTTTTTTCTGTGAACTGAGTGTGCAGACATTGCTACAGCAGAAGGATTGTTTGGGTGCTTCCCAAGTCTTGTCTTTCCTTGGAATTGACAAACACCATTTTGACCCAAGTGACTACAAGTGTCACTTCGTGCCTTTAGAATGATGTGCAAGGTTCAGTTATCTGTCTGACGTGTTGCTCTCTGCCCAGAAGAGCCTGGATCCCTAGAGTGCAAGGGGGCATGGATAGCTCTGAGTGGACTGCCAGATTTTTCTAAGGACCTCATGGCTGACACAAGCTGCATAGTATGTATCATGCTGTGAACTATTTAATGAACAGTATGGCAGTGCAGACCTGGCAGAGAGGAGCCTGACTACTCCAGCTACTGTGCACTTGCATCCCCAACAGTTGTCCCTCTTTAATAACACCCATTTATCTCTCGAATTGTGAGGGTAAGGAAGTGGGGTTAAATGACTTTTTTTTTTTGAAGGAAAGCAAGGAGCCTTTTCTGTGTTCAGAGTAGTCTGTAAAGCAGACTACTGTAGTAGCCCTGAATGAGTACTTATCACAAATTAAGAATGTAAATTGATACAGCTGTTAGTGCCTAAGAAAAGCAGACAAGGAAACATTTAATACTTACCTTATCAATCAGGTACTCCTGTTTGATCTGATCATTCTTAAAATCTTCATTAACATCCAAAACTAGAATGGGAATCTCCTTAAGGTTTTCAAAATCAACTCTGTTAAGCAGAAGAACATCATGCTAGTAAAAGTGGTATACAGTAGTACTGTGTGTAAATAGTGCAGCTCTTTGCTTTCTACCTCATCCTGAAGGTGCAGTCTTACTAAATGACGTTAAACACCAGTGCCTGGGATCAATTATAAAGCCCCTGTCAAGGCTGCCAGGGGCTTTATATGTGTTGTATAACATGGACAACATTGTATCACCATACTGTTAACATTTCACAAGTCTGGCCTCTTAATATCCTTTTACCCTACAAGTGGCAGGGGGAGAAACAGTTTATGCTTTTTATATTGCTTTCCTTTCCGTCATTCCTTTTGCTGTGGAATTGATTATCAGGAATGTGATTTTGATAGAGTATTTTTTCAACATACCATTTGCCCTGTGTCTCCCCCACTCCAGTTAACTGCTAATCCATTTACTAAGGTGGAGTTTCAAAGCTTCCTTTGGTGAGGATGACCTCTTTAACAGGTTGCAAGACTGGTATTTAAAATGGCTCAGAGATAAGCAAAACCATTTTGGCTACAGGTTAGGAGCACGTGGAAGCAGTAGTTGTGCACCTGGATACACTGTTCTCTCTAAGCAGTAGTTATTGTCTCCGTGTGTGTGAACAGCAGTTTCTAAAATGCATTTAAGTGTGCTGAAAAACATTCTTGTGTTCACAGACTTCAGTGGTCCTATGAAAAGTACAGGAAATGCTTGCTCACAAGCTTGGAATGAGTAAACAATGTAAATGTTCCCAAAATTCTACAGTATGCCATGCCTTTGTCTCCTAAGTATTTGGGTCAGCCTGTATGAAACTTAGGAGAGAAGATATGATTGATAACATGCTATTCCTGGAATTGTTAGGCTTCCCATTCAGTAGAGTATTCCAGACCCTTCTAGGGGAACATTTAAGGTCTGTTTTCACAGTAAAATTGGAAGGAAAGGGCACGAAGGTGTGCAGAGATCATTTAGCAGCTGACTGGGCTTCTTGTGTCTAACAGTACCTGCCAAAAGCCTTTCTGATTGTTTATTTTGAAGCTAGGATTAATATTTAAACTCTGTTGCAATACAGTCAGTCCAGTGTAGTTTAAGGGTAGTTGGGACCTTGCCCTCCTTTGCGTTGAAACTGGAAGCGGCTTAACAGATAATGCGATTGGTCAGCCAAACACAACTCTGTCCTATTCCTGTGTACTTCAGTTAGCAAAACTCATATCCTTGCTGGAGGTAGAGCTATACAGCTTTCTAGTTGAAACTAATGCCTAACAACGGCTTTAAATTAGCTGGAAGGTTCCATCTCTTGGCAATTTCTACTTCCCTGCCAACAGAAGACCATCCCTCTGCATATCACCTAGAGTAATCATCTCTGCCAAGAAACCTGCAGTGGGTCTAGAGGAAAGTCCTTCCAGCTGTGCCCAGGTGAAGCTAGACTTAAATCTTAGTTTTATCCCTAATCAGCTTTTGCTGATAGGTAGGAGTGACCCTTGCTATAAGATGAAACTTGCCTGCAGAAAATAGCTTCATACCTCATAGTCCTTTCGTGGAGCCATGTTTCATGTTTATAGTGGAGGTTTTCCAAATACTCGAGCTCAATTCCTTGTTCCTCTTCTCTTCCCCTCATCTGTAGCCTTTCCATGCATTTCTATAAAAAAAAAAGTACAAGCCTGGTCATGAATCATGTTGACGGGTAAATCAGCTAAGCAAACCAAGTGGCCCTTAAATAGGGACTAATGCTAGATGTTAGTGAGCTTTAATTGTAAATGCTTGGCTGAACACGACTTAAATCTAGAATAACTCTTTTTTAACAAAAGAACTTGAGCCACTTCAGCTACTCTGAAGCTCTTATTAAAAGATGTTCGCTTCAGTTCATGAGTGTATGGGAAGCCAAACTAATTCAGAAATGCAATTTCAGCCTTGTTCCTCTACTGAGAGGGGTGGGTGCTGGCAACTGTAGCATTTGCTGGCATCAGAATGGCAGCTCAGAGGGGAGGTCTTTAAACTTGGTCTCTGAATGAAAGCTGAATTTCTCAATAGACTTCTCATTACATGTTGGGGGAAGGAACTCTTTCAGCATTAGGCAATGGAGCATTCAGTCAGGAGTACTTGGGGGCCTGTACCCTCAAGCTCCTGGAAACTGAAGTTGGAGCTGAAATACTGTCATCTTTAGTGAACATACCTGAGGTGTGGTTCTTAGGTAGATCATGCCATCCAGTTCTATATCTGATTCGAACTGATTCAACAGCCATGTGTGCCAGTCCTGATAAATAGCCCACTCTGTTTCGTTGATATTGCCAGACTCGAAGAGGTTAGAAGCAAACACGTATCTGCAATGGAAGACACATTAGATTAGTTTCATGTCAGGAACGACCCAACTGAGCTACTAAAACACTTCTGCAGTCTTGTTGGACTGAGAGTGATTACCTGTCGCTGTACACAGATCTCTCAAAAAACTGCACAGGGTGCTCTGCTTCACTGAGCTTGGCTGAGACTGGTTTTAATTGTGCTCTTACTCTGCTCAAGCAAGCGTAGGTCTGAAATGTGTAAGCCCATCTTGTGGGCTTGTCATACAGCATTTGAAGTAGATTTCCTCCACTCTTCTGAGATGTTGAAAGTTCCTAGGGGACAAGAGAGAAATTAGTAGTGGCACACTTGCAGGATTTTATTTCGTGATGTTGAAGTAAGAATTCATGGCCCTGTGTGGGGGTTTGTGCTTGTTTAGGAAAACGCTGGGGCATAGCAAGAGATTTTTCTCAGCTGATGGCAGTCTCTGCGAGAGCTTCTTTAGCATGGGTTGACTGGAATTTCAGAGCTGCTTTCACATAAGTTGATTGGGGTTTCAGACTTATGTGGGATTCCTGTGGAGGAGGGCAGTTATTTGGATTCCGTAGCACCTTCCCAAGCAGCAGTGTCAGTTCAGAGCGTTCGGCAAACCGGTAGCAGGGCTGACTCTGTGCTCAGACTGCGCAGCTGAATTTTGGCAGTCACGGCAGTTCCGTGTCTCTTCCCGAGCTTCCCAGACCCACCGCACCTACCTCGTATTCATCGTCCGCCGTCTGGATGTTGCACCACTTGGCGATGGGTTCGGGGATGATCTCCCACTCATCGCTGTGTTTCTCCAGCAGCCGCACAAACGTTGACTTCCCTGCGGCTGGAGAAGGGGCAGACGCTCACCGAGGGTGGCGGGTGCCGAGAGGCTGCAGGCAGCTTTGGGGCGCTGGGGAAGGGCCGGCGGATCGACCGCGAGCCGAACGCTTCTAATCGCCGGCGCCAGAGGGGCCGCACCCAGGCCGGGCGGCCGATAACGGTCCGGCGCCGCCATCTTAGAAGCGGCCCGAGCGAGGCGGCATTGCTGGGGCCGAGGAGAGGCGTGAGGCGACTGCGCATGCGCAGCATTGGTATAAGGAGGGAAGCTAGGCGAGGCGACGGCGCATGCGCAGCATTGGCTGGGGGGGCGGCGCGGAGGATGTGGCGCGTGCGCAGCCGGGGCCCGCGGAGAGTGGCGCAGTCGCGGCCGGGATGGGGGTGGGGAGGGTAATCGCCCCTGGGGAGCAGGGCCTGAGCCCAGGACGGGCGAGTTCTTTTAGAGCCCGCCCTGCCGCCAGGGTGCTGCGTCCTCGCCAGGATGGGCGACCGGGAGGGGCGGTGGGTGGCGGGACCCCCCTCCCTTCCCCCCCCCCCCCCCGGCGCCGGTTTCACCGTGCGGCCGAGTGCGCTGCTCACCGATGTTGCCTTCGATGGAGATCTTTTTAAGGCGCTTCTGGAAGCTGGAGTCGAGGGAGCCGGCGGGGCCGCGGCAGCGCCGCTTGGCCGGGGTGGACATGGCAATAGCAGGCGGTGCCGCCCCGGCGCGCTTTAAGGTTCCCGCCAGCCGGTGGGCGGGACGGCCCTGCCCGCCGCCACTCCCCGGCAGGAGGAGGGGGCGCCGAGCCCCGGGGCGCCTCAGAACGGGCGTTCGGTGAGGGAAATGAGCGGAGCTGCTCCGTCTGGGCAGTGACCGAAAAACGGTTCCACTTACCGGCCTGATTTGCATTTATGTAAACGAGTTCTCCGTGTCATTCGCTTTAGCCACATGGGTTTGTTTTTTCCCCTTTTTTCAAAAGCCTCCAGCTGTCGGGGCGGCCGTTGTTGGTGTCCGGTTTGGTGCCTGGCGGGGGCTGAAGCCGTGCGGATTCGCAGTGGCTCGGCCTGGGTCTGTCCCGTAGCATGGGTTGGGAGGGGAACATGTGTGGGAGCATCCAGGGCCAGGAGCTGCTCGGCTCCGAACTCCCTGCTATCCAACGTGCTGGAAAGTAAAGTCTCTAAGACTCGTTTTGGAGTTTTAGAAAGGTAGCACCACGCATAGGCAACATGAGGGAGTGACCTCATATCAATCACATGCAGATTGATATGAGACAGTCTGAGAGACAAGAGCTGAGGACAGAATATATTTCCCACTTACATGGGTAAACTTACCCAGAAATCTTAAGCAGCATCTGTTACTTTCCAAGGTCTAATTTTTATGTTATGAATTTTGCAGCAGTCAAATCTCTTGCTAATGTGGAGCTGGCTCCAGTCCTGTCTGACCTTGCATTTGAGATAGGGAAAGGCTGCAAACGGCGATTAGAGAATACGCATCTGTTCAGCACAAGATATTATGATCTCCAAAGAATGAACAGTGTTCGGAAAAACTGTACAACTTCTTAAAAAATAGTATTACTTTGAAGCATTCTGTTTAACTTAAAAAAAACCCCAATTACTTAGATGAAACTTTATTTAAATCAAAAATATTTCACGTTTTATAATAAGTACTTTTTGCATCGCCATGCGTTGATGTGAGCGGACGTGCCAGGGCTGAGCTGCTGGCGCGTGTTCACCTCTTGGGCAAGCAGAGACATGAACCGCTGGCTCTTCCTAGGGCAGGGCGAGGGAATGGAGGATTCCCAGATGGATCCGAAGTGGTGTGACGGTAGTTAGTGTTGTGACGCAGAGATCAGGGTGATGTCGAGCTAGGTCTGGTGTGTTTGGAGGAGATGGGAGGGAGTTGCATTTTCCTTTCTTTGTGATAACTGTGACCCATGTCTCTTCTTTCCCCGTCTCCTACAAACACACCAGGCTTCAGTGACCGAAGCGAGCAGATTGTTTCACGTGGGGTAGCGTCAGCCTTTGAAGCTGGTAAGTGCTAGTTCCCACACCTCTCTCCGTGTCCGGCCGTGCCGGTGCGGGGCGACCTGGGGCCCCGGGCAGAGCGCGGGGGGGGGGAGGACGGGGGGACGGGAGGGAGGAGGCGCTCGGGGCATGCGCAGTCAGGAGAGCGGCCCTCGGGCGCAGGCGCGGCCCGCGCTGGGCGCGGGAGCCGGCGCGCGGGCTTTGTTCCACGCGGTAGGGAGGCGGCGCATGCGCACACTTGCGGGGGGTGCCGGCGTGCGGGTGGAGGAGCGTAGAGTAGCGAGGACGCATGCGCAACCCGGCGGGGAGCGGCGCTGCGGAGCACGCGCACGTGGAGGCGCGCGGGAAGGGGGTGTCCCGCCGCGTGTCGTCGCGCACGCGCGCCCCGCTCGCAGCCACGCCGCGGCGCCTCCCGGGAGCGCGCGCTCCGCGGCGGAGGGTTCCTGTGCGCGAGGGCGGGGCTGCGGCGCGGGGCCGGCGCTCTTTGTGCGGCGGAAGGGCCCGTCCCAGCGGAAGCGGGAGAACCCGCCGCCATTTCCTAGCGCGCTCTCGCCACAGGCTCGCCCGCTCGCTGCCGCCCGACCGGGACTAGGCGCTCTCCGGACAGCGGATCAGGCTCGGAGCCCTAGAACCACCGCGGAGCCCCACCATGTGTGCGTGCGGGGACGGGGGCTGGGCGCGGGCCGGGGGGCGGGAGCGGCTCCGCGAGTGTGAGGCGGGCGCGGCCCGAGGTAGAGGAGGCCCGAGGGCGGGCGGGCGCGGGCCGGGGGGGCCGCCGGGCGCTCTCAGGGGGTGCGGGTGGCGGCCGTGCCGCGCCGCCGCTCAAAGGACCCGCTTTCATCTTCTCCAGCAACCACGGAAGCCGAGACGGAGCCGAGCCTCACCCCCAACGTGATGCTCAGCACGGAGACCACCGAGGGATACGTGGTGAAAGTCAGGGGGCTGCCTTGGTCCTGCTCCACCGAGGAGGTGCTGAGGTTTTTCTCCGGTAAGCGCGACTCGCGGAGTGGGGGTGTCAGAGGGGGCCTGAGCTCTGCTGTTGGTTCTGAGTTCCTCCTGGGGACGCTATGGCAGTTCCAGAAAGCATTCAGGGCACTTCAGCAGCTAGTGAAGTTCCTAATGCAACAAATGCGTCAGCTGGGATGTAGTGTGGAAGACCATGCTTTTGGTAGTAGGAACTAGACACAAAGGAGCTTAGTCTGGAGGTTGCTAGGAGAGCCACAGCTGTCTCAGCTCTTTGAGCAGCCACAAGAGAGCAGCTTCCATTTTAAAGAAGTCAAGTTTTTTTTTCTTCAGGTTGAACTAAATTAGTTTAGTTCTTCATGTTGTCTTTATAGGTTCTCTTTAGTTAAGTGTTCAGTGTATTGTGGCTTGTCCTCCGATTAATAATCCTGGAGTAATAATGAATGGTGATCAATATGTGCTTTCTTCGGGGACTGGAGATTTTAAAGCTGCTTCAGGAGTTTGGCTTATTGAACTTGGTTCCAATTTAGTTCATTATGTTTACAGTGATTGTTGCTGCTTCTTTTTTCACTTCATGCTGATGACAAGTTTCAGTTATGATCAAAAACATTCAACTTCACACGGGGCAGCAAGGCTTTTAAAATAGATAGTGAATCAGTATTTATAATATTTTGCTAATATGCGGATACGACAAGAAGGGTGATTTGACTTTCATTAGACCTTTACTGGTTACTATAAAAGTCACAAATTTCTGCTGTTTTGTCTTTTTAATGCAGCTTGATAATTGTTAGCTTTTTCCTTTCAGAATGTCTGATTGAACATTTTAAAGTCACAGCTTTGCTGTAAAATTTAATTTTGGTCTTCCTGTTTCACTTTCAGATTGCAAAATTCTAAATGGGTCTCTGGGTATCCGTTTCATCTACACCAGGGAGGGCAGACCAAGTGGAGAAGCATTTGTTGAACTCGAATCAGAGGAGGATGTGAAATTGGCACTGAAAAAAGACAGAGAAACAATGGGACACAGATATGTTGAAGGTTTGACTCAGTTGGACTCGTAACTGACTAATTGTATTTGTGCTTGATGAGTTTTTGGTTGGTTGCTTTTCAGTCTTCTTAAAATGCATGTGAAAGGGCAAAAGGACTTGTGTGTATCATAAGTTGACTAGTTTCGAGGCAAATTACTTTTAAAGCTGTTGCGTGTTCCAGAATGCATTAATTCTAAGTGCCTTTTACAGTTTTCAAGTCAAACAACGTTGAAATGGATTGGGTTCTGAAGCATACTGGTCCCAACAGCCCTGATACGGCTAATGATGGTTTTGTACGTCTTAGAGGACTCCCATTTGGCTGTAGTAAAGAAGAAATTGTACAGTTTTTTTCAGGTATGTGGGATAAAAGTAGTAGCTTTAGCACGATTGGTCTGTGCTAAAAAGAACACCGTGGATTGCCCAGTAGTACTACCAGCAGTTTACTTATGAGTATTAAAAATAAATAGTTCTTCATTATTTAGCTGGGCTTGAGGGATCAATCCCTCAAGTACTTGCTCATTAAATAATTGAGAGAACTCCAAAAAGCTGCTCTAGGGTATACTTAGTGGGACATCCTGTTCCAAGTAAGGACAGCAGAAAAGTGCCTTGCTTTTTAAACCACAAGTGAACACTTGGGATGGGAGGATGTTTCCACCCACAGTCTTAGCTGGGTCACACTGTTCTGTGAAGGGTGTACGATGCCCGTACTGCTGGGCTCAGGATCCGAGGAAGGGCCTGCATTGTGCCCCTGATTTCATATAAAGGTAGATCTAGTATTGAATAAGGTCCCCCCAAAAAAACCCCAACCTGCTGAACTCTACCCCGGTACAGATTTACCCCCTCGCCACTCCCCTTCATAGCAGGAAAATGAACGCCTTTGATGTTGTCTAGCTATAAGTTTTTATGGATTAAGAGATAATGTCTTGTGTTGACTCATTCTCATTTTTTGCAGCTGTTGTATGTTTTAGGAATTGGAATATTGTTATAAATGTCTAAGAATGAAACCTATTGATTTATCTAGGATTTAACTTGGTAGTATTTTCAAAGTAGTAGATCTCTAAATGTCAGTGTTTTAAATTAAATTAGCTCGCAATGTTTTGCTGTAACAAGATATGATTGAGCTTTCTGTTTTGTTTTAAAATACAGTAGAAGTATTTCCATTTTTCAACATTAAAACTTGCTTTTTGTTTTCTGAATGGGTAATATATTATGAACACCAGCAATTCCTAAGCATGTGCATTTTAAGTTGTTCCTTACTAAATGATTCAAACTTTAAAGGCTGTTAATGTGCTTAATATACGAAATGTGCCTCTTCTCTTCAGAGACTAATCTTTTTGAAATTACTTCATGATCTTTTCTTAATTAAGCACTCCTAAAGATAAAAGAACATGATAAAATTTAATGTTTGCGTAAGGCTAACTATTTTACCTGAGTGACTTTTAGTAAAATTTGTTTATGTATATATATATATAGTTGTTTTAACTTGCTGTGTTTGAATTTAAGTTATGTTGCAAACTTCCTCTTAAATACTTTCACAGAATTGAAGAGGTTTGTACTGATATGTGCGCTTCTTAATGCACCTTGCAGCAGATGCCTTATCTGAGGAGTTGTCTCTGACCCTCAGAATGTTTCTGTGCTCTGCAGGGTGGGTTAAGAACGTAAACTGAATGGTATGTGGTCGTGGCTCTCTTTTGTTGACATGCTTTTGCTTCTGGTGTTAGAATCAACATACCATTCGCTTACAAGTGTTACAATTCTGGTGTATTTAAAGCTATAAGAAAAACTCATGACTGGGCTTGTGATGTTAATATTGCCCCCCTACTGGGGTTATTTGTCCTTGGGTTGAAGGGTTGGAAATCGTGCCAAATGGGATAACATTGCCGGTGGACTTCCAGGGGAGGAGTACGGGGGAGGCCTTCGTGCAGTTTGCTTCACAGGAAATAGCTGAAAAGGCTCTAAAGAAACACAAGGAAAGAATAGGGCACAGGTGGGGATGGATGGTTGGTTGGCTCTGTCACTTTTCTTATGGTAAACAATTAAATCCATATTCTCTCTTCTGAAAGTGTTAACATAAAATAGAAATAGTATTTTGGTCTCTAACTTGGTGATAAGTAAAGACACTGCTACTGTGTGTATGGCACAGTCTGTTTGGATCTAATCAAAAGTAAAGATTAAATTGGGCCAAGCTTCATTCTGCTTTGAAAACTTGGTAATAATGGAGTGCAAAACAGATAGCTTGAGAGTGACAAAAGTTGAGAGACTATGGCTTTAACTTCTCAAATAGCACCAATCATGACTTCAGCTCTAAAGACACGCACAGTACTCTTATTACCATAAGAAAATGTGATACTTTCTAAACTTGTTTTATAAGTTGAAATGTAACAAATTTTCTTACTGTATTAATCTTCAATGTGATAAGCATAGCTTTCAAGAAATTGTCACAAAGGGTTTTTATTCTACTTTACTTGTGACTATTTTTCATTGAAGCATGCACTTTTTGCCTACGCTGAATCACTGAAGCGGAGGCGGGGTTCACTAGCACATGCAGAGCTTTTTGTAGTATCCTGATGGGTTACGATCCTGGTGGAGACTGGGTTTTTAACCCTCTGTTTACATTGCTTGTGTGAGCAAAACAGTGCTGAGTTGAGTGGACATCAGTCCCTCCTACAGTTTTTGACTAACACTTTAAATTGGGGGGAGGAGGGTGGGGAATACATGTTGCTCCCCCGCCCTTAAGGCTGGGATACTGTGAAGTACAAGGAGCATGTGAACCCTTCAGTAATAGTAATTTCTTGAAAATACACTGATTTGAAAGTAATGTAGTGTTTATAATAAATAATATGTCATTGCCTACCGTAATGTAAAGAAACCTGGCTTAAAATATATTGCCAGTTTTTGAGGCTATGACTAAATGGTTTGTTGTACTGTAAAGTTGTCAGGTGTTTGTGGAAGGAATGAAAGACTAACTTCTTTCTGTGGAAACGCTCCTAGGTACATTGAGATCTTCAAGAGTAGTCGGGCAGAAGTGCGCACTCACTACGACCCTCCACGCAAGCTGCTGGCAATGCAGAGACCTGGTCCATACGACAGACCCGGTCTAACGCGGGGATATAACAGTCTTGGTAGAGGAAGTAGCTTGGAAAGAATGAGGCGTGGAGCTTATGGAGGAGGTAAGTACACGGAGTCCAAGAGGGAGCTGCTTATCTGAGAAGCAGCAACACTTGGACCTGGTAGTGTCTCCCCTGCTTTGTAATGTCTGGTTTGTATGTGTGCCCGTGACTTTTTCTAGAAGAAATGCTGTATTTTAGTACTGGTTGTGTGCTGGGTGTTTGTGTGTATTTGGATTTTTCTATAGTTGAAATGAGCATGTTGTCTGATCTATTTATAGGTTATGGAGGTTATGATGACTACAATGGGTATAATGATGGCTATGGTTTTGGTTCTGATAGATTTGGAAGAGGTAAGATTTCTCTAATAGGAATAGTAACTAAACTTTCAATACATCTCAAAAGAAACTAAAATACATCTGAAAGACCTAGAATGGACTCTTTTCTCTGCAGGAATGTCGGACCACAGATACGGCGACGGGACGTCCACCTTCCAGAGCACGACTGGCCACTGTGTCCACATGAGAGGTCTGCCTTACAGAGCGACAGAGAATGACATCTATAACGTGAGTTCCAAATCTGCCCTTCCCTGAAGTGTGTGTCTTTCGGAGTCTGTGGTCATTACTGGATGCGTCAACTGCAGTGCAGCTAATGAGTGTTCCTTTCGAGGAAACAGCTCGCTGTAAGACTGAACTGTTGCATTGGTGCCTTTTAATCTGTGTGACTTTTGCATGTAGTTCTTCTCACCTCTGAATCCTGTAAGAGTACACATTGAAATCGGAGCAGATGGCAGAGTAACTGGAGAGGCAGACGTTGAATTTGCTACTCATGAGGATGCAGTGGCCGCTATGTCCAAAGACAAAGCAAATATGCGTAAGTACACCTGGCTCTGCAGAAACCTCAGCACTGCAGTGTAGTGCATCTGCTGTAACAGGAGTGCCGGAGGTTGCATTGAAGCCTTGTTTGCAGCAAGACAAACTGTGTGGCTTTGGTGTAAAATGCTCTCATGACAAATTTTATTTCTTCCAGAACACAGATACGTAGAGCTGTTCTTGAATTCTACAGCAGGAGGAACTGGTGGTGCCTATGGCAGTCAGATGATGGGAGCAATGGGTATGTGTAAACAGTCTCCCCGTACTTCTAAACAAGTACTTGATATTCAATGAAGCTGGCTAATTTTATACAGCTTCTGCCTGTTCAGTGCTTGGCATAAAAACTGAAATCCAACATTCTGTCTTAATCACACAGTCAAGGAATCGGAAGGGGTAGTCCAAGATTGGAACACTAGCACGCTGGCAGGTATATAAACCCTTTGGGAATGCATTCAATCAAATAATAGCTTGAATAAGCTGTGGTGCTGAATGTGGTGTGCGTGGTGGGGTGGGTGGCTCCCTGGGGTGTGGGAGTGCAGCGGGAGATGCCTGTCCTCTTATTCCCCTCCCTCCCTGTTTTTGAACACCTGTACAGTCTGGTGATGGAGGGTGTATCTGTGTCTGACCCACCTTTCAAGCCTGGTGTTGAGGTGGAAAAACATTTGGAATTTGGTGAAATTGTCTGAATTGCTCTAACAGACTCCAGAATTGTTTAAAATGTAAAATGTGTTAGCAACACGAGTCTAAACCAGTATTGTCCGTAACACGGATACCCCTCTTGATGCCCGACTTAACCTGGTTCCTAAGGTTAAGGTGGTGGTTGGTTCTCGGGTGTCTCTCTTGAGGGGCTGTTGTGGAGGGGGTGTGTGTAGATGAACTGCTGCTTTCTTAGTTTTGATTAAGAAACATTTGAAATCTACTGCTGGTACTTGAACTACGCAGAAGTGTTGTGGGAGTATAGACAAGTGAGGAGGTGAAGAGCTGTAGTTAGTGAGCTTATAGAGAGAGGGGTAGCACTGCGGTGGTGTGCAGCCAATCTGGATCAGCAGTAAGTTCCTTGTGTACAAACCGGTAGCTCCGGTTAGTGAGTCGGCATGCTCTGGAAGGGCTGGGCGCCATCACGGGCTGCACTCTGTGAGGTTACCTAAAGCCAAGCTCAAGTCCTTGAGGCACCTATTATGTACTGTAGCAGATCGATCCTGTAAGGTATTGTCTGTAGAAGCAGCAGAAGTAAAAGCCCTCACTGGAGGTGCTGGTGGAGAATTGCAAGCACTTGGTGCAGTTCTTAGTTCTCGTGCCACTGGGTTGTAGGAGTTGCTTTAGTAACAGGATAGCTTTCTTTGAGCTGTCTACTGGATGTACGTGGGCAGAGTGTGAGTGAGGCGAGACGGCGAGCTAGGGCTGGGGTGGGGGGGTGCTCTTGGGCAGGCGGCGGGGGCTTTGGTAAGGAGCAGGCTTGGACAGGCGAACTATTAACGTGTTTGTCCTTAACTTGAAAGGAAGCCAATCCAGTTATGGTGGTCCAGCTAACCAGCAGCTGAGCGGGGGTTACGGCGGTGGATACGGCGGCCAGAGCAGCATGAGTGGCTATGGTAAGAGCATCTCCTTGCTGGCCTAGTCCATGCCCAGTGCTGCTCCGTGGTGCCGAGGGGCCACGGTGCAGACTGGGCAGCACTAGTCCTGACAGCTCCACACTTGGTGATCATGACTGGAAGGAAGGAGATTCAAAGCAGCCTCTTGGAGATGAGGGGGGAAACATTTGGAAAGGGGTAGGAAATGGCAGTCTCCAGACTTGGGTTACTCCGAGTGCTTATCTTCTCTGTATGGAAGCTGGAGACCAGCCTGGGTTTTAAATCACAGAATGTTTGGAAAAGACCTTTTAAGATCATTGAGTCCAACTGTAAACCTAACACTGCCAAGTTCACCACTAAACCATGTCCTTAAGCACCATGTGGGACAGGGGAAGGCATGCGGGAGGCTGGGTGCTCTCCCCTTCCACAGAGCAGTGGTTGAGAACACTGACTCAAAGGTGGACGAGGCAGAGCTGCTCTTTAACAACCGAGAAAGTAAGTTCTGGGTGTGGAGCTGTAAATTGACGCTTTGCAGTGTTGGGCACAGTGGATGGTGTTTACGAGGTGGCCCAGCAAGGACAGGCGTTGGGGGAAGGATGCTTCGAATCGGCCTGAACCAGCTGTGAACCTGCTGTCGGTTTTCCCCCCCAGACCCCGGGAGCCAGGGCGCCATGAACAGCAGCTACTACAGCAGTGGGAACCGTGCGTCCATGGGAGTGAACGGCATGGGCGGCATGTCCAACATGTCCAACATGAGTGGTGGCTGGGGAATGTAACCAATCGCTGACTTTTGGTCACATCTTTTTTAAAAAACAAAAAAACAAAAAACTAAGTTTAACAGTTTTGCAATACGAGCTTGTGATTTCTGCTTTACTGTAAGTGAATTCAGGATTGTTATTTTAAAACCTTTCGGGTTCAGTATTTTTGAACGTACAGAAATGAACATTCATCTAGGATGTAATAACCAAGTTGAGTAAAGACTATAACTGTTAAACAACTCTGAGCGTTTCTCAAGTTAGTTTTGTTGTAGGAGTGTATTTAAGCAGTACGCGTATTTAGGTTAAAGCTGTTTGAATTATGTTAAATGTTGCTCTATTACCATATTACATCCAACACTGTTTTGAATCCATGTTGAAAGAGACATGCTTTTTTGTAAAGAAACAAAATAGAAGCTGTGTCTGGAATTCAAAGTGAACATTTGGCATGTTAGTTCTAGTTTCTTTCTTTTAATATCCTGTAAGGCAAGTTTAAAAGCTTTTTTTTTTTTTAAGTTAATGGGGGAAACGTGTTGAGATGCAATATGGCTTCCTTAGGATTTTGGTCTTGGTGTTCGTATAAAATTCTGAGGCCTTGATTTAATCTTTCCTTGTATTGTGATTTCCTTTTTAGGTGTATTGCGCTAAGTGAAACTTGTTAAATAAACCCTCCTTTTAAAAACTGGAACTCACTCCTTCTTGACCTCCAGCGTCTGGGGTGCAGCTGCTTGGGGCAGAGGTGGCACTGTGCTCCTCCAGTTCTTCTGACATGCATCTCCCATGAGCACTGACTGCTCCTGGGAATCCTCACCTGAGAGCTGGCCTGGGGGCTGTTTGTCAGCTGAGGGGGAGTTCTTGTGGAAAGACACCTGGTGCTGCTTCACAGCAGCCTGAGCGGGGCTGAAGGAGTTCTCTACTGCCTTGGGGGCATCTGCCTCACAGCCCCGGTGCTGCCCTGTCTCAGTAAATGCACTTCTATCAAACGTTCTTGAAGCTGTGGTGTTAGGAGCAGCTTTGAATCGCACTCGCTAGGCTGCAAAAGACCTTTGAGTCAGAGTCCAACTCTACCTGTCCACTACTCGCCCCTATCCCCAAGAGGATGAGGACTCCACCACTTCCCTGGGCAGCCTCTGCCAGTGCCTGAGGACCCTTTCCGTGAAGGAACTGTCACTGTCCAATCTCAGCCTGCCCTGGTACAACCTGAGGCCACTTCCTCAGCCTGTCGCGTGTCACTGGGGAGAACAGACCAGCACCCACCTTGCTACACCCTCCTTTCAGGCAGTTGTAGACAGGGGTAAGGTCTCCCCTCAGCCTCCTTTTCTCCAGGCTGAACAGCCCCTGTTCCCCCAGCAGTTCTTGTAAGGCTTGTGCTCTCCTCTCTCCTTGTTCTCTCTCTTTGAACACCTCCAGGGAGGGGGCAGCTGTCATCACACACCACACAGAAGCTGATGGAGGGAGTTGGGCTGAGCACCACCCCCAGGCCCTGCCCCTTCTCTCCTGGACCATTCCTGCTGCTCTGGCTTTGTCCTGCAGGAGAAGGCTGTGAGCAGATGTGTGCTGGGCAATTGCTCCATCTGCGTTCCAGTAGCTCTGCCTTCAGCCCTCGCTGTCCACAGCTGTATGAGAACATTCCCTCTGGGAGCCACAACCAACAGCTGTTATAAATCAGAACTTCAATCTGTGTTCCAGCTTTAGGAAAAGGCTTTATTGTGTAACTGCTGCCCCGTGCTCAAAGTGGCCTTCAGCACACGGCGCAGTTCTCGATTGCAGTGAGCTGAAGGCGTGTTCACCCCCACTTCCTGAACAGCTCCCGCTGTGGACACTTCGTACATCGATTTCTCTGCACTCAGAGCAAATACAAAATTGTACAACAGGCACTGAAGCACAGAGGGTGCCCGCAGGGAAGGGAGACGGCAACAAAGCTGACGTGCAGGACAGTGACATCTACAGGAATCAAATAAGTGTAGAAATGCCATATACAAATTTTAATACAAATATCTATAAAAATCAGAAAAGTGAATTTGCATTTTAGTTTCAAATAGAACTTATTTTTTTAATTATTCCAGTTGGAGAAACATTAGCTTGTATATTCCCCACAAACTACTGTACACTGCTCTCTTACACTGGAAAATCTGAGCGTGCAGGCAGCCCTGCTGCACCCATACCTGGAATTCAGAATTAAAAAAATAATGGCTACTTTCCGACGTTAGAGCATAACCGAGGTTACTGAAGCCTTAGGAGGAATTGGATGAACAGCGCTGAAGGAGTAAGGTGTGACACGTATCACAAACACGGACAGGCTTAGGATAGGATGGCAGGGCCAGCTCATTGCTGGAACAAGTGTTGCAGAAGATGTCCCCGCAGTTCCTGCAGTGATGCTGTGAACAGAGTCAGAGTAAGCACAGCCGCCTAAACCAAGCATCGGGAAGAGAGAGATCAGACCTCCAAACAGCTCTTCCCTCTCCATCCTCCTGTTCCCAACAGGCCCAGCTCTCCCAGAAGCACTTCCTTCACGGCCACAGAGCCTGCGCGTGTTGCCAGGCCCAGGCTTTTGGGGAAGAGGCAACCCTGGGCTGCCAGGCCCCACAGCGGGCACGCCGAGCTGTCCCAGCCCGGGACAGGAGCCACAGCAGCCCCAGGGACTGAAGTGCGGGGCTGCCAGCACCGGCCCTCAGCACCCACAGACCGTGGCACGGGAGCATGTGGCCCTCACCACGCTCTGCCCAGGGAAGGGGCCAAGTAGAACCGCTTTTAGGATGGGAAATACCACATTACTTGTCTATGTATTTATCACAGCAGCGTGATCTGGAGCCACAGCACTGTTAGTTCCTCCCTAGGAAACTACGCAAGAGCACAATTTTAGTTTTCCATGACAAAAGGGAAGAAGAACCCAGTGAATGCCACTACCTTCCTTCTCGAGATAGAGAATTCCTTTTCACATTGCTTGCAGTGTGTGGCTTCGTCGTCCTTCAGCCAGGTATGACCCTAGGAAATTGGAATGAAAACCTCACTATACCTACAAGTGAATTTATAAAACAAACCCCAAAGGCAGCTCCCCAACACTGTTGGTGTATTTCAAAAGCTGCCTTTTAAAGCAAGATAACCATGGTGAAATGTGAAAGTGTTCAAATGCATATCTTTAGTAGTCAAAACACCCATGAGATATCGAGTACCTTCAGCGCTTTATTTACTTCTTTAATGTCTTCCATCTTCAACTTTGACCTGGAAAAAAAATAAAAATCATTCCCTCTGCAGGACTTTACATTTGATTTGTGTTCCACTTCCCCTGTCATTCCACTGTGCAGTCACTGAATCTAAACTCGTACTGTCAGCTCCGTTAGAGCTCTGACCCACTCGGCATCACCAGGAGCTTTGTCACCCTGGGGTCTGCTGCCTTCTCCGTATATCCAGAAGAACGTGTGAAAAGCCCAGTTCCACTGTAGGAGCCAGGTATTTACTGTACGGTTTCCTATCACAGCCAGCTTACTCATGCAAGGATCTTCCCTCGCTTTCATTTCATGGCTGTTTTATTTCCCATGAATAGCAATCACCTCCTAAAATTCTCATGTTTGTTGATTTTTATAAGTGGGTGCATGTTAATATTATTTCTATTCCTTTGATACTCGATCCTGCAGGTTATGTCTCTCAGTCCAGCTCTAGAACTTACTGGCTGAGATGAAGTCCCATTTCTTGAAGCGCTTGCTCCTGCTCCTCACAGACTTTCTCTAATTGCTGCTTCTCATCCTGCAGTTTCCTCAGTTCCTATAAAATTAAGAACAAAATCAAGTTTTCTGTGTGCCAAGTTAGATCTATAACCTAGGTCAGAATCTCCAGACTACCCCAGCAGTTCACAAGAAAGAGCTCCTTTACAAAGCAACCCAGCTCTAAGGCCTGAGTTTTAGAATTGCACAGGTGAACTACCCATGTGTTCTTGCAGAGCACAAACAATGAAATCTTTAACCACATTTACCAGAAAGAGAGGAAGATTTTCAGGCTTTAAATATCCTGGAGCATTGCTAGAATGCAGCACTCCTATGCCCACACATGAGCAAATTCTCTTTAGGTTAACAAGAATGTTCATGCTTAAAAATTAAATTGAATTCTGTTGCTTTGAGTGCTTGAAAATGTGTTATTTTGTTGCATACAGTTGAAAGACCTCACACTGGCACTGGAAGCGCTGAACTTGCCATTTCCTGCCTGAGCAGGGGTATCTCATCACGGGACAGCTGAGGAGTGAACGGCTCAGACACACACGCGGCAAACGCTGGGCAGACAGCAACCTCCTCGGCCACCCCTAACTAAACTGTTTCCATTGCATGAGCCCTGCGTTGGCATTTCAGGCACAGACTCGTGTTACATCAGCCAAGCTCTTGAAACTCCTCAGAGGAAAGTAGCACAGAATACTCCACTACAGAATCAAACATTGCGCTGGTTCCAAGTCAGCTTTAATCCTGAACATATTTGCACTGCACATACCTTTTTCAGTCCTTCCATTTGCTGCAATTCTGTTTTAAGCAGTGTGGTAGCATCCTTCTCTTGGTGTAGCTCTCTTTGCAAAGTTTGTCTCTGTTCCTTTTCAGATTTTAACTCCTTTTCCAGAGTCAAGCTATTATTTAAAAATAATTCAGTCTAAGAAACTCTCTAGCAGAAAAATATCCTATAGAGTTTACAGATAGCAACAGTGTGAGAAGAAACCTTGTCCAGAACAGGACAAAAACTAGAGGGTTGTTATGGCAGCAGACATCAAAAACCTACTAGCAGTTTCAGGTCACAGAAAACGAGAAGCAATGAGTGGCTACAAGAAAAAACAACCCCAAAAAAACCTGACCCCCACAAGCACATATTGACTACTTGTGTTTAGATAAGACATATTTAAATATGACACTCTACCCTGAAGTCTGAAAAGTGAAAGAAGCATCTTTTATAGGTATTAGAAATATTTAGAGGCTTAACATTCTCTAAGGAGGCTCCCCAACCCCAAACCCCTCCAAAAACCCAGTCCATTTGGATGACAGTCAGCTCAGCCTACAAGCATGACTCTTCCTATCTCCTGATGCAGTAAAAGAGTGATTGAAAGCTCCATTGCTAGTGAGGACAGGCTTCTACTGGTACTCTCTGCTCTAAACTGGATGTTCTGGAACAAGCATTTCAAAATCCTCATGCTAACTGCTCATGACACAGAAGTGCTGTGCTTTCCGAGATCTTGACTGCTACTGTCAAAGCTTGCTGAACCCAACACAATTCAACCCTACTCCTCTTGAGACCTTAGCACAAACAGAGCAGAAAACACTTCTTAAAGAAATGGCAGAAAGGAAGGAAAAAAACCTGATCAGCTCAAATACCATTTGCTATCTAGATGGGACATCTGCTGTCGACAAGTGTCGAGCCTGCCAGCAAGCTCTTGCTTCATCTTGTTGCACCTTTCTTCCGCAGCCTGTCTTGCCTTTTCTGCATGCTGTAATCTGCAACGTAAGGAACATGTTCATTTGTTGTCAGTTCACATGCTCCTTGCTTAATCCCTCTCATTCTGTCCTTTTAGATTTACCATGCAGACCTCTATAAAAGCTTAACTGAAAAGGCCAGTGGACAAAATAAAGACTTTTGAAAGCAATTGTTTCTTCAAAAAAAAACCAACAAAACACCCCAAAATGCAAGTCATACCTGTTCTTAAACTAAAGTCAACAAATTTTTAACCAGCCTGCCTGGTTTTCAAATGGGTCAGATATTGGCATTTTTGCTTGAGAAAAGAGAGCAGGCAAGTGCAGAGGGTGATAAGGAGGAGAAAGGGAAAAGAACATCATGCCGGCACGTATGCCCAAATGTCTGTAGGAGGTGAGTGGAAGGTCATCTTATAAAGGTTTCAGTTGGAACCTTTCTACTGAAACTTCAGCATCGACTTCTTGAACTTGTAATTATTACCTCTCTTCCATTTGTTTCATAGAGGACATCATCTCATTTGTTTTTCCTTCAAAAGAGGATATCGCTTCTGTTTTCTGTTGTAATGAACACTCTGCATTCTGTAGGAATAAGGTAACATATTTTAGTTTTCTAAATCACAAAGTGTTAGTGTTCAATGAAAGTCTGCCACTAGATAAAGAATGTTTGTCTTGTTCCAGAACCATGCCTGAGTCTAACTGGACTGTACAAACGGAACACTGATAAGGCCAGCTTGTTTTGCTAAGAGCTCAGGAAAATACTTAACTCTCCTGTATTTTGACCCAGGAGATTAGCCACAAGCCATATATTTTCTCTTTGCAAACAAGCTTGAAGAAAGAACTGATCAGATTAAACTGACAGGATATGAATATCAATTATGATTTGAATGTAACAACTGCACTCAGTAGGCATTAAAAACATTAAACAATTTTAAAATAGATATTCTAAGAAAATTGTTGCATCTAAGCATTAGTTCAGGTAAGTGCATATGCATCCCTGATGCACAACTACTGTGTAAAACAACACCACTACTCTGCTCTTTCTGTTCTCCACCGTGTACCTACCTGAGACTTGTGAAACATCTGCAAGTTAATAGCCTTCACTTCTTCCAGCTGCTGGCGAAGTGCAACTAACGTGTCTTGTTTTTCATGAGTGTCTTTTTCCAGAAGTTTCATTGCAATTTCCATTTCTGTTTTCATTCCAATTTGTAGCTCCAACTCTTTCTCTAGTTCCTTACAAAGAGATTTCCTCATTACTGCCATGCAGTCACATGTCAGGGATCAGCATCTCCAACACCCGTGTAACCCCATACACAAACTCTTACCCCGAGATAATCCTGAACAATGACTTTACAGAAGAGTTTTGTCTCAAATAATACATTAAGTCAGTAGGACTGAAACACTGTCCGCTCTCCAGATCAGGGCAAGGGTGCAGATCTACTGGCATGAAGTGCAGAGCTCAGTGTAGCTTAGTGCGCTGTCAAATGAAGCTGAAGTTGGGTTTACTAAGAGCCTTGGCCTTCAGCAAGCCTGAGCCAGCCTCTCCTCCAGTCACTAATTAGTTCACTGTGCAAGTGACTGTTGTGCATATACTGTATTTTCTTCCCTAAAGACGGGTGCCTCTCTTTGTGTTTGACCTTAGTCTCTGCTATAATAATGCTGGTAGGTTTCTAAACAGGAAAAGACCTTTTATTTTCAGCATTCCAAAAGCCCCAATTTCCACTTCTTTACAGACACTGTTAAAGACCAATGTCCAGCACCTTGCTTGCAATTCCTTTACAAATTCTGAACAGCTGCAAAAAGTCCACAGCATACATATCATACGCGTAATGCTGCCTTAAAGTAGGCAGAATCCTGTATCTTCCATTTCCCTTTTTACAGTTAAGTTTCCTTACCATCCTTATTTTTTTTTCTTCTTTCAGCTGCTTCCAAACATCACTGTACATCTCATCAAGACCCTGGCGGGACTGTTTATAAGTATCCAATTCTACTTTAGTATCCTCTTTTGTTACCTACAAGAAACATTAGCCAAAAAAGCTACATAAGATCACAACACTATGTATTTAAAGTAGGCCTTAAGTTCTGCCATGTAACAAATATTTCCACCTGCTACCTCAAGTAAAGTCCTACTATTTTACAATTAATAAGCTGGCAAATGTAAATAAGCTGAAATTTCAAAGAATACATAAAAATAAAAATAAACCATTCTAATACTTTTAATGCTTTCTCTCTTCTGCAAGTCTATGTTTAAGTGTGTAGTAAAGAACAGCAAAATCTAAGGCCTGTGCATGCTATGCATAAAAACAGCGATCCACACAAGAGCATGCTAAGCATTCCAGCTCAAAGTGCTTTTGAAAGCACTGACAACAGCTGATCAGAAGAGATCACTTATTTGAGGGATCCTCATTATCTTTCAACAGGTGTCCCACCTCTACGCTTTTTTCACTCCGTTCACGAATTAATTCATTTTGTTGTTTTAATTGCTGCTGCTCTTCCTGTAGTGATCCAATCCGGTCAGTTGCTGCTGTGAGCTGTTTACAAAGAGAACATATCTGTATTTAATCACGTGCAACATCTGGAGGAATTCTATAGTTAGTAGCTCAGCCTTTATAGCAGGTGTGCTGCTCGCTTCCCCTTTTGGCCTTTTCACTCTCCCCAGAAACTGCTGCACCCTTTCACAGCCATACTCACTGTGCCGCCTAAATTAATGAACCCACTAGCATTTGTTCACTTGACTTCTGCTTCACACCATCAGCAGTTATTTTTAAATATTAACTGTGCAAAGAAATGAATCCTAGTGTAAAAGGCTAAAATCCACCACCGATCTGTGATCTGTGGTATTCCACTTTTGGTATGAAGCAGAAGTCATATAGCAAGTCAGGGCTGTCTTTCACTGATGGACCCTTATGGCATTTTCAGGTGAAGGTACCCCAAAAAGTACTGAAAATCGGACTACACAGATACACTCCGAACTCATATGTGTGAACAGTAAAACATCAGCACCACACCAGAACCCAAACCAACCATTATCGTGCATGCTGCTGGATTCTATTTCAGTTCCCAGCTACGAAAGATTTCCTGACTGAAGTGTGACTGACAAACACATACACATCTATATGCAAAAGGAAGAGGGACAAATCACGTTCATTACAGTGGCATGATTACTTTTGAGTGGAGATAAAATACCTAAGGAAACCTGTCTAACAAATAGGTACCCAAAAGCATTTTAACAACTAACATTAGAAGCTTGCCACAGAACTTTCCTCACTGCCAACTCATACCGATCACCCCCACTTCATTAGCATCAACTCAAGTATTAGGTCTAACATACATTCTTACGGAGTTTGGCCTCTGATGGAAAACGGCTACTAGAAATATTTAATGGACCAGACACAAACCTCTTCCTGGAGTTTTGAATTGGTCTTTTCCAGACAGTCTATTTTGTTCTGAAGATCTGCCACTGTGCAACTGCAGCAAGGAAAAGAGATGCATTAAAAAAAGAGAAGTGTCAGTGTTAAGCGTCTATTCCTGTCCTCAACCATACTTTCACCATCTTGCAGTTGGTAACAGTGAAATACTACAGTGTGCTGGCAAAAATCTCAGAGGAAGGATGATCATCCCTCTTAAGCTCTGACAGGACCATGCATTTCCCTACAGCTGACAGCCTACTGTATTAGTTAGCAGCTCTGTTCTTGCTTAGCTTTTGCAGTTTTAACAGCGCTCTGATGTTCAAGAGGGCAAGCAGGGCCTACTGCTTCCTACTGAGCAACATGTGGAGGAAGAACAGACTTGCCCTCTAAAGAATGAAGGTCCAGATGGACTTGTAATAGTTTTCTCTTGAAAAAGTAGCTTCAAAATCTCCTGTTGATAACTAATAAGTCTCAAAAGAGTCAATAATTACTACACAGGTATGTTTTCTGCATTGCATATGCCATCAGAAGAGTAAGATTACAAAATGAAACTAAGATTTCAGGAAATAATCAGAAAAGGCATTTCAATATCAGACAAAAATCTACAACACTGACAGCAAATTCGTACTGGGGAAGCCAAACAAGACCAGTGTTTCTACATTTGAACAGATGAAAATCCCACCTTAGATGTCGGTTAAGTTCTTCCACATAATGCTTCTGGTCAAGGACAGCTGTAATCCCTCCATCCCTAGTTGTAAAAGTGAGAATTTATTGATTGAGAAAAAACTCCTTCATTCTACAGTGCTAGTTTGTACCAGAGTTTTCAGCACAGGCTTGCAAATTAACTTGAAACCTTTCCTCCTTTTTGTATAAAAACACTTGTGCCTGAGCTAGACTGGAAGCACCAGCGAGATGGGGTGGTGACGTAGCTGCTTCTCCTCAGCAGCTAAGCAGTAAAGTGCTCTGAAGTGCAGGAAATGCATGAACTATGGAGTCCCCTCCATTCATACCGGTCTTCCAGATACAATGATGCTAACAGCTGCAGTCACTAATTCACCTGAAAGCACTTCTTCCCCTGCCCCAACTGATTGCTTCCACAAAGATAGATACTTCACTGAAAGCACTTCTAAAACTTAAAAACAAAGCTGCAATTTAGTAGTGGGTGACCTAGCAGATCATGTCTCCTAAAAACCAATAAAAACACAACCTAAAATTTCATGTACTTTTAATTTGGTCCCAGCTCAAGACACAAACTCTCTACACTGTACTGTCGTTAAAATGACCTTGGGCTCAACCTCAGAAAGTCACTACTTTTGTTAAGGGAACAATATCTATTTCAGATTCTCATTTTTGGATGTTACAAGAGTTTGAGATCTCTAGCATTTATGTGCTCCCACCGTTCATCTGACAGGTTTCTTCTGTAAAGAACATAACAATTTTGAATCACTAATTCACTGTACTTACTGTTTGTTATCACTGTCCTGTGTTTCCTTAAGGTACAAGGAAAAATCAATCACTCCAACCTGAAAAACATTTAAGACACAAACACACCTTCACAGTGCAATTCTGTGTAGCAGCAGATATTAGTCTAACTTTGGAAAAAGGTAAACATCAGAAGTTTATGTTTATAAAGACTGATAATGCCTATATTTTTCCCAGCGGAAGCAAATGTACAAGCTAGCATTTGTTGTAAACGCAGCACAATAACCACATTCAGTGCGCCAAGTCTCTGGCAGTTATTGTTTTGACAGCATTTCCACAAACTGCTCCTTAAAGAGGAGGGTACTTATGTGCATCTGTTTTTTTTGATTCAAGGTGGGAAATATGACAAGCTTCCACACATGACATTCTTGCTCTGCCCCCCCCTTAAAATAAAACAAACTCAAAAAGAAAAAAAAAATCATGCTTTCTAAAAACAAACACAGTATCTTATGGATCCATGACATTTATAAGAACAGAAAGAATTGCTTAAAGTTAGCCACATTTATAAATTGTAGAACAGGCAGGATAATTTCAACATTATTTTCTGCAACATTATCTTTTAAAGAACAAGAAGGTTAATAAGGAACAATGTCCAATCTTTGATTTATCCTAAGACTTTCAAATACCTACTTAGGAAAACAATGGCAAACCCTGACTGCATACCACATTTCAGAATTCTGGACCCAATTCAGTAAAGAATTCATGGATGTGCTTAATTCTACCTGAATCTTATACAGACTGATCTTATTTAAGTTTTAATCTTCACCTGGGAGTCCAAGTCTTCTCCTTTCAAGCAAAGGTTTGCATCAATAACATTCAGTCCAACTAGCAGACCCACAATGACTGCTCCTTCCTCCTCCATCATCAATGCACCAGGTTCGTAAAATTCACTAGAAGAAACATTATAAGGCATCACTGCACATTGTAACAATTATAACAGTGCTTCCATTACTGAAATCACATAAATAGTAATGTAGTGCGTATAAGCTTCCTCTCTTTGCTAATTTATTGCATACGGTGGAAGGTGTAGAGCTTTTAGAAAACACTCTACTTATTCCTCTGTGGTTTCATTGCAAAAACAATGAACAACTTGCTCCTCTGCAGGCTGCAAGAAAAAGCTTAAAGTCGTCACTTAATGACCTCTTACTACAGCAATGCAAGGTGTCAGTAATTCAGCAAACACAATCTATTTATGTCCATAGTGTTACCTTAGCAGCTGCTTATGGTCCAAGAGTACTTTGAGATAATCTGCCAGTTTCTTTTGCATAAGTGCCAGATAAAGCCAAGCCCTTCCTCTTCCTACAGCAGTCCTGAAATGAAAAGTTGCATGTTTTGGTAAAACTAAAATGGCTTATTAACTGGATTAATCCAATTCAAAATTCTCCCTTTTTCAAAGTGTTCTCTCCAGAACACAGAAGCATTTGAGTAAATCCCATTGCTTCAGAGAATGGAAAGTACACTGAAAAATCTTCCTAACTCAGAAAGACATGCATAGTTTCAACTGCCACCACAACCCAACTATTGATGCACCCTGGCATGATAAACAGTCTCTCTTCATCATCCTGGATTACTGAAGTGAAACACTACTAGCAATTGCATAAAACTAGACAAAGCCATAAAAGTGATGGAAGGAAGAGGAAAGAAAATATCTGTGAAGACTCTACAGTCATTTTTAGCAAGCTTATAGAAATTTCCACACAGTCTTCAGTCTGACAGCATTGTTTGAATCAGAAGGACAGAGTAGTTTGAGATGTCCTCCACATCTCCTGGAGAAGTCAGTGCTTCCTACATACCCTGGTCTTCTCTTTTGGAACAAGATCTCCTTAAGAAAGGTGAGGGACTACGCAATGTATTCTTTTTCCCAGCAGTATAAGCGAAATGCATCATCCCCCAACAATGAACTTACTTCAACTCTGGCAGGTTTTTAACACTAGTTGCTATATCTGATGCTTCAGGACAAAGTTTTTCCACTAGCTCCAAAGGACCAAAAAATGATTTGTTCTGTCCAATAAAAGTCTTCTTCACTAAAGTGAGCACACAGAGAAGTTTGTGAGGAAAAGTGACAGGCTTTCAACTCCAGAATCACAAATTTTAGTCTACATTTGACTTTGTTGTACCAGCTCCTAATAGGTCAATGAAAAGGGGGCATCAAAAATATCGTGACAGTTTAGGAGGTACAAAATACAGCGTTTACGGGAAGGTAACCGCACAGTTCTATGTGAAATACTGGTTAGCATTGCATGGAGTACACGGTTAAATTAATGTTACACAGAAGACAACCTGGAGACACAGCCAGGGATGACACAGACTCATTTATCCACCTCTCCTCGGTGCGGCAGCAAGAGTGGGTGCAGGGAGTGAGCGCCCACCTTTCAGTCCGTGCTTGAGGCAGTGTTCCAGCACCACGAAGAACTGCTGCAAGGGCGGGAAGTCAGAGTCCAGAGTCCGGCCCAGGCTCAGGGCTGACTGGATCAGGATTTTGATGCTGAGCTTCATCATGTTCATAAGGTTGGCGCGCTCCTCCATGGCGTGGCACCGTGTACCTGGCGGGGGACATGAGTGGGGACAGAAAAGCGGGTTTAGAGATGCGCTCACCTAGACCCTCAGCATGCTGACACCGGCCGTGTTTCTCCCTGACCCCTTACACCAGCCTTACTCTGCAATCTCCTCACACCCTCCGTGCCTCCCCAGTCCCTTGCACACTCCGTGTCCCCCTGAGCCCCTCGCACCCTCCCTGAGCCCCTCACACCCTCCCAGGGCCCCTCGCACCCTCCCTGAGCCCCTCGCACCCTCCATGTCCAACTGAGCCCATCACACCCTCCCTGAGCCCTTCGCACCCTCCCTGAGCCCCTGGCACCCTCCCTGAGCCCTTCTCACCCTCCCTGAGCCCCTCACACCCTCCATGTCCCCCTAAGCCCCTCGCACCCTCCCTGAGCCCCTTGCACCCTCCATGTCCCCCTGAGCCCCTCACACCCTCCATGTCCCCCTGAGCCCCTCACACCCTCCATGTCCCACTGAGCCCCTCGCATCCTCCGTGTCCCACTGAGCCCCTCGCATCCTCCGTGTCCCCCTGAGCCCCTCACTCCCTCCCTGAGCCCCTCACACCCTCCATGTCCCCCTAAGCCCCTCGCATCCTCCCTGAGCCCCTTGCACCCTCCGTGTCCCCCTGAGCCCCTCACACCCTTCATGTCCCCCTGAGCCCCTCACACCCTCCATGTCCCACTGAGCCCCTCGCATCCTCCGTGTCCCCCTAAGCCCCTCGCACCCTCAGTGTAGCCCCTTCCCCTCTCCCCTCCCCCGCCCCGCGCTGACACCGGCCCCGCCCCGCGCGCCGCCATCTTGGGCAGCGGCACGGACTGAGCCACGGGAGGGGCTGGAGGGACCTTAAAGCCCAAGCAGTTCCACCCCCTGCCATGGGCACGACACCTCTCACCGCACCAGGCTGCTCCAAGCCCCATCCAGCCTGGCCTTGAACACCTCTAGGGACAGGACAGCCACAGCTTCCCTGGGCTGGTGCCTTGCCACCCTCAGAGTGAAGAAATTCCTCCTCATGTCTCCTCCAAATCTTCCCCTCTTCAATTTAAAGCCATTTCCCCTCGTCCTCTTCCTGCACCCCCTGATCCAGAGCCCCTCCCCAGCTTTCCTGGAGCCCCTTTCAGCACTGGAAGCTGCTCTAAGGTCTCCCCGCAGCCTTCTCCAGGCTGAACAACCGCAACTCTCTGCCTGTCTTCATGGCAGAGGGGCTCCAGCCCTCACATCATCTCTGTCGCCTCCTCTGGACCTGTTCCAACAGCTCCATCTCCTTCTTACACTGAGGATTCCCGAACTGGACACAATACTCCAGATGAGGTCCCACAAGAGAGGAACAGAGGAGCAGAATGCCCTCCCTCGATCTGCTGGCCACACTTCTTTTGATGCAGCCCAGGATGCGGTTGGCTGCCTGGGCTGCAAGCGCACAGTGCCAGCTCACGTTAAGCTGCTCATGATATATATGTATATCACCTATAGTGATAGGTCGAGGGGGAAGGGCTTTAAATTGGAAGGGGGGGGTGTAGATTGGACATAAGGAAGAGATTCTTTGCACTGAGGGTGGTGAGACACTGGCCCAGGTTGCCCAGAGAAGCTGTGGCTGCCCCATCCCTGGAGATTTTCAAAGAGAGAGAAGGACAAGGAGAGAGGAGAGCACAAGCCTTACGAGGAGCTGCCGAGGGAACTGAGGAGTGACATCATCTCTGTAGCCTCCTCTGGACCCACTCCAACAGCTCCATTTCCTTCCTACGTTGGGGATTCCAGAACTGCACACAATACTCCAGGAGTGGTCTCACCAGGGTGGAGCAGAGGGGCAGAATCCCCTCCCTCGCCCTGCTGCCTGCGCTGCTTTGGATGCAGCCCAGGACATGGTTGGCCTTCAAGAGGAGCGAGACAAAACCTGGCCACTGGCTGGCATTCTGTCTGCAGTCAGTCAGCATCAGGGTCTGCAGGCAGGGGCTGCCAGTCACTGACCAGTGGCCATCAGTTGCCTTGTGAGAATCCTGGTGTCCCCTGTGGATCACACAGGTCACTCCCATGCAGGAATCATGTAGGTTAAAGTCAAGTCAAACCGGTGGAGCCGCTGTGTCAGTCACATGCAATGCTGTTAGCACAAAATTCCTAACACCACGCACCAATCTCTCTGGGTACTCAGTATTACCTTCCTTTTTGTGCGCACAATGTTGATTTAGGGTTAAAAATGAGCAAAGGTCTTCCTGTAACAGAAGAGTGAAAAGGGGGAGTCGTTCTAATCAAACTGACCTTAATAACCTCTCTGGGTACTCTCTATTACTTTCCTTATGCACAGTGTTGATATAGGATTAAAAATGAGAAAAACTCCTCCTGTATCAGAAGAGTGAGAAAGGGGACTCATTCTAATCAAGCTGACCTTAATCACCACAAAGCACACAAAGCCCAGTCTCCTCAGCAGCCTCTTGTACCACTGACTTGCATCCACTGCTTCAAAACTGCACATATCATAGAATCACGGAACGCCTTGAGTTGGAAGGGACCCATAAGGATCAGCAAGACCCTTGTGCCTCCACAGGGCAACCTGAACATTCACACCATGGGCCTGATGGCGTTGTCCACATGCTTCTTGAATACTGTCAGGCTTGGCGCTGCGACTGCTTCCTTCTTCCTAATATTCAACCCTTTTCCTAATATCCAATATGAAGAACCTTTTCCTAATAGCCAACCCAACCCTCCCCTGGAACATGTTCCTGCTATTCCCTCAGGTCCTATCAGTTCCAACCCCCCTGCCATGGGCAGTGACACCTTCCATTGGATCAGGCTGCCCAAGTCTCCATCCAACCTGGCCTTGAACCCCTCCAGGGATGGGGCAGCCACAACGTCCGTGGGCAACCTGTGCCAGTGTCTCCCCACACTCACAGTGAGGAAATTCTTCCTTATGTGTAGTCTAAATCTGCCCCTCTCCAGTTTATACCCATTGCCCCTCGTCCTATCACTACAAGCCTTTATAAAAGCTCCTCCTCAGCTTTCTTGTAGCCCCTTCAGGTACTGGAAGGTCGCTGTACGGTCTCTTCGGAGCTTTCTCTTCTCCAGGCTGTACAACTCCAACTCTCTCAGCCTGTCCTTGTGAAACTTATGTCCTATGAAAGCCACGCAGGACACACAGCCCTGCTCCTGCTCGGAGCTCACACAACTGGAGGATGAGAAACTGACCAGATCAGGGAACTTTAGAGAAAGACAGCAAAAGAATCACACGAAAGCTTACTGAATAAAACTAAACTCCATTTTCCCAAATAATACATTTGGGAGTCCAGGATTATAAGAGTTATAAGACTTTAGGATTATAAGAATTTATGATTCTTCTGATCACATTTTGCTGCATGCCTGCATCGTGCTTATAATTTTTGCTGTAATAACACCCCCCGCCCCCCACGCAGCAGCATTTTTAAAGCTCGATTGGAAAGAGCAACCAAGCCTCCCTGACCAGCAGCACTTACGGCAGCAAAGCTCATTTGCGCACCGCAAAAGCAAGGTTTACCCGGTTAAGCATCACCATACTTGTCGTGGCCGTGCTGTCAGTGCTGACCGGTTTGGACACGAGTCCTACCAAAGATGCAGACTTCAACGCGCTTCCGTA
The DNA here is from genome assembly GCF_017976375.1 of Cuculus canorus. NCBI lineage: Eukaryota > Metazoa > Chordata > Aves > Cuculiformes > Cuculidae > Cuculus > Cuculus canorus. The sequence goes on from NC_071414.1 coordinate 15,224,242, forward strand.
GCCCAGCGCCAAGTTCTCCGAGGCTTTCCTGGCCAGCGACAGGATGGGAGCCGACCACCTCGCTTCTTCCGTCTTGCCTTTCTCCCCGTTTTTCAGCTCGGCAGCGTTATGAGGGACCTGATTTTTGTCAATGATCTCGAAGTCTTCCTGCTCGGCCATCTTCGCCGAGTCACGTGACCGCAGGGGCGGGGCTGGGCGAGGAGGAGGGGAACCATCGCTGTGATAAAAACACGCTGGCGATGTTGTTATTCCTCGCTGCGCTCAGGGAGGCGACGAGAAAGCTGGGGAGGGACTTTGTATAAGGGTATGTAGACTCATAGAATGGTTTGGGTTGGAAGGGAGCTTAAAGCCCATCCAGTTCCAACCTCGCTGCCATGGGCAGGGACACCTCCCACCAGACCAGGCTGCCCAAGCCCCATCCAACCCAGCCTTGAACACTTCCAGGGATGGGGCAGCCACAACATCCCTGGGCAACCTCGCCCAATGCCTCACCACTCACATAGTGAAGAAATTCTTTTTCACTCTGCTGAAGCACAGTGATGCTCTTCTGAGCTAAAAACTGCTTCGCAGACGAAGCGTTCTGGTCTGACGTGGTGTCTTGGTGTGAACATACTGTTCACTCTTGCACACTCACATTTTCCAACGCAGGGTAAGAAAACGTCTCTGTTTGAACACACATCCGCTCGTGCTGAGTGAAGTGATGGAGCTGAGCCCTGTCTCACTGTGACAGGTTAGAACATACTGTATAGCCATCTCTTTGCCTCTCCTCTCCCATTCTTGGTTCCTGAGCTACAGGAGGATGCTCTGAGGGGTTTTTTTTGTGTTGGACCTTGTATTTCAAGTCCTGGTAACTTGGTTAAAATGGTGGATGGGTGCAATAGAGTCACTGTTCTGAAAAGTGCTCACTCACATCACAGCATTACAAAATAACTGTAGCAGTAAGGCTACTTCATTGATGCATTTGTGCTCTGTTTGGTAGAAAAGATTGATCATAAAGGGGAACTGAAATTACCCTAGTATGATGATTTGACCTTACTGGGTGTCTCAAATATTGATGTAGCCTACTGATGCATGGCTTATTATCCATTTTTCCACCCAGCAACTGTATGTGCTCGAGATACATCACTCAATTAGTGATGAGATAGTAGATGCTGCTTATTAGCATTTTTGCTACATAGAGGAATGGGGTATTTTTTGTTACGAAATGGGAAGGGGCAGAGGGAATAGGAGAGTTATAATACCAATTTCAGTAGTCTTGCAGCAAAATAAATCTCCATGTCTGTATCTTACCTCCTCCTACAAACTCCCTTTAGATGGATTCTGTCCTCTTGGCTTCTCAGACATAGAAAATGTAACAACTTTTGTTTCACAAAGCACAGGGAAGCTCTTAGATTTTTGTTGACAATTCAGAGATCAGCAGCCTCTTACTCACTCATGAGTCTTAGGAGCCAAATATAGGCTTTAAGCTAATTTTGCTGAATGGTTCTCGAGATCAGTTTTACTCCACCTTGTGGGCTCCAGCAGTATTTTACTGTGTTCATAAGGAGGTAGTATCCCGTAGATTTTAGCTTGATATCTTGTGATTGACTATAGGAATACACCTCTCTTTGACTGGAGTAAGACTTGATGTTGATTTTCAAGGCAATATTGGCTAAAGAAGCAAAACAGAATTGTAAGCATTGAAATTTCTTTTTCAGTACGTCTGAAAAGTGGGGCATTGAAGTTTTGTGACTGAGAAAATAAGAGCAAGTCGAGACTCCTATTTACCTTTGGAATGTTGCTCCCATAAGATAATGATGCATCAGGCTCCCCTTTACAGCCTTACTCTTAGCTACTTCGTAAAAATATGAAGTGAAACTATCACATAGTCTGTGATCACTTTTTTTTATGTTACTGCTAAAGAAAGGTTTGATCATTTTATTCTGCTGAGATCAAATAGAAAACTGCTTATTGTGCATAAGAAATTTGCTGAAGTTTATTTGCCACACAGTCATATGGTTGTGCTTCACTTATTGCTGTTTGGCCAAAATCACTTTCAATGGGAAAGGAAGAAAAAAGGTGGTATTAGTTTGGTTTTGATTCACAGATTTATCAAGGAGGGGCACCATGCATGAGTAACACTAATCACTTTTAGCTTTGAGCATGGGCTTATTTTTATTTCTGTCTTCCGCAGCTGATCATATTTCACCTCTGCGGTCTCTTTACACACCACTATTCCAGCTTTTGCGACTTGTGTGAAGATGAACAGTGTTTTCTTTTAAAAGCCCATTGTGTGGCTTGTCTAGGTCTGCCAGAGTATACAAATGTAAATTCTGTGTAACCACAAAAATAGAATTTTTGAGATTTCAAATTGTTAAGCCTCACTGAAAAGTTAGCCAGGGAACTAAGTGACATGCTTACTATATTTTACTTTTCCTTTGCCACAGAAACCAACAAGATGCTTCTAAAGAAAAGATATCATTATGAAGCTGTTGAACCTAAGTAAAAGTTAGTTCCTTTTTTGTGCAGATCTTGTGTGGCCTTGTTTGATTTTACCATGTTCGGGGGGAAAAAAAATCACATTTGAAATATTTATATAATGGTGAATTCAGAGTATAGGAAAAGATTATTCCTGAATTTTAATCAGGAAACTACATTTAAGACAAAAATCTAGCTACCCAAAATGGAAGCTAGTTAATTTCAAAATAGGAGAGACTGTTATTTGCATTCAGTTATATTGAAAAGAATATTAATTTTCATGCAACGATACTTAGAAAGAGAGTTTATTCGGTTAATTCCTATTTATCTTATATTTATTGTATTTTGGGGGGAATGTTTTGAGAAACTTTTTTTGCCATTTACCATTTCAAGGGAATCACACACTTAAATATTTAAAATCAGCAAAAATGCCACGATATGCTAAAGGATGATTTTTCGTGATTAGCTGTCTCTTAGACCTTGCATTCCTGTAACATCTTCAATCAGCAAAACGTAGATTGTTACATGTGAGCTAGTCAAGTTTTTGACCTTTAAAGACTAGTAGTGAGAAGTACCAAGTGTAGCTGTAACATTAAAAAACCCTTAGAGTGTCTAATAGCATATTATAGAAAATTCACAGAGCAATACAAATCACAATATTCAGCGCAAAGGATTCAGTGGTCGTTGGGTAGTGCTGGATTCACCAAGTTCCAGTTCCGAGCGACCACTTTGTGTTAGCATGATGGCCATTAGCTTACGCATTTGTGTAGTGCAGCTATCAGAAGTCACCTTCCAGTGATTATGGCAGTGTCAAATATCAACAAAATGTTCCCTGCTTGTGTTGTACTATTCCCTCCCTCCCCATTCCTCAAACCACTCAATTTTCCCTCTGTGCACTGGGGTAAGTGCCACTTGAGGAAAAACAGTATTAGTGGATAATAATGTATTTCTTTTAGGAAGACACCAAAAAACCTAAACCCAGACCAAAACTAACTCCTCAAAAAATTCCATAGCACTGACTGAATCTCCCCATTTTAACAGTGATTAAATTATTAGAAACAACAGTTTTAGCTGTTGTTCTACCTCCAGTGCAGCTGATCAGCTAATGTCCTTCCTAATTACATCTAATCAGAGTAATTTAAGAAAAAAATGACTTCCAGTTGTGTCATCACAACTGAGTGTTGCTTATGGACATGGTTTAGGGAGTGTTAGGAACGGTTGGACTCGATGATCCAGTGGGTCCTTTCCAACCTTGTGATTCTGTGATCACATCTGTATTGAGTCAAAGCAATTAATACGTAAAAAACCCAACACTACTCAACAACACAACCAATAAAACGCCACAACTTTAGGGTTATGTATCCTGCTGTATCAGCTAGTGTTGTCCTTAAAAAAAAGTCTTTGTTACTATTGAGAGATTCAGCTGTCTGAAACTCTTTTTGAAGGTCATTAGAGACCCTGAGAGGAAATGGGAACGATGCTAGGTGGAAATATGTGTCATCGTAGTAAACAAAGGAAAAGGTAGAGGAGAATATCGAAGAGAAACTTGCATTAATTTATTGGCCTGGAATCAAAAGAACAGCAACAGATCTCGGTATGTATTTAAAGTAGTGAGTTAAGACCCAATAGTCGCCTGATGCACATTAAATACCAACCTGAGAGAAAGCGTAGCATCTGCATTGTTCTACTGGGGACTATGGCTTGCTCTTCAGGGGCAAAAAGAAGCTTTTAAGAGGGGTGTTGTGTACTGAAACGTGGAATGCCAGAAAGCAGGTAAAAACACACCGATTTTCCATTTTATGATTTAACAAGTTGTTGGTACTGTAAAAAGGGGCAGGAGACAGAACTTCCCACTAGGTGACACTACGGCACTACTTGAGTCACAGAGCAGCATCTGATACACAAGGACACAGAAAATACCGTGTTGTGGAGCTACCTGGGATAAACAAAGAGCTCCCATGTGTCACAGTGGTGCTGTAAATTCCAGATTTTTACATCACCTGGATTTCGGTGGCTGTCTGTTGGGAACAGAGCTGAGCACAGCACAATGGCACCTCTTTAAAGGCTTTGCTTTCTTAGAACAAAGTTTCCAACATGGGAAAAACAACAAGCCAAGATGCTTACCTGAGCACCTCGAGGAGCTGTGCTACCCTGTGATGTAAACTGTGCTAATAGACATGATTAGGGGAAAAGGAAAGAGTTGCGTGACTAGCTTTTACAGGAGTTCAACTTGTGACCGTTGTGTATGTGTCCAGAAATACTCTCTAATCCTAGGTGTTAGTTAATTCAGGGCCATTTACCAGTTCTAGAGTTTCATGTGTGATTATGAAATAGTTAGCTTTTTACAAAAGATTTTGGTCCGTTAAAAGTTGTTACATAATTTTTCCAGCACTTTATAGGAGCTGGGAAGTTTAGATGTACGATATAATTTAGACTAAAATACAGACCGAACCAGACATCAGAGCAAATCTGTTTGAACAGTGTAATTTGCAGACTTCATGACCTGTGTGGTTTTGTGCTCCATTTTTCATGCCTTATTTGTTTTTGTTTGTTTATTTGATTTTGGGCTTGTTTGTTTGTTTTCTTGGCTCTTACTAGCTCTGTTTTTTTCCGCTGTTGCATGCAGACAATTTTGGACCAAGTATAATTTAGAAGATGTTGTAAAAGTGGTGTAAATTGACTGGACTGAGGGGTTTAGGGTCAAATGTATAATGTGATTAGAGGCTTAATCCTAGTAAGATATGAATGCTGTACCTCTGAAATGTGCTGATACTTTTGCTACTTAATGCAGTTTTCAACTAACACTCATGAGAATACTTACATGTGACTTAATTAGCTGAAGAAATAGAACAACACGAGCCCATTAATGTAACAGAAATGTTGTAAATTGCAGAAGAAAATGTTAGATATTATACGATAAATGAATGAAATATAATAGTCCCTAGACAAGTCTAGAAAAATACCTTTATGCCACACAAAAGAAAATATCGGAAGCTCATTAAAAATGTAATATATTATCCATGAAGGCTGGAAAAAAAAATCAGACTTCTACTTAAGGGATATTTCCCCTGCCCCCTCCAATAGCATGGCATGATTTGCTATGTTATGGCTACAAGAAATCATGAGATGATTGCTTTATCTCTGCTGAGTGGTTCCCAGTAGTTTTTTTTGCCAAGTACCCTTTTGGCACCCAGCTCACCTCCAGATTTCTCCTCTTCCTGCCCAGCTGCAGACACAAGTTTGGTTGTTCTAGGCTACACAGTCATTTTCTGAAGAGCTTTGTAACTTTGCAGTTTTGCTGGACTCAACAGAAATGGATGCAAAATTATTTCAAAGTTACTAAATAACGGTATTGTAAGAATGGCAGAGTTCTGGAGGAGTTTGCATTTTTGCAGATACTGGACAACAGAGTGTTTTGCTGCTCCAGGAGAAAAAAGAAACGAGGCAAAGAATATTAAGTTTTCTACAACATATTGAAGTGCTAAGTTTCTTCTTAAATATGAATACTAAAAGAATCTTTTTCCATTTAAGATACTAAAGAACATTTAGGTGCTTGCATGCAATCCTGGTGATGCTGTGTTTGCGCACCTGGAGGCAGGATGTGGCACAAACACACAATAATGAAGGTCTTCTCCACAATAATGAAGGCCTTCTCACCGAGTAGCAGTTGTAAGATGCAGTAAACAAACAGTATGGCAACAGGTGGTGTGAGAAGTGCCATCTCCTGGCTTTTTTCTTGCCTTTGATTTTCTCAGCGTTCTGATTGCTTTGTGAATGACGCTGCATACTAATTAGTAAGGTATCTAGAGAGCCGAGAAGTCGATAAATCTTTAGCTAGTTTTTTTGTTTTCTTTTATATAGAAATAATATCTTCTCTCTCTCTCTCTCTCCTTTCTTTTCCTTCCTTAGAGCTTTTATCCTTGCAGAGCTGTAACTAATAGTTGGTTTGCCACACATCTTAAGGCTAACTCCTAGACCCTTTGATGGAATAGCAATTTTTATGGGGAAAAAAAATGAACAGGGTGTTTTACAGAAGTGCAAAAGCACCTTAGTTATTGACAGACAAATGGAAACCTAAGCTTTTGGATAATTCAAGTGTGTAGCTCAGTTAACTTCACTGTTTCTGTTACTAGGTCCCCTCACTCAAGTCAGGCTAATTTCTCTTAAGGCCTTTCCATACTTCAGGAGTAAGATGGAAACTTGAGTAGGCAGGGTAGCTGTTAACAGTAAGATTGCTTAGCGATTTCTCACCAGCAATCCTTTAGAAATATCTTCGCCACTCTATCTGAGGGAATTAATCACACGTAAGCATCTCACCTTTGGATACAGAACTGCCTCAAGTGATTTAAACTAATCTAAGTAGGGCCACTGGAGTGCTGCTGTTCTCCTTTTCCCCCAGCTGTGTGTTCTCATTTCCTTACAACAACACTGCTTCCCATCTGACCTCTTGATAAGCAAATCAAAGATATAAAGTGATAGGAAATTAATGCTGAGGCTCGCTAGCAGCCTAAAGCAATCTCACTGCTTGCTGTCTTGTTGCTGTCTCATGCCTCTGGCCAAGCCCTTTCTCTGACCCCCCGGTGGTCATTGGTTTGCTGAGCCATTTCAGTGCACTGAGTAGGCAGAGAACTAATACAACTAAAGTGAATAGTTTTTCTGCTGATTTAACACACTGAAAAAGCTCGTATTCTCCAAATTGTCTGTTGGAAGAATGACTTGCTAAATAGATGTCCTGTTCAAACCCCAGTTTTCTGCCTGCCTTGACTTCTTCACAGAGGCTCCACGTGGCAGATTAGCAAAACGGATGACTGACTACGGCAGTGCTTTATCTTAAACATCCTTCTTTCCATCTTTTGTTGGATGTAGGGGCTCCTGACATCATATCCAGCAGTAAATGCATAACAAAAAAAAGAGCAGCATTAGAGAGGAATTATTGCCTTGGAAATCCCAAAAGCTTCTAGTAAGTGGTGGATTAGGGACTCTGTGATTAGGTGTAGATAAAGAGAAGAAAGAGAAAACATCTTCTGAGTGCAGACTGAAGGCCTGTATGTCCAAAAGTAAAACCTCCCCAGAAACCCTCAAATGATTACGCTTTCAAATTTGCTCTGCTCAGATCCTGAATTTATACTGTTCCTGACTTTTCCTTTTAACTTTGAATGTTGGCAGTGTTGTCGTATGGGCATACGTCACTTCCTTAAATCCTCAGAAATGGAGCCACCAAAGAACAATTACATTTTTTCAGCTTGAAAAGAATTAGAAGGATCTAATAATGTGCCGTACATTTAGCGTGCTGCAGGAGGCATTATCTAGGAGTGCACACCATGGCAAATTTCTGTTGACACCTCGCCTCATGTAACCATCTCACATGATCAAGACAGTTCTTTTTTATACAGAAGACCTCCTTCTTGGGGGAGAACTTTAAAAGCACCCTAAGATGAAAGTTACAGAATTGATCAAATGGTGAAAAAGCCATAATTTGTAATAACTAGGGTGGCAATAAAGAAGTGTAACAATGGGTTCAATGAAACCAAGTGGAGAACATTAATCTTTTTAGGTGAAACTTGTTTAAAATGTTGAGCTGTGTGAAAGGAAGAGACCTCTAATTGAACTGCCACTTTGTGCAAGTCGGGAGACAAAGACACCTCTGGTAGATGGCTGTGTTTTGTTAACAGAGAGTAGTAATTGGCATCCAGCTGTTGAGGTACAGTGTCTTACCATCTTTCCTTTTCCTCTCTATTCTATTAATTCCAGAAGGTTTTGCACATTACACTGACTGCTGCTTGGAAATACGGAATTAGTAACTGTAGCAAAATTGTCTAGTCTTGTATTTGAATAATCTCCCTCTTTTAAAAGCCAAAACAAAACCCCCAAACCCTGACCTGAAGATGGCCCTATCGACTGAAGCAAAGAAGAAAAATGCAAGGCCCTGAAATAGTAATGAGGGCTGAAGTTAAATAGTTTTGTTGTTTTTCCAATACATACAAACCAAACGTTTATTTTTTTAAGTATAATAAGAGCAATAAAAAATCCTGTCATTCTCTGCCTATTAACATTTCAGGCTGTGATCTTGTCAGATTGCATAAGCTCCAAACTCCAATACTGCCAGGATATGTTGGTATCGATCTTTCTTGAGTCGATGCTTTATAATGGTTTAGGGTGTAAGGCCTCCTAAGGTGCTAACATTCACATACTGAGGCCCTACATTGGTCTTTAACTGTTTCAGAGTTGCTGGATGCAGCCTGTAGATAATGAAGGAAAAGATCTCTTTTCTTTCACAGTAATGTATTGGTGTGTTACCACTGCTGCGTTGGAACTCTTGAAAAAGGATGCCATTATGGGTACGTTTCCTGATAGTCTGGATATGATGGTTCTTGCCATCTCCTCCCAGGATGAGCAAATCTCAGTTTTACTATTAATGTTTGTCTCTGAAAAATCCACAACTGGTTTCAGGTAGAGGAGAAAATCTGGATATGCTGCTGAAAAAGATAAATAAATGGGATACAAAGGTAGGCACAGCTGGTTGCGTTTTAGCTTTAAATTGAAAAGTCATTGAAAAATTGCATGGTATCAGAAAAATACTCAATTTCACTTTTTGGAGAAAATGTTATGTTTATATGTAAGACAAATGCTGCTTGATTAAAAATCTTCACAGCTCAATACTAAGTCATACTGCTTTTTAGTCATAAGGAGAAGTCTTATTGCTAAGACACTGAGTGGGGCTTGGAAGACCTTTGTTCTATTCCCATATCTGTAGTAGTTTGTTTATGTCCAAACACTTTTATTGTTTATGATTAGAACTTCACCGTAGTTTTCTTTCTACGAAATAGTCACCATCTTCCTTAACTTTATCTACTTAGAGTGCAGATTGGGTTTGAGTTGGAGACTTCTTATTGTATTACTAAATGCATATATCATGCTTAGCACAATCAGGACTAATGTGGTTTGGGTAAGTAGATATGTATTTAATGCTACTGTTTAAAAAAAAATTAATGTGAAGTGCTGCTGTTGAACTGGAATGCTTCCACTTAAGGTTACTTTTCGTCATAAAGAATAGGTTTCCCAGTGAAAGCTATAAATTTTCATTAACAAGGCCAACTAAATTTGCTATAGGCTTCTACCTTCAGCTCATGGCATGTCTTTAAAAGTGAAGCATCTTAATTATTTGTAGAGGACGTGCTGTAAAATTTGTACGTGCTTGAAAAATGATGCAGGTATGAGGGCTCACAAAAAAAAGAAAGAGGAAGGAAAGGAAAGACAACAAAAAATTGTCCTGAGCCGTGTGGATGTGAGAGGGGATTTTGGATGCATTTCAACTTTTTGACAGTTATAGAGTGCAAGGACTGTATGGTAATAGAGGAAAGTTCTCATCTTTTTTTCCTTGTATGACTGACTTATGTTTTCTCACCATTGTCCCTATTGCAAAACCCAATTAAAGAAAAAATAGTTTGATGCCTAATATATCAGCATTGCCACAATTTAGCATAAACTCAGCTTTTTTTCAGGCTAGTTTCCGGTACTGCAGATACAAAAACTAATGGAACTATGGTTCTAGGTGGCAAGTTAATGATTTTTAAAAATGATTTCTGATGCAGATCTCTTTTCATTTGACTCTGCTACACTGTAGAGCTTCTTAATCAGCTGACCTCTTTCTAAATTCAATTTTAGATCGGGATCAGAGCAGTGACCTCTTTGATTTCTGATTTCACTCATGTAAAGTATTACTTCTAGAGCAGCTCTGAGATACACTGAGCACAGTGCCCAATGGAAACTACTTGCTGTTTGGCTGAAGTGTCTCTGAAGTATCTTAAAACCAGTCTTGTGATAGACTGGAGGTTGTGCCTGGCTCTGAACTTTGGGCCTCGGTGAACTCTGTTCTCAATTCTACTTTTTGTATGTATTTTCCTCCACGTTCCCTAAGTGAGCAGAGTTGATTGTGTCATGATCGCAATACTTTATTCACTAAAATTTATACTGCTTCATGAAGATGAACTTTGTTGGCATTAATGAAAGATATGATCCCTGATTTTAGAGAAGTAAACAAAAATACATGATGTGACCAAGTGATTTTAGATCTTGCTAATCAAAGTTTCGCTCTCTGCAGTGAATAATTGATAGGAGATCTGAATCTCTGTGAAGTAACATAAATTTATACTCACAAAAAGGACAAAAACCACAGAAAGCTGGTACGAATTTGCTTTGGGAAGTTTCCTCAGGACGGGGAACTTCTTCATGGTCATAGTTGTGGCTTATTGTTAGTTTCATTCAAAATCCCAGGAAGCATTTGTTGTCCAGGGCAGATGTGGAGGACATAGATGCGAGTGGTGAAAAAGTGGAGTGTCAGAAAACATAACATGCATTGCTCCTGGGGACCATAGGAAGCAGAGATGGAAATAGGGTTGCTAACCAATTGTAAGAAATAACAAGTCCTCATATGTTTTCCTGTGTAGGTTATGGGAGTTTATCTTTTGTATTAAATTTTGTGCTGGGTCTGAGCCACTGCAGTAGCTCACAGTCTTACAAGAGGGCTGTGTCACTTAATCCTTTTTTCTCCTCATGCCCCTTCCTTCATCTTTCTTTCATGGGCTCAGGTACTGATCTGACAATGCCATGAGCTGATTCATCTGACTAAATGAGCAGAAAACTACCCCATTCCACACTCTCCCAAAAAAACAAAACGAAACCTCTCAGTATTTTCCTACTAGTTTGAGGGTTGGGTAAACTCACTGAAGGCCAAATAAGTGGCAGAGTCAGTGCAAGGGTGAAACATGAAATAGGGAGAGGAGTCTTCTCTCTCTATGGGGAAATTACAACTCCTCTCCAGTTGCAGGGCAGGATTTTTTGTTATTAAATAAAAAATCTGTGTGCAATACTTTTTAGTAAGTCCCTCTCACAATGCAGAATAATTTTTAGTTTTCCCATATGCATTCTTTTTAAAATACCTGAAATGTTAATTAGTTGTCATTTCATATTTTTTTTCTCTGTTTTTAGAAGACCATCAATAAAGAAATCTAGTCTTTGTGTATCATGCAAGCTGGCAAGCACATCTCCTGTATTTGCGTCACTTTGAGAAAGCAGTGTTCATTAGGGGGCACTTAATGATATACTTGACTTTAGCATACGCGTAATTTAATTGACTTGAGTATATATTTAGTTTTGTTGACTTGCTTAGGAATAAAATAGACAGAATTTGACCCTTGATATGTAACACAAAAAATGAGGCATCTGCAGAAAAGCCTGCATATCACTGTCGACACAGATGTACTTGTCTTTTTCCTTTGCCTCTGATAGTTTCCTATCTGCTCTGCTGCAGAGTTTGATGAAAGCTCGACTGCTGTGAGAAACAAGTGGCATCACCACTCCACTGTGACTCAGTAGCTGGCAGGTAGCCCCATGCATCTGCTGAGTAAGCTGTTATTCCCGAGTTTGCAGTTCGGTGGCTTATATTTTATTGGAAAAATAATACAGTGATGGGATAGATTTAGTGTCTTATTTTTGCTTGGCACATTTCTCCTACCTATCATCTTTCTGTGCTTTTGTACTAGCCTGCCATAAGAATTTGAAAGCAGTGGTCGCTCTTTCAGTACCTGAGAATATCTCATACACCTGCTTTTTTGAGATATTTCTGATTAATATGCTAAATTAATGATGAAAGAAAGAACTCAATGTTAAGCTTTTTCGATGATATCTTGAAATATTAGGAAATAGAAACTGTGCCTTCGTAGAAGTAGCATTTTTTGCTGGACTGAATTTTTTGTCTCAAAATTCCGAGACCTTTCAGTCTTATAAAGGGCAAAATTTATTTTCTAGTACTTGTAAAATAGGAAATAATATACAGATTTTATGTGCTTTTACTTTTTTGTTTACCCTGATACGTTCAATTTTTCTTACTTTTGAAATGTTGTAACAAGACATGAGTTTATCTCAAAAAGAGCTCAGTCTCCTGCTGCCTCCACATTTGTAAAGAAACTTAGAAAACTCAGCCTAGGAAATCTGATTTTAATATAGTTCTGAGTATACAGTTCATTACTGTCACTAAGACACTCAGATTTGTCCTGACTTAAATGTCAGAAAAGATTATTAAGGTGTAGAAGACACCAAAGATTGTAGCTAACTGGCATATTGAATTTTAATTAGCAAGGAGACCATCTAAAACTCAGAAGCTTCTATGAACTCAAAAAACAACCCTGACATTCTCTGTTTGGCTCTGGGTATTTGTTGCTGGCTTTGATCTCCAGTGATAATCTCCAAAGAGCTGTGATTCTGGCTTGCTTAAAAATTGGTTTTACTTTCAGATTTTGCCTGTTAAATCATTATTACCAAATAACTCTGGAGGGACTAGGACCTCATAAAGGCACTTTATTTCCCATTACGAGGGTTAGAGATTAGGCAGCAACATTACGCAAATCAAAGCTTGTTTCTTCCCTGCAGCTCAGTGTTTGCTCAGTGTTAAATATATTCTGTGCATTGAAACCATATCCTGTTTTTTTAAAAAAAATCAGTAGGTTTTGTGCAGGCCCCACTAAGTTTAGAAACTATCACAATATTTTTAAGAGATTAAATAAACAAGTAGTTGTGAAACAGGCTAATGCGTCTCCTTTGCTTGAGATAGGAACCCAGTCCACGACTCATCTGGCAGCTAAAGGGGAAAAAAAACCCTTTTTCTTCTAGCTTTTCTTCTTTGATATTTGTTCTTGGCAGAATTGTCTCTAATTAGATTGTTCCCCTTCCTAATCTTAGAAGGGACACGCAGAGAGTGACAAGCAGACTTTGTAGCTCGTGTAGCTGAACTGCGCCTAATAAAGTGCAGAGTCTCTTGCTGAAACTGTAGCTAAATTTAAATTTTTAAGAAGTCCATTGTCATGACTGATTACACAATTTCCCTTTGTTATATGAGGACATTATGGGAGCAATCTGCGAAAGGGTCTGCATCAAACTTTGAACTATTTGGGCTTTTTCTATGGTAAAGTTTCTGAATTCACAGTGTGACCTTCAAAAATACTTAAGGCACTCAGAAGTCGGAGATGAGTTTAGCTTTTATTTGAAGCAGTCATGTTAAATGTTATCACATCCTTATGCTGTAATTTTCTTGGCCCCATATCACCTGTATTATAGAAAAAATTATTGGTATACCAGAATCAGTTTATTTCTTCCTGACCCTTCCAGTGTTATGAAAACCAAAGCTGAAAGTTCATATCAGAGATGCTGGATAATATGTTTATATTCATATTTAAGCACAAAGAATGCAACTCTAAGGCCATTTTATCATTTCTACCTTGAATAAGTGAAAACCTTACTGGTATTTCCTAAGCAGATATCTACCCAAATCAATAAGCTAGCAGACAGGTTTGCATGAAAATATGTGCAAAAGTGCTGCAGAAAAAATGCAGGGAACCTCTGAGAGTATTTACATAAAGATCCTGTTGGTCTGTGCTCTGTTGGTGTGTTATGTTGTGCTAGGGCAAATGTGATTAACAGTCACTGGATGCTGAAAGCGATGCTTGGAGAGGATGAGATCAACTTATTGTTGTAAAGTTGGTTAGTTACATTTTGGTTGGCCGTAGCATACAAAACTTGATTGTTTTTTGTTACCGAAGCTTACGTTTATTGTGATGGGGGAGTAGGTGTAGGAGACTTCAGACAGTGCTGAACTGGCATTTTCATGCAGAACGGAGCTGATATGTACTTGTAATTAAGTTAGCAAGTTCTGAATTCCATGTTTTCTTTTCATCTCAGGATAGGAAGTAATGCTCTTTCAAAAGCAAGTTCTTAATGCAGCTTTGTTTAAACTGGCACGTTGCTGTTGTCTATGATAGCGCAGCATAGCTTTTCCAACGGTGGCTTTGCTATGTACACCTTCATTCTGGTGTATTCTGGGCACCTTCACATCTGTAACTACAGGTCCTTGTCATTTGGGAAACAAAGTACTACCATTGTCACAAAATTTCCAGGAGATTGAGTGCTGTTTCTTTTACTTCTAAAGTTCAGTAACGTGGTTGCAAATAGTCCTTTCAGCTTGGATTGTTTACCACTTTCTACATTTTGAAGTGTAGACTCTGTTTAAAGGCCAAATTCCGTTATTTTCATTGCCATTTTTTGGAACGTTCACAGGAAGAATGCGTGGGAGTATAAATCCTGGATCATGACCTCGCTCTGTTAGGTCAACTCTAAAACTGAAAGGAAATAGATCTTTTTCCCAGAACTCATCATCTCTTTGTGAAGTTGTTCTATGGCATCAGTTTGATAGAGAATGGTCAGTCACACTCTGTTACATTTGCTTAGCTGATTTATAGGTTATCAGTTTCTGTCTGGGCTCAACCCCGTGTCTGCAAAGCCTGCTGAGAACTGCTGCTCCCTAGTATATCTTTGATTTATTGTTTGTGTATTGTCTTCAGCATCTTGGGCGTCTGGAAGCCCTCATGGTCTGAATAACTGTGGTGGAGCAAGTAAAAATAAGTACTAATGATCTGCATTCCACTTGGCTCAGAGCAAACACAGACTGGATACTCCAGAGGTCTCTAGAGAAGTGTAACAGAACTGTTAATGACTTACAGAAAGCTTTGTTAATTGTTTTCCAGTTAACTGATTCCAGGAGATTCTGAAACAAGATAAGAACTCACACTGCATGCGTTATCAGACCTCAGCCACTTCCATTGTTGGGGAAGGGGCAGGCAGAGAAGACAGCAGGAGAAGACAATTTGGTCTTGAAAGGAAATGGTGTGATAAGTACTTTTTGTGGGTTTGTATCTCTGTGTCAATGTTATGACTCAGCCGTTTCAGTTGATAGTGTGCGGACTCTTGCGTTTCCTGTGGACAATTCTAAGACCTGTTGTAGCTCTGCTGAAACTCATCCTATTGGAGTCTACACCTGCATTGTGAAACACTTCAGTATATGGAAGGAAGCTGGAAACCATTATAACAAATCGATATTGGAGAATTATTAGTAGGAAGGGAGGGTTGGGAAGAGGGGTGCCTATATGAGATAACGAAGAAGAAGAGAAGAGGAAAAAAGTTTATGGGGAAAAAAATCTAGGAACAGGTTTGACAAAGAGCTGAAAGGAGCTCAAATCTTAGAAAAGCCCAAAGGAAGAGTTCATGTCTGGCAGTAGCACACAGAGTCTTTGGGCAGAACCAGATGACCTGAGAGAATGAAGGGAGGATGAGCAACAGGAGGATGCAAGGTGTGTTCTCTGACTCTTTGGAGTTTGCGTATATTTTCAGCCAAGTATACAGAGTCTTTTGAATTTTAGACTGAAAGTTAATATCCTATATGTGATATTCTGTGCAATCAACCAGCTGTTCAAATGTCCTTTAGCAGAAATTGTAGCTCTTAACACCTCATGGAATTGCATGCTGCTGTCCTTTGAATAATCCCTGTCTTTTTTTGCCTTTGTTCTCTGCCATTGGCCGATATTAATGAGCTCACAGAGGGTTTAGAAATACACCTGGGCCAGGAGCAGTAAAATGTTTTATTTCCTTAAATTACTGAAGTAGCTGTAACGAATTTTGCGAGAATTCCCAAACAAACTTTCAAAGGCACTTTTGAACTATGGAAGTCAAAGGTGTGATTTAGCATGACTGTCAAAGGAGAACATATTTCTGTATTTATGGCTACCTGAGCTGTGCAGCGGTCTCGCTGCAGACCTTAATCATGCTTTTTTTAATTGCAGACAGTTGCAAACAGCTGTTTATTTGTATAAAATTGGTAAAGAATGGACCCTTAGACATTTTATTCATCTAAAAATGAGTCTTTTGTGAGGATGAAACACCAATACTTAACCAACTCTTGACAGTATAGATTACTCCATTTGGTAAATACCAAGATATTTTCATTTTCTTCACAGTATGTTCTTGCTGTCAGTCATAATATACCTAGAATCACTACTAGGCTTTCCAAACATGTTTGTGGGAAAGCTGTCTGTTTTATTGGTACGTGGTAGAACTGAAATATGTTTCTTTATGTTTTTCTCTAACATACTATTGATACACAGCACCAGCAATTCCTGGTCTATAGAAATAACCGGGGGGTGGCATTAAAGGTGGTTCAGAGAAAGTTAATGCGATAGCATTATAGGCAGTGTTACACTGTTGTAAAGGAACACAACTTCTTAGACTTATAGAATTTAAACTTAATCAAACTAACGACTGCGTTGGATCTTTGTGATCAAATTCCAACTAATGCCATTCCGTGTCACTCTGCTGAAGCTGATAGCATGTGCCTTGGGACAGATCTTCAGTTCAACTCAACCAACTCAATTCCATGGTCTTCCCTAGAACCAGCAGTTCTGTTAGCTCTAGAGTGGCCCATTTGTGTGGCGCTATTAACTATTCGTGGTCTTTGTCCTTCCTTTTTGCAACAACAACAAAATGATACAGTGCTTCAAATAACCACACCAGCCTGCACAGCTGTAATCCTATAAGCCACAAGTGCTGAGTTGGCCAACACATTGCATACAATGATGCATGTAATATTTGATTTGCCGGACTATATATTAGATAAAGAAATATAGCATATACTTCAGTGGTTTTTTTTTTTTAGGCTTATACAGTTTGAATAACAGTTTTGACAAAAGAAAATTGCTTCAAAACCAGAGCTAGTTATAGGCCAAAGCCACATGGTGAAAAGACGTCACCTTGTTTAGCTTATGGGTTTCTACTTGAGAAGTTAAAACAGACTGTTGATCTTGTCATCTTTAACTTCTGTTTATCTGGATCAGACTTCATGTTCTTACATAGTTATAAGTGATTTAGTATGATTTTTCTAAAATGAAAATAATTCTTTTCTTAAATGCTTCCTTTGTAATTGGAAAATGTGACTTATTTTAGTGTTAGGAATAGAAAGAAGAGAAAAGAAGCTAGATATGTTGACATCTATGAAATTTTGTTACTTAGGCAATGATTCAAAATATAACACTTTTTTATCACTAAACATTTTTTGAATATTTTTCAACAGCTCATTCTGTGGCAATATAGAGTAAACACTGTTACTCCCGTGGCAGTCAATCACTGTTAATTCAACTGTACGTTAATTCAGCTGTATTCAGTAGGTTATGATGAGAGAGTAGTGTTGTACACACAGTGATATTCTCAAACATGCTGGCACATTGATTCACCAATCTGTGTCTCAGCATCTCTCAGGGTGCTGTAAGAACGTGTATGAAATGTTGATGGACATTCACCAGTTGTCCTGATGTGTTACTGATAGACACTTATCCATGTTGTGAACTTAAAGAAGATTTGACTCGTGTTAGGACTGAAGAGAATATCTCTATGACCTGTGCTAGAATTCAAAGTCTGAGAAAAAGATCAGTAATAAGTTTTTCATTGACAATTTTTAATGGTAGAATGGCTTTTCAGTCTTTTTTTTGTGGCTACTGATCTTCTGGTTCCCATTGGTATTGGAAGTAGTATTTGTTCAACTGCTGTGCGGGAAGTGTGATTTGGCATATCCAAGTGGCTCTTGGGTGGCAGATGCTTACATTTTACAGCCTAAAATGTAAATACTTTTGTCAACTGACTTCCAAGGAAGAGAATATTTAGAGCATGTAATAATATGTTACATTTAGAAATTCGCAGACACATGTTTTTTCAATACAAGCTTTGTTTACCTGCTATTGAATGCATTTTTTTAATCTAATTTCTGCTTTTTATTCTGTATGTCTTTATAGAGGAGGTTATTTGCTTGTAGTCTGTGACTGCCAACTCTTCCCTTCAGGAACAGATAATTGACTATTTTCTACTGCCTTTAGTATTATAAAACCTTTTTTTGCATTTGCTGTCGGTGAAGAAGCCATTCAAAAGTAATTTTAGTAGGGTTGGCTAAAGCCCACAAGTCACGTGCTATTTTTGCTTTTTATCTTATTGAATTCAGAAGGTGAGAGCGACATAGTAATGAAAAGTCAGAAGGGGGAAAAGTGGATCAATATATTGCTAAAGTCTTATTGAAATTCTCATGCTTAGACAGTTCTGGGTGGTTTTATTTCTGCTTAACATTTGCTAAGTAAAAGTCATTGCCCTAGAGATGCAAGATTTATTGACACACAGAAACAAAAAATGATTAGCTAAAAGGTTTCTGCACGAAGGGAATCAAAATCAGCTGAAACACTACAGGGTGGCTCATGTACAGGAGGCTGAGCTATTTCAAATAAGTTATTAATGTTCAAAGCTAAAAGCCGAGCTTGTTAATATTATACCAATTGTTTATTCTTTGCTTCCTTTGCAGGGACCCTAAAAATCTGTAAAAAGCTTTCATTTATATAGAAGATTTGTAAATGCTACACACGCACACTTTGCTTGTTAGAGTTCATAAAGGCATTATTATTATCTTTTTATAGATTTGTTTTCTAATTAAGTACATGCTCATTTACTTGTGGATTCCAGTTTTACAAGAACTGACCTTATAGAATGTTCCTACAGGTAAAGCTCTAGGACAATATATTCCAATTTCTTAGGAATCGTGTTCACTTACTTTTCATTTGATTTCATGTGCCACAAATCAGGCGTATTTAGCTTTTCAAACATCTAAAAGGTGTCAGCATGATTTGGCTCACAGTGCATGTGAGTCTGCCAGAAGGACCAGGACTGCTTTTTGGCCGGTTGAGGAGCAGGTTGTGTCTTCAGACTTGACTTTCTCTTGACTTCCTACAGGCAGAGGAGAGGAAAGCCTGGAAAGCTGGATTGTCAGACAGATCAAATTGAAATACAGTGTGGTTCAGTGCTCTCAGAAGTCAAATATAGGGAAAAATAAATTCTCTGCCTAGGTGGCATTCAGAAAAAAAATCAGTAATCTTACTAATGCTGCTTACAAGCCCACTGCCACTCCACTTTGAGTGATAAACTCTAGCAGGTCACATCATTGCTTCCTTCATCCAGCTGCTGAATGGACAATCATCCCTACACAGGGTCCTGAAGGGAACGCGCGGTACTGGATGAGAACAGACTGTGTTTGCACCAGAGCGTGCCAGCAGAAACCCTGCCAGGGCACCTCCTCTTGTCGCAGAGCTGAGAGAAGCATGGAAGGTGCTTGGAGCTGTATTAGAGCACCGGTGGTCCTCAGAATCAGACCTGGGTTTCAGAAAGGAAGCATCTTGCTGTTCAGTTTACCTTGACCAAAGGATAGTGCTTTATCCATCTTATGTTTCTCCTTATTAAATCTGGAATGTTCTAAGCAAAACCTACTAAATAGAAAAGATTAAATACAGCTCACAATTTAGAGTAAATGAGATGAGGGATTACTGAACACCAGGCAAACCTGGAAGCATTGAATAATTGTATATATCGGTGCAAGAAATGTTGTATGAAATTTAATTCTAGTTTTCATGCAGGTTTTAAAGCTCTGTGCAGGTTTTATTTTCAAATAGAAATGATTAAATACGTTTTTTCAGTACTTTCACATGATTAATGTAACAGGCTGATCTTTCTTTGAGTACATCATAAATACTATCCACACTGGTGTGCTATATATGGAGAGTTTTATTGCTGCAGCACTTTATGAAATTATTCTTTGGGAAATTATAGAGAGTCAATGAATAATTCAAGAGAAAGAATAAAACAAAATCTAATAAACTCTGCGTATGATTGAACTTTGACATTATTACAGTAATGTGTATATACAAATCTCACTGTTATTCTGGAAAAATGATTCAAGTAGAGCTTGATTTTTATAAGAAGAGATGTTTTCACACTTCATGTGTCTGAGAAGAAAAGTGACAATTGTTAACTAATTGGTAACCTAAACACCAATCATAGTTTCTTCTGTTTTCAAAGAATTAAACAGTAAAAGATATAAAAGATAAATTATTGAGGAAATATTGAATTTTTGCCAGGGATTCCAATCTTTATAACAATTTATAGGAGTCTGAAAATAGTCCTATATATCAGAAAATGAAAAACCTTGAGGAAAGTCATGTCTTATGAGATTCT
The DNA here is from genome assembly GCF_017976375.1 of Cuculus canorus. NCBI lineage: Eukaryota > Metazoa > Chordata > Aves > Cuculiformes > Cuculidae > Cuculus > Cuculus canorus. Next base: position 15,244,618 of record NC_071414.1, read on the forward strand.
AACAAAATTTCTGTGCTAGACACAAAGGCATCAGAGCAACGGCCACGGCAGCAGGTACAGAATGGCCCATGTTGATCTGTTTCTTTTGAATTAATATTTATTTCAGTAAGCAGAGGGAATTGTTATGATTATTATGAAAGGGCCTGGTATATATGTAAATGAAATGCAGTGAAGTAGAAGAAAGAAACTAATTTGCTGTTGGAATTTGAGGATAAATTATCTTGGCCAAAGCTTCTAGGTAAATATTACTTCATATTTCAGACCTGCTTCCTCTGTCTTAATGAATTCTTGCATTGTAAATTTGTGTAAGGCAAATTGATTTGGAACACCAACATTAGTTTAATCACTGTCACCTTCTATGTTGCTGGAATACTTTCAGTTACAGGGAGTGTAATTTGAGTCTACCTTATTTTTAAGGAATCTAGGGAAACAATCGTCCTTGTTGTCAATGAGTAATGACTGGATGTTTTAAAACTCCTCTCTGCAACAAACTTTGGGTTATTGTCTAGCCCAGACCCTCCTTTGTCTGCAGAGACAAATGTATAGTCCTTCTTGAAAAATTTTCAGCAGTGTTTTTATTGCGTTAGGGTTAGTATATTCATGAGGAAATGCTGCCTTTGGATTTGTGTCAATTTAAAAGTGGGAAACTACTTGTGATCATATCAAATTCAGTAGCATTGAGACCAGGTTTGAGTACTATTGATACTCTTCATAGAGACCAGCTGCATGCATTAAAAAGGTACTGAATAGATTTTTAATGTAAAATTGATATATAAATGGATTGAAGTCCTGAATATTCGAAAATAATGTACATAATAAAACCTGTTTCCTTCCTATTTTTTTCTAATTTGAAGGAGGGAAACTGAGGCACAGAAATGAGAGGAGTTAGTTTGTGGTGTTCCTGCTTATCAGGAAACGGTGGATTCAACTTTCTTTTGCTAAGTCATGTAGTGTGCGATTTCTCAGAGTAAAAGTAATTTGAATAGTGAGAAAAAGACTTAAATATTTATTTGGCATCTCTCTTAAAATGTTTAAATAGGCTCTTGAAATGATGTTTTATGAGGCGTGTGTTTACTCTTAAGTCTGGTGAGCTCTGATGGGTCAGATAAAACAGACTTGCTGCGATCAGCTGAAGATCCAGGTTTTAAAGTGCAACTATTTATTAATTCACTTTATTCTACTTGCAAGGATTTTACTTTGATAAACTGCTTACAGACATTTAGTTATAATATGGGAAAAGTGCATCTTTTTTTGTTTGAGACAAACTTGGTTTTATGTGAATTCCTTTGATACTTGCAGCATATACAACACACAGTGGGATCAGTTATCAAAAAGGTGACTTTCTAATGCGAGTTAAAGGCTGAAATGATGAATTCCACATCTGTTAAATAGACTTAATTTCTACTGACATTATAAACTGAAAAGGGCAACAAGCTCCTTTTTCATCGCATGCAGATCTTGCCAAAACAGATTACAATTTAGAATGTGTTCAGAATTGGAGGTAAAACATTCCTTAGGCACTGCGGAATGATCTGAAGGATGCAAGCTAGGTAACTTGCTGAGTTTTGGCTCGCTGTCTTGGCAGATCTTGCTGGATTCAGTATTACCATTATGAAGATGATCTCTTGTAGCAGATAAGCGATATCAGTAACTTTCTGTGGTAACGTGAATTATGTTACCTGACAAAAGTTAGTCTCACGTTCTGGTATGTTAATCTACTGCACGATTGAAGGACATCAATGTGAAAAATACCTGATAATCAGAATTTAACACTGAAGGACATATAAAATTCTGGATCCCCTGTCTTGTCATGGGCTATGGAATTACTGCTGGTGTAAAATTTGAAGGAAGCATTGACAAGTCAGAATTGATTTCATTAATTTTTATACGTGTCCAAGGTATAAGAGAAAATTTGCAGAATCTAGTTGGCAGTGCAGCCTCTTTTGAGGATGCTGCACAATGAAATACCTGCAGGTTTGATACATTCTGTAACAGTGACTTTGAAATGGGACTTGGTAGTGCTTTATGATTTCTTCTCATGGAAATCTGTTTCACAGATACTTTTTTTTTTTTAGTCCATTTCCCTCCCAAACTCTTTTCTCCCTTCAAGGATATGATCCCAGATTAACTCTTTCTACTTTTCTTCTGTTATGGAACACGTGTAATCTTTTTATGGCTTACAAAAAATGAGATGTATACCACCTTTGCAGATAAAGTGAATTTGGAAGATAGTTTTTATAGCTAATTACCATTACATGAATTTCTAAACTATAAACCACGTGCTACTGATTAAAATACTTTGTCATGGATAGACTTTCAAGTCTATAGTTTAGTGATATTTTCAAAGAGATTATGATTGTTCAAAAGCTTTCTAGCAAAAAATACAGTTGTGGAATAGGCTTAGGCCACTCATTCATCTTGTGGTTTATATAATCTGCATCGATTTGGTTCTACATGTTCAGAGAAGTTTTTGCTCTTCTAAAAAGAAACTTTTTGTTTTACCTAAGAGCCAGCTTTGGTCTCTGAGCCACTAGGAATTAATGAAGTAGCGTCTGAACCATACATCCTCTTCAGTGCGTTCATCTCAGCTGCTGCCATGCTCTGAACTTAGGGAAGCATAGGTCAGGAAAACAGGGTCAGAAATGCACCAAACAATCACCTTTCCAGAACCGCGTAGCTGAGATGCATAACAACAATTTGCAGAATAAATGTTCTTTTTTAATACATTTCTACTAGATAAAAACACCCTGCAAAGTCAGGGCTAGGAAAAGGATAGAAAGATCTCTCCTTATACCAGCTTACTTATTTTCCAACATTCTTATTTTGTAGTTCTCCCACTTAATCTCGAGAATTTTCTTTTGAGTTATAACACAACACACATAATTCCTTTTGTAAATACCATCACTGATTACCATTAAGTAAAGTGGGGTTTGTTCCTGACACGTAACTAAGGGCTCAGTCACAGACCTGGCATTGTTCAACTTCAAACTGCTTTGAAGGTTGCAGCAACACAGCCCAACATTTTGAAAACAGAGATTCAATGAAATTCGAATATCACTTAGAGGAATGTGCTCAGATCCTTGTGCCTTTCGAGAGGGGGAATGTCATCAGTGGGGAAATCTGAGGGGGTCAAATCTTCAGCGTGGTATTACTTTGATCATAATTTTTCCCTAGGAAATTATTTCTTCCTTCTACTTTTTTTTCTCCTGAGGATATTAGTTCTGCCTTTCACCTTACGCTTGTGCCTTGTAAATTTTAATTAAAACCCCTTTCCCAGAATGGAAGGGAAATTATAAGTATGAAATTTTAATGAAATGCTTATTTTTATGAAATATTTATCCTTTTTCATTCTAGTCTACATTTTTCTTTGTCATTTTGGGACAGCAGGTGCTTGAAGGGCTTTTGTTTTGTATTTTCAATGAAAGTTTGATGTTATTTGATGTAAATGCTTTTGACAAGCGAAGGGTATAGCTGGGTCACACCAAAGGTAGTCACCCAGAGGACAGTTTCTTGGAGAAGCGCTGTCAAACTTGTTTCCCGTGCAGCCGATCATTTAATAGGCAAGATGGTATCACCCCTGTTTAATAAAATGAGTTTTACATCGGAGAATTGACAAAGAATCTTGCAGTATTTGACATTTACTTTTAGGACAGAGAGACAAGTAGTGCAGATGCCTAACGTCTGTATTGTTATCACCAGGTGTCTAAGAATCAAACTTTATAGCAACAGGTTTTTTTGCTCAGATTCTGTTTCAACTACATAGATGAGCAGAAGGCAATATCCTTCTGCTCAGGTGTAGAGTCCTGCAGAATATATTTCTGAGAAAGTGTCTCTTTTTTTGTTTTCTCAGTAGGCTGATAAAATTTCACACAATTATGACTTTATAGCCCATTTTAAGCATCCACTTAATCATATGTTAGGGAGGGGTAAGAAGTGTTTATTGTAGAACACAGCGAGGCAAGTGATTAAGGACAATCGCTTTCAGGCCAGGTGATGGGAAGACTGAGGTGTTGTAGGCAGCTCCACGTCTTGAGTTCCACCCTGAGGGTTTGTGAGTAGAAGTACCTGTACGCTGTTTGTCCCGTGTTTCGCTGTAAAAAAAAAAAAAAAAAAAAAAAGAAATCATTAGTGTTAAAATTGACCCAGGCAGAGAATATCTCTGTACATTGTATTGGATTGCAAGTTGAATGTTTAGGTCCTATCATGCTTTCTGTCATCCAAGCAGTCTCAGTCCCTCAAGCGGTTGTTCGCAGTAGTAGAAGGGATGGCTGAGTAAAGACACAAAATTAATTTTCTATGGCATTTTTTATGTTCAGTAAGAAAGAACATGTAGCCAGACTGACTTCAAAATGAAAAATCACAGTTCTTGTAACAACAAAGGACCTGCTACAGTGATCAGAAATAAAAGAATGGGAGAGATACACCTGTAGGACTAAAGCAAAGGTGAGCCATGAGTTCTCTAAACCATTTTCTCCTTTGAGAACATCACTTTTCCTCCAGTTCAGGAGAAAGTGCAGAGGTCTGGGTTCTTATTCAGTCCTCACTTTGGCAAATGCTTATCCAAGATAGTGCCAGGAGTAAAGTCTTGAGCCATGACTTTGCCCTCAGATTCTCATAAAATGCGCTGATTTTTTTTTTCTTCTCATCATATCGTACCAAGACAGTGCAAACATCAATGACATTTAATGAACTGTGATGCCAGCTCATTGCTCCCAGGCAATAACTTTATACTCAGCTTTACTACACAAAGATTAATATTAGCATGATCACTTCATCTGATTATTATTTTTTAAGCTGCCCCAATTTTATGGAGGTTGTATGAATAAATTTTATTTGTTCTCTGTCTTCTCCTTGCAAGCGCAGTTCCCTAATATTAAATCTTCCAACATCCTGAATCCTTTCTATCAGGGTGTGCTGTTGCTGAGCAACACCAGATTTGCTCTTTAAAATTATCCAGGTTTCTTTAGCCAGCTTGGTGAGTTGGTGCAGCAGGCAAGCAGTAATATGTCTTAATGCTTTAAAAATATACAGATTTTTTTCTTCAAACTATTTATTAACATTTTTTGTATTTGGGCCATCATACATGTGTATGTGGCTATACATTTAAAAATAATGTAGTTCCACTTAATTTTTTAATTCTGATATGGGGAATTTTGTAGTTATGTAACTGTACTTGTATAACGTATGTTAGTTAACTCCTTATACACAGGTATAAGAAGAGAGAAAGACGCAAACACACGTGTGTTTAGGAATGTTCTTATTAGAAAGGGTTTTAATTGACTTTTTTTCCTAAAGCATATACATTACTGTTTTCTGAATTGTGTGTGAGTGTGGATTCTTTATAGCTGGAGCTTTGAGATGATTCACCCTTCTCCTTAACCCTGCTAACCCTCCGCTGTCTAGATATCATAAAAATCAGCAAAATCTTTCTTTTGACCTTGTAATTGAGTGCAATAGGAATTATTTTCCTGTAGATTAAATGCTATTAAATATTTCAACATGGGCTGTAATTTCAAACCTTGACCATGGACCGTGTAAATCCCAAACGTTTTATTTGTCAGTGTCAATTATAATGACAATGGCAAAAACTTCCACTTGTCATACTCACTTTATTGAACTGATCCTGTGGATAATATGGACATTACTAGCAAGGAGATAAAACATATGTGTAAGATTTGCATATATGGTCAACAGGACTCCAGTGACCCTTTAATTCAGTAAAGGAGTATCTGAACTTTGAGACACCGGGCTCACAATGTGGAGGAATCTTTATCTTCTTGAGCATTTCTATAGAAGGAAGCATATGCAAAAAAGGAAACCTTTTTTTCCACTGGATTATAGGATTCATCATTGCAAACTTGATGTTGCAGCACTGTGACAGAGATAGTTAAAAGAAGCATTTTTTTGACTGTAATGGGAGCAGGATCAAAGTAGTTTTAATGGTAATATTTGCTAATTTTGACAGAACAAATGATTGCTGTCAGTCTTAAAATGACTTTTAGTAAGTACAAGGTCATAGATTATTCTTTGTTATTGAACCCTTTGCCCTGAAAATTTGGAAGGATTTCTCTATTGACACCACTGTTGGCAATAGATGAGTCTTTTGATGATAGGTTAAATCCATTTGACCGCTTGCATTTCTCACTTATTTAGGAAAGAAGTGTAAGTGTTGCAACCAAAGTCAGTGGTTTCTGTGCTATTCCTTTTCTAAGACATCAAGAAAAATAACATTTATAATATCATAAGAATCGAATATATTTTCTTACAGATCGGCTTCTTGTCACTTACTTTTGTCATGAGGTTAGCAATATCTTGGTTTTGTTGGGAAAATAGCTAGGAATTCTCATGCTGAATTAAAACCGGGAAGTTAATTTAATGCAAACATCTTTACCAGCGATCTGTTGAGAGTGTGCCAAACCTGTCGAGCCTCATGCACCAGGAGACACATGGCTTGGCTCTCTCCTTGTGCCGTCTTGGATCTAGTCTTATATTTCAACCAATCCCGATGCCTCCTCAATGTTCTGTGTGGCAGAACAGTTCTGCTTGGCCTGACTCAGGATTTGCATCTGGCTTGTGGGGTTACAAAGCAGGAGAGAGGCTGAAGTCTTGCTTAGATGGTAGAAGCTCAGGCTCTTAAGAAACCCGGAGAAAGTTAGAAATCTCAGCTGCAGCAGAGAACTGCAAGTGCCTTCCTCCTCCTGGTGTCACGTGGGGATGCTTTGAGGGGGATGATTCTCGAGCGGTCTGCCACGTTTGCACATTGCACAGTTTACCAGGAGCTGAGTCTGTTTGAAACACGTTCTTCTGGGTGCTCAGTGGAAAGTAGCGTTAGCATGAGTTCAGACTGTTAGTACCAGGAGCTGAGAGAAGAAACCAGTAGCAACAGGCTTGGAAGCTGAGCTGTTCTTTTCAGGCACAGACACTAAGAGACCGAGCTGCAGCTTCATGATTGCTTTTGGTTGATTTTTGGCACAGTTAATAAACAGAACAACATCTTCAGCCTCTGTGCTTCACCCTCAGCTGCATACATCTACTGTTCTCCAGTGTCAGCTCTTGCAGAGCTATGCAAGGAGTTGGACCAGGGAGAGAATTTGACCAAAAATGAATATTCGGAAGGGTTTTGCTGGGTTAGTTTGCAGTTGCATCAGTTCCCCTACCAGTCTTGCTGTGCAACCTTGGGAGAGCTAAAGCCAGAGGGAGAGGCAGTGAGAAGGAGTAGTTTCATAGAGAGGGGAATTTAGAAGTACCCTATTTTACTGGCAGACTGGATTTATGCTGGATTAAAACAGCTGTGTAACCATGGCCACAGATCTCATAGGATAGCTAAAGGGTTTTACAGGTGCTCTCTGGGCTTTTCTGCAAAGGTTGTAAATATCTGCTTTGCAAAGGAATGGGGCTGCAGGACCCTTATGTGTAAAATTCTGGAGGCTTATGGGACTGTTTCATTGTTTGATAAAAGAAGAGGGCATTTTGGGGAGACATCTGCATAAAGCGAGAGTACAGCCATCAGCTGGATGTGTAAGTGCAAGAATCTTGCCTATTCTCAATCACAGCTTCCTGCTTATTGACTCTCTTCTTGTGTGCTCCAGTCAATGTAACGATTAGAGATCAGTTGTAAATTAAAAGGAGAGAATATTCAACTCCTGGAAGATGAAAAGAAGGAAGTGCTCAAATGCACGTGCAGAACACAGAAAGCTAGAAGAAATGCTTTGGCAATCATTGCAGAGGGGGCAAGGGAGAAGAGCACAGCAAATAATGATAAAAAAATGTTGATTAGCACATTTCTAACGCTGCGAGAGCTCCTTGAAAACGTTGACCCAAGCAATGATTACACCTAAGAGGAAAAAAAAGGTAATTACTTAGGAGCTAATAAATCCAAGAAGGAAGACAAAAATGGTATCGGGGGAAAGTCATAAAATTATGTGCAAAGGATGAAAGGATATTTTAAGTCCAGATGTTCCTTTATGAATCTATGGGAAATGAGGCTGCTTTTGAATAGCACTTTGAAAGCTCTCCAAGGAGGAAAAAAAAAAATCCCACAACATTTTAAAATTCTGTAGTTCTAATATAGCTGGGAGAAGCCTTTTTATTAATCAGGTCTCAGAAGGGTGTCCTCAAGTACAACTTTGTGTTTCTCTTTAAGAATCTCATTTCCAGTGATGCTAGTTAGAAAAAAAAAAAAAATTGGCTGCAATTAGGTTGTTGGTGTACTTACACCACAGTTTATGGCACTAACAGGTAGTAGCTGTATGTGCTTGCTTCACTGTGGTCTGCTTGTGGTTGTTCTGTCTCCTGTCTCCTATTTCTGCCTGGATGGTAAACTCTCTGGACAGACAATCTTTGATTCTGTGTTGCTACACACATTGCGTGGCTGGATCCTAGCCCTTGGCTAAGAATCCTGCTTAGTGTCACAATAAGGATAATGCCATTCAAATACCACTAAACTTTGCCGTGCTTCAGAGCCTTCTGACCTCCAACCTGTGCCCATTACAGTGAATTTCTGCTGCCATTTCTGGCTGCCTTGTTGGCTGCTTTGGACTCCTGACCCTCCCTGACCCAGTTTGTCAGAGTGACAGTAATTCCATTAACTTGAACAGCTAGTTGGAGAAGAGAAGTAGACTAAAAAGTGAACTAGAAAGGCTCAAAAAGCATTAAAATAAACGAAAATAACTCAATGTTTATTATTGGGAAAAAAATCTAAGAATTTTAAAGTAAACTTATTTGGAATATATTAAACATAAGCAAATGCTATGTGCTTTGCTGAATCATAGCAGTGTGAAAGTGGAAAAATCCATTAAATCCACCTGGTGGACCTGAGAAGTGACATTGGTCACGTTCCTTAGGATGAAAAGTAAAGTTTAATACACTCTTTAGTTTCTGAACAAGTGTTTACAAGCAAACTTGTATTTCAAAAGTTGACAGTTTTCTTGGTGTCATTTTTTTACATTTTCACATTATCAGCAAATGAAATCTTGAAGAAAGACCATGGCCAGTTAACTAATGGTTTAGTAGCTGCAAGAATTAACTGAGAATGGAGGAAAAACTTTTTGATAAATGAAGCAGTTGTTCTTACTCAGTTGATAAAGTGATTGGAAGCTTCTGGCATCCTGCTGCCCCGCCTTCAGCAGGTCAGAAGAGTAGGTCACTAGTTTTGTCTAGTGTACTTCAGCTCTTGTGAGATCAAATTGCATCAAGTCAGCTAAGTCAGCTTATGCTTAAATTAAATCATATTGCAAAGCAGTCAAGAAAACATTTTTTTTTTCACCAATTACATGAAAACGAAGCTAGCAAAAGTCTTGAGCGATTTGAAGGATTTTTTTAATTATATGCTTGATATCTCAGAAACTTTAAGTTTTTGAAAGTCAGAAGTAGCTAGGAATGCTGTACATCATTATCTAAAACAAACACTTCATGATTTCCCTGAGCACATCCTGGAAATAATGATCAGTTGCTGCCTACAGGAGATAACAAACAACAAATATTGTACTGTAGAAAGAAGGAAATTTTGCACTGAAGCGCTTATCCTATGCATCTTTTAATTTGCACATTATTCAGATGGTATCTAGAAAAATATTTATTTATACACCAAAAGTTAAACTCATTAAAAAGCGCCACCACACAGACAGCTCTACGTGTATATTTATTTTCGAAAATCTCATTAAGCTCAGGTACTTCTACATTTCCTTTCATAATAATGAAGCACACACAGATTTTCTTTCTGCTAACCCTGAAAAAGGAGTTTTTTTAAAACAAAGCATACAGTTCTTGTAGACAAAACTGTTAGGACAAACATGTTCTGCCTGTCCTTCTGCTTTTGCTTTAGCGATCTGCCAAGGACTCCCTGCATCTTCCCTGGTTCCCTTCTTCAGATGTTGAGTACAACTTGAATATGTTGTAAAAGTATACATTATTAGTAGATGGAAGGGAGCATGAGAAACAATAACAAAGACTTCAAAGTGTAAAGCTGCTCTTTGTTTTAATTTCATCTTAATGTGAAGCGGTCTGGGGGTTTCTATAACTCAAAAGGGCACTAGATGACAGAAGGGCAGGTTGAAATTTGTCTGTCATAGTTATTTCCTCAGCAACACCATCGCTGCCAGGGCTGTGTGTGTGTTTGTCCACGTTTATCAGTAGTTGCTGAGTAGTAAACCTGTACTAACAGAGCCCCTTCACACTGTGAGTTCTTGCAAGCAGTCAGCTCATAATTACTTCATATTGCACTGAACAGTCAAATGCTCAGACTTAAATTTTAGGGTCCCCAATCCAAATTGTTACTTTTAAACCTTCTAATTGTCATTTAAAATATGCCTCTTAATCATGCTCCCCTCAGAAAGTAAAAAGGAGTATAAACTGTGTGAAAAGGATCAAATCGTCTGTTTGGTTACTGCACGTCCTTTACTCCTGATGGAGTAAATGGAGGATAAAGTTCCCACGTTGCTGTGTACAATTTTTAACACACAGAGGGTCAAAATTACATGGAGGAGATACTTCTCCTGACTTTCTACCCAGTATCATCAGTGGGAGAATTGGGCCTCAGATTTCCTAGTCTCTTATCATTCTGAAATACTTTGAAAAAACATCATACAAATCTATTAGCGATTGAAAAAAAAAAAAATGTATCATCTTCACATATTTGACTTATCTAAATGTTTTGGCTTGTCCTTAAAAGGCCCTCATTTTTCAAAGTTGTTTTAAACTGGAATGACATTTTGAATTCCTCCTAGTATGAGTAATCAGACTAAAGCCTGGCAAGTATTTGTTACATTGCAAAAAAGATAAAGGGAGCAACTTCCAAGTTTTTTTTCTTTTTCTCTTTCTCATGAAAAGTTCTTTAATTTAATACAAAGAACAACATCAAAGAAGAAGAGCGTTAAACCTTCTCTCTCTCATTTTTAGGGACTTATAATTGTGATGGTAGTATTTATTTTTGTCTTCTTGAATTCTCTGCAGAATCACCTTATTCTTCATTTATGACAGTCTTTTGAAGAGATGTTCGAAATAGAAATGATTAATGGAAATTTGTGATTAATGCCCAGGTCCTCCCAAAATGCCCCAGTAAAAAATCTATTGCCTGTAACTGTGATTAAAATATCTCTGTATGTTCTGTAACCAATTTGCCAGCCTCTTCATAGCTGTTTCCATTACCGGGGCACAGTAGTGGATTAAGTAGTGGGAGTTACACTTTTATTTCCACTATTGTAATAAACTACAATTACTATTTAATAAGCACGAAGATAAGTTAGGCAGCAGGGCTGGATGACTAATGAAAACGTTAACTTTATAATCTTCCTAGGATTGCCATTACCACATTCTGCTTTATCTGGACCGTTAGGGCAGTTCCTTATTCTCCCTTCCCAAGGAAGGGCTACTAGTGACATAATTTTCTCATAACTCATGGAAAAACTCCTGTCATTCTGGAACATGAATGTCCTTTGTCCTGGCCAGCCCAGCAGCTGTGCAGATGTGATGGAAGTGTACTTTACATAGTGAATTATTCAGAATATGATGAGGCATCAGATACTAACAGAGGAGAGGGCTCTTGCATTCACATGGGAGGACTCTTTCTCCTCTAGATTTTGCTTCCTACGAGAATGAGAGTGATTGTAGCTTTACAAAGATTGTCAGCCTGTGGTAAGGATTTGCTGGTAGGGTTGGTGACCTTTGCTTTAAAAATGTTACCGAGTTTCTTTCTAGTGATGAGGAATTCACTGCTGAGAAACAATCAGGAGGATAAAATACTGCACATGTCTAGCAGGGGATGTACATCTCTAAAGGTGGTATTTTTTACGTCTGAAATATGTTATGCTAAAATACTCCCAGCTGGCCTAATTAAACTGAGATGCAAGTGGATGCCCTCCTTACTATCTTTATGTTCACATACTCTTAACCTGTGTGATGTGCATTTATGCTTCAATAAAGTTCATTAAGGACAATACAGCTTAAGGATAAATGGCAGAAATGGTAATCATTGGATTATAAACCCATGATGGTATTTTACAGTAGGTTATAATGAATTTCAGAAAACTCCTTTCGGTAACTTTTTGTTTAATCCAAAGAGTATCATAAAGCATTAAATGGTTCTTTATACTAACAGATACTGAGGTTTCTCTTTGTTGTTGTGCATGTGAGATACTGCACACAGACCACAGTAACTACAGAATCCTTGTCTCATGGCATTAGAGACTACTAAAGAGAGAGTTAGTGATCACACATCCTCATCTGTGTGTTTTCTGATTGCTCTCTGTAAGAGAAATCAGTTCAGAGGTGTGAAAGTTACCATCTCCTCTGATGGGTTTCCAGCTTCTTATGATCTCACAGAAACACCATTTAGTTCTAGTTCTGTGACACTGCAGAAGTAGCACGGTGACAAGATTTTACCAGTTAAATGTAAGAGGAAGCAGAGATTCCTGTTTGCAGTGTTATGTCATTTGATCTCAAGTGGAGAAAAAAGATGCTCTTTCAACATTTCTCAGTAATCAGCGTGTTTTGAAGTGAGGGCGGTGAAACTGAGCACAACAGCAGCGTTTTTTGAGACACCGAAGGGGCCAGAGGAGGGCAAAGGACACTATGTGACAGTGCTGTCATCCTAAACAGGTCAAACTTTACTCTTTCCCCCCCAAGAGGAATGACTTACAGGAATGTCTATATTGAGGCCTTTTCAGGAAGGAAATACCCTTCTCTTTCTGTCTTTAGTGCAGATAACTGATGAAGTAATCATTGCTTTCCTGTTTGGTTTGAAATTGGCTTTGTATTTCCAGTTTCATGTTGGCTTTTACTGGATGGGGATGCAAAACTTCAAGTCCCAATCATTAATTTGGTTATGTCTCCTGTGGCTGTTTAAGGTATTCCTGTCAGAGTCGGATCTCTCAGGCAAGGGTCTGTCTTCCAAAGCTGCAAATCAGCTCATTGATTTCCTTCTTAATTACCGCCTCTTTGTTCTCAAACAGCCAGTTCATACAAGCCTACTTTCCTGTTTCAGGGGGATCATGTCATCATTGGGAAAAAAATGATTCCATTGAAGAGACTTTATGATTACACAAGAATTAAAACCCAATGTTAAAAAGAGAAGCATTTGAAAGACAATGTTTATTTGGCCAAGCATTTTAGTTTTCTTAATTATAAGACCATGTACTCAATATCTTACTGGACCTTTAAGAAGGTAATTGTCATATTCTAATAGATATTCTTTATTTTTCTTATTTTTCAGTTTTCTACAGGACTTGTATACCAACAAGATTTTTTTTAATGCTGATTTAACTAATGGTTTGTATCCTTACTGTTTATTATAGGCTTTAAGATGCCTACCCATTTGTGTGCAGCATCCTCATAAAGTGAAATGTAGCTAGTGGTTATGTCACAAGCAGGACAGTGACCTCTAATGGTAAATAAGCAACTCACAAGATGGATTGCCGAGACTTTTCTCGTTGTGATCGTAATGAAACTGCATTTTCTGTGCCTTTCTTCAGGGCCCACATTAGGCACAGGCAGAGCAGGAATCACTAAAGGCAGCAAGACAACCAGCGGCAGCAAAACCCAGCCGTGACCCAGTGCCAGAGCACTGACAAGCTGACTCTTCCTGATGCCGAAGGAGAATGCAGTCACTTCAGGTGTGAGTGCGGGAAATCCCTTTGAAAAATCTGTCACCCCATGTTACACCACCTTATCTCTTTGAACATTGTCAGAAGCAGCCACTTTTTCTCCCTTTTCTCTGGACAGTTTTCCCCTCCTTTCTTCCTCTTCTTGGGAAACGTGTTGCACAGCAATCCCACCCAGTCACAAGATGCCAGTATTCCTTGCTTTTATTGCTCTGCCGAGAAGCCCTGGGCCAGTTTTGCCTTTACAAAAGAGGCACCGCAAGCTTTCACAGGAGCAGGTACTGTCTGGAGTACAGCTGAGAAATGCGAGACAGACACAGACCTGCTTGATGCCAGAGAGAGTCCAGTGGGACACAGAGCTCTGATAGCCTTTCTCTTTATTCTGGTTAAACACGACAAAACTTTTACCCTTCTCTATCCAAAAATCTTTACTGACACCAATTCAACTCTGAATGTAATGTATAGAAATCATAGCTTGGTGGCACCTTTGGAGACTGTATGTAATATTTCACTTTAATCTTTGTAGTACCAGATAATATGCCAAAGTGATCAATTGCTATTTGAATTGGGAAGATGCTCGTATGGTAGGTCACGTACAGATGTCCTACATATGGACCTTGGCAATCCTTTCACATGGATCCAATAGTGCCCTGGTGGTGCTCAGCAGTACCAGCACTAACACGGTGTGTGCTCCACACTTGTGGGGTCTCATCATCAGCTCAAGATGGGAAATATTTGTTATGGTGGAATCAGATCAAAGTAAACTCGCACATTACTTGCCCAATGTAATCCTTTGCTTTCTGGGCAACAGAGTTTGATATATTTTTTTTTTTTCTCACTTTTAGCTGTGAGGGAAACTGGAAATGGTTTGGCCAGGAAATTTCCCAGAATACCCCAAACAGGACTGCTCTGCTCTTCAACTGCTTTGGTGAAACTTACTCTGTCTCTCAGGAATTTCTTCGTTCATTTTTTCTGCTGCAATTCACATCTTGATTATTCTTACAGCTGGTAGAGGTTTTACTTTGCCACTTGGTGTGTTGCACAGATATAAGCTGCAGGTTTCAAAGGCTCCTGGGAACTCGTTTTTTTTTCCCCACTTATCTCCAATATTATTGTAGTTTTCTGTGTTTCAGAGTTTTTAAAAAATTATTTCTATTTTTATTTTCATAGCATTACCACCTAATTTGCTTTTATTTAACACCAGGAAGGCAATTGCGACAAGAAGATCAGTGTTGACGCCTTCTGATTTGTTCAGTGAAATTTTCAAAGTCAATTTGAAAACTAAACTTTTCTTTAGTCTTTTGAAAATCAAAGCGCTGGTGAATATTTGTTGCAGAGAGTGGTGTCTGATTTTTTTAAATCTTTGCTATGAAGAAGCTTAGCAGAGGAAGAAAAGACTCCTGCATTTGTTCTATTAATACTAGAACTTCTACACATAATCCTGATTTTGTGATAGATGGTGATCTCCTGTAAAGATTTGATGGAGCGGAACTTGAATTTTCGCAGGAGATTTCTTTTAAAAGAAAGCTTTAAAAATGACTAAGAAATGCTACGCTTCTAAAAGCATATTTGTAGCCATTGAGTTATACAACACCCAGTGACACAAATCAGTCACATGAGATTATTTAGGCAGCATGACTTTGGCTTCTAAGTTCTAGAATTTGAAAATCTTTCATATTGCAAGTGTGGATGTGCACTATTTAAAAGATAGAGAAAACAAACCTGTGATAAAACTTCTGTGTGGCTCATACCTTGAACCAGAGATTCGAAGGACAGCATATACTTTTTATGTGAAAGGAAATAGAGTTCAAATTTAGGAAACTAACCACTTGGAGGCTTAAACAATCCAGATACAAGGAAATTCTGCAATTAACCTTAAAATCTGCGTTTGTAGAACTGCAGATTAATTGGTTTTATATCTTAGTCACCCATGAACAAGCGATACAGTGCACTGAATAAAAGCACAGGAGATTTCAACATAGCAATGTACTGGATTCTTAGTGTATCTGTAACTGGAATTTTAATCCTGTAATTCCTCTGTGTCACAAGCTTGAATCTCTAGGTCATAGTAAATGATCCCCAGGAATTCCTCAATCTATTCAAAACCCATATCAAATAAGATGGACTGAAATGCTTTGTTAGATTAGTATGTATTATTTACAAACAGTTTTTTACTTCGCTGCAAACACTGTATGGAACAAAAAGGAAATATGATAATTGATTATTAGAGTCACTGCGGGGTCAGTAGAGTGGTTACAATTGTCAAAAGCGCTCTGAACCAGATTTTAATTTTTGTTGTTGGTACATACTTCAGAATTTCAATTGGGACTGAGAAATGAACTTGATTTGCTGTATCATGGAATAGTTACACGTGCTGCATTGTCCCCACTTCAGTCATTACTCAGTCTATCAGCGCTGATTGATAAAGGAGCCAACAATTGTTTTGTTCCTAGTAGTAACAGAAATTCAGGAATCATGACCGAGGACATTTGGAAAAGGTCTTACTCATTCTTCCCATTCCATGATTTAAAAGTTTGCTCGATATAAATGTGCAGAGAATAAGGACACTAACCAGACAAAGTTTTACATGTTTTCATTGATGACATCTAGATGCCGCCTAGCATGAACTAAGGATAAAACATAAGAGACAATAGTAAAATAGAAGCATTAATACAATTCTGCCTGAAATGAAGTGCTGATAAAGATGTCCCAAACCGTCTTACTCTGCGTTGCTGGAATCAAGCCGTGTGGCTCAGGCAATCTGAAGTGCGGTGTTGCAACCTGAATACAAATACAAAGACATTCCATGCAGGGCAAAGCTCTTCTACCGGTTTCCCCAACTGGCTAAACTGGTGGACTTACACCCACTGCTAGAAAATCGTGACTTTTAGCAAAAAACAAACCATAAATGCACTGGTCTGGTTCTAATCCACCCCATCTATTGGTACCTCCGAAAGCCACTTTGACAAAGCAAAGGGAACAGAAACTTAGGAATCCAAGAAAGTTAAAAAGTCCAATTGGCAAAACAGGGAAAAGTTGTTTTTTTTTTTTTTTTTCCTGCAATTATTTCCAGGAAACCATCACAGGAGCTGCAGTTTAAAATACCTACAGTGAAGAACTGCATTTTTGTATACCTTAACTTTCGAATTTTATTGAATTTGGATGTGATGTATTAACACTGCTCAGCGCATTATGTCCACTGCAGCTGTGAAGTCAACCAAGCATGAATTTGTAGGTCTCGCGCTGAAGGGCAGGGGCAATGCAATGTGACTGTCTTTCTGCTTTTCTTCTTGAAATAACCAGATTTAATTGAAACGGGCGAGCTATTCCATTCAGTCTGTTCACAGTAGCTCTCTTCCTATTTTCCTACTTAGCTGCCATTGACATTAATGGGAGGTATGCACAGAGAGAGGAAATGAAATGTCTTAATTTTCTTGCATCTGGTAGACAGCTGTACTTTAAAAACATGCCATACAGGAGAGTGAGTAAAAAGGATACAGAAGAGCACTTCCTTTTATATGCTAATTCCTACTGTAATAAATACAGGCTAGGGAATGAAGTATTGCAATATCCAACTACTGCCGAAAATTTTACAACTAAACCCCTGGACAGCTAGTTTGACAGAAATTAACTTTATTGTATCCCCAAACTGCTGGGTTTGGTTTCTGTATGCAAATTACCATTCAAAACTCACCGTGGACAAATTAAAATAGTACGTGGCAGCTTGGGAACACCCCAAGCATACAATCAGGAGAGTTAATCTGAGAAAAGATGTTTTGTTCTCTAGTCTGTGCATATTTATGATGAATCTAGGATGTTCGCATATATTCTAAAAGTGAGACAGCAGCATCATTTTCCTAAACCACCTCCGTAACCAAGAATATAAAATCAGTTGAGTGTTACTAGACATCACTTGTGACAGGATCAGATGCATCGGACCAGAGGTCGAGCCTGCTGATTCACGAGGAAAACCAGGTTAAACAGTGAGCTGGTGATGTTATAACCTATGACTGATCTGCCCACATCTGTTCAGAAACTGTCTGTATGCATGCAAACATATATTTTATGAACAAAACTGTAATACAGATCATAATAGACGTTACCAGGGTGATCTAGGACACACCGAAGTTAGTATTTACTACTGATATTGGTGGATCCAATATTGGGCTGCATTTTCGTGATGAGATTGAGGTGATCTACAATGAATTGCCACTGATCTGTCTTATTCTTCAGCCATCGTGGGGTAGAAGGTGGGACGACGTGTTTAGATTGCCTCAAACTGATTATGAAATCGTATCCTTACTCAGCAATGAAGGCATAAGAGGGATACAGAAAGTGATTTATTGCACTGTCATATGATTGAGCAAATTATTTTATTCAATAAAGATACCAAATTTCAGCGTGTCCTACATGTGTCTTCTCATGTCCTGCAGTCTCCCGCTCGCTGCAGTACAGTCCTACTGACATTTCTATCATCCTGGGCAGTATGGGTGTATAATAAAACCTTTCCAAAAGGCTCCAATATAAGATTAGGAAAAAAAAAGAGCTTTAATCTCAACTAATCTTTTCCTTTCAACTCCTCGCTTAGATTAATATGTGTAAAATCCCTCACAGAATCCCTAATTACTTCTAAATGTTTCCATCTGTGGATAAAATTTTCTTTCATTTTTGTTTGCAGCGGTAAGCTCATTTGGGTGTCTGCATTTTCATTATGCACAAGAAATCCTCATTATTGTTTCATTTCTGTCTGCATTTACAGAATTGCCAACTGACAATTGGTCAGTCAGATTTTTAGAATCGTAGAATCAGTCATAGGATGGTTTGGATTGGAAGGGACCTTCAAGGTCATCCAGTTCCACCCCTGTCATGGGCAGGGACACCTCCCGCTGGATTGGGGGCTCAAAGCCTTATCCAACCCAGCCTTGAACACCTCCAGGGATGGGGCAGCCGCGGCTTCTCTGGGCAACCTGTGCCACCAACCCCCCAGTAAAAAAATTCTTCCTAATATCTCATCAAAATCTAGAAGTCAACGTGTGCTATCTAGCTGATTGCGATCTTTTTGACAAATTATACTATATAAAGATTAATCTGAAAGGGAAAGTGAGAACTGACAATTCCACAGAGTGATATGTGGTTATTTTTGCTTTGGACTCAACGAGGCAGGTCCCCAGCCGCATGGCACAGAGATCATCTGAGTTATGTAATAAATTTGTCACTTTTAATTCTATTTGGGAAGATTCATAGAATTTAGAGCTTTATGGTTTGGGTCTCTGTCTGTACATAGTGTTCTTTTTTTGCACTGAAGGAGGAATAAAAGGCCTTATTTTATGACATGGCTGATTGTCCTTGTTTTCTCCGTTGTGTTTGTTTTCCTCAAGCAGAATTAGGGATGATAAAAGTGAAACAGAAGTAGCAATTGCCAAATGGCAACTTGACTTTAAGGACCAGACTGACCGTGAATGAACTGAAAACTATTTCTATTGTGTTAATCAGAATAACTCAAGTGAAGGTGTAGTGATTCAGATTAAAAAAGCACATAGCAGCATCAAGTTTTCAGCTTCCAATGTGATGCTGTGTTCGATGGGACGCGGTAAGGGGTACGTTAGATTTAAGACTTCCAGTGTAACAGCAGTGAGTAACTGCAAGAACTGAATTTAAACAGAAGTACAGCCCAGAAATGTCTTGTTCCATTTGAAACATGGGATTCTTACTGCATTTAAGCTGGCTGTGCAAAATCCGATTACTATTAAATAACTGTTTAGTGCAACAATTCTGCTGAAGCTACTTCGAGCATCTTTAAAGCAGTTCTCAGTTTTCTCACTTTTCCTTGTTTGTTCCATGCAATGTCTGAGAATCACAGTCAGCTGACAGGGATTCCTGCTATAAACCTTTTTTTTTTTCCTTCAGTTTCCAGAGAGTATAATGCTTCACTGCAGCAAGGGAGACCTTCCTAAAAACAAAGCACTGCAGAGATCGAGGGTGTAATTGCTTGGCTGCCGAGCACCTCAATGTTTCTACAGGGATTTTGAATGCCTTGGCATAAGGTGGGGTAAAACGTAGGTCATGTTTACAGGGTGTTATTATTCCTCTGTAACGATGCTGCTGTGCCTCTTCTTTCCTGTGGGAATTCTCTGTTCCAGAATAATCCTTTAAATCCTTTATTCTAAAATAGAATGCCTGCAGAAGGGAGCTATATGACAATACTTAGGGCCTGATACTTGTTTGGCTGTTGTTACCCTGGTCAATATAACCATGCAGACAAGCTTTTAAACTGTGGGAAAGCCAGAAGGATTCCTCTGTTTTGAACTCTTATATCTGAATCTTACAGAGATTTTCGCCCCACGTTGGAGTATGTGATGTAGTAGGCAATGCTCTTAAAAAACAACCATTCTCTCACACACCCAAGGTGATTTTTGAAAATCCTGTGTGAAAAACAAAGCCACATCATTACAACTACCGTCTTATCTTTCTTAAATCTCTCAGAGATTCTTTTCAGGCTTGATGTAGCTTCTGGGTATCCAGAGCTTTGGCTGTCTTATGCACTCTTTGCCTTCTTTTACTTTCACCTCCTACCGTCACCTAATTCTCAATGCCAACTATTCTCTATTAAGGAAACAAACCCCAATAGAACAAGAAGCATACTTCTTACAAATGTACTCTAACTTTTCACGCTGCTCCTTTCCCTGCATGCTATCAACTCGTAGCTGCTTCTCTGATCGCACCTTGCTTGACATTAAAACCTTTTGAGGCAAGACTGGTTTTTATTCTATGTTTGCATAGCGCAGGGGTAATCTTTCCTTGCACTCCAACTACTGCTATCGTATGTATTTTCACAACAGTAATGAAGAAAGGTTCTAATACTCCAGGGAATAAAGAAAGAGGATAAAAATGTAGTTAAAAAAGAATGACTGTAGAGGTGCAGGATTCATACAGACTGAAAGTAGAAAGATAGAAGAATGTGCTGGACTTCATAAAACTCCACTGTTATATAACTCCATATAAATTTCAGAGGAGTGTGAATTTATGTCCATATTATTCTCAGCTCATTCTACTTTATTATTCACTTTTAATTAAAAAAAAAGTTCCAGAAGAATATGTTTATCCCTGCAGAGATCTTCCAATAAAATAAAAAAGAAGGCAACAGCTAAATCAGTATTCTATATCCATCAGGTCTTCTCTGGTCAGAAAAAGAAAAGGGAAATAGGAATAGAGTAAAACTCTGTCTGATCTCATTTTACACTCAGACCTGATTAAGGTTTTACATAAGATGATAAAAGTCGCAGTCACTCTACACAAATATAATAAAGTTGAAGACTTTTCATGGGCATAATAAAGAGATTTTCTAATTTATATTGCAGTCAAATAGCCAATCTGATGAAAAACATCTTCCTGACTGAGATTCACTAATACCAGATTAAAGTCTGAAGTAAGACGAGTAGAAACTAAAACAAAAGTAGTGATTATTGCAGTGGAATGGGATAAAACACAGTTCTTTTAAATGGATTGAAGTCCAAGATAGGGGTGTGACTTGCTCCGGCCGGCAACAAGCGAGCAATATTAATGTTCATTGGACTTCACAAAACACATTAAGGATATCATTTGAATTGGATGAATCCATCTGAACCCAACTCTCTGTTTTATCCCTTGTGAAGTTAGTAAGAAAAAACCGAGAAGTAATGTACTGAAATCAAATGCATTTTCAATGCATTTGCCAGTGCCGTTCATGCACTGAGAGAGGAAGAGCCATAGAAATAAGAAAGCCCTCCTGCTGATCCCATCACGCTTTGGAAGCTGAAGGTAGAAGTCACTGGCCACGGTCATCAACACCCGCAGAAACATTACTGAGAAATTAATTGGGTTTGAGAAGAAAAAAATGAAGACAAGACCAATTCCATAGGAATTCTGTAACTGCTCACTAAACTGAGCAAATAATAGGAGTCTTTCAGTTGACTTTCATTAAATTTTGGATCTGGCCTTATAAAAACAGTGTTTCATCTGGGTATCACAAACCACTTAAGTAGATCTGCCTTTGGGAGGATGTTTATATTGCTTAAAATACACTACTGACAGAAATACAGATTCTGAATTGCAGCTGGCTTAAATGAAAATTTTTCTGTATCTCATCGCTTTCCTTTTGGAACCGTTTTACAACCGAAAGTGAAAAACTAATCTCTGTAAGGTTTTTGAAACATCTTATAAATTTTAGCGAGGAATTGTATCCTTATCCAATTCCATAGAGAAGTTAAAAGGCTGACTGCAAATGTAGAATTTTCTGGCAAAATCAATAGTTCTCCAAATATGTTCTACAGAGTCCAGTAAAATTTCCATGAAACTTTGCTGTTTCATCCTCCTTGGAAATCTTTGGTTGCTCAATTAACAGTGCAAAACTGTTTTGCAATGCTGGTCATCCTTCTGATAGCTGCAGCCTCTATCAGAAAGTATTGAGCTCTAAGGCACGAATAAGAGCATGAAATCCTAAGGGCTCTCTCTTACGGTGGCTGTTGGACTGCGAGCCTCAAGTAGCTTTGAAAAGGACTACTCTGGTCTTTAAAGCTCTTTTGTCTGTGTAGGACGTAGACCTCATCCTCACATACCTCATTTAGCATTTTTATGTGCTCTTCTGAAGTGTTTCACTGGCCATTTCAGATCAGGTCTTCTGAATCATAGGTTCTGATCCAAGCATTTAAATGCTTAGTTTTTCTTTTTGGAAAACTTATTTCTATTCATATAGCTTTCCAGCTCTAAGGCTGGAGATGCCAGCATGGAAGCAGAAATTGGCAGCGCTTCTCCAGGTTTCATAGATGTTGATTTGCCCAGAACTGAAGCCGTGAAAAGTGTCTGCACAACCAGGTGTCCTAACTGAAAAAGAATATAATAGAACATAAAATATATAAAACTAGGCTGTTTTACACTGCAGCTTTGAAAATAAGGCAGTAAAAACCTATTTTAAGTGATTAAAAGCTATCTCATTTATTTAGTCTTTGTCTGGGGCCAAAATATAGTTACCCCGAGCATCCCTCTGTCTCTGTTGTGATACTTTCTGTAAGAATATTCATGGATCAGTTTGATCTCTGGTATAATTGCAGGGTATTAAACTGACAAACACTCTTAGAACACACAGAGAAAAGGATAGGACACCATTTTTGGTATCAAAGCTTTACAACATACAATTCTATGCAAGGGGTTGTTGTTTTATAAAAGAGATAGCTGTCACTTCTATGGCTCTTCTGTTTTCTAGACTTTTGGTTGAAGCGTCTGAAGTAATTCCTTGCTGGGTTCGGTGCTGTTTGTTGACTTGGGGATTGAGTGAACATGCGGTTGCTGGGAAACTGAGAGTGAGAAGCAGAAGTAAAATGTGGCAGGTAGAAGCAGCGTGTGGAAATGGTGGTGTTTCCTTTTGTTTTGAACAAGATTTCCCCATTTATTTTATCCATATGTACATGTTGTAGCATTCTATATTATATATATATATATATAGAGAGAGAGAGATTCTGATAGGAATGTTTGGACTTGATGATCCAAGAGGTCTTTTCCAACCTGTTGATTCTATGACTCTATAGGTAATCTGTTTGAGGAAGGAGATGCTTGGCATCAGGGGAGGTTCAGGTTGGATATCAGAAAAAAATTCTTCACAGTAAGAGTCATTGGGCACTGGCAGAGGCTGCCCAGGGAGGGGGTCGAGTCGCCTTCCCTGGAGGTGTTTAAGGAACGGGTGGATGAAGTGCTTAGGGACATGGTTTAGGGAGTGTTAGGAATGGTTGGACTCGATGATCCAGTGGGTCCTTTCCAACCTTGTGATTCTGTGATAAAATGGCAAATAACATTTTTGTGTTAGAGCCATCTGAGTTTTCCTTTCATGCACCCAACTAATGTAGAATCTACAGGGAGTATGTTAAACCTAGAAGTCAATATATTTGTTGCTGCATTTGGAATAAAACCAGCAGAGAACTGTAGGAAAGATGAATATTAATTTTAGATATCCATTCCAAAGCTAAAAAGCTTTACTATCTTCCAAGGGACAAACTGACCTAGGATGTCGAAGTAACTTTCCTCCTGGATTTTTTTTTTAGTACTTACATAATAGCAAATGAAAAGTTTCTTTTTCAGGGGTGGAGATTATAATAAAAGAGCTGAGAACCTCCACATGGGAAGGAACATGTTTGAGCAATTTAAACATATCATGACTTCCTTCATGTGCTCTCAAAGAGATAGGCTGTTGGCTTTTGTCTTCTGAGAATAAAGAGGTAGTATGGGGTAAGCTGGCTGATGGCTGTGGTCAGATATCTGAGATAGTGTTTACGCTGACATGTAAAATAGGTAGTGTGTGAAAACAGTGAACTATGTAATTAATATCAGAAATCAAGCATGTGACACTGAAACTGATTTAAAATTGCTTCCCAAATTAAGATGTGCATCAGGTGACAAAGATGAGTATTCTTCTAGATGTGGTATTAAGTAATATTGGAGGGCAATCATTAAAGTAAGGTTCATAGTAGCAATAGATTTGGGATCAAAACAAAAATGAAAATGAGGAGTATGCTGCCAAAAAGTTAAACTCGGAAAAGAAGAAATGTGCCCTGGAAACACACTCTGTTTTATACTGCAGAGCTTTATTAAAAGGAAATATTTCATCAATGAAGTCGGGGGCAGAGCAGTGGTGAAATATGCCAAAGATTACTACAGTATGCAATAATACCCTGAGAATAAGTGTAAAACCCTGCCTCATGGAAACCATTGAACTTATGCCATTGATTGAGTGGGATCAACATCTTCCAACAGAAGTCACTGGGGAATAACTAGGAGAGACGTCTAGATTAGATGCACTGATAAGATTTACATTTGCTCTGAGAGAAGACAGATCCTCCTTTAAAAAAAAATTGTCAAACATGACCCACTGAATATAAATTAAGAAAGGAATTGCTGCCCATCTGCAGTTGCTAAGTCCCCATTCTGCCAACCTTACTCTGAACTAAAATCAATAGGACTATTCAAAGGGCAAGGTACTGCTCACCATAATGCAGTAGCTTGCTAAAATACATTAGAATACATTAAAATACATTTCTGGTGGTCTGTATAACTTGTGCAAGTGTTGATGACAAATAACTCGGTGAATAAAATGTCATTTTACATACGTTTACTTGAAATCATCCTGGTTTTCAAGCTTCACATGTTACGTAGAGTTTCTATGATCCGGTTGGTGTATTAGAGATGTGACTATAGCTTTGCTAGTGTAGCTGCTCTTACCCAAACCTTCCATTTCTCTACACTAACAATAAATGCAAAACAAGTTAATGTCCGATATTCAAGAAACCTTATGAGGTCATACATATTTGGAGTGATGCCCAGCATATGTATTGCAAGCCTTCAATATGCTGGAAGTGCTAATACATGTAAAATATATTCCATCAGATTCAGCCAAGGCATGCCTATGAGCACAGACTGATGCAGAGAGAAGTATGTGCCAATTAAATCTAGTAGCAAGTCACTTCAGCGTGGGCAGTGCGCTGCTTTCTTTCAGGTGAAAACCCACCTGAATGACATATCCACAAGTCAACTGCTTGTTAGAGAATATGAAAAGAGAAATCTGGCTTGTGTTGTGTTTTATTATCAAAACGTCTGCGGAAAGTGACTCGAAGTGGCATAGCAGCAATGTCACCATACGTGACGTGGGAGTGGAAGCGATGCTGCTGTACAGCCATCCTGTGCCATCTAGCAGGACCACTTGAAGAAGTTGTTCTGATAGAAGCTGCAGGGCCAGGTTCAGTGCTCTGTCCCTTTTCATGCCCTGTGACCCTGGACACAAAGGTGAATGGCAACAGGGGACACACGGGCTCAGAAAGCAGGAGACAGGCTGCAGTACCATTGCTTGAAGAGTTGCTCTGGCTACGGGAGAACCTTGGTGTCAGACTCACACTCAAGCTGGGTTATCTGGCACATCTCGGAAACTGAATTTTAAATTTAAATAGGCAGATATTTGAATTGTAAATATTTGCACTCTATTTTGGGAATTGAAACCACAGTCTATAACCTTACCTGACTGCTTTAGTGATGGCTGTTGTCTTTTTCAGTTGGAGACAGCAACTACTTGTGAAGAAACTTCAATTATCCAGCTATAGAAGAAGAATTGTCCCCAAAATTTACGGGTAATGGGTTAGAGAGAGTCACATTCTGTTTAGCGAATATTTTTAAGCAGTGGAAATTTTTACTGTGCGGCATAGTCTCTCAGCCTCACATTATTGTTTTAACAGAGAATTCCACCTAGAAGCTTTTGTAGGTAAAAGGTGAGAGAGGAAATAAAACTATCTGCATTTTGCAAATGGAACATTAAAGAATAGAGCACAACGCCTAGATTTGCAAAGTTACTTAATTAAAATCCCCTGGAGTCAGATGTCCAGATGCCCGTATAAAGATTTTGCCCTGAGTGACTTCCCTGAGGTCACAGGGGAACTCTGTGGTGGAACAGGAATTTAAATGAGTTCTCCTGACTCTCTTAAACAACATTATATTTCCTCTGAATAAATTAGACTTTTTTTTTTTTTTAGCTACAGATCACTGAGCATTTCTGATTTTATGAAGACCCCAATTCTGCAGTAAAAGCCATGTCTTCTTCAGCTTTCTATATAGCAAACCCAAGGGGTTAAGGTTAAACTACTCATGCCACCCAAATTTAGATATTTAATTCAGTTGCCTGCAACAGGATATCTGAGTCTGTATATAATCAGGAAATTACACTGTGAAGAGAGTTAACTACTGAGGATGCTCGGAATTGCCCTCTCCAGGCTCCATTGACTACATTGGGAGGCCACACTACTGAAGTGGCCTCACGTTAGACGGTTACCGAAATGAAGGGTCATTGGAAACGTGGGAGTTGTTGGCTGAGCCTCTGAAGAAAAGTGAGGCAGAAGGGACATGAAGTCTTGAAGTGAAATAGGTTTTTACCCAGCACATTTTGGAGGTGCTGCCTCATCTGCCACACTCATTATTTAAAAAGAAAATAATTAATAATTTTTAAGAGCGAAAATGATTTATTAAATGTCAATTTGTGAAGTCAGGCTAAAAAAGTCAATTAAAAGTAAGGGTCCTGCCTATTAAGTAACTATTCTTTTAGCTTAATACTGACCAGAGAACAATTAATTTAAGTTAACATAATTACCATAGCAAGTTTTTGAATAAAAATGATGTGAATAAAAAACCTCTGGGAAACCTCTTTTACTACTACAAAGACAATTATTCTAATATATAAAACACATTTATTACAGAGTGATTATTTTAGGAGTTGAGCTCTATTCCCTGTCTTTAAGGTGTGCCAATACCACTGTACTGTACTTTAGTTAGGGAAAGTGATTTGATTAAGTCAGATAATTTATTTACAAGAGCTGTTATCCAGACTGTGAAAAAGAAAGACATGAACAATTAGAGCTCTTTTTAGCTATTCCTTAAATGCTCTATTTTTGAATGAGGCCTCTGCTGTTAAGGGAATGGTATAATTTCCTTTATTCTGCCATTAAAGGGGACATTTTACACATAGACTGATTCAAAGCTTATTGTCGTCAGTGGATCAACATCTTTAACTGATTTAGTCAGACCACAATTGCAGTCAGCGTAAAGAACACGGGAGGGACCCTGACTGCAATTGTGGGGCTGAGACGGGGCAGAGCGCCCGCTTGTCCCCCACAATTACATGGTTCCGAAAAAAGCTCCCGACAAGCGTTACTCACAGCAAATTCCAACCCTGAAGAGTGCTTTTTATAAATCCAAGGTTCCTGTTTGGATTAGCAAGATACAGAAAAGTGACACAAACCCCCAACTGATCGTATTCTGAATCAAATGGACAACAGTAAAATTTTGGGGAGATATTTGCAGTATCATGAATTCCCTGAAAAGTCACCTCTTTCCAGAGACAGCTAATGTTTTGAACTGTCCCACTTTCAAAGGTAGGCAAATCCCTGCTCTGCCCGGTGGGCTGCTCTTTGCAGCGTTAGAGAAAGTACCAGTGAGTCCCACGTGGAGGAACTCGGAGGTGGCTGTCAGTACCATAATCTGATCACCCTGGGATCTGCCGTGGGAAACAATAAGACATAAGGAGAACAGTTAATTCTACGTAAAATGTCATGGAAATACTGAGCATCAGGCTCCAGATAAAAGTTAGAAATTCACAAAGTGAAAGGAATGTCTGAATTCAGTGTGAACAAAATCTCCCAAGTTTTTAATCCCTGTGCTGCCATTTCAGAGTTAAATAGGACTGGAATTTAAAATATCAATGCCAAACTTACAGCCTGTTCCAATTCTTTAAGTCCTGAGTGTCTTAAAATGTTTTAATGTCTACAGATTAAAAAAAAAAAGAAATGTGCTTGAACCACAGCTTCAAGGAACTGTCTTGGAGTTCCGTGCTCCTAAAGAGTGGCAGTGGGAGGATACAGACACACCTCTGTTATGCCAACACCTGGCAGAGCTCCCTAAGTCATGAAGAGGCTTCGGATCCCTCACACGCAGGTAAAACCACACTGAAGCACAGCAGCTGCTTCGGATAAAATGATGGCAAGAGCCACTGCCTCTCCAAAGCAATGCTGTATGCCCTTCAGCTGCGGGCAGGTTCTTTTAAGCACCAGTTCAGCTGCACCTGTTCCTAATGCTTCCTCTCTGGGTAAACATCCAAAAGTTTAAGACCCAGTATTGCTTGGGGTTTCCCCAGGGCACCGTGGCACTGCCTGCCCTGCAGCTGCCCTGCTCTCTAATGGTGCCATCATACTCTAAACTGACAGGTGTTGCAAATATAAATGAGCACTGGGAAATAATAAAAAGGGATCTAAAGAGCTCAGAAGTACGTGCAGGAAGCAAAATGAGATTCAAGCTGGAGAAGTGCAAACTAATATATCTGGAGGAAATAATAAATTCAGTTCTGGCCAGCTCGATAGCAGGAATGTGAAAGGAATGTAGAGACGACCAACAAAAATGATTAAGAGGTAAGACAATGCGGGTTCTGCGGAAAGTTGAATAGCACCAACTGGGCAGACCTGGAAGCCCTTTCTCAGCTAATGTTAGGTAATCAGGGTACTCTAGGATCTAGTCCTATTTTCAGCCCCAAAGGTAATATAGTTAGTGTTCAGGTGAATGGGTAATGAAGGCAACCGAAAGGAAAAGAAGGTGGGAGATAGGAAACGACCAAACTCAAGTGCGGGAAGCCACAGGAAGGATGGTATTTCCCATAGGAGAAGTCTACATCAGCATCAGGACAGTCTTGAAAGAAAATGAGAATATTTTATCTCTACGTTCTTATTCTATAGGTGTTTGGGCTGTGTGTTTCTCACCTAGAACTGAGTTTGTTTCCTGTGGCTTGAGGAGATAAAGGATTAGAAGGGCTTAGGTAGAAGAGAGTGAGGGAAGTGTGGTGTTGTGAAACAGAATGCAGAAAGTTGTCTTGCATGTGTGATTAAAAGGGCATATGTTTGTTTGACTTGGATCACAAAGTATTGCTTGCTTGTGAAATGCTCTAAAGACTTTATTGTATTTATTTTTCATCTCAAGTTAAAGCATACATGAAAAAAATCTAATCTCTCATGTTAAAGTTAGACTACCTTTATAAAAAATGAGCACAGTAAGCATTTCTATGATCTTTTAATAATCTTAAGTCTTTATTTTTGTCCCTCTTCATTAAAAACATCAACAACTCAATATACTTTTCAACTTTTTCTTTACTAAACACATAAACACAAAAGTAACAACTGCTGTATTATGTGTTGTTAACTATTTCAATCTGTTAATCATTTTATTGTCCATACAAAGCGCTTTAAATACAGGCAGCTAGATGCATTCCTGGTGGATGATTTGAGGTGACTGGGAAGCTGAACAGCTGTTCTGTAGGTGAGCAGAACAGCAGCCAATCTCATATAGTCAGAAAGGCCACGTGCTTATTCCCAACCTTTTTGTTTGATGCTTGGCTGTGTCTCAGTGTGGATGATGCCGATGACATCTTTTGAGAAGCAAGTGCACACAAGTATTTGAAACACGGGCAGTTCTGGTTGCAAATCTTTAGCTGAACGTCGGTGATGCCAGCTGTTGGGAAGTGCTCACCAGTAACCATATGTTGCGATCAAGATAAGCAATCGCTGTATGTCACACGTACTTTGAACAGGAAAATCTGATGTTTTTAAGGTAGAACTCCTCAGGAAAAGCATTGTACCACTCTCTCTGTTGCACACCAGCTACTACAGGGCATTGTTGCTAATGAATATCAGCAGCACTACTCTGTAGTACTACTTCTTAGTTTGTTTGAGATCACTGAGCAGAATAACAAAAAGCCATTGCATACCCTTGGGTTACAATTCTGTGTCTCTGCAGGAATAACTTACCCCAGCAAGAACCGGATGGGGCTATGTTTGAGTTAGTGTTATTTCCGCTTCACAATTGTTGTTTTAATTGTGACTGAGACCTCAGCCATTTGTTAACAATTTGGTTTCTGTCAGAGGTGTGGCAGCGAATGCGAGTTGTTTTGGAAGAAAACAGTTGGAACAAATTACTTTGATTGCTCTATAGAGTTAACAAAGATGCCAATAAAAACAAGAGTCCAGATTCAGACTGTGTTCCTAAAGAACAGTGGGAAGCAGGGCCAGAGAGTGTCTATGTGGAAGCTCTCTCCATGTTATTCTGCAGAGCTGCTGAGAGCTGCGAGTCTTGTGCTTTTGCTCCACCAGCCTCCAGTAAAATGAAGCATAAGCTTGCTGAGCAGTTGATTCCTGCTGGTTGCAAGGTTCTGATATCCTATACATCAGTTTTAGGTTCCCTCTCTCGCTTTCCTTACAGTAGTGCTCTTCTGATAGATGCAACAAAATGTTTTGTGCACAAATGAAATGCAACCAGAAAGACAATCGGTCTCAAGCATGCTTGTGGGTTTTTAGTCCATCTCCACCCGGAACTCCCTTTCCCCTAATGGAAAACTGTAAATGGGTGTGAATGATGTTCTGAAGGCCTTGAGCAGCCATTTGCAGGTGAGCCTAAAGGGGAAAGTAATCTTCTGTTTGCTTTTAGTAAGGAACGTAGGATTTGGGATTGTAATGTGGGATGTGCTGTATTGTAGGGGATATCTTGTAGCATTCCCAGTAGCATAATTTCTACAAATATATCTCCCAACAAACAGCAGAGTCTCTATGAACAAATTGTCTCTGTAAATATTGCAGTATGGCCAACACAAAAATTCAATATTCACTGCTCAGTTGAAGGTCTTTCCTCGCTTACGCTCCAACCACGGGTGTGTCTCCCTTGAGCTAAAGGAGAACATTCTCTAGTCAATATGTGAAAGCAGGAGCTCTGCTCAGAGTTGCCTTTAATCTGTCTTGTGCATGGGGTCTTGAGAGGGTCAGAGCAGTACATACAAATAAACTACCTTCAAAGACCTGACTGGCCATATGATATAATTTCAGCTACTAAATTACATTCAGAAGATGTATAGAAGGTGTTTTTATTTGTGTGTGTCAGCCAAAAGTTACCTTAAAAGGAACAGTAAATACTGATGAGATCTTGTGGTTTATGATGAAGACTGTGAAACCTCATGTCTCTTTTATTTTCATAAGTGGGGAAAACTCCTTCTGCAATATCTGTTCTTTGCATTTGGTGATTCTTATGTTTGGGACTTGTTTAATAAACAGCTCACAGAGCTGTTGATTCTTGTGTTTTGCATTCATAGCATTTCTTCTTAACTTTGAGATAATCACCTTAGACATTCAAATGGATTTGGGAGGAAACAACTGCTTTTCTTACAATTAAATCCTTTGAATGGGTATTTTTACTGGAAAAGATTGTGTGGGGACTGTAATCAGTTGCAATGTCTGGATTTGCTATATTTTGATGAAAAGGCATTCCGTCACAAAGCAGTTTGCCATTGCTTTGGGGAAGAATGAGAACATTGGAGCTGGACTCTTCGGAAACCATGGCTGTTATTCAGTGGGACTCTGAAACAGGAGCTGAGCTATGCTGAAAGTCTGGCTCCCTGTGTAGATGCTATGAACTCCTAGAAATCAGTGCCAAAAAAAAGCCCCCAGAATGGGGGGAGACATTCTAATCACAACACACTGAACCTTAGCCATGATTAAATAATATAACTTCTGAACTAGGTGCAGTCCTGTGCTACTACATCTGATTACATTTTATTTTGAGGCTTCAAATAAGCACTTGGAGAACAGTTTAGAATGAAAAGCCAAATGTGCTTGAATAGAGGATATCTTTAAAATTATTTAGCTAGTTACAGAAGAAAAAATTCCTCTCTCACCCTCCTGAAATGTGATCATTGCAAAAACATATATTGTAGATGAAAGCATCTGTATCAACACCTCCTAAGGTAAATGAAAGGAAATACTGACTTTGCCTATTATTATTATAAAGGTTGTTAGTACCGATAATAAAATGTTTCTTAAGCTCTAAAGCTAGATGGGCTTCCTGTGGAATTGTCTAAACCTTTCCAATGCTAAGTGTTTTCAGTATTAAGAAAAGTATTTGCAGAGCTGCTGTACCAGTATAAGGCCACCTTTCCCAGGAAACACAGCTCCAGTTACAGTTGTATTGAAAAAAGGCCAAAAAGGCCAGAGCGCAGCACGTATAGACACATTTCCTTGTCATATGTGGAATGCTAAATTACTGCTGACGTGCAGCACTTGTGTTTAGAATGGAATTTGCAACGGGAAGCTTACGGCAGCAGGACCAAAAGGATGCCAGCAGAAGTGCAGGACAGGGGGCTCCTACACACTTTTGCCACTTTCTGCCCCACATACACAGAGCACTTCATTTGCTTTTGGGTTGTTGTCTCTTTTCCAAAGCCCACAGGCTGCCTCGCCCTTCATCTTCCTGAATTCTTTACCATTTTCTGGCAGCCATCTGCTGTGTCTCTGTCGGAAATGTCTGCTCCTCTGTCTTAATTTAAAAAAAACCTAACATTTTCTTCCAGCTCTTTTGGAGAGGAGCGCACATTGTAGACCGTTGCTCACAGTAAGCTGCATCTTTGTCTCAGTAGCTGTAACAATGTGTGCAGAGAGAAAACAGGCAGATGCAAGATCAGCTTGCAGTGTAAAAAGTGGATGAGCCGCCAAACAATCCTGTATTCAAACCAAAATTGATTGCTGAACTTTCAGCTCCATTTTAATTTCCCTTGATGCCATATTTTAAAATAAATATGCAGGCTTTTTTTTCATTAGTATTTTCCAGCCTTCTATTACTGCTGTTGCCGTGATGCTCCAAGCAGCCACGTGGTCTGCATGTGAGAGGTCTCAATATCTGCAGCTTGGTTCCAATAACAATCTCTCTGGTCCCTCAGCTTAAACAATTTAAAATGTCATGTCAGGAATGAAAAAATATTAATCACTGCACAGCTAAAAAGAGTTCCTAGGAAGAAGGCTGAAGCTGTGGATTCGGAAGCCTCTTGAATGAGATGGGGATGGTGCTGAGAAGGAGATAAGCTTTGCCTCGAAATCTGGTGTCAAATTAGCATGATGTGAGGGCAGGTCCATGGAGCTCAGCTTCTCTTTTGAAGAGAAATATCCCGTAACATACGGGAGCATTGGTACACAATGGGTAATATTTGGATATTTTAGGATAACTTAAATATAAAACTAAGCAAAATAGTTTCTTGTCATTATGACGCAAGTGGCAGTTTGTATAAGCATCACTTAATGATTCGAACAGCAGGGGCCATCTTTTTACTTCTGTAATTAGCCCCATTACAGTGAAGATGTGCACACAGTTGACCTTCAAACAAGAATCAATGTTTCTTTTTCTTTTCTCAGTGCATAAGTATTTAGCTTACAAGGTGTAGGTTTTCCCTTTCTCGTTTCTTGCCTAATTTAAAATACCATTTGATCAACAACTAACATGAAGTAATACCTAAGAAAGGATTGAATGCAGATGTTTAACGTAAGTTGCGTGTTCTTTCACTGTTCTGATGTACAAAATTACCAAACCTTGTAACGACGAACAAATGTTTATTCAAGTGTAATGCAGATTCATTATGGTGATGTTAGATTATGTTCTGAGGTAATTATTATGTGGTCCATTGAGACTTGGCTTCTAGTCTTGATTTTTCAGCTGACCTGCAGTATGAATGCAGGCAGGTTGTACCTTTAGTCCCTGACAGTGATTTTTTTTTTTATCATGTTTATCATCTCTTGTTTATGTAAATGGCAAGATGTTTGCAAGAGAGTGAGTAACTTATTGTATTGAATAGGATTTAGCCCAATATGATCTGATCTTGTTTGAATCTGCTTGGCATTACAGTGGTTCAGATAATTACTTATAATCGCAGCTCTTAATTCACTGCAATTGCCGATGGCGTATTTTCTTTTGGGAAGCTGTACATTAATCCTCTCATACTGATATTCTTATAATGATATTAAAGTTGTAAGAGGTTGAACTGTAAAATTTAAATCTGGTTATTTAATGGCCTCGGAGAGCTTTGAGAACTATTTGGTTTAGGCCTTAGTAAAGGTCAGAGAATTGGGGATCTCAGTTTATGTAGTAACACCGCTCACCAGTAGCTCAGGTTGTACATCAGTCCCCTCTTCGGTTTGAGGGCAGAATTTTTAAGAAGTTGCCAGGTATTGCCACCCTTCAGGGGGACAAGATTTGTGTTTTGTTTGGTTATTTCCCTCTCCCCTCCTCTTTGCAACATCCAATTAAAAATAGGAGGATATCAGCTTCACGAGAAGCTTCAGCTTTGTTCTATATCATAGCAATATCAGTGCTAAAATTGCATTTAAAGGATGAGGCCGGGTGGAACGCTATCAAATAAGCAAGACAGGTAACACTGGAGCAGGGAAATTTCTAAACAAATTTGCAAAAGAATGCAACCACCTTTTGTCTTAGTAGCCTTGGAAAAGGTAGAGTGTTAGAATACTTAAGTCTGGTCATAAGGAGCATTTGCTTTTCTCTTCTGTCCCAAAGACCATGGCAGCTACTAGCTATGATGCAATG
Organism: Cuculus canorus; assembly: GCF_017976375.1. NCBI lineage: Eukaryota > Metazoa > Chordata > Aves > Cuculiformes > Cuculidae > Cuculus > Cuculus canorus. The sequence goes on from NC_071414.1 coordinate 15,279,165, forward strand.
CCAGCTGGAGAAAGAAAGTGTAGATTTCTTGAGTACACTAGTAAAACAACTGTTTTTCCCTTGTCCCTCAAAGCCAGAAATGCTCATATTTCTAATACATATGTATCCAGTAGCAAATAATACTTGAGTGATGATTTAGAGCGAAGAGATGGAGTCACAGAGATGGTATTTGCAACTCTCTAGGAAAAGATTCTTTTTCCATGTGGACAAAGTCAGATTTGTCTAGGGTCTGTGCTACAGCTGCATTTCCACTTTTGCTTTTGATGTTATGTATATCATAATCAGCATAATTTTTACTCAGGGTTATTTCTTCTTAAGACAGCGGGTCAGGAATTTAAAAAAAAATATTCAGAGACTGCCTGTAGTATGGCTTGGGGGGTAAAAAAAGAATTACGACAAGCGACAGTGCCTGACTGGTCTGTGAGATCCCTGAACAACAATAAACTAGGGAGAAGATTTTTGCAAGTGTGTGCTTCTGATTAACTTCTGTACAATAGAACAGAGTTTAGGGTTTACTGTTTTTAGGAAAAGCCTATAATACTGAAAACTATAAAGAAGCTCTATAGATTTTAGGACTCTATTTGTATATGAGAAGTCTCATGATTATATTCATACTAAATTATTAATTAAACCACTGCCTGTTGACCTGATAAAAATGGCATATATACAGAATATTCCAAGCATATTCATAAGAAAGGATAGAATTCAGAAGAATATTTGACTCTTGCTAAAATACTTAACTGGAGTAACTTTTAGAACCAGAGGAGGTAATGTCAGTTCTTTAGTTTGTGTGTACACAACTGGAGTGAAGGCAGGTTTTACAAGAGGAAGGTACAGAGATTAAAAACTGATTAGTTTTAAGCATCCTCCCCAGTATCACGCACATTGGTACATGTACTCTCTACAGAACATGTACTTCTTGCAAAACCTGCCAAGCATGGAATGAAATCCCTCTTATGAGGACAGCTGGAGAGTTATGCAACTTCAGGAGGATTATGCAGATGTGTATATGCTGTGAAGTTCCCTGATGGATTACGTGCCTGTGTAGGTTTGATTTAAAAAGAAAAACAACTTAATTCTCTTCTGTTGTGAGTGGAATGTTTCCAGAGAGGGCCAGAAGCCGGAGATCTATAGAACTGATAGGCTGACTGATGCATAGGCCTGTTTCGGTGTCTTCAATCTAACCAGCAACGAGACACCAACCATATTTAGGCAGGAGATTTGTTATTCTGTACTCTAGTCAATGTTAGTGGCGTTCTCAGTCCCTACAGAACTTGCCCAAAGCTCGATATATGAGGTCCAACACAAAACACCCCAAGACTGTGCCTGTATCTCTTTATTTAACAAATTAAGAAAATCAATTACAATCACCTTCACAACAGTTCCCTTCTGAGCTGCCACACGGCTGCGTACAGTGCTGCCAGCGTTCAAAAGTAATTCTACAGATTGTTTCCTGAAAGGCTGTTGAGGATCTCCATAATTTTTGCTTTGGCATCTTCTACCGACAAAAAATGGGTTCCTTTGCACACTGACTTGATCTTTAGGTTCTCTTCACCATAATCTTCAATCAATAATTCAAAAGTTTCATTGTGGATTTCTTCAGTTCTGCAAGAAACTTGATGTAACTCGGTGTTCACTCTTGCACATTGATGTTTTCCAACTGAGGGAAAGAAAACCTCCCTATATGAAAACGTATCCACTCATACTGAGTGAAAAGATCGAGCTGAGCCTTCTCTCACTGTAAGAGGCTGGAACATGTTCCGTAACCCTTTATTTCTCCCTCCCACTCTTGGTTCCTGAGCCACTGGGTGAGTCTCAGGGTTTTTTGTGTTGGACCCTGTGGAGAGATGATTTGTAAATTGGTCCTATTTAAATAAGATTGTAATACACCCTCTACTGATGATGGATATTTTACACAGTTTTATTAAACTGTAGCACATTAAGTAGGCATACGCTATTAAGAATTGCATCAGTTGTGATTGAGAAGCAGATGTCATTTTACCTGCTGTATCACTGAAGAGTTTGAACAGCTTTGTACTCAGGTAGTGCATTTGCAGAACTGCATGCAAGAATCATCTTCAACATTTGTAAAAAGGAATGCCAGAAGCAAATATGCAAAGTGAAAGACAAAGCTATTTCTGGTGGCTGATGGCTCTGTCAACTCAACTAAAACATGCCTTCTAGCTGGAGAGAGCTGCGGGAAGTCCTGCAGGTCTGCTGTTCTCAGAAGTGCTTTGGAGAAACGGACAGGCCTTGCACTCGTGAACGCAGACAGATCAGAAGCTAAAGGGTAGTTCTAACTTTTAAAGAATTTGTCTTTTACATAGACAAGATACGCAGACTGCTTTTGAAGTTCAGTGATTCATGTATAGCACTGTCTAAAGAAGACAGAACCCAAAAGTCATTATAGGTGGAAAAGGTTGTCAGGGAATGCAAAGCGCATGTACTTCGATCACCAGTACAGTATCCCCCATGTAGTATCACATTATCATTGTGAGCATTAAAATAGATTGATAAAATACTACATTGCAGTTGGCTAACCATTTTGAAACTCAAGCAGCCCCCAAGTTACACCACAGCTGAGGAAATACGCTGTAGGCTGTCACATTTAGTAGACATACCTCATGTTTTTCACCTGCTTCTGTGTTTAGGGGTTCTTTGCTGTCTGACTATGAAATGCACTTTAAATAATTGCCAAAACCTACATGTTAGAAGCCGGGACACTATAAGCACAGCAGGTTGATATAATTCAAAAACGTGTTGCCAGTAGGTGATTCTGATTGTATTAACATCCATTTCACATGAGGGTCACAGCTCTGAGTTCAGTGAATTTAGTCTTGATTTATATGTCTATAGAGGACAGGAACAATTGTAAGATACTCCCTGTGATACTCTGAAATCAATACAAAGAACCAAAGAACAAGGAAGGCTGCTAACAAGCTTTCAGGTCATGGACTGAGCGCTGCAGTCTGCTTTTCAGCTATTGGTTGAAAGTGGAGCAAAAGACAGCTATACGTTTGCTAAACATTAGATATCTGTTTGAAAGTGATTTTATTACATTTGTGAAATGAAGAAGGTCATTAGAAATATCCAGATTTCCCCTTCGTTCCCTTGCCTAATGTGTGATTTGCATTTGCTGCATCAAGCCAGCTCTCTACAGCTTTGAATTTTCAGGTGAAAATTGTTTCTTATTGTGCTTTCTGAATGTGTTTCCTTAATTTTCCATTTCTGTGAACCTTGCTTTATTATTTCCACTAAACTGGGCTTTCTTAAGCTGCAACAATTTTTTGTGTAACCCGGGTTTTATTAGTTTATAAGGCAAACATACTGCGTGCTTGCCCAAGTCAGAGCTATCCATATTACAGACAAGACCCTAACATGTCTTTCAAAGAATAAGCTGAAGAACAGCCAGAAACATTTGGTTGTTTCACTGCATGTGTTTCAATAATAGCCCTGGGCTTACTAGAGATTTTCCATGCTATTTTCCTTTGATGCTAGTGTGACACAATTTATAGTACCCTCTAGGAATGCCAGCTCACCCTCAAGTAAGTTCTGTTCTGGGGTTAAAAAGAAGGCACGGATGAGTTTCAATTTCTGTACTGTAAAGGTGAGTAGGAATTATTCTAGTCCTACTCCTTGCCTTGAGTTTTTCTTAGTGACAATTGATGCCAGAGGCTTGGTTTCAAATATCCCTAAAAAATCCCTGCCCTCATTCCTCCATCCGAATGCGTGAAGGATTAGGTAGAGCTTCCATGTGCGATGGCGCATAATTTGGCAGGCTTGGCACTGGAGCTAAAGGTAATGCAGAATTCACCACTTCAACGTAAATCTCCTTTTGTAAGGTGTAAAAATGCACATTCTCAAAAGTTTTCCATCTCCCGACCGCTTGAGAAGTGTTTTCCTTTATCTTTTAGGCACTGTGACTATGACCTTCCCCCTGAGTTGGCAGTTCTCACTGAGTCAAATTCCATGAACCTTCTGAGCTTTGTTTGACTTGAGGCTGCAGATATTCCATATTGGATAGGATCCCAGTTATCTGCCGTGCTTTTCCTTCTGTGTTACTCATATACTTAAACGGCAGCTATAGAAATGGTGTAATTTCTGTGGCTGATGAAAAACCTCTTAAAATATAGGATCCTGGATAGTAATACATTTTCCTTAACCTAATTTGTAAGGACTATTCTGATCAAGCGTGGCGCTAGCATTATGAACTCGGTATTTCTGCCACTGCTTAAAGCTTAAACTCTTCTCTGAAGATGCAATTATTTACGGTTTTCTCCCTTTCAGCTTTATGGCTCCCAGGAAGCATGATTAAGGAAAAAAAAAAAAGGCTAAGTTGCAAACGCACAACATCTCTTGAGGGGTGGCAGTGTAGGCGGTGAGAAGGGAGAAGGGAAATAGCTTCAGACTTCTGTTGTTAAAGGAAATAATTATTGAGATAAATTGTTTGTAAATGTAAAGACTAAATGCTCTTGGAAAAGTAATATAAAGACTGTACGGATGACTTTTTGAAAGATTATTTTACTTGTCAGGATTTTGGGGCAGTGATACTTATTTTTCTACTTGTTTCACTGAACTGCTGCGTTGAACTTTGTACTCGGGCAGGTCGCTTTCTTCACTGTCTCACTAACTCAATAGACCTCAGGTTCCACTGAGCCTTCTGGGCGTTACTTCAATACAAATATACAAATAATGATTCTGAGGCTGGAAAATCTCCTGGTCTATTTTGAATGGGTATTTGTTTTTAGTCAAGATATAAATGACTAAGGTGTCCTATTATCAGAGTTGCAGCTGTGAAAGAGGCCACTGGAAAATAGAATTTGTTTTATTTGAAGAGAAAATTGAATCTGAAGATCCTGATAAGGCTTAAGTTTAAAAACTTCTCATGTTTCTTCACTCCCCTATTTTTAGGATAATTCTACTGTTTGTCTATATTCAATAAGATTTAGAAATAAATATTTCAGAGGCATTTTCTAGTAGTTGTAGAGAATACTTTTGCTTTATTTCTTAATAAATACTCTTTATATGTATCCTTACACACTAAACCAATGCTTAGACTGAACCGATTAATGCTGTCGGCAGTGGGTGAATCAGTGAAAATGACCGGCGAGGTCTTTCTGGAGGGTGAAGAAATCTGCATGGCTGAAATGCTTCTGAGACGATTTCATTCTAGCAGAACAATTTGTAAGTATGGCTGGTTGAAACTGCTCCATCAAAACTATTTCTCAACAATAAATTAGTATGTTGACTAGAAACATGTTTTTTTCTCCAGAAGTGTTTCTTCTGGAAGATGTTGATTCTTCTCTTTTTAAAAAGTCACAGTGCACAAAGCCAAAATATTTCGACCAAACTTATTGCTAAATGTTTTTCAGGGAAATTTATGTGTAGCTGGATTTGTACTGGGAAAACCCCAAAATCCTTTATCAGGACCTCACTACCCTGAGCTTCCTTTGCAGGTAAAGCTGATGGTGACACTGGGGCTCCAGAGGGTGACAGATCTTAGAGCCATCTAACTTTTCTTCTGTCTCCCAGTTCTTGCACAAATTGGAACTTGGTGACTTGCCCAAAGTTGTGGAATAATAACACATTCAGTAAGGTCTGTAAGGATTGAAGCATGTTGATAGGCAGGAGGGGAATGCTTTATTGTCACTGCCTCTGCCTTTGATGTTTTTGAGAGTTCAGGGCTAGGAGAGTTATTTTGACAGTGGATTGACACGAACAATATGAAGAAAGGTAGAACAGTATTGCAAAAGCGTTTGGCTCATTCAGTGACTCTGTTTTCTTCCCTCAAAACAGATATAAACTGGAAAGGAACTGGTTAGCAACAAATGAGAATACTTCAAGAGGGAAATCAGATGTCCCAGTACTAATTAGTTGAAATTAAGATCATTCAAATATTTATATAGGGAAGGCAAGTATTCCGGGAACATGCTGGGATAAATCACATGGCTGGAATATTAATAGTGAGGCAATAAATCTGCACAGAAAGAATCAAGGTGAAAACGTAGGGGAGGGATTGTACTATTTATCAAAAGGCAATTATGCTAGCAGTTAAATACAGATGGTTAGTGAAAGAAGTGGTAACAATGGAATTATGTGTGTTATGCTGACAGAAAATGTAAGGGGGAATGAAAATGGAACACTTACTGTGGATACAAAGTCAGGACAAAGTGGCTGAGCCAGATACAGCAGAAGGTGAAGGAAACTTGGATTGGTCCCCCTAGTTCTCTTCCTTCCTTCCCTGAGTGCAAACTTGTGTGTGTGTACAGTTCAGCTTCAAGCCCGCGGTCAGGCAGGAGCTTTCAGCCATGTGCAGAAGGAACCTGAACCTGGAGAAGCTGTTGAAGCCTGGTTCCTACGTAGCCAGCATCTGGCAGATGAATCTCTTTGGCCTGTGTGATTTGCAGGCAGCCCAACCCTTTTACTGTTCCAGGCTGCAGGTGTTCTACATGGCTTGCACTGACACTCAAATCTTACCTAAATAATAAGAATTAAGTCCCAGTAAGTGCTCCAAAAATGACAGCCTCAAAACTACGGCCCAACTGCTTAAGACTCTGTCAATAAAGTTCCTTAAGCCCCCGAAGTTCTGGGACATGTCCCGTGCTGCTCCCGTCTTGGCCGAATCACTCAGGTCTTCTGAGGACCTGCCTGGGCAGTCTGAGCACATCTGGTGAGGGCAGAGGAGGTGGTTCTCGGAAACCTCAGGATGAGCAGGCAGAGGAGATTCCCCCCTTTTGTAGTCAGGATTTTATTAATTACCAATTAAAGTTGTACATATTTTTTGTCATATTACCTCATTTCGTATGCTAGAAATCAAAGTGACTATCCTGGGTATTACTGCTTTAATTTAGTTTCCTGTCACTTTATCTTTCTTAGACTATTTCTTTGGCACTTTCTTCCTTAAAAAATGAAGTGGAAGTGAAATTATTTCAGAGAGCTTGATAACTTGGTAGTTTATTGTTACATTGATCTGGGGTTTTTTTGTGTGATGGATTGATTCACTACTGTACACAGATAAAGGGGGGAAAAGGTGGGACTGGCTGCCCAGGGAGGGGGTCGAGTCGCCTTCCCTGGAGGCGTTTAAGTGAACGGGTGGATGAAGTGCTTAGCGACATAGTTTAAGGGAGTGTTAGGAATGGTTGGACTCAATCCTGTAGGTCCTTTCCAACCTGGTGATTCTATGATTCTATGTTCCAGTTTTAGTTACTGCTTTTTTTGCATACACTGCTTCAAATCAGCATTAAATACATGCATTTTTTTTTTTGGTAGGTACTATATAATACTGCCACGTAAGTGCAGAAGGGTTCAAACAATACAGAGCCTGGAAATGTCGAGTGTGGCAGTGAACTGGCATGTTATTTTAATTTTCCTTCTTTTTTATTAAGGTTTATAACCTTGTATAGCCACTACGTGTGCATCCCAGTTCAGGGTGGAAGCAAAGACAATGATCTGCACAAGAAACATAACGCAGACAACGTACAGTCCTTTTGCAGAAGGGTGTTGTATTGCCTGTGAGGAGGTCAGAAATGAGAAGTCTCCTTTCAGGGGAATTTGTGTAAGAGTTTGGACTGCTTTGGATCGTAAGGGCTGTAAGTTACCTGCTCAGGTGATGGAGTGTGCTTTGGCTCTTACTGTAGTCCAGAATCTCTCCTCGCATCCCCACTAACAGGCAAAAGATTGATTTTCCCTTGAAAACAGCAAGAGATGTTAGAAATCTCAGATACAAGGGTTCTGGCTGCAATATGCAGTTAATGTGTGTTTTGAACACTTTTGTAGCAGTAGCGGGTGATTCAAGCTTAGGATCTTTTCATTTTAGTAAGCAAAATCAAATGTTGAGAGAAGATCTCCACAGGGAGGGTCTGACTGCAGTTGATGCAGATGTTCCCTACCTGGCACAGGAACTGGTAGCACAGACTTAGTGTAGACAAGATCGGCAAATAGTCTGTGCCGAACTCCATACCGGTTCAGGCAGTGCTGTTCGTAGCTCAGCTACCTTGTTTAAAGCTACTTTGAGTATTTCAGCATAAGCTGCTACAACACCTCTCAGTCAGACTGGGTATTTGCTCAGGACACAGCATCATTTTCTCCTTTCTGCATGCCTGTCTCCAGCAAAGGCAAACATCTGTGTGATGGTAGTGCTGTTTGGCAGCGGCAAAGGCAAACCCTGAGATCAAACTATTGGAGCACAGTCATCAGCCCTCGTACCATCATTCCAATAATATAAACATGATGTGGCTTCATTCATATTAATTCAATTAATTTAGGGGTTTGTGGAGTAATGCAGCAGTACATATATTTCACATGGAGTTTTTCTAGTTCATTCTAAGAAAATGTGAAGCTTTCTGCTGGAAACAGCCATGGTAAGGCTTTACTACGGAAACCAGGCAGTGACCTCGGCTGCCCATGCCAAGAATCCTGGGCAAATAGTTTAGGAAATGCAGAAGAATTAGTTCTGAGGAGGGTGTTCCCCTGAATTTCTCAGCTAAAGGGCAGGGATGTAAGAACTTATCTTCTTGAATTGCAGTTGTTCAGACTCTGTGGTGGTTGGCATGCTTTGGGCGACCTCCTCAGGGTCAAATGTGGATTCATTTTTTTTCTCTGGAAGGATAACGGGCCCACTGCTGCGCCATGTGGCACATCCTCAGTTGGTCTAAATTGGCATCGTGAATCCACTGCAGAAAACCTTGGCTCCGTTGAAGTCAGCGGCAGAACTCTCACTGACTCCAGTGGGGGATCAGGATCCATTCCAGCGAGTTTAGTGGCAGTGCCATTTTTACCAGCTGCAGATCTGGCTCCCTTGTTTGACACTTGTTCTCAGTTTGCTTTTGCTTAAGAGAAAAATTTAAAGGCGGCTGTAAAACAGCTCCACCAACCCCTGGAGTCCAGGGAGTTTCTGGTTTTCGGCCCTATGTGATAAGATAATGATGTGCGTATAGAACTGGGTTTCTGCATAGGAATAAACTTCTACATGAAGGCAGTTAAGGATTCATTTTGTTTATATCGTTACTCTGCAGTACAGCTGTTATCTGTATTAAAGCATATTTTCTAACCTTCAGTTTTTTCAAGCAAAAAAATCCGTCTTAATTAGTAAAACTGTTGGCTGGGTTGTTTTGTGTATCTATAATATACTGTCTCCTGATTTTTTTCCTGGATGCATCTTATACAAATAAGGGCTTTGATTTCAAATACAGGGCCAACTCCTTTCTCTTTCAAGTTTATGAGCAGAAGTTATTTCAATTTGAGCAGGATGGGATGGATGGAACATAAAAAAGCCACATCATCAGCTTAAAATACAAGTCCAATAAAAATGGAGTTGGAACTTCACCAGCTGTGTACTGATGAAAGTACATGAGATTTCAAGTAAGAGAAGCTGCTCAATTTGGACTCGCAAACAAAACAAAAAAAAGAGCCAACAGAAAAAACAAATCAAAAGGAAGAACTGGGAGAAGCCCCGTGCAGACAGCAATCCCAAGCAGAGGTCATTTGAAAAGATAAGTGAAGGGATGTAATGTACAAATTGATCTACTCCATTATTCAGAATAATCTTTCCCTTTTTATCTTTAACCTAAAAAATGGGAAAACCAAACTAACAACAAATGAAGCAAGCAGAAAATCATGTACTGCCATAACTGACCAGGCGTGGAGTCTGTGAAACCCAGTCACCAGCACTCAGCAGTACTAGCCAGCTGTTATTTTTCTTCTGTGCTCTTCACTTGTGCCCATGATACAGGGGTGGAAAGTAACAACTGGACCCTTAGTCATCCAGGGGCAAGAATAGTCAAGGATACCCAGGAAAATTCCTTGGCAGAGGACCAGCTTCCTGCAGAAAGCCATCGCATGCAAATTTCCAGAGGGGTATAACACATGCAGGCACAGCGCGAGGCGGTCTGCGGTAGGTCAGGCTGTGGACGGATGAGGACAGCGAGAGCACAAGAAGGGACAATAGGATTCTGCAAGGTTAAAGTGGTGAAAACAGCAAATGATCCCAATAATGTAACAGCTGAGTAAATATATACACTATCTGTAAGGAATAAGCGGTATGGCATTTATCCTGGCCATATGGAAACAAATATAACTTGTTTTTTTTCCTTAAAGGCCACTCTCAATTTTTTAATTTTTTTTTTTAAAATACTTCCTCTATATTGTATTTATAGTATTCCTGAATGCTTCCAGGGTCTATCTCTCCATTTGCAGATATCAGATAGAAGATGGTTTTGCAGCAAGTAATTTCAGACTTATTAGCACAGAGTCTAAACATTTTTCCTGGTGAAATGTCTACTTAGAGTAATTTAGTCGCTCAGTTGAAGATCTCTGATCATGGCTTGCCAGTGTTGGTGGCGCTTTTCCCATTGGGGTCCTTGCTTTTGACAGGAACTCAAGACTCCAACAAAACTCATGGCGAGGTGCCTTAACTTTGTGTATCGTGACTTTGGCTTTCTTCAGCTGCTGGTTTCCATGTGGATGCTGAGGATGGAGCCAGGACCTCCACAGTGGGCACTGCCCCATTGTCTGGGGGTTCCCAGCCCAGTGTGTGTGTGATTGTGCGTGTGAGGTGTGTGTGTTTCTCTCTGTTCCAGGATGCTTGTCCTCCCCCCTCAAGTCCTGTCTCTCTGTTCCAGGATACTTGTACCCCCCTCTTGTCCTCTCGCTCTGTTCCAGGATGCTTTTGCCCCCCCCCCTTGATCCATCTCCCTGTTAGAGGATGTTTGTGCCCACCTCCTGTCCCGTCTCTTTCTTACAGATTGTCCCCTCTCCCGTCCCATCTCTCTGACAGAGGATGCTTGTCCCCTCCTCAAGTCCCATCTCTCTGTTCCAGGACACTTGTCCCCCCCTCCCACCTGCTCTCCCTGTTCCAGGAGACTTTTTTTTCCCCCCCTCTCGTCCCTCTCTCTTAGAGGATGCTTGTCCCCCTGCACATCCCACCCCATCGCTCTCTTCCAGGACACTTGTCCCCTCTCTGGTCCCGTCTCTCTCTTACAGGACACTGGTCCCCCCTCCCATCCCTCTCCCTGTTCCAGGACGCTTGTGTGTGTGTCCCCCCCCATCTCTCTCTTTCAGAGGATATTTGTCCCCCTCCTCTCTGTTCCAGGACACTCGTCCCCCTCCTGTCTCCCCTCTCTGTTCCAGGACACTTGTCCCCCCCTCCCACCTGCTCTCCCTGTTCCAGGAGACTTTTTTCCCCCCTCTCGTCCCTCTCTCTTAGAGGATGCTTGTCCCCCTGCACATCCCATCCCATCCCTCTCTTCCAGGATACTTGTCCCCTCTCTGGTCCTTCTCTCTCTTACAGGACACTGGTCCCCCCTCCCGTCCCTCTCCCTGTTCCAGGACGCTTGTGTCCCCCCCATCTCTCTCTTTCAGAGGATGCTTGTCCCCCTCCTCTCTGTTCCAGGACACTTGTCCCCCCCCCTCCCACCTGCTCTCCCTGTTCCAGGAGACTTTTCCCCCCCTCTTGTCCCTCTCTTAGAGGATGCTTGTCTCCCATCCCATCCCATCCCTCTCTTCCAGGACACTTGTCCCCTCTCTGGTCCTTCTCTCTCTTACAGGACACTTGTCCCCCCTCCCGTCCCTCTCCCTGTTCCAGGACGCTTGTGTGTCGTGTGTGCCCCCCCCCCCCCCATCTCTCTCTTTCAGAGGATGCTTGTCTCCTCTCCGTTCCAGGACACTCGTCCCCCTTCTCTCCCCTCTCCGTTCCAGGGCTCTTGTGTCCCCCCTCTCACCCCCCCTCTCCGTTAGGGGATGTTTGTCCCCCTCTCCGGGCCCCGTCCCGCCCCGGGATGCGGCGGGAGCCGCGGGGCCGTTCGCGTCTCCCTCAGGGGTGCCAGGACGGGCGGTCCCCGCTCCCCCGAGCCGGGCTGCGCCGTGTGGCAGCGCCTCTGTCAATCAGCCTGACTCCGCTCCCGCACGCCCTGTCTCTCCAGTATTATACCCCCGCCGCCTCCTGGTGTCTCTGCTTCGCTGCGAGCCGGGAGCGCGGCTGCGGCTGGGGCCAATGCGCGGGCGGCGGGGCGCGGGGCAGCGCTGAGCGGGGGCAGCCGGGGCTGCGACATGGAGCCCGCGGGCATCGCCTGCCTCCTGCTGTGCTGCTCGCTCGCCCTGCCCGCCGGCGCCCTGCGGCGCCCCGGGGACACAGGTAGGTGCGGGTGCTCGGCGCTGCTCCCCTTCTGCAGCCCCAACGGGGTTTTTTTTTCTCCCTCCCTCCCCTTCCTCCCCCCCCCCACCCTCCCCCCGAACTTCTGACTTCTTCTGCGGCGACTTTTGCCGGGTTTCCCGTTGTTTGCTGCGGGCGGGGATGGGGATGAGCTGCGGAGCCCCTCCGGGCAGGGCTCTCTGCGCGGGGTGCCCTGTGCGGGATGAAGCGCATCGCGGCTCCTCTGCCTCCTGCTCCCCCCCGGGCCGTCCCGGGGCCGCGGCCGGTCCCGCTGCCCATCGCCGCTCCCCGGGGGCACTCGGAGGGTCCCGCTTTGCCCTCGCAGCTTTTCCACCTGCAAACCGAGCTCCTGCCCTCCCGAACGGTCCCCTCCCATCACCGTTGCCCTCTCGGGTGGTCCCGAACTCCCCGAGGGGTCCCCTGGGCAGGAATGGGGGGGTCCTGGCTGGGCAGGAGGGGAGGGCAGCGGGTCCCCGCTGGGTTCGGGGTCCCTGCGGGGCGGGGGAGCGTTTTGGGGAGCAAAAGGCAAGTTTGAATGAACTCTGCGCACTTCTACCGGTGAGCGAAGCGCGGTGTCCGTCTGCCTTATGTAAGTGTCTGCTGGGCTAATGAATAATGGAATAAAAATCCCGCGGCATCAGGATACGTTTAGCTCTAGCATCTCTCCCCTCTCCTGCTTTCTCCCTGTAAAGATCCCATTCTGAGGAATATAGAGGAGTACAGCCTCGTCATCCCCACCAGCACGGATGCAGAGGGCAGGTTCCTATCCCACTTGGTGTCTGGACTGCCAAAAGCACGCTTCAGGAGAGCTGCGGAGGACTCGCGAAGTGAAGCGGCAAACGAGCAGATATTTTACAATGTCACCGTTTTTGGAAGAGAGTTTCACTTCAGGTTGCGGCCAAACTCCAGGCTCGTCGCCCCTGGAGCAACAGTTGAGTGGCAGGAAGACTCGGATGAGACTCGCGTTGAACCTCTCTATGGGAATTGCCTCTATGTTGGGGATATCACTGATTTACCGAACGCTTCGGTCGCTATCAGCAACTGCGACGGACTGGTGAGTTGCTTTTGTTATTATAGCAAAGATAATTACATTAATTTTCTACGGTCTTTAAATATAAAATGTGTGGACTGTCAGAAACTCACACCTCCTATGGTAACTGTGAATGCAAATTAACTAATGTTCCCTTGTGTGGGAATAGCTGCGCTGCACCAGGCGCTTCTTTACAGACAGTGGCAGTAGAAGTTTGAGCACATGCTCTGTGGTAGCGGCTCTGAACAGAGCAGCTGAAGCCAGGATTTGCCTTGATTTGTGGCAAAGTTACTCGAGGTGTCTGATGCTTTGAAACAGAGGATGAAACGGCACGTTCTCAGCATCTCCTTCCGCTTTGCGCTTTCAGTCTATAAAGTCTTAGAAGAGTTTATCCCAAATAACGGGCTGGACTGCCCTGGAGACGCGTTTGATAGGTAAAATATGTTTCTGCCCTGGAAAATTTTTATTTAGTCAGAGTCTGTTTTCATGGATCTTTCCCTCGCTGAGTTTCATTGCCTAATCGAGGGATTGATGGAAAATCGCAAAAGAGTTTGAGTGTTGCAAGCTAAGCAGCTCCCTGTGATATATTTTGCAAGGCTGTGTGTTTTAAAACTTGTTTCTGTTCTGGAGTGCGTGTTCACCAGTCAAATTCCGTTTATCCCTGACATCCTAAACTGTCATACTATCATTTGAGTAGTAATTACTGCAATTTGTTTAGTGAGAAGAGGGCTATATTTTGATAGCAAACAGTCTGACCCGCCAATATTTTTTTGCTTATACCCTTCAGAGTTCATAATTTTAAGATTACTTGATTATAATGCATTCTGTTCTCTGCGTTAAAAAACTATGAGTCAGTTGTAGTTCTGTTTATTTAATCATAGGAAGTTGTTCATTTGCTGTGCCAAGAAGATAACATGTATGGAGATAGTATGTTGGCTATCTGAGAATAGAAGGGAACTGAATGCCTTTCCTCTTATTCCTTCCTTTCCTGTGGTTTCTCCTAGCCCTCTGCGTTCCTGCTTTGAGAAGCAGGTTTTAATGTTGTAGTTGTTTGATGTGGACAGCTGGCTGAGGGCAAGAGAAGCACCAGGACTGAGTCAGAAGAGTAATTCAGAAAGCAGAGCATGAGCCTGTGGGGCTGCCTCTGGTGGGGAAGCAGTTCTGGGCTCTCCCCGTACCTAGCTCAGATCATCTTCTGTAAAGCAAAATTTACTTGCTCTGGGCACTGCAAAACTGCGGTGAAGGAAGGCTCTTCTTCCTCATCCATCTGGGCTGAAAGGTTGAGGGAGATCCCGTTGATGGCTGCTCCTTGCCTTGTGCTTTTCTTTTTTTTTTCTTGTGCAGTGTTTGACTGTAAGGGCAGCAGGGAAACTTGTTCTTTCTGCCTCCCAGCGTTAGCCAGAGCATGGATTCCTTCTACTGGGAGAAGAGAGTTATGATAAATGTAACAGGAGTTAAAGCCAAAGTAGGGATAACTCTGAAGGTCTGATGCCTCATGCTGCACGTGTAAATGACAAAGTGTTTATAAAACACTGCTCTTTGCACATTTGTAAGCAGCTTCTCAAGCACAAAGGAATGAGGCCAAGCCTCAATTCAATGGCAGTCATAAATGGCTAGAAGCCAGAAAGCTACCAAAAGAATTTTAGTTTCCAACCTTTATCTACAGCCTGTGTGCCTCTTCTTTTTGGCATTCTTGATTTCCTTAGACGAAGCAGGAGAGTTGGTCTAGTGTGGGAGTCACCGTATTCCAAGCTGGATGTCATGCTGGTTCTTGCATGGCTCTACAACTTCTGCCATTCTGCTAATACATTTGTAAATGGCTCACTGTTTCCCCCAGCGTGTATCTACATCATATGTGTTGCAAGGCAGAAACCATGTTTGGTTTTGCCCAGTGAAGCCTTCTTGCAGGAAGCATTACCTCAATACCTTTAAGCATTTGGCCGTAATGATTTCCCTGAGATTGTGCAGTAAATCTGTTATGAAACAACAAATTGAACTCCAGTCCCTTGGGTGCTATGTTCCATCTCTACCCATTCCCTCCATCTCAGTTTCTTTCTTTCTTGTGGAGGGAGAATGTAAAACAGATTATCAGTAGGATTACAGAAACTCAAAGAAATTGTACTAGTGCTTCCCAAAAAGCCACTGGTCCATGGACAGCAATAATAAGCAACTAACCCACTGAAGTTAGCACTGCACTGAACTGCCTCTTGGTTTTACTTTTTATTTCTTGTGTTTGCGAGGAGTATTGAAGAGTCTCTGGAGCAATATATTGCTAGCAAGACTTTCGTAGAGACCACTGGGCTGTACGTTATTCTCAGGTTTATTGGTATTTCAGATGTGAATGAAGACACAGATAAAGGTCATTCTCAACTGGTTTTGTGTCTATTTTTCTCTTCACATCCAGTTTATTTAAGGGGAGACATTCTGTAGTATCATGGATTTTCAGTTGTCTGACAATATACACACGATGGCCAATGTTCCTAACATACCTTGAGTACTTCCACCTCCGTTTCTAGATTACTCTGCAGAGAGGGATGGTGGAGCTCTCTGACAACTGACTTGTCAACTGACAAGTTAGAGTTGTTGGTTATACATCTGCTTCGTTTAATTCTTAGTATTTTCTTGAAGCGCTTGCTTTTGAAGGTGGTTTGACATCTGTCCTTGCTTCTAGTGGGCTTCCAGCTTTTGCATCCGAGTATTTGGGTTGAAATAATATTTGAATTGAAGTTTCAGAGTTTAATCTTTACGTTGCAAACTTTTGTTGATTGAATCTGGTTCAAGTCAGTGAATGCATCTGCCACTTTGCCAGCTTCTGATGTTATTTCCTCTGAACGTCCCCTTTGGTTTGCGCGTTACTGCCAACTGTGTCTTATTTTCCAATTATTGTCTGAGAAGTGTCTGTCTGGTGGGGTTGGTATTGCCAAAATGAGGAGCTCTTGGAAGGCATTTACATGAAACTAGTAGGTCTGCAAGCAGATTTTGAACTGTACTATAAACGATAAAGGTTTTTAATCTGGAATAATTCAAAAAAATGAAAAGGTACTGTGAATGCCTATACAGAATTATCTGCTTATCTGCTGCCCTGACTGAGTAGATACACAGTTTGGGTACTTCCAGTTTTCAGTGACAGAAGTCACTGGCAAAATTAGTTTTATTGGCTTGAAAATAAAATCAGAGAACTTCTGATGGATGCAGCCTAGGTGTGTTTTCGGAGCTGAAATGGATCTTTACAAATGATTGCAATTTTAAAGCTAATCAATGGCTCTCTGAATTATGGATGTGATTTTCACCATATTTTTTTATTTTAAAAAAAGTTTTGTCAAAGATTTCCCACTTAAGATAAAACACTCTGGACAACTTGGTATCATTTCGGTTGGCATGATAGCATTCAAACTAATTTTCCACTGTGTGGGCAGAACCAAGATGGTCCTCTTTCTGTGGCCTGCAGAGTGTTATGGAAGATACTGCACCTTGAGTACATCCTTGGTCCTTGGCCTGACCCTTACTGTGGATGCAGTTGGAGGATGAGGGAACTGGCTGTCATCTCCAAGGATTAGTTGTGAAGAAGTGGTTGGAGGCTGTAAAAATGCCATAAACAAAGATTTAGGATTATGATAGACCTTCCAGATTGTTGCCTGAACTATGGGAACTCCCTTTCTTTACCCCAGCAGATGAACCTCCCATTGTAGAAGAACTCTTTATGCATCTGAATTTCTTATTTTAACAAGTACTTCTGTGGTGCTTGAGGCAGATGTTCCAAAAAATATCTTCTTCGGGTTGACAGGAGGGCAGTATTTGGTTGTGGTACTTCAGGGACATAAACTCTCTTCCAGCCTCCTCGTAACATTTGTAGTCTGTGGGCTAGAATGTGTGCTTAAACACAAGCAGATTCAGGAGAAACACAATATCAACACCACATCTGGTATGGATAATGAGCACATGATTAAATTAGGCTGCAGTGCAGCGTCAAACTTACTGACGGGGTCCTAACAGACCGAAGATCACAGCTTCATGTTGAATAATCCGTATGATCTAACACCCACTGGAGCAAGTGGAGGAACATCAGTTTTGGTAACACAACATGGTGTCTTAGCTCTGCTTCATTAGTATAATCCTCTTCCTTTTTTAAAAGTTAAAATATCAGCTGTTCCAAAATTTCACTGTGTTGTCATTAAAATGGAAAGTTATTGCAAGTAGACATGTAGAAAGTATTCAGACTGTCTACGGTTGTATGTTTTCTTATGGAACTGTAAGCATGACGTGTCTTGGGGTACCAAGCCACAGTCGCCTTAATAGTATGATGGACATAAGTGCTTCTTATGTGATGAAATAGGCAGAGTTTGCTCTACAACATCAGTTTTTACTGTATGCTGTAATAACCCTCGCAAACCGTTTGACAGAAGCCTGGTGGCTGGCTGCTTGCCCAGATGCTGTTCCTTCTAGAAATGCTTGGGACGCCAGCAGCACTTTTTCAACTCATGCCTAGTACTAATAGGAACTGTAGCTCTGGATGAGTTTGTGGTGATCCATTTGCTTTTAATTGCCAGTCACGAATCCTTAGGAATTGACCGGACCTTTGACTGCTGTCTGGATACATACGTGTCAACAGCAGTGTTAGTTGTCCCAAGACTTTATTATGTATTATTTGTATTATTAGTATTTTCTTTACTGCTTTAAAATCAGATAATGTAATCATTTTATTTTTTTTCCAGTCTGTATTTTAGAGGGGTGTATTCAAATAACCTAATTTGTAAATTGTAAGTGTAGGAGCTCAGGTTCTGTATTCAGGCAAATGGTGTTTCCCAAGAATAGTTCCAACTACTCATGTGAAATAGCCACCTTTCTCCTTCCTGGGGGAATATTCCGCACCTCCTTCCTGCCATGTTCCCTGCATTCCAGAAGACATTTAAACACCTTATGAAGTCTATCCTTGTTTAGTATAATCCTGCTTCCCTTTGAGCTTCAGCTTGAACTCTTTGAAGTCAGTGAGTTTTAAGGTTATATTTTTAAATACCTTCCTGACAGAGATGCTTTCTTGGAAGTGGCCACACAGCTGAAGTTGAACCCGATTCATCTTACGTCAGTCATGTAATTTACCTGGCTAAGAGGGTGAAGGATCTGCTCAGAATGAGTACATCAGGAGAAGACAAATATGCTTATATAACTTTGTTTGTTTGTTTGTTTGTTTTTCATTTTAGACATCCAATCTCCTGCTTTTATATGGATTTAAAATTCAGTTTTGTTTCTGTTTTATCTGTTTTTTTGGATTACACTGGTTTGTGATGTAGGAAAAAAGCAGAACTCAAGGTAGCACAGTGTTGTCTTCAAAGTCTGGTCAGGTCAAGTGCCTTACAGTTAAAGCAGATGCTCGATACAAATAGTTCCAGTAATTCTCTTTTGTGTGCTAAGTTCTTAGCATTTACATCGTGATTGGGTCGCATCCAATTTTAGTGAATTTAAAATATGGCATATATAATCTCTTCATTTGGGAGCATTTTCTCTTTACATTTAAACAATATCAACCCAAATTTTCCATTTGTTTTTTTTGTTGCTAAAACCACTATGGGATATTTGCTTTTTGGACAAGCAGAACTATAATACAGTGGCAGAAGAAATACAAATAATTCCTGTGACACAATAGAGAACAAAATTTATAAGCCATTCTCTTTAAGAAAACAGCAGCCCTTGTTCTGCAGATGGTTAGAGTGGGATCGCCGTTTACCCACACGATCTTTGGAATTCAGCTGGGGTCTCTACGTGTTTATGTATGTACATTTTAGCTCAGGGTCTTACTGCACATCCACATCCCCACACAAGACTTGCGTTGCCTGACAGTATGGAGCTATTTTGATGTCTAATACTCGAGCATATCCATGTAATCTGACAGGACAGAGGCTTTGCTTCATAACCCATTCTCTGGGTTTCTTCTGTTCATGTCCCAGCCAACACTAGCCTGATTGGGCAACCCCTTCTTCTGTGTAAACTGCAGAGGCTTTCCCTTTTAAAAGTTATAGTATGAAACACAGAGAGTGTAAACACTATGATTCAGCCTCTAACTGGAGTAAATTGTCCTCATTTTGCTGTCTTTAAAAGAGACTCTATCATCAGTAAGTACTGTTTTTTTCTCTCCTTTGCATCTTCTGTGCACGGATCATCTCACCTACATTTTATCCGAGAGCAGAGTAGGTCATTTCCTACATCATACAGGTGGACACCATCTGGACAGAACAGCCTGAGGCAAACAAAATGGGTATCTTTGTGGTATGTTGTAGGCCTTTGGATAAAAGATAGGTATTTCCTTATGTCCTCTTTGACCTTGTGTTGCATTGTCCTCATTGTGGAACTCAGCTGTTCTCTTCTCTTTGACCACACAAGAACTAATTTTCCAACCAGAATATTAAACCATGTGCATCCGAAAAAATGTGCCGAACGGCTCCTTCTTTCTATCTTGAAAGATCCAAATATAGTAACTAATTTTGACAAGGTCATGATTACTTTCTGGGGTAAGCGGAACATCTATTTTGAGAAGTCTGTCCCTCTTTGGCTTGCAAAGGTAGGTCCCTTGAAAACTGCTGTTAGCTTGCTTAGCTACCAGCTTAGCGTTTCCTCATGGTGCGGCAAGGTGTTCCAGTATTATAGAATCATGGAATATCCTGAGTTGGAAAGGACCCACAAGGATCATCGAGTCCAACTCCTGTTCTTGCATAGGACAACCCCATCTTTCACACCGTGTGTCTGAGGGTGTTGTCCAAATGCTTCTTGACTATTGTGAGAATTCAACAGTGCAGACTCCCACAAATGGCAAGGCATTCCCACATTCTGAGCTAATTACATGTTTACCTTTTGCTGCTGAAGGCTGGGGAGTATGTTTTGATCAACTGGAATTCCAGCTGTTGCATGGACTTTTTCTCCACTGATCACACTAGTATTTTATTTGACCTACTTCTGAGCACTTTTTATTAACGGTGGCTGTTGCTTTGTAAGCAGGTCATGCTATTACCTAATTGCACACTAGGACATTTCTCCTACTGGGTCTGATTTAAAGAGAGAATCCGGGAGCAGGTCTTCGTTTTCTTGTAGGAAGTTGCACAACCTCAACCAACAAAGATGATGTGCCCACCCTCTTTTTCAAACCAACTTCTGCCTTTATTGCTTTCCTTCTTCCAGAGTTTCAGTAGGTTCTTTAACACATCACATCTGGTTCCTTTGGCCTCTTTATCTGTGTGTGGTTGAAATTCATCTTTGTTTGCAGAGTCTTGACACAGCGGGTTCCCAGTTTTAATAGCCTGCAGAATGAAAGGCCCACATTTCACATGCTATTTTCAGCACCATTCTATTAAACTGTAGCATTGAAAAGAAGAGTCCTCTTCAAGTGCTGAAGAGCATGTAGCTTCCTCATATCTAAGTCTCTGCTATAGATCTTCTGAGTTATTCCCAGGTCTCAAAACATCTGGTACTTTATTCAAATTTGGAGTTTCTGGAGTCGTAACCGTGAATCTCAGCATCAATTTTTTAACGTTTTTTTCTAAGTAACTTTTTGTTGTTGTTGTTTAAAGTAAATGGGTTTAAGTAAGAGTTTCCCTCAAGGAGAGGCGGAGAAATGTAAGTTGTGTTTCTTGAAGTCTCAAAAATCACCATATCAATGAAAATCATCCCAAGCGTGCTGTTCTGAAGAGTCAGTTTACACTACAGATGAGTCTGTCTTAGCATCTCATTGCTACTGGGAGGGGTGATACTCTTCTCCTGGCTGCTGCCTGTGCTGTGCTTCCATTCCTCCCCTGCTCCAGCACCTTCCTTATCTTATCGCCTCATGTGATAACCCAGAGGGTGAGTGACCAAACCAGTGGGTTGCTGCCCGCCGGTTTAGCTGCTTGAGCTGGTTTGCCATAGGGTGAGCTGGATGTTTGTACAGGCAAAGGGATGAACGTGGGAATGCCCTCAGCTGAGCTTGAGGAGAAAAGTGAGATTGCTCCTTCGGTAACAGATAGACTCAAGCTGTATTGTAAAACCACATCCTTATGATTTTGAAATCGGTCTATTTAAGGGAGCCTGGCTTGTGCCTTTGGGCATCAGAAGTTGGACTGCAGCTTTGGACAAACTGTTCTGCTCTGCAGATGATAGCTTTCTGCTTTGCAGCTCTGCTTGGTTGTTTTTTTGCTTTACAATAGAATTCCACCTCCATTGGAGGGGAATGTTATAGGATCAGAGAAAGGAGTGGAGTTTGCTGCTGTGTGAAGAAAACTTACTCTGATGGCAGAAGGGAGGGTGGGAGAAGCAGTTGGGAGTGAAAGGCAAGTTGCTGAATGGAAAGAAGAAAGCAAAAGATGAGGATCTCTCTTGTCTTGCATGTACTTCTGAGAGAGTTTGTCTACCAGCATGTGTGATGTGGGCTGGTTGCCCCTCAAGTGGAGGAGATTCAGTTGCTGAATGTGGCAACTTTGGTATCATTTCAGCCTCCGTGGTCTCCCAGGGAGAACCTACCCTGCCCACTAATTTATATACTTGCCTGTTTTATTCCCCATATCCCTTGTATGAGAGTATCTACTAACAGGTTTGCTTTCCAAAACTTTGCCTTGATAAAATTGAAGTCCCATTTGTACAACTCACTGTTACTCTTTTGTCTTGGTATCCTAAGCATGTTATAGTTTATCAGCATTCCCTTCAGGTTTATATTTTTTCTTATTCCTTTTATATTGTTTTATGTCAAATTTAATGTTTTGCCTCTTTACTGCTGCACTCACGACCTTTATCTTCAAAATGAATAAATACAATTAATTTTTCACCTGTGCGTCTCTCTGTGGAGAATGCAGAGGCTGAAATTGCTCAGGGTTCGTGGTACTTTCTGACTCTTACACCTGCAAAGTACAATATAATAATTTTTCTTTTGATGTGGTGAACTATAAATAAAGTTACTTTAACTTCCTTCCTTCTGTCATTCCCTTTAACTTCTCCTGCAGTTGCCACCCACATGTTTGAATTCCATTACATGGTCAGACTGCTTTTTTTCCCCAGCATTTAACCTCCAGCCCAGTGGACCTCAGGGGACAGATTACAATCCATTTTCTGCTGAAATTAAGCATGAAACCTACTAATCCTGTAATGAGAAGGAGTCAGTGAACATAATTGTGGGTGTTGTGGATAGGAAGAGCTCTTTCTATCTGTAACAAAATAAAGCTAATTTAATGCATTTAAATAATTTTCTTCCCTAGGTGTATTGACTATAGGTAGTTGTTGTTATTGCCCTTTATTGGAGCTGAACTAGTTCCAGAGGATTTTGAAGCAAGAAAACTAGAAGAAAGTACTTGGTCAACATTTAAACTGATCTTTAAAAACCATGAAAGCAAATATCTTTCTGAGGTTTTAGGACAGCACAGTGCCACATCTTGATGTAGACTCTGAATCTTTAAGCCCTTATTAATGTGTTTTTTGATTTGCTACCACTGTGAGAATAATGAAGTTGACATGTGGAGGAGAAGAAACTGCATCGCTAAGTAGCAGGCTGGCCAGCAGGTCTTTCTGACCTCTTTTCTTTTACTCCATCACTTGAAGTTCATGAAAGGTCGGGAGTGGTTGAATGCTGTAGCCAATACAGCGTGTTTCTTTGGGAGTGGAGCCCTCTCAGCCCGCTGTTGTGCCTGCTTCCCTCTGTTGCTGGGTAGTCTCTCTTTCATTCCTCTCTCCTTCCTCTGTGCTATGGGAGTGACTGGTGGGCATGTATTAGCCACCTTAGGCAAACTCATCCAAAGGCACATCACACTGTGCACCCCGGACAGGGACTGTAGATTCAGTGCTGCTCTTTTGGTCTCTGGTTGCTTCTTAAAGCTGTGCTTCTAAGCTTGTGCCTTTTTGGCATAATATATGACTGTTGCACAGTAGAGGATGGAGAAAGTCAAAATAATATGGCAAGTCAGAGAGGAAAGAAAAGGCTTATTTTCTTGGGAGTGAAAATATTTCAAGAGGTAAGCACGGTAATAAACCATTTACATTTTAATGCAAATATAGTGAAATGATAGCATTTAGAATGGAAGAGAGGAAAGCACAGATTTTACTCCAAAGACTTGCTAACATTGCTGTTATTTCTTTTCCCCATGGGCAGGAGACAGAATGAACATCTAATAGCTGCCCTAAGCACATGTTTCTTGTATGTTCTCCCATGGTCGAGGACGTGGCTCCCAGCGCAGGGCCATGGCCATTCCATCAGTTGAAGGGCGGACCCATTTGCAGGGCACAGCCCCGTAGCTCATAAGAGGAGAAAGAGCCTGCAGAAAATGCCAAGATTAACTAAGGATAGGTGGCAGCACAGGCTGTGGTTACTGTTTTTAATAGTGGTTTTATTTGTTTTAAATCATGGCTTTGGGGTAAATCATGTTCATTCAATTCCTATGCAGAAGAATATTCTCCTTGATTCTTCGCAGTGTTAAAATTGTTAGGTTTCTTTCTTTTCCTGAGCGGAGGAGCTGTGGAAGGAATGTGAGAGATGTTGTTTGGAAAGCATTCTGCAAACCAGAATGTATTTAAAAAACAGTCTTTGAGAAATAAATCACTACCTGATGATGAAGACAGCTGAGCTGGGCCAAGAGTCCTTCACGTGCCAGCACTCTCTCACGTGACAGGAGTTATATTGGATGCTGGCAGGCTTTGAAGCTTGCAAGGCTGAAAATGTCTAAAAATTTTCATATACTTAAAGTCATAGCTAGAGAAAAATATGGCTTTGAAACTTTTTTCAGAGCACCTTGCTAAACAGAGTCACAAGGTCACAATCTTTTTACTCGTTGGGAACAAAAAAAAGCCCCCAAACCCAGAAGCACAAGTTTCCCACCGCCCCAGTTCAATACCACTAAAGAGCTTAGGGATGAAGAAGTTTTAGAGATGAATTTGGATTGATTTCAGATTTATGACAAAGCTTGAAATCAGAATTTCCTAATAGCTTTAGGTTTCATTGTGAAAATGGCAGATCCACCATTCATCAGTAGACCAAAATATTTAATCCCCAAATAAATGCTAGAGATGTCTGTTAATAATACCTTTGTTTGCAAAGTTACGGCACGTTGAGGCTGATGGAAGCAGTAGGTGTAAAAGTGTGATTAATTAAAGGATGATATACCACTCTGAAAGAGTAATACGAAGCTCAGTCTGGATAAAATAACAGGCAAACAAAGAAAGACCAGCCGATTTACAAGATATTTTTAAGTCATTTAAACTCCTCAGTAGGAAAGGGTAATGAATTTACCAGGAAAATAAAGTTGTTAGTTCACTGCAGTCAAATGAAAGCCAACAATAATCATACGTGTCCTATAAAGAGAATAAAGATGAATAAGAGAATAAAGATGCCAAACCTATGAAAA
Source organism: Cuculus canorus (assembly GCF_017976375.1). NCBI lineage: Eukaryota > Metazoa > Chordata > Aves > Cuculiformes > Cuculidae > Cuculus > Cuculus canorus. Next base: position 15,303,688 of record NC_071414.1, read on the forward strand.
CATAGGGTAATCTTGCATTTATCTACAAAGAGAATCGCACAGACAAAATAGATCTATTTCAATTTTTTTGTGTTATGGTCCAGCGTAACTTTGCAGAAAGGCCCTGGAAGCCCCATGGCGAGTGACTGATCTTTGAGTTTGTTCCAAAGCAGTCGAAGTGTGTGTGTTTAGTTTCACTGACTTCATTTGGCTTTGTATGGGCAACTTGATTAGTGAAGAATTTGGGACAGAAAAGCGGGCCGTGGAGTATTCTGCATCATAACCTTGTCTGTCACCTTGTTCTCTGTTCCCTGGTGCAGCGGTGGTTGGTGAGGGAGGCGACTACGAGAGGCTCAAGTGCAGCTTTTCCCACTGCTGTTTATATCCTGTATGCTGGATGGAACAGGACAGAACTGCATGCTTCTAAAACTGAAATAGCTCTGCTAAACCTTCTTCCCCTTCTGCCTCACACCACATCCCCACCACAGAAGAGGTGATGCATTAAGCAAGGGGGAGGGATCAGGAGAAACCCTCCTCTTGTCCATGCCAGGAGGATGAGGCAATTCCAGCTGCCTTGAATTTTGCAGGGTCATTCTAACAGCTCTTCTGTCTCCTCATTCCTATGAAGATGGGGCCAGAAAGGAGAAAGATTTTCCTGCTTTCTGACCCTGCCTTTCTTTGCTTCTGTGCTGCTGGTGGTGTGGTGGTGGGAAGAGCTTTCTCTGCCTGTCTAAGATTATTAGCTGTGACCTCAATAAAACTAGCATCACTTGTAAAAAAAAACCCCAAAATGCCAAATCCACTCCCACCCCAAACAAAAAAACCACACAAGTCATGAGAGAAAACAACACGAGGAAAACTCTAATTGCACATCTGTTCAACAGACTTCTGTGATAACTCTGCAACAGTTAATTGAAACTCATAGATTGTGAATATGCTTCCAGCCAAACTGGAGTTTACTTTCTCTGATGCAATCCCTTTCAGCTCTCCATTGCCCTCTGAGATTCTGGTGGTCAGGATTCCAACAATCTGTCAGTAGATGGGGAAAATTAGAAGTTGGGTCTTTTCAATTATAATGAGCCAAACCTCTGTTAATCTGCTCATCGTGTCTCCGTGGATTTCTGGGAGTTCTGTCACTTTGCATTAGCTGAAGGCTTGGCCTTATGTAATTAGATGTTTTCACACTCTTCTGGTGACATGCCCTCCTCTGACAGCCTGGGTTACAGGCTACCATGGTGTGCAAAGAGATATACTCCTTCTTGGGAGGCAGCAGGACACACAAGACCTATAAATGCGTATGCACTACTAACATGTGATTTTGTTAAGTAACATAGTCAGGATTTGATTACGTACTTGGGAATAGTGAAATGCATTGGAAGAGGAGACCAGGGATCCTGGCATCTTTGAAGGTTCTCAGAGGTCTTGGTCGTGAATGGGCAGATGGGTTAAAGAGACAGCTGTGGGCGCTGCTTGTTCTCATGGAGGCTTCATGGCTTCCTGTCTCTGAATAACCATTCTGATGTAATTTTTGTGATGTTTTCGTGTTGTTATGCAAGCCTGTAGAAATTATGACACCACTGGCAAAACTGTTGAATAAATATAATGTTAGTAATGTGAAATTCATCCGTGATGGATATACTTAGGTCTTTGAAGGGTTTGGGTGCTTTTGGCAATTCTGTTTTCTTTCAGAGTGATAGAAAGAGGTGTTTGCTTTGATTTGTAGGTTTAAGAAATATTTGAGCCTAGATAATGTTTTTATAGTGCACTTCCAGAATGAACTCATTGAATCACTGTAGAATCACTGAGGTTGGAAAAGACCTTTAAGATCATCAAGTCCAACTGTCAGCCCAACCCCACCGTGCCTACTAAACCGTGTCCCAAGGTGCCACGTCTGTACACTTTTTGGGCACCTCCAGGGACGGTGAGTCTACTACTTCCTCGGGCAGCCTCTGCCAGTGCATGACCACTCTTTCAGTAAAGAAATTTTTCCTAATATCCAATCTAAAACTTCCCTGGCGCAACTTCAGGCTGCTTCCTCTCGTCCCATCACTTGTTACTTCTTGAAGTCTTTAATCCAAGGGTATAATTTTGGAATATTCAGTCACTGCTTGCAAGTCCTACAGTGCGTTCTAGCTGTCCCACTGTGGGAAACTCTTGGTTTTTCCTCTTTTTCATTTGTTTCTATGAAGGCAGCTTTTCGCTGACGTCGGAGACCTATCAGGTCAAATTTAATCCTGTATATATCTCTTCTGTGCCACTGAGTCCATTGCTTTGACTTAATGCAATATCAACAATTGCAATGAGTCTACCAAACCTTTAAGTTTAAATTTTATTTTGTTGTTAGAACATCATATTCCTAACTGAAAAAAATATGGGCAGAACCTCATACATGAGGCTGCTTAGCGACCTATATGCTATGAGGAACAAATTGCAAGATGTTTTAAAATGTTCTTTGAAAGAACGATGAAGATAAACTGAACCTTGTGTCCTCTGAGGAAGTTCTGATCTTCTGTAGGCTGCTTTCAGGAGGAGCTGTTAGCACTCAAAGAGGGCAATTGAACACAGATTAGAAAGTGCTGAAACATTTTAGCAGACTGGAAACTCAGAGAAGTTTTCAAGTAGCATTGATGTGCTTCAGTGAAGTAGGTTTGGGTACTTCTAATTAGTAGAAGGTGACCTTACAGCTTCACTGTGATGCTGCAGAGTCATGAGGGAGCAGAACACAGTGACAGAAACACACAGAGAACATCTTGTCATAAAGCTGCCCATTTAGCTCTGTGCTACCTTGCCAGCCTTTTGAAAAACCACTAAACAGACTTCTATTAAACTTCAAGATCAGTTCCTGAACCACTTAGTGAATATTGCCAGCGAGCGTTCTGTCCTACTGATGAGAAAAATACTTGTCACCACTGGCATTGGCTGTAGGAGGATTGCAGGTCGCCTGATGTTTGATATAGAGTTCTGTTGCTTTTCAGTACCTGGTTTCCATAAGCTTCTTTAGCATCCGTGCCAGTGGGCGCTCTGTCTGTGTTTCCCAGCCTTGTAAAGCAGTGGCACTGGGGCCAAAGCAGAGAGAAAAAAGTGAGCAGGTAGCTACGCTCCAAACCCTTCAGGTATTGATTTTAGCTCAAATATTACTAAGAACCTAGCCTAGTCTCCAATAAAGAGATAACTTTCTTCTTCCTGAACTACTCAATCTGCTGCTTTTCGCCACAGCTTTGGAAGAAAGCTGCAGAGTACAATACAGTGGATTTTGGGAATGGATTTAGCTCTGTGAAGGTAATCAACATACACGATCGCAGGTGATCGGATATACTGTCTATACTTTTTGGTGCATCTTGAAATATGGAAGCACTGGGCAGTGCCGGGGGCAGCACAGTGCACTGGCTTGACCAGCCCTAATGCTTGTGTTTTCCCGTCTATGCGGATTCAGCTGATGATGTCCTTCCTGAGCTGGTTCTAGGTGATGGCTGAGCCCTTTGGGTTCTCGCTCCTCGCCTTCACAGAGCCAGGGACCTTCTCAGCATTGCTTCTTTGCTGAGGAATGTGGAGCAAATGGCCATCCTTGAAACTGCTGCCAAGAGGAGGTTAACGCCGCCCCACCACAGTTAAGGGTTTGAATTCCTGAGCTACAGAGATTGTTTGAAAGTCTACCTCCCCACAGGCTGCTGCTGGGCTGGTGCGCAGTACCGCTCTCCTTTTCATGAGCTGGAAATACTTTCTTCACTGCAGAAAAATGCACTGTGGTTCCTGTGGAGAAGCATATTATTTGGAGCAGCAAGATGACTGTCTATATGTGTGTTTTCGGGGACGGGAAGGGACGGGTCAGAAGAAAGGCCAAAGGAAAGGGCGGTTACAGACATCTGATCAGTGTCAGTAGGGCAGGACGCTGAGCCCTGGCACTGGAGTGCTGAGGTGGTGAGAATAGTTTATGAGTAGCCCATGCAGCAGGAATGAGCAGAAAACGCTGTCTTTCTTATTCACAACAAAATCCTTGTTTGATGAATATAATCCTTTAAAAAGCGCCTCCAGAAGGGAGAACGAAACAAGAAGTGAGGACCCCATTTATCCTCAGTGCTGGGCAAGGCTGGAATGCTGACTCCATTTGTGAGCAAGCTGAACTTCTTGCATCTCACAAACCAGTACACGTGATGGTATGAAGTGAGTCAGGGCTGCCCAGAGGCACCGGGCACGTGGGGGCACTGAGCTGGAGCCATGCATGTGCATCACCAGTGCGTCCCATGCACTGCAGGACAGTCCCCTCCAGAGCTGTTGGGATTGATTCCATGGGAAGGGCTCATAGCTCCAGCCCAGAAGGGGCTGAAGCACCTCTCATCCTCACCTGGAATTTTCTTTTTTTCTCTATTAACAATCTGCCAAAGCTGTGTTCAAGGAAAGTTGTCTCCCAGCCTACTGTGCTGCCAGGATGAAGTGGTGTGAAATGGAAAAAAAAACCCAAGCCATCCAAGAGGATCCTAGAATAGTTAGGATTGGAAGGGAACTTAAGGATCATCTAGTTCCAAGCCCTCTGCCATGGACAGGGACATCCCACTACAAGAGCACAGGTTTGTTTCTTTTGTTTGGGCTTTTAGGAATTGTAAAAGTATTCCGTGGCTGTTCCACTGAGTCAGCACTGATGGGATATGAGTTCTGAATGTGATTTCTGTGGTCAAACTTTGCAAAAAGCTTTGATGTTTAACGTGCCGGTCCATTAAAGCACGCTGCTATGTAAGAAATGATGCAGTTGCTTTGTGCAGCTTGGCTAGTATTGCCAAAGTGGGTCAAAAGTATCAGAAGAAGGTTTAATATCCCTGTTTACGTGGTATCATTTTGCTTGCTTTGTGGTTCACTACCTTCTGTAGTGATTTGGGTATAGTCTAAGAGCAGAAAGCCTTCTCTCTATACGATAAAAATAGCTGGTGCTCTCTCCTGCTAATTTGATTAAAGTGGTTATGGAAATTCGGCTGTGTTACGTGTAATGCTGACTGCTCTACTGAACAGAACCTTCTTCAGGCATTGACTGTCTCAATGCCACGTGGTCAGGTTTAGATGTCATCTGGCCAAACAGCCTTAATGGGTTAATCGTGTTGGTGAAGCTTTCTTCGGAGCAGCCCAACAGATAGGCTGTGTGGGCACAGCTAAGGGGATGCTGGAGGAATAACGAGTGTCTGGGGGCAGGACCTTTTAAGTACGGTTGTGTTGCCAAATCTATCTTCAACAGAGTGAACCATCGTCTACTTGTACAAAGTAGGCGCTGCAGGAATGGCTTCAGAAGATTGACTCTTTTGCTGTCCTAATCGTGGGAAGGTTTTCCATGGTGAAGCGGAAAACCTTTAATCACTTTAATCAGAGTGGTAAAAAATGAGCGGTCCAGCGGGTTCTATGATACGTTCAATAATGAGATTTACTTTAAAGCCACTAAAAATCTTAGGAGGGTTTTAAGATTGTATTTAAAGTGTAAACTTGGAGTATCTCTTCTTTTCCTAGGGGTGTTTTATTTGATTCTGGTCCTAATTCAGGAGTTGGTCCAAAGCCCATTAACATAAATGAAAAGAGTTTTATTGACTTTGATGGGATTTGGATCATACTGCGCTAATTAAATAGTAAAGTATCCATTAGCAGTGAAGAAAACAGAACGGAGGAGAGCCAAATACTGTTGTGATGAACCCTGTGAAGTTGAGTGAACTGCAGCCAAAGTCTCAGTATCTTTGCAGATGAGCTTTTCCGTATTTCTCTGCTTCGGTCCTTCCAAAACAGACCCAACTGTGGATTTTTAAGAGAACTAAATTTGTAAAGGTCGTTACACTTGCACTGCCTATTTTAATAATTTATGTAGACACATTTATTCAGTGAAGGTTACAATATGAAAAAAATGGAAAGTGAGGTGTGAGAGAAGACAATGATAGGCTTTAAACAATCTTGAAGTCAGGTGCTAATCATTTACACTATTTTATTTGAATATTCTTGTAAGGTTTTTGAGTAATACAGAGTTTATAGATTTCAAAGAAAAGAAAAGCAGTTTTTCAGTGCTACTGATTCTCCAAGTAGACGGTGAGGGTAAAAGTTCACGTACTACACATATAGAAAATCTACATAAAAAGTAGGCTACATTTAAAAATATCTGTATTTTTTAAAAAGGCTGTTATGGAACTAGCCAGAGAATCAGTCATAGCCAGACAGATTAAAAATACAGCGATAAATGAATTTATATCCACTGCTGGGTGGATGCAAAAGTGATCTGCGGTCTAAAACTCAGAGATGCTGTTCCTTGTTCGTTTTGCTGTGATGCATTTTGCCTGGAGGGCAGCAGTAGCCCCAGAATTCAGTAGCCCCCAGCACTGTTAAGACACTGAGCTCACCACTCCAGCAAGAGGCATTTACAGGGGTTTCCTTACGGCAGTGGGATGGTTGGAAAAAACCCTGCATTTTAAGGAAGTTGGATGTGTTAGGATGGAACTCTAACTATGTAAGCTGAAGTTCCGAGGAGGCCAGGTGCCCATCTGTGTTTGGATGTCAGTTCTCCTAGAGCGTCTTTGAAAATACACCTTAGATGAGAAATTCTCTGAAAACATCTTTCTGGCATTGTTTGCCTGCTGAGGCGTTTGTGATGAAGGGTAGTGCTCTCATGCCAGTTCACAAGGTTATTTCCATTTCAGATGTTTGTCTTCAGGCTTGCTAGTATCTACCGACCGTCCTCTCTCTCACGCTCAGTTAGCAAAAAAGAGGTTTCCCCCCCCTTTGCTGCTCAGATATTTATGAAGAAATATTGTCTGCAATTTGTTTTAGTTTTTCAATTAAAATTATCAAGAAAAAAATGTTGATGATGACACCATGATACTGTGATGCCATCTTCTGTGTTTGTAAGCATATCTCGGTCTCCTGTTTGCAAAAATCATGAAGGTCACATCAGCTGCAGATTGGAGATATTTAAGTTTAATTGTAGATTTCTACTTCTGTGACAGTCAAAAGCCAAAACAAATAAATGCCCTAGTGAAATAAAATTTCCTACAATACTCAAAATAGGAATGGATGAAGGAATTGATTTCAGGCTTAACAAGTCAGACTTTTGTCTGGGCTCCAAAAATAATGAGGCTGAAGTGGAACCCCACCTTCCCTTTGTTTAAGCCTTCCCTTTCAAATCCAATGGTTGCTTAGTCAAAAGTTTCCAGAAAAATAATCTTCTGGCTGTATGTTTTACATGAGAAAGATTGATTGGAAAGAATTTTTTGTATTAAGGAAATGGATGTGTGGGAATTGGGTCTTCAAATCAGGCTTTTGATGGAGCCTGCAGAGTGAAATTGATGTTTGGGGAATTTAGAATTGTTCTTGTGCTTGTTGAGTGGCCAACAGAACAAAGCAGGTACCCCGGAATCATAGAATCATAGTTTGGGTTGGAAGGGACGTTAAAGATCATCCAGTTCCGACCCCCCTGCCATGGGCAGGGACGTCCCGCTGGATCAGGCTGCCCAAGGACCATCCAACCTGGCCTCGAACAGGGCAGGCGCCAACTTGCGGCAGTAACTGTTTATGAAAAGGGGTTTATAAAGCAACTAGAAACCATTCAAGGATGCAATTCTATGCATTTCTGATCATTTCTAGTTCTGTTGGCCCATGTGGGTACACTGATAAGTTACAGGATTAACTCTTCAAAGGACATGACTGTCCCTTATAGTGATTTCATTAATTGTAAAAGGAAAATTAGTTGGAGGCTCCAGCACATGGGAATACAGAGACAGATTTGCTGCATATAGGCTGCAAAAGAAAGTCTTTCCATATAAAATAACTTTTTGTTCTGAGCTAGGGGAAACACTCCAAAATATAATGCAAATGCTTTCACCACATTTAGCTTCATTGTTTCTAAAGTGAAATATTTCTGTCTGAGAACAATTGACAAACTAATTTTTCCCCACCCAAACCCTTTTTTAGTAACTGTTGGTCCAAGTTTTTCTTTTTCCTTTTTTAATGTAAAATGTTGCCTTATGTTCCAGGCAATACAGCATGTGTTTCCATAGCAACCTCTTCTCATGTCTTGAACTTGTCAGCATCAACATATGACATTTTAAACTATAAAGCGTTTACACATACTGCTGCCTCGTTGGACCTGAGTGAGATTTGTCAAAAAACAGGTTCTTGCAGGTAGTTGAAATTAGGGGAAGGTGATCGAGTCAGATAGTCTTCCTACCTCCAGCTTGTTTCCAAAGAATATAAGAAGTCCTGTTTCCCTGAGCTCGAAATAAATCAATCAATGGGACATGTATTCCTGCTCCCAGCTCTAAGGCTGCTTCACCCAACGACTTACTCAAAGTCTAGTTTTTTCCCTGGGGCTGTTTGTCTGTGGGTTTCTCTGCGCTGTGGTTTCTGACTTTTCTCAGGCTGTATTTGCTTCTCAAGCTGTACCATGTTCAGCTGAGTTATTCTTGACCATGATCTCTGCTGCTGCTATCTTAAACCCAGTGGATGGTGGACCCTTTTCAGGTTAAGTGCAGCCTTGGCCAACTGGCAACAGATTTGCAAAACATTTAGGAAATAGGAGAATGAGGAAGGGGAACGGAAAAGACTTATTTGGCTTGGGAAAGAATAGAAGGGATGGTATTCCAGTGAGCAGTAAAGAAGATTTAGTTTGACTGACCAGATATAACTGTAAAACTTTCTCTTGTAGGTAGGAGGGAGAATCGATATAATTCTGAGATGTGCTTTTACTGTCTTCCTTTTTCTCCATGTAGCATGGTTTGGCTGCTGATTTGAACGTCTAAAATCTATATTTGCAGATATGGGCAAGCTGCCAAAAATGTGACTAATAAAAAATGCCTATTGATCTCTTTTTAAAGCCTATCTTAACATTGCTCTTTGGAAGATAGTAATCAGTTCTCACTTATTATGGTATTTATACAGACACCTTCCTGAAGGTTAGCTCTATTTGTTACTAACAGAGAGGAGTACTGTTCTCCTATTTTGGCTGTCAGTGCGTATTTGGATTATCTTTCATGTGTTCGCATAGAAAAGAGCTGATTTACCCAGAAGTATTTGTTGTGGCCTTAAATCCTTCCTCCACTGATCTGTCCCCACGTTGGTTAATGGTTTGTTTTGTCTTGATTTCTGCTTTAACGGTTTTGAGCAGGAGGCTCCTTTCATGGATGACCCCATGCATTCAGAAGATGTGGGTGTGGATTCTTTCCTCTGTATTTGCCGAAAATAGATAGCACAGCGATATTTAACTATGAGGAGTTGTCCTCGAGCTGGCCCACACACACGCCCATTCCCATGTAAGCCATAGCCTCGTTAGAGGTCCTCATTAGATGTGCCAGTATTTCCATGTATGGCACAAACCTGATGGTGTAATGAACTTTGGTGATTTGTTGTCTGGGACTGGACCGTGCTCTAAAAGCGGAGCAGGTACTGTTTATGCTGAAGGAGTAACAGTGCTACAAAAAATAGGTATAAGACTATCCAGGCAAGTATCTGGTTATATATTACATATCCAGCCTATGTTTGCATTCCGGGGTTGATAACTTTATCAGGAGAGATGAGAAGTAGATGCTTGAATTTCTCCTGGACTTTCTCAGTTACTAAACTGGTACAGTATGTTCTTGGGCCAGTGCTTTGATGCAGCTGAGATACAGCCAGGGGGAAAAGAATTTCATACTTTTAGTCTGCTAATCAGGAAATGAGATAATTCGTATAAAAAGTCTCTGTCTGGAAAAAAAAAAGAAGAGCCTTCTGGTCACTTTGTAGACATTAATTTTCAGATAAAGAATTTCGATTTTGCTTCTGAACCAGCAAACATTTAATTCAAATAACACAAAGCTTTGTGTTTTCTGTGTTCCTTAAATCCAGTTTTAAGCAAGAGAGTGGCCTTTCCTTCCTTTCAAAATACAGCTGATTCCCTTGAAATTCTAGGTGTGTAAATACACATTGCTCTCTTCTGTTAGTTTTCTGCATCTTTGGCTCATTGAAGTATAATCCAGTAAATACCACCTTCACATCCTCTTTAGAGGTCTGGAAAAGTTCTGCTCTGTTGTTGCTGAGGGAATTACTGAGTGTCAGTATTTCCTTTTTTTTGCCCCTGGTTTGTAAGAAATGTTACCTATTCTCCACAGCTTTCATTACATGAACTCTTCTAAAGCATTTACTCCTTCTTTGATTCATCTCATTTCAATTATGGCTCTTCTGCACGTTCAGTCTCCTACTAAATATAGCGTTACTCGCTACGTTCACTGCTTCCAACTGAAGGAAATCAGACTGGCCCTTCCAAAGGACTTACGTCTCTCAGAATTTGGGTCTGTTACTGTGAGTCTATTACCCTTTTTTCTTGCTGTTACTGTCACCCTCTGAGCTGCTGATGAGCTGCAGTTCCCGGGGTTCCTTCTTCCCCGCCAGCAGTGCCGCCTGGAAGCTCCTTCCAAGGTGTTGGTTCAGCCTCTCCACGTAAAGAGAGAGTAAAGTTGGGGGTGCGCGAGAGAGAATTATTGAGTTGCAAAGGGAAGGTGCTCCGTATGTGGCACATACATCCTCCTCCCTCCTTCCCCACACCATAGATAGGAGCTGTTTGAGGAAGAGGGAGGTAAAGCATCTCTCTATCTTTCCCATTTGTCAAGTGCTGGCTCAGAAGAGGTGAGCTCTGCTGAGTTCAGCAATAAGTGACTGTAATATTATTTTACCTACATAAAATAGCAATTGCATCGGTTCTGAAATTGAGAATTACTCAGTTATTTGGAGCGGTGCAATTAAAAACTAATGGATGAAAGTGAATGTAACAATAATTTTCTTTTTATCAAGTGTCAGATTCATGTTTTTCTCCTTGTGTGGTTGCCTTGGGTCACTACTACTCAGCTGGTTTTTAGAGAATACAATCAGAATAATTGCATGTTAAGAGAGACCAAGAAGGGCTTAAGAGAGCATGAAAGTTCCAATTCAGTAATGTATTTGCATGCATTCCTTTTTTTAATCCGCTGTGTAGTTACCTTACCAAGCACCTATTGCTCTTTTCTTTGGAAAAAAAATAATCTTTTTAGTTTCTGGATTAAGATTTATGGAAACTACTGGAAAAGAGAGGTTTCCTGGAGTAGTCTGTGTATATCATTAAATTTCACTGTACTTGTAACATTATATTCCATTTTCAGGATAGTCCAAGTACCACCTTCTGCAAAAGACAGTTGATCATTTTTGTGGAACTCGCAGAAACTCAACATAAAATATTGATGAAATGAAATTTAGGCTGACTACTTTAGGTCATTGTACATTCAGAATCCCCCAAGAACTTAAAAAATGGAATAAATGGGCAAATGGTGCTAATGCACCTCTAAAGCATATGAAAAAAAAATGCGTAAAATATGTAAATCTTTCTTACTTTCAGTACTTGCAGGGAGCATAATGTCATTAAGAAAGGAAAATGTAAAACATGTGACAGCAGATGCCAGACTAACCGCAGTACTCAAGCTCTCACGAGAAGCCCCCTTTTCAAGCTGTACGCAGCCTTGGCCAAAGCATTCTTTTTGGACTGCGAGTTTTTCATTCCTGGTCTTAGGCCAAAGGTAAATTCTCTGTGTGGAATATTTCATCAAACCCAGTGCAATGGTTTTGTGACTTCTTGTGGGTGCTCCTGCCACTTTACCACCGCTGTGCGAATGCTACGACAGCTGAGTGAGGTCTGGTGAGCATTAGCCGCTTCTGCAGCGCTCGCAGTGATCAGCTGGAGTTAGTTCAGTAGGTTAAGTGATCAGCAAAGAATGTTTTTGCGTGTATTCACAAAAATATTGCTGCAGTCCTTTGCCTTTTGCTTTTAATATCACCAGAATATTTATGATGCTGATGACTGATCTCTTGTATCACACAAACTGCAAAATCTCCTGTAGCAATCCTAATGCAGTGCTTCAGACCAAAACAGCCTTCTCAGAAAAATAAGATTTTGCAACTTCCACTGGTATCAAAGACGATGGTGAATTTTTTTGAACCCACCCTCTTCATAATCCAGTTCAAAGTGCAGATTTTAGTAGAATTATTTAAGGAACTAAAAAAGATAGGTGACAACTAGTGAAACTCCCACGTGCACCTGAGCTATGACCTTGGCTTGCCTGACCTCCAGTGATATTGGTATCTAACTCACTGGGGCTGGCAGGCATTGCGTGTCCTACTAAGTGCCTCTTTGACGTGTAAACGCCTTTGGGTACGTAACCCCACACATTTGAATTTCTGAACTGTGAGCTGTTGGCTTTTGTTGGATCTACTTTGTAGACTTCTGAGGAAGTGAAGTTATGCCGGACTTCACTGTCCTCTTCCAAATTTGGTTCCAACCCCTTTCAAAGTGCTTTGGGGTTGTTTTAATGCTTTTTGAAAACAATGATTTATGTGTCCTCTGTGAAATAGAACTGATGAACATCACTGTCCTAGCAAAGAAGGAAAAGTGGAGACAAGGACTTTGAAGTAGCCAGAGCTTTTGCATGCAGCAACGTGAACAGGTCAGGCAAGCAAAGAAGAGCTACAGTACATTTCTAGCACTGTTTGAAGGTAGTAGTGAGTTTCATTAGAGCTGACTTGGCTGAAACACATTCACTTGTGCTCTTCCTTGAGGTCAGACGTTTCAGGGCTGTTCTCAGTTGCAGTTTCATTTGGGTGACTTGATACCTTGGTGTTGTCTTTCTGTGAAACGGACTTTTCTCGCCTTGCTTCTCTGAGATCTTCTCTACAGCTTCAAAGTGATCCTGTATCATCAAAAGAAATCCCCTTTGTAGTTTACCTTTTGGCCTTTGCCATTCTTTTGGCTCTTCTTGGCAAGATGCCGGCATTACGCAACCAGATTTTCTAAGCAGGCAAAAATGGTGGATGCAGAATGTATCAGTGTGGGATCCCTGATAGGCTTAAGTGTGTATGAAGCTGAATCTAAGTAGTCAATTACTTGCTGTGGCTTATTTAATTTCACTCAAATGTTTTCTCTCTTGATGGTTTATAAGGTATTCATACCATGTTTTGCCTAATTGACTGAAGTTAACTCTGCCTTTTCCAAAAGGAAATATGCCAAACTATATGGTTTCAAATGAAGACTGTAGTCACATGGGCATTTTTGCCAATATTATGCCAATATCAGTTACAACATTTAGTAGTGAAAAAAGTGCTGTTCAAACAACATGATAAAAAGCTATCAGAATTTTAAGGAAGACAAAAAGTAAATGGGGCTGTCAGGAGGCAAATCTGGCCACTAAAGCAGTTTTATCTCATGGTGAATCTCTGCTGTAATCTAGGCTTCCATTCATTGAATGAGTAATAGCAGATAGAGAATGATCTCTTTTTTAATGTAATAATGTGGGTATTCATATTTTTTGAGAATTCAGCCTCAAGTTCTGAAGAAACAAAGGTTTTATTTCAATTCGACTGGATATTTTTGAGATTTTAATTAAAGAAAAAGAGCCTTTTAGTCTAAAGAAATAAAAGCTGTGTTTCTACTAGACTAGAGACACACAAATTTACTGTTGCTTTTTCTGTGTTTGTTTAGTTTTGTGGTTTTTTTTTTTTTTTTTTTTTGAAGTGCTTGTCTGCCGAAGGCTGTAATTGGCTCTGGAGAAGGCCTTTTACTTGTGTTTCCCAGTCATGGATGTCTGCACTTATCTCATTCTTGGCATCCTCCCATTTCAAAGTAAGACGTGGCAGTAAAGTATTCTGAGGCTGTGCCAAAGAGCAGATTGTCATAGGAAAAAAAGTGTTTCTTATATGTTATGCTGAACTGTTAAGCTTCTAAGGAATCAGACTAACCTCTTTGACCTATAACATTGGAGAAGAAGGTAGTTACCACCCAAATAACAAGTTGCTTACTGGTGCCTCTGAGGACAGCACATGTATTTGAGTGAAGAATAACTTCGTTTTGTGTCTCTTGACCTGTTCCCTTCTCAGAGTGTGGCGTGGTTGTGTTGGAAGGACTATGGGATGCAGGCAGGCGTCTGAGGTCGCCCATGTGCGAGCTGATCTGCTTGCGCTCCAAGACAGCTGCTGGTGTGAGAAAGGTGGTCGCCCTGTAAGAAACCCTGTGCACATCAGATTTGCCTTTTTATTTGTTAATAACTTCTTATTTTTTGTTTTGAAAGCTGTAATTACGAGGTGGAAGTGAAAATGAGTGAGGGGTAGAGTAGGAAGAAAAGCTGACGATTTTAAACACGTGATAGTGTAGATCAGCCTTCCTTACCAGCAGGGTTTTGCAGTACAGCTCACTAGCTGTTCCTTTCCTCTGCTGGTTTCCTGTGAAATGGATTAAGGCGTTAATGAATCTGGAAGTAATTCTATTCCAGTGTAGTTCTTGTAGCTGAGAACGTGGAGTGCAGTTACAGAAAGAGAAGGCAAAGGGAGGAACATCTCAAGTTAAATCTCCTGCGTGTTGATTCATAAACCCCTGTGTATTAATCTGTGGGAATCTACTCCAGAAAGGGCTAAATCATATTTCATTAAAGTGCTAAATCTGTGTTGGAACAGGAGAAAGTGGTGGGAAGTCTGTAGCTGGCAAAAGGAGCTCACTTTGCTTCAGTGTCGCATGGATGAACAGCTGAGCTGGGCGCGATCCTGCAAGAGGGCGATGCGGGACCATCTACTCGGAATTAAAGCAAGATGTGAAGGGAGAACAGTATTTTTAATCATGTTTCATCCGAGGCGTATGTTCATTGTCTCAAGAGAGATTTTGAGATTTTGTCCATATTTGAACTGGAACAAGAAAACAGTTTTTCTCAAGCTTTGGATCTGACTTGCATCCAAAGCAGATTTGGATGAGCGCCCCACCTGAATTGTTAAGGACTTGGAAGAAGTGTTTTAGTCTCGGCCTATTTCTGGTTAAAATACATTCTTCTGCGATGGAGCAAAAATATTTAGTTTAAAAAAACCTTGAAACAGACAGGAGGAGGTTTATAATCTCAAGAGATGACATTAAGAGATGATTCTGAACGTCTTTTAAGCTGATCGGAATGTCTTTTAAGCTGATGGGAATGTCTTTTAAGCTGATCTACCTTTGGTAGGCAGGTTACTAAGGTCTGACTGCTGAGCAGGTTTCTTTAAACTCACAGTAGTGTGTGTGGTATTGAGAAAACTCCACCATCAATGCAGGGAAACGGGAGTGTGAACCCAGCCCTTGCCTGGCTTACTTGAAAAAATGTGACAATGCACCCACTATACAAAATGGTTCTCCCTCAGATTTCCTGTTCTGTTAATTAGGATGTCTCTACTCTTCATAGCTCATTTCTTGAAGCAATTTCTTAATGAGTCAGTTGAAGTTTTTTCAGCTATGGGAAGGGATGGGAAAATTTGGTGAACTGGCTAACGTTTTCCTCTGATATCTGTTTTGATATCAATTATGATTCAGCTTCCAATTAAGCAGGTCAGGGTGCCTTAGCAAGTCTCCAGTTCATGGCTAAATACTATGTAGAGAGATGGCATAAGGCTAAATTCAAGATTATCCAAAGTAATTAGGACAGAAAATTATTTAGTTTGCCTTGCTGGAAATAGTCTGACTTATTGCTGAAATGATGCCAGCCTTAGTTCAGTTCTCTCTGTAGTTCCAGGCAGAAGAAAGCCTTTTACAGCAGATTGTAATCTTTAATAAGGTTGCATTATGCAAGAGTGTAAACTAGGATGAGGAAAGGCTGGAGCAGAACTCCCTGAAATAGTATGGACTTCAGTTGCAAGAGAGACAATCTTGCAGTTAAAAGGCCAAAATTACCAATGATCTGTTGGACAATAGACTCTGATATTAAAGAACACTGCCTAAGAATATGATTTTGAGGAATAAAAATAAACATGTCCAGTACTGTTGAGTTTACTTACACTGAGTTATTCATGTCCATGTTTTGTAGCTTCATTTCTAAATATTTCTAATAGCATCATAGGCAATATTCATCCTTGTCATATTGACTTGCCGGGACAAGTGAAAACAGTATCTGCTAAGCTTTATTAGGCTATGTTAATTTGGCTGGGCTGTGTAGGATGTGCTTGGAATGTAGCAATTTGTACACTAAGGAAAAAGATGATTTCTTCAAATTAAGTTATGAAATTTGGCAGCATTTCTTAACGCAAAATGTATGCTGAGTTGGATCTAGAACAAAAACATTACTTTTAATTCGAAAAAACGGCTTTGCATTTATCAGAGATGCTCCATACATCTGGTCATCATCAGAAATGATCAGAAAAAAATAATCTGCAAAAGTTATGCCATCAAGTTCCACTGTCTTTTTTTTTATTATTATTTGTGTGATTATTTTTCTTATTTTTGTGATTACTCCGATTCTGCAGGATCGATCACATGCATTAGTGTTACTCTTAGTAACAGTATTTTTCTTTGGCTCAAGTTCTTCCAGAGTGATGGAGCTCTTCCCCCTCCTCCCATATGAAAAAGGGAATTTGAATCTATCTATCCGCGGGATTGCTCCATGCAGAGCTCTTGTTCTTCTCTCTCGCTAGCCGGTAGCTCTTCAGACCTTGATCGCTGATGTCAAGTGAGGCTTTCCGCAGTCATTTCTAGCCTTTGGATCAGATCCAAAAACAAGGCAGTAAATTTCTTAACTACTTACACAGAGCTTTTATATGCGTGATACCTTCTCTTTTTGTGCATTTTGAAAGCTGCCTTTTAAAACCCTGGCCAAAAACGTCTAATTATATTGCCTTGAAAGCCAAGGTCTTATTATGCCCGTGGTGAATTACTGGATGCTGTTCTACCAGATGTGCCTACGCCACTCTCTCCTCCTTTGGAGCCTGCCTTCCTGCACATCTGACAAAAAACTCAGGACCGCAGCCGTTAGTTGGCACTTTGAAATCAAACCATCTTTCATTAGAGTTGGTATTTCTGACCTTTAAGCCCAAAATTCTGAACATGCTCCCTTGGCGGCTTTGGGTTTTATGCTGTGCTTTAGGCAGTAATTTGCTGAACCACTCCTGTACCTTCCAAAAGCCATTTTCCTTTTGTAATTAAAAAAGCCTTCAAAAGAGATAGCTGCAAGGAAAGCGGAGCATACACTGGACTCCTAAGGCTTCTGGCTTTTTTTTGGACTTAGGGAAAGGTTTTGGAAAAACTGTGATTTCTGAGGCTTAAACAGCAGCAGTAAAAAGTAAGATAAAATTTTATGAAAAATTGATATAACTCATGAGAACCATGTACTAAACAAGGAATTATCTTAATAAGGGAAACAATTCCTATGGATAGCAAGACTTGCTGCTCTGTTTAAAGTCCTTGTTACGTACATGTCACCGCATTGCTTAATTTTATTGCTCTTAAATGACAATGGAATAGAGCTTTCTGTGATATCCTGAAGGTCCTACTCAGCAGATGTACTCATGCATAGAATATGTATAACTAGTTTTGCCTTGTGTATGCTTTGCTGCATGAGATAGGGTGGTGTTATTTTACTCAGGGACAAAGTATCTAAGGTTTTTTGAATCCCTTCTTTAATTGTCTTTGAATTAGAAGTGCTACTTCAGATGTGACATCAGGACTGTAATCTCCTCGGGCTGATGATACAGGTATCTGTAGTCAAATTAATCCAGCTCCACAGTTCAATGGAATGAAATCAAGTTGGGTTTTCAAGAAGCTTTTAATTTAGGTCATTTTAAAGTGCTCAAATAGGGCTTTGAAGAGCCAAACCTACAGACGCACAATTGAATGTTCCAATTTTAGTTTAACTAGGGGTGACGCTGTTGTGTTTGCTTTCCTCACAAGATGCGGGAGGATTTTAAACCATTGCTACTTTTGTGAAGAGAGGAAGATAAAGGGTACCCAGGACACCAGCAAGCTGGCAGAAGAGGGAAGTGAACAGGGGTGTGTACAAGGGAATGTAATGTTCAGGGTAAATGTCTTTGTCCTTTTCTCTAAGGATAAGCCCTTCTGGACTTAAAAAGCTCATTTCTGTTTCTTAAGGCAAACCTTTACTCAGATGGCACTGTTATATTTGTTGTGCTTATCTAAATCTTCTATGTCTTCCCCTGTGCAGTCTCCTTGCCATCGAATTTTTATGGACCCCTAAGTAAAAGGGGAAATTAAAAAGCATCTATTTGTTTACTCTAGTCCCGTCATCTGGAATAAATGTCTCAATTTATCCCAAGCCCTAGTTACACTAAGAAAGTTCAGTTAACTGATGGTAAATGAACCTGGGTCATCATTCATTAGTCTCCATAGCTCTGACAAAGCCTTCTGGTCTACCTTTTTTTTCCCCCTCTTTCTTTGATATTTAAATTCTCTTTACTTGGTCAGGATGGGTGTTTTCACTCAGTCCCCCGAGGCCTCTCATGAAAATGAGATGTTGCATCATAGAATATCCTGTTAAGCAAAACTGCCTGAATAAAATTCAGAGCCGTGTTTTATGACAATAGCTGACTGTACCGCCGTAGGGAACACGGGTCCCTCAGGACTTGCACGTTCCTTTACCTTCTCCTTTGATCACGATGAAACAGATGAAAAGTTGCTTTTATTTTTAATTACCCTTCCCTTGTTCTGCTGTAGTTTGAAAGTAGATTTCAGAAAGGCTTTAAGTAAACGATATTAAAAAAACCACAGTGAGGCACTGCCAAATCCATGTCCCACCCATTGCCCGGGGCCGTGTGGAGCATCTGTTCTATTAGTAACAGGAGCAGGAGAGTCCCAGCTCCCAGACCTGCACAGGGTGCTCCCGCAGCAGAGCATCGCTGGAGATCCGGGCTGGAATTCCTTCTCTCTCTTCTTGGTATGTTTTGCCTTTTGGCTCCCAGAAGGCAAGGTCTGCCTCTTCTGTAGGATGATGCCTCCTGCTGTCAAAGCCGTAAGCAGATGAGAACCCCTTCATCCTTAAATGTATTTGCATATCCTGCAGATATGTATAAAAAATTGGAAGGCCCAGGAGTGTGGGAGGAGCATGGAAACCGAAAGCTTGTTATGCTAAGGCTAATTTATGGCTGAGGCAGGGAGTTGTGGCAGCAGGCTGAGGCAGTGGACTTGCTGTCCCAGCTAATGCATTTGCGCCTACAGCTGTTTTGATCTATTCTGTTGCTCCCATCACGATTACAAATGTACCATCCGTTTCTTCACTGCTCCCAGCTTACAATGTAATAGAAAATCTGCCTGAAAGTTGGGAAAGGATAATGAAAAGTGGAGGGATTCTTCTCTCTCCAATTATCCATTTGTTTTTTGGCTTTATGTGTGGGTTTCTTTTTTTCATTCCTGCAGCACTGAGATTTGCAGGCAGTTTCCTCCTCCTTTGATCCTCCTCCAAATGCCAAAAAACCCACAAACCCATACTTTTTAAATGTTTATTTGTAATCCAGTTGTTAGAAATGAATCTATCCATGAAAATCACAAACTGATTTAAAACTCCTGCATTACCTGGCTTATCGGACCTGCTAAGGCTTTAATCTCAAGGTATTTTTCCTCACTTCGGAATTGTGAAATAACCACTGTTGTGGCCAAATACCGCCTATCCCAGCGCTGACACGCAAACCGTACGGATGACGAGCACTGCACAGAATGTACTCTTGTGTTTGGTGTCATCCTCCAGTGTGACACACAGCTCGCCTTTGCTCTGCGCAAAGGAGGTTTCCTTGTAAACTGCAAGAACTTGTGAAAGTGGATTAGCTGAAAGTGAAGCCAGCCCTGGCTTTTATGGGAAAGCAGCTGGAGGACAGTGTTTACCACTTTCTCCAAGTTTGAACTTCACTGTGTAGCTCAGTTTAGCAATGGGACTCACTGAAAACTACTGATTGTAGGAAGAGCTTGTGAATGGGTGGAGGTGGCACCTGGAGTAATGATATAGTAATGATATTACCTGGAGTAATAATATAGCTGCAGCTGTATCCATGTTGGGTTTGGTTGGAGTTTCTTTAGAACTTGACGTTGTAGTTACGGTTTGTTTTGTACGCCTGCACTTTTCCATGGCAGAAAGAGTTTCCTTTTAACAAGGTAAAGGAGACCAATAAAATAGAGTCCTAAACAAGTTCTTTGAACAAGATGAATCTGGATAAAGTTAAAATATTAAGAGCATTAGTCAGATTATATTCTTAATGATGTTTCCAAACATGATCCTTCCTCTTTATGCCCCATAGGAACTGATGCAAAATGCTCTGTACAAAGACCTTAGATTAAATAAAGTTTTTTTATTTAAGGTTCCGAAAGAACTTTACCTAAATAAAATTATTTTTTAGGGCATTGAATGAAATAGAACTCCTGAGCTGTGTTACACAATCCCTTTCCTTGCAGCACCTGTTTGAGGTTGTCCCTTTTGTCATCTCTGTTTCACCTTTTGGCAATCTGTGGCAACTCTGTAGAAGAGTCAGTGGCAGGGCTAGGAGAAGGCTGGAGTTTTCTGTTGCAATTACACTATGCTGCCCTCTAAATGCCAGGGGTACAAGTCTCTAAAATAGTTCTGCCAAGTTTCTACAGTCAAACGTGTGTTTTGATTACAAATGGCCCGGGATTTAATTTTGCCAGCATTTTTTTTTTTACTGTAAATTTCTGAAGCAAATGGAATAATTTAACTGAAATTCGCTTCACGATAGATATATTTATCTTAAACAATTTTAATCGGAAAACTGTCTTCAGTATTTTACGATGAAAACATTAGAAGGTGCAACTCCCTGCTGTGCACTAATGAAAATAGGCAGTAACTCTGCTGTGGTCAGTGAAATTGTTACAAGAGCGTAAAGAGCCTAAGGCCCCATTTTATGGTCTTGTGTCTGTTTAGGAAGCCTGGCGAGTTTGAGGATAGAGTTCTGTCTTGCAGACGTGAAGCCACAAGTCATTATGAGCTTCTTGCTCATTCAGAAACTGCAGTAACTGAGACCTGCTACTTCCAGCGCTGTTTTGCAGACTCTGTGCATTGCAAGAGTTTAACAGAAAGAGAAGATTAAATAAAAGTGGGAACCATACTCTTTACTATTAACTCATCATCTAGAAAATAGCAAAAAATAAATATCCAAAGGCAAAGGAAATGTTGACAAACATCATGGAAAGCTGCAGGGAAGGAAGATGAACATGAAGTAATAATTACTGGCTGGTGTCCTTTCAAGCCAAGAGATTTACTTCTTAATTAGGAAGCTGCCTCTTGGGCTGGGAATAATTAGCAAATTTAAGTGCAAATGAAGGGGGAGGTACTAATCTTTTGTAATTCATTAGCTCATTATTAGGCCTTTTGGAGAACAGCTGAAAATGATAGTAAATTTTTGAGAGCATTTAGTGGGTCATTTTTCTGATCAGCTTTTGGGCAGCTAATTTACCGGTATATGTATGCTGTTTTAACTATTGGTAAACTCCTCAAGGGTTATCAGCCTGATTTGTGACTATAAGTTGGTTGCTCGCCTCTCAGCACAATGCTTGAATAGCGTGGAGCATGCCTGAGGAATTTCCTTAGTCTCCAAAGGTATGAATGTTGACATTGGACCCGCTTTTAGGAAGTGGAATCCCATGGATGTTAATGGAAAAAATATGGAACAAAATTTCTTCTCTTCCTGCAGATGGTCTCTCAACTCTGCTAGAGTGGTGTAGAGCTGATTTGAAAGGGGACTGGGAGGCAGAGGGAAGTCTGTTAGATCCTTTTCAGGTGGCACTGTGACACACTCCTCTTGTTTGCCTGATATCAAGGTAAAGATGCAATGAAAACCATTGGTCTTGAGGTCCACTTGGATAAAATGGAAGTGGCGCTGAGGAATGAATGTTTTGTGTGGTCAGTGGGTAGAAGGCATGAGGGGAATTGAAAACTCTGGAGGATGTTTGCCCTTTTCTTTGTGGAAGGGTTATGCAGCTAATTTTACAGAGTGGATTGAAACTGTCGTGGTTTCATTCATAAGTACTAGAGATGAGTGGGGAAAAAAGAGACAAGGTTGCTGGCTCTTAAAACCACAGGAAAAGATATGTTCTCTTAGGCTGATTTAACCCTGTTGAGACCAGCAGGGGTGTCACTAGTGTAACTGATGGCATTTGGATCTAGTAAGCAGATTAATGGCAGGATGTGACATTGGATCAATCATACAACTTTTAGAAGCGCCTGTGGTTGGTTGGTTATCTTGGCTTTTCTAGCCAGCCCACACTTCCCAGATAATTTTTAGCTGTGTTTGCAATGCGCTCAGTTTAGCTTGGCTAGTGAGAATGCTTCTGTTGGCTGTGCCTCCATGAAGAGAGGTCTGCTTGGTCATACGTGAACTCCAGATCACATCCATGTGTGACCTGTTAGAGCTTATGTCAAGGTATGCTTTCTATCATCTCTAAGACCAAGTGCAATGTGCCACAGAAACTGCACCTTCTGAGCTCTTTTTCATGGTCTAATTTCACTTGCTAATTGATTTTTTTGTTTATGTCCCTTTGGGACAGTGAATCCATTGAAAATCTTTGTTGTTTATTATAAGTATCGGAGTTTGGATCATTTACTGCTATTTTAGTCTTAAAATGAAACCCATCAAACACATCATCTTATCAGAAATGGGCCGAGATCTGGTCAGGACTTGACACACTGTCGCAAACGAGCATTTCCAGTATGTTTCAGTTTTAAAAAATGAAATGCTTTTGAAGTGCAGCATTATGATGTGGCTTTCTCATTACTGTTCAACTGTGGCCCAAGCTTGCATCTCTCAGTGTATCAAAATGGTTTATAAAATAGTATATAGGCTTTCCATTTTCTCTTAAATGGTGCTGAGAAACTCTTGAGAGCTAGCAAAACAGCATTAAAAAGTGACCAGGGGCTGGCCGTGTAACACGCACAACTGTTCCAGCTCAGCAAAAGCAATATATAAAATGAAGAGTGTGATAATTTATTTCGGATGAGACTTAGGGACAGCCTTCCTGAGGAGCAGTCGCACTAACAGCGTAAAAAGAAAATGTAGTTTTGTCAGTATGAAGATATTTAATGAATATAAAAGTGTTTGTGAAGTACGTGTGTCAGAATTGTGATGTAAGAGCATATTATACATGTTACTATATACCTATAGTACAGCAAGCAAGCGGCATTGTAAATTCTAGGGCACGTACAATGAATTATCCCAGTGACCTACATAATTTTCTCTCAGAATGCTTCTTTCCTCATATTTTTTCAAACAGTCTGTAGTAAATCTTCCATGTGTGTTCACTGAGATTTAGCCTTAAATCCTCACACTATTTACCCCTTAAGGTTGAAAGCTTGAATTTAAGATAAGCTGCCATAGAAAAATGTGTGTTTCACTTCCAGACAAGCAAGCTGCTCCTAACGCTTACCTAACTTCATGGGGAAGAATGTGGGAGATGTGATACTTCGCCGTTTAGTCTCCATGAAACATATATACTTGGTGCTATGAACAGGATGTTTCATGTTCGCATTCCTTGTGGTTTGTTGTGCCTCAGCAGATGTATTTGATGGAGTTATTTGTACCATAACCTTGTCAACAAGCCAGTGATAACTAATCAAAATTGCAACGCAAATGGGTGTTGTGAAACAAGCTCATCGTGTCATGCTAGTATTATTGGCTTATAATTAAATATTCTTTTAAAGTATGTGGTTTGCGTGGGGTAAGAGGGGTCATAGACAGGAGCCAATTTCATGTGCATAAGATATTCCAGTACTTGAGAAAAGCATTAAGGAAAAAATATGCTTAAACTGTCATTGTTTGGTTGCAAAACAAATGGAAAAATTAAGAATTCTCTGCTTTTCTGGCACAGTGTGAAATTCGCTAATCCCTTTGAAGAACTCAAAACCCCCATGTATCATTGCAGTCTAAATAGATATCATTATAGATACCATTACTGTTAACAGTTATTCTGCAGAGAATTTCGGCAGAACCTGGTGTAGGAGAGGTCTTGCATGTCAAAGTACAAATGCTTCTGTGGCTTCATGATATCGTCTGTAACCTTTGATCCAGACGGCTCTTGGGCTGAACACCAAGGCTTCTGCTCTCATTTGCTGTGTTTAAATCCTTCTGGAAATGTGTTGCGGTAAAGCCAACTTAGAGGGCTCTTGCTCGATCCATCTCTCCCACCCCTAATTACAACATCAGGGCCAGAGGAGGCTACAAAGATGAGCAGTGGGCTGGAGCACCTCCCATACGAGGACAGGCTGAGAGAGTTGAGGTTGTTCAGCCTGGGGAAGAGAAGGCTCTGAGGAGACCTTAGAGTGACATTCCAGTACCTGAAGGGGCTACAAGAAAGCTGACGAGGAGCTTTTACAAAGGATTGTAGTGATAGGACAAGGGGCACTGGGTATAAACTGGAGAGGGGCAGATTTAGACTAGATGTAAGGAGGAATTTCTTCACGATGAGAGTGGTGAGACAATGGCACAGGTTGCCCAGGGCAGTGGTGGCTGCCCCATCCCTGGAAGTGTTCAAGGCCAGGTTGAATGGGGCTTTGAGCAATCTGATCCAGTGGGATGTCCCTGCCCATGGCAGGGGGGTTGGAACTGGATGATCTTTAAGGTCCCTTCCCACCCAAACTATTCTATGAAAAAAAATAATATTTTTTTTTTTAGTTATTCACATTCTCATTTTGGTTTTTGACCCTGAGCAGGCTTTCTATGTTGTATTTTCAAGTTGCTTACGTATTGTGAATGCTTCTTTGTTTTTTTCTTGAAAGCCCACTGTATGAATATAATCACATACATTTAAAGACAGGAACTGAAACTCGATCCTATGAGGCTTCTGATAAAACCAAGAGAGTAAACATGCAGTTGCTTACAGTTAAGAAGACAATAGATTTCAAATACTTCAATAATCAAGAATTGACTTTAGGTCAGGGAGTCTATTAGGTTCCTTCAGAACCATATCCTCATCCCACCGGGAACAGGAGGAGCAAGCACGCTGATTGATCCTCAGTTCCTCAAAATACAGATGTAATTTGAATAATCAGTAGGGGTTACAGCAGAGTTCCTTCAACGTGGTCTCCAGGGTGTGCTCCCACCACAGGCTGCCCAAACTCATCTTGGGCTCAGTGTGGCTCAGTGCTCAACCCTACAGGCAAGGTCCTTGCAGTGGGAACTTCTACCTGACATAATGATCTTTCAAGCATCCCAGAGCTGTGCTTTTCAAGAGCCCATCAATGGACAGTGGCATTTCTCAGCTTGCCAGCAAATATTTGGGAGGTGGTAGGATTTTTCCCTGAGTTCTCGCTTGTTTGTTGTGGATGGACAATACACAAAGCGTTCCACCATAATATGTTGTTAAAACATATTGTTTTTCAATGGCAGATTGGATGAGGCTTTGAGCAACCTGATCCACTGGAAAGTGTCCCTGCCTATGGCAGGGGGCGTTGGAACTGAATGAGTTTTAAGGTCCCTTCCAGCTCAAAGCATTCTGTAATTCTGTGAAATATTTTATGGGGTAAAGAAAACTATCTGCTTTTTCGGTGTTTCAGCTCATGTTATGAGCTCAAGGTGAGAATCTAGTCTGACACAATTTTGATTGCCTTCAAGATCTGGGGTTTGGGAATCTGGGATTTTGATCTGTCCTGGTTTAAGTCTAAGATTTCCTTGTAATATTTGAACTGCTTGAAAATAGTGGTATGTTAAGCAGCAAAACCTGACTTAACGGTAGAAGGAAGGAATGATTTTGTACTTGGATCTATCCATAAATGAGACCTAGAAAGAGCATGTTTTATTTCTTAAATGCTAATAAGTATCACCATTATAAAATGCATGTGGAGTGGCTAGAGAGGAGCTGTGGGTAATTCAGAGCTAGGCTGTGGTTTTGGGAATGCAGTGCAAAAGTACTCCTCTCTCTGCAGTGCATCATCCAATGGGATCTGTAACATGTTTTGAAGAGCTTCATGAAGATACCAAAAGCAGCAAACCTGTAGCAGGGAGGTTACTTGTGTCCCCTGACTCCTTGTTTCCCTGGAAATTTGTTAGATGCATGTGTTGGAACATATATTGATAATAATGGTGAAACAAAAATTAATGACCACCTCAGCCTTCACCAAACACTGAAATAAGTATTCTGTGCTTTCCACAGTCCTTTACTTGTTGGAATTGATTTTCTGCTGGAGCCAGCTTGCTGTGTAGCGTTGGAATGAATTCGCATAGTTTTACAAATTGGCTGGATTAGGAGGCCCAGCTTTACACGTCAGGGGTTGTTGTCAGATTCTCCAGATAAATGGGGTACTGCCATCTCAGGTTTTTGACTGATTCCCAAGGCACAGGTGTGTATGGGGTTTTTTTCCTTATTTTTTCTCTTTCTTTTTTTTTTTCCACTTACACACACATATGTAAATGACTAGAAAGTGTCAGGGATCATAAGTCATATCTGGCCCCTCTGGACAGATGTCTAGAGTGCTTTGAATGCAACACGTGCAGCTACTAAGAGCTTCTAAGTGATGACATGCTGACACTTAAACCAAAGCAGTAACTCATAGGAATGTCAGTGCTGACGTATGTGGAAGATGGATGGGAGAACTCCTCTTCCTTCGGTACCTTCAGAAAGGAACACCAGAAGGTCTCCTTTCCTTATCCTTTCTTATCCAGTAACTCCATGAACTTGACTTTCTCCTCAGGAGGACCAATCAGGCTTTTCTCTATATAAAAGATGATATTTTGTGTGGCTTTTCCTGGTGAGCTGCAGGTGGGATGTAAATTTTATGCATGTTTTAAAGAGCTGCTTGTAGTCCATGGTTCCATCATGGGTTTCTTGAGTCTAGGCTGTCTGGTCAGCAAGAGGGCACTGATGTCTTTTCAAACACATGGTGTTTAAAATGAGGGGGGAGAAAGAAAAAAGCGCTTTTGTTTTAGTAGAATATATAGAATGAAAAAGTCTGATGTGAGCACAGGGGCCATGCAGAGTTGTCTTCTGCCAAGTCACTGTGTGTCAAGAGAAGGAGGCAATTAAGATAAGTGATGTCAGAGCAACGTGATGTGACCTGGATCTGAAAAAAAAAATAAAAATAAGAAAAAAAGAAGTGCTACCTCACAGCTGGAATGTTTCCTCAGACGGCTACCTTGAAACATCTGAGGGAATTTCCCAGCAGCGTTTGTGAATGTGTCCAGACGTGGCTGGAGGCAGCGGAGGCCTGAATGCAATGCTGGAGGAGGCATGTCAGCGCTTGTGAAAGTAAGCGACGGGCTAAGAGATTGCCAGGTCACAAGCCAAAAACAAATTCAGGGAGATGGGTAGGGTCAGTTCCCAGAGCTGTGTGCGAAACGTAGCCGGGGAGTGTACTGCTGATTTTTCCAAGAACAATTGTGGATCAGTTTTGTAACACTGAATGTTTGAAGCCTTTTGTCTTCAAATTCCTTTTTTCTTTATTTGCTGCAAATAAGTTTTGTATATGCCAAGACTGTCAGATAAATGCCTGCTTGATTCAGCTAAATGTTTATTTTAGCCGACTTCTATGCCATTTTGATCAAATGAGTGCGTATTGCCATTCATGTTCTCAAATTGAGATGATTGTGAAATCCAACTTAACTCAGTCCATGAATAGGTTTTTAGGACAGAGAATCTTCTTTATATTTTTTGTAAAATGATCTGTAGGTTTTCAACATTGTATAAAAGCTATTAATAATTCAGGGAAGCTTTTGAAAATAAGTTCTGAATCAAATGTAAACAAGCTGAATACCAATTTCCTACAGCAGCTCTTACTATTTCTACGTTCCCATCCAATACACAGCCTTAAAATATGCAATGATTTCATATAAACAGGCATGAGTAAATGGAAGCTGGACACAAGAAACACCATGAATTTCAGAGTTTATGTGAATTTATTTTGTAACTTGGTTCAGTGTGCAGAGTGAAAAAGATGCTTCAGTTGTACTCTGAGCCGTGGAAGGCAGCGGAGGGAAGCTTTGAGCTAAATCCAACTTGGAGTCCTCTTGAATTCAATTTAGGTGGATTGCCCTCGAGTCAAAGGTATGATTGCAGTTTGTGTAGAGTACATGTACTGGCTTTAAAATAACTGAGTTGAGTATTGGTAACAGCATTGCCGAGGCAGCAGGAGCTTGATGCAGAGGCTACAACCCCCAACCAACCTGTGACTGCAGCCCCCGTCACTCAGGGCCATAAGCCTGAGCTGAGCTTCACCGTAAAAGGAATACCCAAAGAGCCCGTTTTAAACTTGCTCAGTCTTAGCCTGCATGAGCTGTAGGTGCAATGTTAGGAAGCAGACAGACAATCCATAGAGTGTAGAGAGGGATTCATGCACTGAATCCTATTGCTCAGAAAATGAGATTTGGTTAAAAATCCTCAGATTTGTTGCTTAATTTCTCATCATGTTTGGGTTTGTATCTGCTGCCTCCTCTGAGCTTATAATACTGCATTAAGGTTCAAACATTTCTTTGCAACCACAACAGCTAGAGCTGTTTTGTTTTAAATGCAGGGAGAGAATCACAGGGAGTTATGCTCCTGCCAGAGTAGGCTTTAAAAAAAAATAACCCTGCTGGTATCATAACAGCAGTGATAAAATTGTGAAATGAGTTCTTTCCTCTAAGTATGAATTGCGTGATCTTTACAGGAGTAGAAAAAAGACTTTACTGGGATAGAAGAGGCTGTGGTTGTGTAGGATAAACCACCAGTTTTTCTGTCTATCACTTCGTCAACTATAGTGTTCTCTCTCCTTGAATTATAACTTGCAAATCCTGTGTTCAGATTGGAGCTTAACCTTGAATGGAGACTAAGCAAGTAGATGGGATCTTTGCAGCAAGTTTGCAGGAGGTGTGGTACGGAATATCACGTAATATTAAATAAAGCCATGAAATGCAGCGCTAGTACAGAACTTGGCATGTGGAAAGGAACAGCTAGGGAGTTGTACTGGTAATATGCAGCATTTCCACCAAACTCTTCCTCATGAGCCTCTGGGAGGTTGGACTGTTTGTATGGCAGTATGGGAACCAAGTGAAACTGTGTTCTTGGACGCTGGGAGTGGGATGTGGGCTACAACGTACCCATCTCTGTTTAGGACAGTTGAGGAATGCTGCAAAGGGCAGAACAATTCCAAGGGAGGGGAGGTGGAAAGAGGTAGCGAGATATTGAGGTCTGTAAAATCACGGGTGGTCAGGAGAAGGTAAACAGGTAATCGCTATCCCATGTCCGTTCCTGTATAACAACTAAGGGACATCAAATAAAACATACAGAAACCGGTTTCAGACAAACACAAGGAAGCCAATACAGAGCACTATAAAGCGATGGAACTACTTGATGAGTTGACACTGTGGGTGTTAGTGTTGTGTGAGTTCAAAGAGTCATCAGAGAATCACAGAAGAAAAATTGATTAGGGTCTGGGATGTATCCAGTGCCCAGCACTGCTTCAGGAAATCCCTGCCTAGCAGTTTGCTGGAAGTAAGAGGGGTATTCTGGAGAACACTGCTCTTGCTTGCCTTACTCTTATATCGTTTTTTTAAGAAGCAATTATAGGATAACTTCAGAAAGAGGATATTGAGCTTTTCTTTCTGAGTCCAACTACTGAGAGTATTTGTTTTTAGGTTATTGTGACTAGGAACCCTCGGGGCTCACGGACACTGCTGTCATATCTTTCTCTAGCATCCTCTGTGTACTCCGTCTGTCTCTGGCCCAGTAAGCACAGGCATTTGATCTTACTCATCATATATGATTTTAAAAAATAACGTACTTCTCCACAGTCCCATCAACACACCCGGTTACTGCTGTTAGGAGCGGCTTGAAACTTTGCTGCTAATGCAGTTCTCAGCAGCTTTCCTGTGTTATATTGTCCCAATATCCCATCACTCTCCATGTGTTAAGCTTCCTCAGTTTCTTAAGCTACTTCTTCCATCTTCTGTTAGTTGGCATCAAAGCTTTTTAGACTTTGGAGGAAATGTTTTCTTTTGCTAATTCACCATTTGCTTTAGCAGTGTGGGGCTTGTGTTTGTTGTGATATTTTTAAGATATTTTCTTGACATCACGACTGATTTGCAAGACATTGAGAAGACACAAAAATACCCAAGGTGAGAAGGTTGAAGTTTGGTTTAATTTCTTGGCAATGTGCAGATTTATGTCCCTGGTCTCTCTAGTTAACAGTGCAAAATATCAGCCTGTTCCCAAAGTATCAACATTCTTGGGTCTTTTTCTGGTTGAAAATCTGTTTCTCACCATCCATGTCATTGGGACGGGGCAGGAAGTGACTACGTAGGCTGCTCCATCCCATGCTTTTATTGCTGTTCTGACAAATGGGTGCTCAGAGACCCCTTGCTACTGGGATATTTTGCTTATTCATGAAATTTCATCAGTGCCATTTTCTGAAGAAATTTCTTGGTCTACGTGCAGTGTTGTACCCAGAGGCATGCATTTGGCAGGCCTGATAAGAAGTCTGAGTATTGAGGATTGTTATGTCTTTCTCACCAATATGTCTAAATTATGCTTCATAATTAACTCTGGCAATCTCTCTTGTCCAAGCAAAATTCATCATTTTGTGATTCTCTGGGGCTTTTGCCAGCTTTCCCGAGAGGACTGTTTGCACTGTGGGTGAGGAGATTGCAAGGCCAGCTGAAACAGCCAGCAGATGATTCCTCTGGTTAGCGTATAGTGAGTGTGATGCCCATTCTTGCTGAGAGCGTGCCTTTTCCTTTCTGGCAGTGGGGCAGTCATCAAGGAGTCTCTTTTTGTAGTAAATAGCTCTTGGCCTCAGTGGGAAATGAAGCCATGGGGTTTTTCTAATCTTACCTGTTTTTTGTGGGTGTAGTTGCTGTGTGTTCGTCTTCTGGGTAGGATTAATTTATGATGAACAAATGCCTGTTCCGGATGAACATATTCTACAGGGCTTAATGAGCTTTAATTATGTGCATCAACTTTGTAGCATTAGTTGATGCATTTACCTCTTCTTATTCTGTGCACCCTTCTCGGTTTCGATTCGGATGCCTCCTTATCTGGTAGGAAGCATGCTGAGCTATGACTTTTTCCCAAACTGCTCCAAGCAGCTGAAACATCTTGCACATAAATTTTCCTCAAACGCATGTTTCGAGATCTCCTTTCATGATTGGTGTCCAAAGCCCTGTTTGCAAACCATCTGCAGCAATGTCTAAATGGTGCAGTGGAGTGGTCCTCTTGCACCTCATCCACACTGCCCATGGTTCACTGTCCCCCTTCTATTTGACAGTTGAGGCTCAGAGCCTGGCTCACCCAGGAGATGGAGACATGGCTTAATCCCAGATCTTAGAATCACAGAAACGTAGAATGGTTTGGGTCAAAAGGGACCTTAAAGATCATCCAGTTCCAACCCAGTTGTCCTAACCCAATAGTTCCAAATCAGAGCATAGAATTTTACTTTTTTAATAAAAATCTGATTTACAATAAATGCTGTTGGATTATGGCTGTCAATAGGGTCATGTCCACCTCTGACCTCTCGGCTCTTGTGATCTCAGGTGAAAGGCTTCTCTGGGTTAGAAGCCTTCCTCACCTGCCTCTTCAGGTAGTGCAAAACTCATTGCCAGAGAGGAGATAGGAATTTCATCTCCAATGTGTGAAACTTTCCAGGGAGACTCGTTTTGTATTGTTAATAATGAAAATTGAATGTTATTAATAGATGGCCTTTTGCAGTGTGTCTGTGTGAACAAATAAGCTGTATAATGTAATATTGCCCAGAGCAGATGTGTGTTGGAGAGAGAACAATGACAGTGGAGGGTACAGACCTGGAGCTGTGCGTTACAGGGCTGATACATCCCAGGAGCTGGAGTATGTTTTGCACATATGGGATCCCCCATTGTGGTTTCAATTTGCATGGTAATATTATTTTTTTTAATATATATTCTTTTCTTTTCTCCTTTTGCTTTCCATCACTATATTTAAAAGTTCCTGGAAGAAGACAAACCATTTTCTTTGGAGCCAACAGCAATACCACATTTTTTTTGCTTTTGGCAATCTGCTAGTGCTTGGATTTCGATTTCCTTTACCTACTAGATATATTTATGCATGTAGATATTAAAATAACACAAAATGTATTTTGTCTGTTTCTGTTCATCTTTAAAACAAGGTGCAGCTGTTGACCCTTACATGAGTGTTCACTTGCCGTGGTTCATTCTTGCTCAATGTGTTTTATTGCTGCACCCGGGCAATGATTGCTGAGAACAGTGCGATGGGCTTTGTTCTCTTTCCCTTAAAAAAATAAGAATTATAAGAAATAATTACAGGTTTACATGTGGTGAGGAAGAAATATTTATTTATGTTCTTGGCTTGGTCATTTTTCATCACCTTACATTCCCTGTGATATAAATCTTTTGTTTCTAAAAAATGTGACACTTGTGACAGCTCAGTTAAAAACCACGTTCTCCTCCTTGCTTGTCAAAGCTTTTCTCTTGGACCTTTTTGCTCCTTACTGTAGGTTCTGCTTTCTCTCCGATTCTGCCTTTCCCGTTTTTTTCTTTCCTTCCTGTTGAGTGTTTTGAGTCATGGGCCTTCCCATTCCATCTTCCTTCCTGCATACAGCAAGTAGAGGATTTATCTTAAGCATTTTTCAGCGGCAGGTCGACAGAGAATCCCAAGAGAATGTTTTCTGGGATGTTAGGCTGGCACAGAGCAGCAGGGACTAGGTCAGCTACTTCTGGAGCCTGTTTTCCTTTTGCTCCACTGACTGCCTCTGCAGCCTCCCCTTGTTCAAGAGGTTCAAAATCCTTTGGCAGCTCGGAGCATGTGTTGTATTCGGGTCATACTGTGCTGCCCTTGAGAGGTCACCATCCAGGATTTTGAGTCATCGGATTACTCCTCAGTACGTTAGTCATGTTTCTTGGATGCAAACTAGAGGCTGAGGCTGCATAGAGTCAGGGCGGTGACGTAGCAGAGGGAACACAGATGGAGAGTCATTAGGGTTACTTGGAAGTTTTTCATCTATTCTCCCTCTGAGAAGAACACTTTTTCCCCACCACAAACCATATATTTGCTCAGAAACGTCTATGTAAAACTTAGATTTTCCTTAAAAAGCAGCAACTTTTTTGAGATTTGTAGAGAACTCAAAAATTGAGCGTTTTTTTATTTAATTAAGAACAGAGGGAATTTATTTATGCGGACATATTTCTCAGAAAGTGGATGGGAGGCCCTTTCCAGCCTTTCCAAGAGCCACCCTTTCTCCCTACTCTCCCCTCCTCAGTTTCTGCATTGCATATGCACAGAAGCACCGAGCATAGCAACGTCACTTATCTCTAGGCTATGAGCACAGGCTTCTCCCTCTGTCCTGGTGACCTGGAGGGACAGAAGTCGCTTTGAGGTACATCACCACCTGTCCTGGGTCGCCTTGTTTATTCTTAGGGAGTGAAGAATCATGTTTCTTTTCCTGCTTTTTTTTTGTTAGTGGTTT
The DNA here is from genome assembly GCF_017976375.1 of Cuculus canorus. Lineage (NCBI taxonomy): Eukaryota > Metazoa > Chordata > Aves > Cuculiformes > Cuculidae > Cuculus > Cuculus canorus. The sequence continues at coordinate 15,336,825 of NC_071414.1, forward strand.
GCTTAAACCACTAACAAACCATTGACAATCTGGCTAAGATTCTGGAAAAGAATCAAAATATTAGATTTGCATTGTGGTTCTCCTTCCCTCGGTGCTGCCTGATATGTGGGATTCCAGTGTGCCTGGAGCAGCAGCAGCTTCCCAGCAGAGCAGAAGCTTCTCTGCTCACATGCAGAGAAGGTCCTGTCCTCGGGTGCAGTACTGTATTTTCCTCTCAGGGCTGGGACTATAGTGATGCTCTGTAATGTGCTGATTTGCAATTCCCTGACATATGCTAGTTACAATGATACATGAGGTTTTGGGAAAACAGCCCTCCTAATATACATGGGAGATAACACAGCAGATGACTGTTATGAGAGAGATCTGAGACATCTTATTTAACTTAATATCAAACCAAATGGAGAAACTTTGCAGCAATGACTGCCAGATTATCCTCTGAGGACCACAGCCTGACTATTTGGCTGCCAATAAAACTACATATTTTTGTATTTACTAATGGGGGAGAAGTGAACTCTTTATGGTGAGTAATACAGATAGCGGCAGCTCCAGTTTCTCTTCATTCATCACTATTACTGCTTTCCCCAAGCAAAGGTCGGTGGATATATTTGGTTTGTTTGCCTCCATTGTAGGATTTACGTTCATGAGTCACCAGAGGGTCTGTGATTGCATCCTGGCAGGGTGAATGGAGAGAGTTGCTCTTTCAGGACTTCTTCCCAGCTCTTGTTGGAGGATAGACCCAGGTGGTGGTTCAGTGCAAGGGGAAGGTCAGGATGTGGAAAGTTTAGTTCCTTAGCCCATGACTCATCTTACCTTAGAGATATTCTTTCACGTGACAAGGGAAAAGGTCTATGATCAGGGCTCGATCCTGAGGCAGACAACCGCCAGGAGAGAAGCAACATCTTTTAAGTCTGCCGGTGATTGTCTTGAAGTAGGTCAGTAGGTCATGCCCAGATATCTTTAGTTTCTTTTGAAGGATAGTGCTTGTAACCCAGATGTTGATATATCTTATAGACCACAGGTAAGATAACGCTTCCTGCCTTTATGTAAAACAGGAATTTCAGATGGAGAACGTTTGGTTGTAATGACCGATCCTTGTGTGCTTTCCTTCAGGGTTTGGTAACATTCAGTTTATTTTAATGAATATGGTATTGAACTTTTCACAGTAGGGTTTAGTGAGCAGATTGGAAATTCTGAAAAAGATATTAGAACTGGGTTAATAATTCATAGAGAGTAATTTATTTTATGAATGTCACCTTTTTCTATTTTGAATTGCCTGGGAATAAAGCATGACTTGCTTGAATTCAGTTGTTAATTAAAATCATGCACCAAATAATTTCTGTCAGCAATCTCCTTACTTTGTAGCTCATTCACAAGTGATTTGTTGAGAGCAGTTGATGTTCAGAAGCTCAGCTGTTACACTGGACACAGATATTTATTTTTCCGTTTTTTTCTTTTTTTTTTTTATTACAATATCGTGACTTGCTGATTTTTGCTTTGGAGGAGTTGACTAAGATTCCAGAGTTTTCTGATTTATGAGTGGATGAGAATATTGCAATATTTGCCAGAATTTCCAGTTCTGGCCAGCTGTTCTGCCAAAACAGTATTTCATTAGAAGGTAGATGAAGCAATTATATTAACAAATATAAACTGTCACATTTTTTCCTGTCTTCTACCTACTCTAAAACTTAACTTCTGACTTTTCTAGTAACCGGTGTACGCAGGCTGTTTCCACCACGGCAATGTTACTAGACTCTAGTGTTGATTTTTTTTCAGGTGTAAGTTTGCAGAGTGAGTGAAGAGGAACTGTGACTGTTTTTTTTTTCCTTCATTTTGCTCTTCCTAATAATGGGTCAGAACAGCCCCATGTCAGGCCCAGAGATTATCAAATTTTGTATAAGTAGATCGCTGATTTGTGTTTATTTTGTTTTGTTTTGATTTTTTTTTTAACAAAGTTGACCCCATTGCACAGTAGCAAGAATTAGTTACATTCAAATATCTTTTCTGTAATTTTCACTAAGCTTATCAGCTAATGAGAGCCATGCATCTTTGAACCTCTTCAAAACTGGAAGCTAAAGTAATACTTCCAAACACACTGATCTCTAGAAATTGCTGCAATCTTTCTTTTGCACATAGTAATGGGCTTTATTAATGTACCAGATTGCAATACACGAAATTAAAGGCATTAGACATGTATACTGCTGCTTATTTGACAAGGTGCTGCGTATTGCTTACACCAGCTTTGCTGGCTGTAGTTGCTGTGGTTGCACGCTCTGCCTGACCTTGTGCTGAGGTTGGGAACTCCAGCGAGCTGGGAAGCTACGCTGACCGTACGAAACGCCTCGTTTTGTCACCTCTCTTTCTAGTCCATCTCAGTGACCAAGGTGTCTTTTATAAATGCAATTTAAAATCCCATAAGAACTTCAAAAAAATGCATTGAATTTATCCCAACTGTATTTTATGCTGTTGGATGAGCACTGGATGTGCAACTTCAGGAAAGCAGAGACTGGCAGCCCACGCTCCCGGACTCTGCTGCTGCCCTGCCAGGTAGATGCTTCTTAAAATAGCATTGCCCACAGGGATATTTGAATTGATAACTGGCAATCTGTTGTAACCGGTATTGCGTTTTCATCATTCCTTGCATGGTTTTGCCCTCGGCCTGACATGTGCCTCCCATATGGAGTCAGCCTTCGGGGCTCTGCGCCCTGGACTGTGTATATTATGGCTGGACTTGATCTTAAAGGTCTTTCCCAATGTTAAAGATTCTATGGTTCTATGATTCTACATGCAAACTGCAACAGGCGGGATGCTGGTGCCTGAGCTGCGGTGTCCTGGGCTGCGTAGCAGCGCGTAGCTGAGCGATGCGCTCTCTGCAATTAGGACTGACTTACGTGAGCTCAGGTTCTCCAGCTGCTGAGTAGCGACAGATCATAATTCTTTCTGATTACCTGATGTTTACCCTACTCCTCGTTTGTTTTTGTATCTAGTCCTTGCGTGCAGGATTATCGTTTGATTGTAAGGAATTTGTGGGTGGCGTATTTATGCAATGCCTGACTCTTTACTCCTGAGCTTCTTCAGCGAAAAGAAATGATAATAATGCATGTTCAATCTTTGTTCTCCATTTTCTACTGCAACAGAGCTGGAGCATTATCTATTTAGTGTTTGCTCATTTGCTTTGCAGAATTCTTACTGCTTTTATTCAGTTTATGTAGGTGTCTAATATTGCTTTTAACTGTAGATTGCAATATGAAGGTTTTCACAGAGTAAACATACTCAAATCTGTACAGAAGATTCTTAGTTAATAATAGAGGAGACTAACATAACCTGTTTTAATTTGACATTACACATCCTTAAATAGGGTGTGGAGGCACACTGTGGTGTGGAAATGCAAGAAAAATCATATTCATGGTTTTTTTTCAGTATGCAGTTCCTTCTGCTTGGGTCAAAGGAAGGGGGAAGAACAAATTCCAGTAAACCTATGTGTATTATTAATGTGCATTAGCTCACTCAAGAGGACTTCAATCTTTTCTGTATTGCTCAACTAAGAAGATGCAAAACAGATCTGTGGAGCAGAAATGGAAAAAATGCATCCAAATAACTCACTCTTCTGTGGAGTAGCAGAGTGGGATCGGACACCCTCAGGTGTGTACTGCATGAAGGGATGTGCTTTATTAAGCACAGTGTCAATGGTCCTTTCTTCAGCCATGTGTTTTGATATTAAGAATGTTGGCTACTCCGATTCAGGCATTTCCAGCAAAAATTAAGGGTGTTGTTAATCCTTTCCTTGCTATGAAGAGTGGCAGATTTAGCATCGCTGGTGAGTGAGACAGGAGTCACTGGAGGAAAAGGTGACAGGTGGAGGAATCTCTTTCTAGGCTTCTCTTCGCATGTTTTCCATGCGAATTCAATGGTTTTAAAACAATTGTAGTCACATTAGTTAGTGTGGTATTATGGTCTGTGCTGATCTGTGTATGTGTTTGCACTGCAGGGTTGGTCTGTGCTACTGATATTCTAATTTAATGATTTATGTTTTTTCAGTTGAATTCACAGGGGGCTCCTGATACCAGGCCTTGGCTGTCACTTTAGGAGAACACGCGCGTGCCAGATATCCGGCTATCCTTTGCATGTGTGCTTCACAGAGGAAAGATTAGGCCCAGGTTTAAAAAGCAAGTTTACTTACTCTTTCATGTATGCAAATATTTATTTGTGTTTCAGCTCTTTTTTTCATGAGGTGTAGTTAAGAACCCCTACGTGTTAATTTTAGCCGTAAATAAAATTTGTACAAGTACTGAACAGAAATGTACAAGTGCCCAAGTTTACCTTGGCAGAGCACAAAGAGGAATTTTAGAGTAAATGGGTCTTTCAGCAGTTTTTCCCCTATGAATCACTTATAAAATAGGAAAACCCTGTGTTTGCACACATCTTTCACTTGTGCCAAAGTGTCTTGATTGCTGCAGGGTCACATTCAAGCTTTGGGGAAGAATAGAGTCCCAAAGACCAATTGCTGCTTCCTGAATTTTGTAATTGTTGAGGTTCTGCATTTCTGGTCTTATGACTGTTCAGGCACAGGAGCTGAGCACCGAGAGCTTTGGCCACGGTGAATGACTTTGCTTTCTGAAAGGAAGCCTTAGGAGACTTGTATGGTGTCATTTCGTTTTTCCCGTGAGACAGAAGAAGTAAAAAAGGATGGCGCAGAAGCTGAAGAAATGTTTGTTTTTAAATTGATTCCTTTCCAAGGAAGTCAAAAAGGAAGGAAATTTGAATAGCTGCTGAAAGGAGAGTTCTGTTATCTACTTCTGTAACCCTTATTTTCCAAGGTTTGGCCAATATTTATACACCTTTCTGCTGAGCTGTGGTTTTGGCACCAAAATATCGGTTGTGACTTGTGTAATCATGTGGTTCAGATCAGTAGCTGCCTACGAGAAAGCTGAAGTTATTCTTATTTTAAAAATGCAACCAATTTTGAGGGATTATACTAAATTTTAAAAATCTCTGCAAGATGTGGGAAAACCTCAACATTTCATTCATTCTTGAGAGATACATAAAGGGACTTGGAGAGAGTCAAATAATAGAAAGAAAGTTTTCAGTTCCTGTGAGATTGAACTCGAATTACTTTTACTTTTCTTCAATAAACTATAAAAATTCAGTGGAAACTCTGTAAGGAAACCCTTAAAAAAATGTCATAGAAAAATGTGGACTCTAACTACTCTGTTTTCTTTTCTTTTCTTCCTCTTCTTTGCCCAAGGTAGGAAGTAGTATCAAAGATCATTTCTATTAGAGCTGTGGGTAAGAACTGTTACTGTAGTAACTTGCTTTAGAAATAGAACACACTTGTGACTGTAGACATTAGTGAGCAGATGAACAAGTTCGTTCATGCTAAAATCATTTGGTTCCCATAAGCATCCTGATGCCTTTCTAATCAAGGATATGTTAGTACATTTAAAATTTTGTCTGTATTAGCGTTAGCTGATAAGGAAAAGGCATCTTGAATGGAGTACCTTGAGGATCACAAGCCCAATATAAAACCAGGAGAAGACAGAGCTCTGTGAGCATACAGGTGTTTTAATAATCTCTCTCTTCATGTGCTATGTTTTTTCCCAGTGCAAGTCCTCAGGGCTAATTAACCTTCTTTATACTTCCTTTCTTCCTCCTCTTGAGATTATCCCCACAGATTGAAAAATGACATCTCCTTTTCATGGTAATTTAACATACTTCTAAATGGGTATTAGCCCAAATGGAAACCAAAAATGGGTATCTGAAAATTCCTTAATGAATTGAAGTAGGCTGAAGTACTTCCCTTTGAAGTACGGTCCTTCTGAAATGGGCTGGTGATTTAGTGGAGAAGGAGGAAAGGCTGACGGTCCACAGCGAGAGGAAGGCAGGCATCACATCTGAGGGCTCGAAGTGTTGCCATATAATTTTAAGCCTTTGTAGGAAGGGAAAGTGGGAGTGACCTGAAGTGTTCTCATATCCCAGACCTCTTTCAAGTGCGTGTCTGGTTGCTGAGGTGATGAGTTGGAAGAATGAACTCGTCATTATCTTTTCTTCTATATGAGCCACTTGTGCCCAGAAGAAATCTGGACCACTAACAGAGAGACACCCCTGGAGATGCCACTGTGAGCTCTCTGTTTGTCTTTTGTGGGCACATGGGAGCGCAGTCAAAGTATGAGTAGAGTCCTCTCTACGTGCCTGATGTGACCTAGTCATACCTGGAATTTCAAAGAAAAGACTATTTCATCCATCACCAGTCAAAACTTTCAGGGATGACTTGCTGCATGTGTCTGTCACCACAGGAGAGTGCTTGTCAGGCCACGGGTTTATTCTCACTGCTGCATACTCTGTGCAAGAAACCAGGTCTGATCACAGTCTGCTGTCACGAGACTGAGTGACCTCTGTCTTTCCAAGATGGAACAGGTTCCTTCCACATATTGTAATTCTGACTGATGGAATGCTGCTTAAGAGCTTGAAATATGGCTACAAATGACAGTACTTGTCCTCAGGCTCTGGAGAGTCAGTGCATCTTGTTCTTTTGTGCTCTACAATTTTCTTCCTTCTCCTTGCGCTTTAATGGTTTCCTAAGGTTTGTTATTCCCATAGACCTTGTGGTGGGAAGGTGGCTTTTGGCGTTTGGTTCTTGTGCTGCTAACTGGGAGATGCTCTATCTGCGTCCACCTGTGCTGCTCAAGTGCCGACTTGTCTCTGGGAGGTTTGGCGAGGTCCTGGTTGTGCCCTGTCACCGGCTGATGATTGCAGCATTGCTGTCCTTGGCCACCTGGCTCACAGAGGCAGACTTCACCAAGCACAGACCAGAGTGGAGAAGAACAAAGCAATCACATTTGTCCATTTACTAAAGCAAATCTTAGCGTTGTGCCATCTGTTCTGCGACTACATCAAACCCAGTGAGCTCTTTGGAAAAGGCAGAAAATATGTTCAGAATCTGGGGGGAAGATGGATGTGAAAATAAGATGCTGAGAATTGGTAGGAGCCTGGATAACACCAGAACAGACTGAAAATAACAAAACAAAAACGTGAAGTAGAAAATACGAGAAAGAAAACTGCTTTAAAGTGGGAGGAAATCCAGCGCTCATTAGATTTTTCTCCTCTACCTTCCCCACTGACTTTTGTGTGCACATTCATTTTTTTTTTCGTATCAATTCCGCTCAGGAGAGCAAATCCAAACTGGTATTTAATAGTTCAGAAATGCTGTGATGCAGCAGAAGCCCACAACCCTGCACCCTGCCATGCTGGCTGGGGGCACCGGTCCCTCCTGGCTGATGAGAAATCCTGGGCAGCTCTGGGTGATGCTGGCGTACCCCAGCCGAGCATCGGGCCCCCTCTGCCTGCTGCCAAAAGGCACAGCTGTGATCCAAAGCACAGCTGTGTGTCATTTTTCAAAAAGCCAGGAAGGAGAATTGCAGACTGTGTGAAAAATGATAAAATCTGGAAAAAGTTTTTAAAACAACCTTTATAGCTTTGTGAAATTCCTGCTTCCCTAGAGTTCAGATGAATCCCATGAAAGTCTAATTGCCTTAAGCTCCTCGTTGCACTGCAGTGAGCGAGCCGGGCTGGTGGCCGTGCTGGTGGCGAGGGGCTGGAAGAGAGGATTGTTTGTTGACTGTCCTTTTGCAGCAGGGCCAGAGCATGTAATGATGTATCCCTTAAGGCTGTGTAAACTGAGAACTGTGGTACGGTCAGAAGTGACTATGATGCTGGGAGCCGCTTGGAGCATGAGGTTTTGCTGGTAGGAGGGGAAAGGGTATCTTGTGGTTCACGCTCTGGACTTGGCCTTCAGGACATCTGGTTTCCTGTCTCTGCCACAGAGCTCCTGCATGTCCTTGGGCAAGTCATCCAGTTTTTCCACGTCTTGTTTCCCCAGCGAGGGAAAGGGGATTGCTTTCCTCTGGCACAGTGCTGTGAGGCTCTGTAGTGTTGGCAGTTACCATAGAGATGAGGGACCTAAATAGAATTTGAAACTTGTTGAAGGAGAGCTATGAGACCTGATGGTGTTACCAAAAGAACAGCTCGGCTCTGGCTGTGTTGCGTGGGGCAGCTACAACAGGTTGTAAAACCGTCACAGTAGGTGTAAGTCCTGTGAAACCAGGGTCAGCTGGAACATAGCCTTGTAAAAACAAAACCTACTAGTAACAAACTCGACCCATAAATATGAAGTAGTATCGCTAGTTAAATAAACAAAAAGAGATTTTTCACTTTAGGATCCTCTGGGCATTTTCATCTGATTAAGTCTTTTGGTCTGGCAGGATTCCAAGACCAAGAAGTTCAGACCTGCTTCTGTTCTTTCAGGGGCACCCTGGAGCTTCTGAGGCTCCTCACTGTTTGTTTTAAAGGTCTTTAATTTGCTATAAGATGTCAGCTGCAGACTGAAAACCATGGAGCTACTCTGTGATTTGTTTTAGGCAGAGGGAGGCAGGGGAAATAATGTTTTAATTTAATTGATACTCTCTGCTGTGTAATGGAGAGATGACTTTCAGGTTTTCCTTATTGTACCATTCATTGTTTTCTTCTGTCTTTCTCATTCACGTTAAAGATGTTAAAGCAAATATTTAATGTATTCAGTCTCAGAAATGAGAGTGGGTTTGAGGTCCTGGTCATTCCCATTAAACTTCTTTGGAAATGTTTCAATGTGGTTGTATTTGCAGGCATCCTGAATCCAGTGTTTTCAATGCAGCTATGCCACCGACTTGTGTAACACAATAATAATGCCATCTGTCTTGTCTTTTTTTATCCCAAATTTAAACATCGGGGTTTTTTTTTTCCTCTCTCTTTCTCTCTCTTTTTTTTTTTTTTTTGGCGTGTGCTGGTTGACTTTGACTGTAGAGTGACAGAAAATCTTCCTTGAACTTGTTGCAATATTCATCCAACCCTCACCTGAGCTGGAAGTAGCTAATTTAGGACTTTTTAAGATGTGTAGGTTGGTTAAATGTTCCTGCCAAGGCATTTTGTTTTATTTTTTTTGGTCAGCGATAGCTTCCACTTGACAGTTTCCTGTGTGTTCATTCCCTAATCTTCCTGAACAGTGTCTCTTGGGCTTCTGATAGTGCTATCTCTAACCTGAATTGCGTAGCTCGCTGTGAATTTAAAGTGGAAGAATGAGGATTTTGTTGACCTCCTCTGTAATTTGTCAGAAATGCTGGAAGTTCATGGTGAAGCTCGGTGCCTCACTGCTCACATGACCATGTCTTACCACCAGCGTGTTCACCTGTGTGTTCTGGGATGCACATGAGTTGCTTGGCAGCTCTGTTTTCTGGTTGAAGGATATTTCACTCTCAGGTCCTAAATGCCCCGTGTCACTGATGGGTATCTTCAGCAGCGTTCTGCATGCCCTCAAGAAACAAAGGACAGCTAAGTTTTGCCCTGTGCTGGATATTTGTTCCTCCTCTAGACAGAACTTGGGAGAGATGATTGCAATAACTAATATTGATTTGGATGTTGGAGCTGATACAGATTATCTGATAATTTCTTTTGAAAATGGAAGTTTTTTGCATTTATAAGGGGAGATAACTGGCTTTCTTACTACATTATTTCCTCTGATCCAGATTCTTGGCTTTTAGGTCTTGTAACTATTTGGACAATTGACTTTGAGAAGCTTGTAAGCATTGTTGTTGGCTGCAAATGTTTTTTCTCCTCTGCCTAGTAGTCTAAATTAATAATGTCTGGTTAATTATAAAGTAGTCTCATGAGATTAAAAGGTAACTTTGAATAAGAAAGCCACATCATTTTAGACAAGACACGTACAGGATGAAAACCTGCTCTTGAAGGATTTCCTTAATATCTTTTATTGTAATAGTGTTGTCCAGGTAAACACATGCCACTTGTAAACATCAGAATGTGTGAGAGCTGACCCTAACCCAGCTCTACTGGAGGGAATATACGAGCCCACTGACATGTGGTATGCACTTTGATTTCTAGTAGTTCTGAAAGATTTATGGGCTGATTTATGCTTCTTTTGTTGCATTTATTTTCACGGAGTGCATCCCTTACGGGCTTCATTTGACTCAATGAGTGTTGTGTCCGCTTTCTGTCTAGTTAGTTGCTGCAAAATGTTTGGAGCTTCACTTCTATTTATTTATTTATTTATTTTAGAAAACAGGCACTTTTCTTAACTTTTGCCAAACATTATAGGTGTTTTTGTTTCCAAAACAAAATGTTAACAGTCTGCCTTGTGCTTCAATGCTTTCTAATTTTGTGTGTTTTTACAGTTATTACAACCAGTGGTTGTATCCTTTGTTCCAAGGACATAGATCAGTAGCTACTGCTAAGTTTCCTGAGCCTTATTTGGGCTCAGCTGATGTTCTCTATTTCTTCTGCTTCTGAAGTCTGCTAAAATGGAATTATTATATAACGCCTAAACCTTGTTGCATGAACTGTAGGTACCAGTGCAGGGTTAAAAATAAGGAAGGGTAATTAAAAGATTTTTAAGGACAAGCTTTTGGGGTATTTTTTTAAAGCTGCATAAAACTTCCTATAACATTTCAGGGTAGAATTCCTATTAGAGTTTCTTTTTTTGCTTGTTTCCTGGTATGTCCAAGCTTTTCTCATCAGCAATTCTTATTCTCTCTATGCTTTCAGATCTTGGAGAGTTATCATATGCTTCCCTTCCTCTTTGTCATGTAAACAAATAGTGCACATTAATTCTTTGATTTAATCCTTCTTAATAAGACTGTTCCTCCAGGGATTAATTATTTTAGTTTCTGTACTGAATCTTGCACTTTGTTGACATCTTGTACCGGGAGCCTACAATTGAAAGCAGGATAAAATTGAAAGCTCATCTCTCAGTTTTTCATGCTCTCATTTGGATAACCCCTTTCCAGGTTCATTCCTCCAACACGGTGGTAAGAGAAGGAAGGTTAAAATAAGCCTGTCTATAGGCTATGGAAAGGAAAACAAGTCCTAGCTGTAGCAAACTTTTCTCCTCACCCTTACGGGCATCTGGTTTAAGTAACACTAGCATTTAGCAGAGAAGAACCTTATCTGGTTCCCAGACCATGAGTAACTGCATTGCTCGCCCCTGGATTTGGGTTTTGAGCTGCTACATGGAACAGTGCAAAGTGGGTGTAAGACGTTCTCTTCCAGGTGGGTTGAGGGTCTTGCTGTCACTGGAGTTGCTAACGTTAGAGGCTGTGGACCAGGGAGACCTGGTTCTACCGAGGTGCACGTCTTTCTAGGATGGTGATTTTGGGGTAAACTTCCTGAAGCTGCCCGTTGGTTGTGTGGGCAGTAGGGGTGGAGGAGGAGGAGAAGATGGGAATGGCCCAGGCCAGAACTGGCTCCTGCTGCTCTGCAGCTTGCATTCTGCAGCTCACCTACTCCTTTGGAATATGAAATGACATCTTCTAAAGGGAAAATTCAGGATTTCTATAGTGTAATTTTAAACTACTTTAAATGCTAAGTTTTGACTCAGATGAGTTTAATATATTAAACTTCTTTTAATACAGTAAACCTTTTTGTCCTGTTTGTGGTCTGGATCCTTTTATCTTGTTTACCATTGCAAAGATCTAGGCTGTTCCCTACTGATTAATGGATCTGATCCAGCTGAATTCAGGATGAAGACTGTTTTTGGGAGACTGCAGCGGTGCTTTGGTGAAAGTCTTTGGCCTGTCTTATATAGAAGGTCAGACTAAACTGCTTTAATATTTATGAATCCGTTTATGAGTCCTGGCCCCGAGATTTATGAATGTGACACCCGTTGACTTCAGTGGGTGGTGATTTGTGCCTTAAGCAAATATCTTTTTGAAAAGAAACTTGTGTAGCAACCATCCCATTTTGTGAGAGTTGGAGCTGAAGAGCTTTCCAGTTCGACTGGTTTTGTTTTCTTGCAGAATGTCAATTCATTTTTATTGCTGAGGGTAGGACACAAGTATGCATTTTGTCAAAGTGACCTCAGAAATGCCTTATTGCAAACGATTCCTTGTGTTAAAATTTAATCCTTCTGGATCTCGCTGTTAGCAAATTCATAGGTTTGATATTCATGCTTTTCCTCTCTGAAAGATTAAAATTGAGAAACTCTGTTGCAGGGAACTGCAATTACTATTCCCTGCTTGCAACAATAGCAATCAAGTTTATAATCCCCTGAGTCTGCAAGATCTGCCGCATTTATCATTTTCATTCTTAACAGCTATTTAATAACTCACCTCTTTCCCTCTTGGAATTACACGTACCAGTGGACATCAAGCCTTGAGGCTTTCCAGAATGTTCTTGCTTAAGCATCATTTTAGCTAAAAAAAAAATTAGTGTTCTCTGTTTAAAAAAAAGTACAGCGTTGTAACAATTCTTTCATCTGAACTCTTTGGAGACCAAAGTTCCTGCAGTTGGTGGTGGCAGCATTGGAGAGATGGAAGCCAACCTGGCAAAGGTGCGATGCTGTTTCCCTGTAGAGCTGCAGGAAAGTCTGCTCTGAAGTCACTGTTACCCTTTTGTGGGCTGTACTCTGTGTTTGCCACAGATATTCATTTTTGCTGAAACCCATGTTATTGTGTATTGCCTAAACCTGTTGAAAATGAGATTTACCTCTTGTGATGTACCGGGATTCAGAGGCGAGAGGCTGCCGAGATGGGGCGGATTGTGGGGGACAGAGGCAGGAGACTGAGGGAAGGGAGGTGGTTCTCAGGGTGGTGGCCGTGTCTCCTGCATTGCTGCGGGCCCTTGGCAGGCACCAAGGGACAGAGGTGAGAATTTGGTAATTTTCTTCTGAAGGCAGAGCAGCTGAAAGCAATTTTTTTAGTGCTGTCCACTGGTAAGAGCCAGGCACTGTTGTCGTGAAATCTGCTGCCGCTGCTTTGTGAAATCACTTCAATTGTGTCTGTTTTCTTGATGGCCCAGTGAGAATGGGACACATGCTGCCTCACTATTGTGTCTCTTAAAAACCACACCCCTCCCCCTTTGAGTTTCTAAAATGATTTATACCATATAAATACAACATTTGGGTCCGGATTCCCATCTGCTGTGAACAAATGCAATTCTGTTCACCTCAGGTTATATCGGCTGCAGATTTGTCCCACTGCTATTATTAATCTCACCTGCAATTGTGCAGTAACTAAACTGGGCTCTGGGGACAAAACCTTATTTTTGGTAGCAGTGGAAGTGTGCAAATGCTTGAATGGATGGGTATCCGTCCTCCCTTGAGCTACAAGGGTTGTACAAAAGCAGCCCATCATGAAAGCACTCTTAGTTCAAATAGCTCTTGTATGCTGCTTTTCATTAGTCGATCTCAAAGTACATTAAAATGTGACCTTATCCCCATTCTGCAGAGGATAAATAGGGGCTCTAAGTGACAGGCAGCTTTCATGGGGTTACCATGCAGGCTCTGCCTCTCTGTCAGTCTATGCAATTCCTATGTGTATACATAATTATTTCTCCCCTTAATTTTTTGATGATATGTGAGAATAAAGCAACTTAATTGCAAACCAACTTGAAAAAAAAAAGCTGAAAATTACTCCTTTAGACTAGCAGTAATAAAAATATATATGTTCAGTTAAGAACTTTCTTTTTCTCTCCTTCCCCATCCAGCTTGGGACTGAAGAAATCAGGGTAGCTTCAGGGCAGCAGCAGCACAGAGCACAATAAGCGACAGCGTGTTCCAAATGTTTGCTACAATTCCTTCAGTACCTCCATTCACTGGAGGGAAAGATGAATTTTCAGCACTGCACGGGTCCTTCCTCCGCAGTGCTTCTGTAGTTTGAGGCATGTTCTCAAAGAATCAAATACAAATATGAGAGAAGAAGCTTTTTTTTCTTTCTTTTTTTCATTATCTGTATGAACGAAGCTAAATGGAAATAAAACTCCAAGCGTGTCTGTCCCTGAATCGATGTACGGTGTGACTGGGAATGAACACTTTGCAGAACTGAAAGTATTGAGAGATCCCATGTGGGCTGGGATGAGATCGAAAGGTCTGTGTTATGTCCTTACTTCTGGCACGGACTTCCTGGGTGATCTCGCCCCTGTCAGAGCTCCTGGTGCATCAGGTCTGTTCTAATGTAGTTGAACCAATAATATTCCTGTTCTTCGCTTCAATGTTGGGAGGACACGTCTGCCGCTACTTGGAAGAAAGCATGATCCTGTGGTTCTAAGGCACAGAGAAGCATTCATAAATAAAAATAACTATTGGGATTTGCTGTCAAATTCACTGCTGAAAGTGCTATGGTAGTGCTAAGTTTGGTCAAACGTATAGCAGTCGTGTGTATTTAGAGTGCAGGCACATTGATCTAAAAATAGAATAAGACCTTGTCCAATATGCTGTTCTGCAAATATAAATATTTTCTCTTTCAAGTCATCTACAGAGTATTTTTGGCAACTATTCAGTGAAATGCAAATCTCCTCTCTCTGTTTCTCTGCAAGCTGATTGTTGGGAGGATCCCATATTGCAAATTCCTCTCTGGAGGCTTCACTGACATCACAGGCAGCGCAGGCTCCTAACCCAGATAGCCTGAACCGCCCCTCGGTGTCAGGAAAAGCATCCAAAATTCAGGACTGTGTGTAGGACTTGTTCATGCACAGGTACGTCGTGTGGCTGTTTACCTTTTATAAAATAAAGCACTCAAAACAACAGAGCGCTCTCTATACACAGGAATCCTGTTTCTAAGAGTTTCTGAAACATTCTGGTTTTGTAGTTTTCTGACTTAATTAACTAAGCAGACATTTAGGTATTTTTTTAATATTAATTTCAGGTCCATTCACGGTTAATTTTAGCTTCCTATCTGTATTGTGTGCTTTGAGATTGGGAAGTAAATCTGCCTTTATATGGCAATGAGAAACTTTGTAAAGCTCTACTAATGAGGAAGAAAATGAACATTAATTAAACTTATGGTAACAGGATGGGCTGAGGCTATGGAGTCCTGAAGCAGCAGCTAGATGGGTTACTTCATTACAGCCTAGAATAGGGAGCTGTGATGGGAATTGGAATGAGGAGACAATTAAGTAGCTCACCAAGTGCAGAGCCAGTGATACATTTAATTATCCACAGCAGCTAATGCTCTAAAACCTGGAGATTTCTGTAGATCTAAATAAGTCAGGCAGTTTCTTCTGTCAAATTAGACTTTTAAGGAATGCCTTTGGAAATGCAAGAGGGATTGGGGATATTGAGGAGACTGGGGAAGAGACCTGATTTTCAGATGAGCTCTGCAGCGTGGTGGGAAACTGCTGATGGGTCTCCTGGGCTAGAAAGGAGGTCTCCATCACGAGATGGGACTTGTGTAATTATCTTGGGCAGAAAGCCCCAAGTGGAGATGGTGACCTGATGGCAGGGTGGACTTGCCTGGTGAAGCTTGAGTGGTAGAGAAGAATCCATGTGGCCATTGCCATATCTGTAGGTCCTGTGGTCCTTGAAAGCCCCACAGCTCTTTGGGGAGGTCCAGGAACCTTGTTACCCCCAAAAGCAGGTAGTGAAGCTCTAAAGCCAAGCGCTGTGTATTGCAATGGACTCATTTGTGACTCATCAATATGATTCTTGTCTTAGTTAGACAGGATGGTCACTCTCTGCCTTCCTTGAGAATTTTTTCCTGTGTAGCTTTCCCTTCTAAATAACTGCCTTGCAAACCTTAGCAAAGGTTTTGATTCTCTGAACTGTAGTTTCCTTTTGATTAAGTGTCTTCTACTCTAGTCTTTAATGCATATTAATGAATGCTAAGCAGTGCTTGACTTGAGTAATTTGCAGCTGGGATCTGAATATCCTTGGAAGGAAGGCTTGGGGATATCCAGCTTTGGGAAATACTGGGATATTATAGGTTCGTTGCTGCAATTTGGTGCATTCCAAAGGTAAACACTTTTTCAATTAATTTATGTTTTTATTAGTCACATTGTTACTTAGCAATATTCCTGAATTCATTATAGTTTCAAGTTAGAAGTCCTAGAAGAGGAGGGGAAGAGATAATAGTTAGCTCAGTGTTTTCTTTTCCAGGATTGGAAGTCCTTTCCACAGCAAATGCTCATTCCCAGACCTCGTTCTGAATTACACAGCATGTGTGTGGCTGCAGGATGGTACTGAAGGGAGGCACTGCTAATCTGTAGCTCCTGGAAGAGCAGTCCCAGGATGGGCAACGAGCCGTATAAAACAGAAAAACACTTTTGCTGGACAGTACTACTAAGCCCTTGTTTCTTGAAAGCCATTACTGCTCCTCTGTTTGGAACTTGGGAAGGCAAATGAGAGGATTAATTCTTCTTTCTCGTCCACTGGAGCAAATGTCTAGAGGATGGTCCAAGTATTTTTCTGAAGTCCTTCTTAACCTGGGCCAAAGGGAAGGCACAAACTTGCTCAAACAACAAAGCATTTCTGTTTTAGCCATCCAGAGGCATTCTCCAGGAAACTGCACCAACTTTAATGCTCTTTGCTGTCATCATAAACTTGGTAGTTGTCTGACAGTTGTCTTGGCATGCCAAGCTCGCACAAAGGTGACTGCATCTGTGGATAAGATCAGGACTAATGGGTGAAGGGCATGAGCAAACTCATGCTGCCTGAGCAGTGCCTTTACCTTGCTTGCTTGGCTGTGCACAACACTGGTGTGGAGTTGATGATTGAAAGCAATTTTGCTTTCATGGTGGCTTTTTGGAGGGTATTCTGAGTAGTATCAGAAAAAAGTGCTTTAGGCAATTAATCTTGAGCTTTTCGTGTTCACTTGGCAAAAAAATAAAAAATCAGCCTTAGTAATTATCCTGCAAGACTGTTGTTATGTTGGTTCAGAGGTGGAGAAATGGAAGTAGAGAGGTTAAATGTCTTGCTCAAAGCAGCAAGGAAATGTGTGGTGGAGACATTCAGGAGCCCCATGTATTTCTTAATGAATCATTTATAACTGGATATATTATTAGCCAGGTGGCTTGAACTGTGGATTGCTGTAGGAACTCTGCCTTGCAGTCTAAATGAATTTTCTTCCTAAAGTCTTAAACAAAGCTATATTTGCTTACTTTATTTCAGTTTAGGACATGAAAATATGTTGACTAATTCAAAGACTATGTAGGACATAGTGTATAGAAATGTATAATTGTTTTACAGTTTGAACACAAACTAATTCTTTCCTAATAGAATCATGGAATGGTTGGGGTTGGAAGGGACCTTTAAGGTCATCGAGTCCAACCTCCTGCAGTGAGCAGGGACATCTTCTACTTGATCGGGTTGTTCAGAGCCCTTTTCAACCTGACCTGGAATGTTTCCAGGGGTGGAACATCTACAGCCTCTTTGGACAACCTGTGCCAGTGCGTCACCACCTCATTGTAAAAAATGTCTTCCTTCTATCTAGTCTAAATCTGCCCTCTTTATTTTAAAACCATTCCCCTTGTCCTATGACAACAGGCCCTGCTAAAAAATCCTTCCCCAGCTTTCTTGTAGATCCCTTTAAGTTGCAATAAGGCCTCTCCAGAGCCTTCTCTCCTTCAGGCTGAACAACCCCAGCTCTCTTCGCCTTTCCTCATAGGAGAGGTGCTCCAGCCCTCTGATTGTTTTTTGTCTCTCCCCTGGACCTGCTCCAACAGATCGGTGTCTTTCCTCTGCTGAGGACACCAGAGCTGGACCACATACTCCAGGTGGGGTCTCACCAGAACGGAATAGAGGGGCGGAATCCCCTCCCTTGACCTGCTGGCCATGCTGGTTTTGATGCAGCCCAGGATACAGTTGCCTTTTGGGGCTATGGGGCGCACGTTGCCGGCTCGTGTCCAGAAATGAACTTCTGACCAAAAATAATTGATATATTTCTCAGGACTAAAGGAAAGAAAAATTCTGGTGTAAAAGAAAGTTATTTTTGTCCAAGATTAAAATGAGAAAATATATATTTGGCTCTGTTTGAAGGTTAAGTTTCTTCTTTTCTACTCTGTAGCAGAATTAGGATACTACCATGGGGAAGTACCGTGTGGTGGCATGTCTATCTGAGAAGTAGAGTGTAAAATAAGATCGCTTGATGGACGGCTGGGTATTTGGCAATATTCAGTGCCACATGAATCCTCCTGCATGTGAAAGGGCCTGCACCAGGCACAATGATCTGCAGGAAACATCAGCATTTGACTTCTGTTTTTATGTCTTGGGAACCAGCATTCAAATATCTCTTTTGTTTGGTCATGCAGTCAGTCCCAAAGTGTTCCCTTCATGTTCCCGGGGGGAGTCTTCTCACTGAGTAGACGTTTTCTTTTCCAGAAGGCCACCATACCCTGGAAGGTAAAGTTCACCTATAGAAGTTGTTCTTCTACAGTCAGTAGCTGAACTGGTTAGACAGAAGTTGCCTATCTATTAATTTTCTTAGAAAGTCTGAACTTCTCCAAACTCCCATCGGTACCACCTGCTGTGCACAACGTACAGCCGCACTTACCCCAGGATGCTGAAGGATGGTCTGCATTTTAAACTAAGATATGGCATTAGCTGCTTAGTTAATAGTGACTTTAATAAATCCAGAAATGTGTGTGAACATGTGTGCAAAACCGTGTTTTTTTCCATATGGCATTGGAAAAGTTGTGTGTTTCTCCTGAGCGTATGTGTGGTGTGTGCATAGTATTCTGTGCAGCTGAGCATGCAAATGCTTGTTCCTTCTTGATCCTTAGTCATGTAGGTCTCATAAAAAGACTTAATTTCTGGATCTATTTAATATCCAGAAGAAATGTGTGTGTATAAAATTAAAATATATATTAAACAGAAAATAATGTCAATTCTGAATTTTTCATGTACCCTTTTTCTACAGTAAAAGGTTAGTTGCTGTCTCTCTGGGTTCAGCACTCATTTTTTTTTGGTTGTCTGGGCTTTCTTGAGCTGCTGAGCCTGTCTCACCTTTTTTTTTTTTTGTGTCTGATGTAGAATCTAAATTAGATAAGAAAAACCAGGACAGGATTTCAAATTCAGTTTCCTCTATACAGGCAGGATGGCATCAGTTTAAATTGCTTCGATATAATTTAGCTTCTTTAATTCTTCCCTTTCAATCTGTTTTTGTATACATTATACATATGAAATCTGGGACTGGAAATCTTGCCTAATGTAAGTTAAGACATGACAAATGAACCTGACATTTTTCCAAGGAGGGAAGCAAAGAACATACTGTATTTATAGCAGTAGGAATATAGTTTGCTGCTTGTAGAAGAAACATATGCGTTGTATGAGAACTTTAGTGCTGGGATATGAGAAGTGTGTTTAGCTGATACTTGCTTGCAGTGAGGATACTGGATTCAAAGGAGCCAAACTGGTTCTCCTGGAAGCGTGAGATAGGGCTTCACCAGCAGAGGGTTTAGGTTCCCAGGAGCTCAGATACCAAGATGAAACGTTTCACAGTGTGGAGATGTTCTCCTGTGCCCAATCTGAAAGTCCAGTGACTCCAGGGTCACCAGAGAGAATGGGAAAGAGTGGGATAAAGCAGCTTCTGGAGGCTGGATATGAGGATTCTCAGAATTTCCTTCACAGTACTTGTAAGACTTTCTGTTTACAAGCTAAGAGTTCATTAGTTTTAAGTTCTCAAACACAGATGTGCAAACATATGCAGAAAAGTTGATTCAAGCCAGTCATCTCTGCAAGCCAGCTACTGGCTGCTGTGACCTTCTGTGAGGCTGTAAGGGGAGACAAATGGAGGTGATCCAGGTGCCCAAGTTGTTTCACCTGCAGGAAGATGATGAAAAGACTTCAAAAGAAAAAGTTTTTGGTCCTTGTGGGGGCTTCCCCTGAGCACAATGAGAATTGCTTGGATGATGTTCCTCCGAGGTGCTCTGTAGAAGTACAAATCTATCTTTTTTTATTATTATTATTATTTCTTTTTCAATTTTTATTACGTTCTTAAATTAGTTGTGGCTAATTCTTGAAAGAATATTTTGTCGGTACCACCCTTTATATCAAGAGGGAAATAACTATGCAGCTTTGTTGCCTGCATGTTACACATAGTACTTTTTTGTCTTGCTTCTGAACAGAAAGGTTGATTCTACGTTTTCTGACAGACCAGCTTGTGGCACTGAACCAATCTTTTATTTAGCAAAGATAGTAAACGCTGGAGTGGTCTGGGGCTGACAGATAGCTAAGGTCACAGTAACTTTCATTGTAGCTGGTTTCTAATGGAAAGTGTATTTCCTGGACAGATTCTTAGACCGGTACTTTGTTCATGTGGCTTGAGGAGAAGTCCTTTTGGTTCAGGGTTGTACCTTTTGTCCTTTCTTGTCAAGTTGGGGAAATGATGCTTGATTTTGCTCTAATAAACAATTCACCTGGTTTCCTCTCTGCATTCTAATTGCTCTCTAGAGAGCACTAAAGTGTGCTTAAGCATATTGTAACTGTTTACTCACAACGTCTGCTGTGTGTGCGGTAACGCAAAATGTTCGATCTCTGCCCTGTCGCTGCAGGCTGGCATGATTCGCACAGACAAGGATGAGTTCTTCATTGAACCTCTGGAGAAGGGGGCCCAAGAGGAGGAGGAGGGAGGAGGCAGAACGCATGTGGTCTATCGCAGAGCTGCTGCCAAGAAGCAGCTTCCTACTGAGAATACGGATACCCTGTATAAAGGTAAGGGAGAGATGTTAATTCCAGCTGATGTATAAAGTGGAGCTGAAGGCATGTAGCCAATGTGTTCTGCTATCTTTGTCTCTTTTATCCTTGGAGATGGAAAAGTGTTCTTCTCTTTCTGTGGATGAAAAGGTGGGGAAGGAGTTGAAGGCTTTACATGGAGTAAGCAAGCACTGCAGCAGCCAAAGCCATCTCCAGGATGGTGGGGCTGTGCGTGCTTTAAGGAGTTCCCTTGGCTCTGGACACAGCCACCATAAAGTCGTGCATCCCATTGGGTCCCTGGGTCAGAGCAGAGGAAGGGGATGGTGGATGGAACATTGTAAGAGGTGCCTGTGTGTGCTGGGGACAGGTGATAGTCCTGGCTTTGCAAAGGCCGTGTTGGAAGGCTGCAGCAGGGACACCAAGACTGATGTGGTACACAGGCTTCTCATTGGCGGTGTGTTTCCCAGGCTGGATTTAGTCCTGACAGGGCAGCAGTGGTATCTTCTGATATGAAAACCAACTTTGTTGATTTATTCGTTTCCCAGTGTGGAATATAACATACTCAGTATGTTATAGACAGTGATAGAATAAGAGAAGCTAAACGTGAACGCCCGTTCTCTGTAGTATTTTCTCTTTCTCTAACTGCTTGGATGTTGCACCTTTTTTGCTGAATAATTAAGGGATGCAGATCTGGTAAGTGGATGTTTGGACAGCTGACTTTAACAGTGTGATTAACTGGGTCGTTTGAATGGAAGCGACAAAACAGCTACATTTTTCTTCCAAATGTGTGTACCAAACTGCAGCTATTTGCCACTCATAGCCTAGTATTGTCTTATTTCGGCATAAGTTTTGAAGTATAATGCAGTGTGTTAGATTGTCGTTTTTAGAAACCTCCTCAGTGACCCCCATCCCCTGCTATGCTACCTTAATAATTTTCAAAAGACAAAGAGTGTGGTACCTGTCGTAAAAACTCTACCATCAGTCTTGCACATAGCAATCCCCAGAAAACACTTGAAGGAACAGATAGTCACAGTGATGGAGCGCTGAAATTAGGACCAAGCGAACAGTAGAAATTTCTCAGTGTTGAAGCTGGAAAGGGGAGGAAAAAAGAAAGCAAGGAATAGCATTTAACTAACATTTATTTTCCACTTTGGCCATGAAAATGACCCAGGAATCTTGTGAATGATGCAGTGCAGTGTTGGGCTCTTCTGATTGTCTTTGTACTCATTCTGAAACAGAGCTGAGGGATGGGGGCATCCAAGTGCCACAGTTCCAGAATCACAGGAAGTAAGTTGCTCCATTAGTAGATGTTTATAAAATTATCACAATGTTGGAAAATATCAGCCAGTCACTGTATTTCCTCTTAAACAAAAGAGACTTGATTTTATTCACACCTTATGGCAGTATTTTTGGTTTTGGATGGTAAATATTCCTCAGGAGTAGGAGTCTGGTACACAGAAAAGCGTAAATTGTAGATCAGCTCCAGTTATTGGCATGCGGTACCTGCTAGAGGAAGAACAGTATCTGAAAACACCTCTCGGAGACGCAGCGCCGCACTGCGTGGCTTCTCGTGGAGCTGGCGACCAACCTGCGCGTGGGTTCCTGCCGTGACCAGCAGCAAAGCTACGTGTGATGCCACTGGACACCTGCCCGTCACCTCACCTGCGCTGTGCGCTCGCGTAAGGATGGAAGTTTGTAGGCTGTGGTACAATGGTACAAAATGACAATAGCCATCAGCCAGTGCTGGGGGTTCAAAAGCAAAGGCAAGGCTGAAAGCTTGCAGGCAACGCTGAGGAGTAGCATTGACTGTGTCTGGAACAGCTGGTGCTGATGATAGGCAGGAATAGTTGTGATTTTTCATGTTTCAAATTTTAAAGTAAGGAAAAAATCCTGAGAGTAGTACATTCCCTTCCACCCACCATCTTTTGATTTGTTAATTTGATTAAGGATTAGTTTTATTTTGGAAAAAAATCTCCGCTATGCTGTACAGGTATTTTTCCATGAATTTCTCTTTGCCTTTAAAAAAAAAAAAAGTGAATGGCCCTTCCAAAACTGGTCTGTTCTGCTCTACTTTTCATTAAACCTGTCTTCCCCCTTCCGATTTGCCCTAGGCAACAGCAATGGAAAGGGCATACTTTCAAAAACTGTAATTTTATTTTCCAGTTTCTTTTTTGCTAGAATGCATCTAGTTTTGTTTAACAAATGTCAAAATATTTAGTGACTGGGTGTTGATAAGCACACTGTGCTGCATGTTTCCATAGTGCTTTAAATGAATCAATGGGCTTATTTAGGTGATAAATACTTGGTAGGGCACTTTCATTGTGCTCTATCTGTCTTGAAAAAAAAGAGGTAAACCAAGAAAACTCCCCTTCTTCTACTATCCCTGGGGACAACTGCATTGTTGCCAAGTCCGATTAATTTACATGTGTTGAAATATAACACTTGGACTATTTTTAAAGGTCCAGCCCCCGGGAATGTTGTGAATATATGCTGTTTTTTTGTTTTCCTTGAGGTAAGCTTCTGGCTCTCTTAACTGTGGATAAAAACTTTATAGATTTTGACTGTATAAATCTTTTCAAGTAATGAGTAACACAAAGTCTATAGTAGTCCATAATTTTGAAGACAGCGTCTTTCAAAATCCCGTGATATGTTAATTTAATCCCATGATTTGGGAGGGGATTGTGACTCATAATTTTTGAATGTTTGGTTTTGGATAGAAAGATATGCGTTCTGTCTAAACACTCCTATCTCTGGCACTCTTTATACAAGAAATAGGACAAGCTGTTCTCTCCCCAGTGAAACAGGAGGTGAAGGAATTGAAAGCTCCATGAACTTGGAGTTGGGTAGGTCAGTCGTAGTTTCAAGGACTTGGGGCTTGCGCTGGGCAGCGGTCATGCTGGGCCTCACACAGCACAAGGGCTTTGGGATTGACTCCCACAGCTGGTGGGTCTCTTAGGATGCCGCTATTAAGGAAGTCTTTCCAGGTTGTCCCTTACAGAAGTGGGGCTGGGTCTGTGGAGCAGAAGATCCCAGCTGGGCACAGGGGAACTCCTACAGTGCAGGGCACAGGACTAATGCCATGCTAGGAGGGTTCTTCACACCTCCCATCTCCATGCAGAAGTGAAGAGCTCTTCATGCCCAGCATGCTGCCTGAGTGGCTGCTCGTGTTTAGCCATGTGAGACTTTGGGGGCAAACTTGCTCTAACCACAGTTATTCTGGTAATGCATCTACATGGGAACGTGGTCTTCTAAACACACTTATTCTGGGTGGTGGTTTGTTGAAGAGCTCAATACCCTGAGTCAACGTGTACGTCCCCATGGCTGTCTGGGCAGAGAGCTCCAACATGGAGCTGCAGGACAGCAAGAGAGAGACCCCAAAAGACACCTAGGACTAATGGAAGGTCTGTTGATTGTTGTGAGGGTGGATTCGTGCATAAAGAAAAAAACCAAATTCATTTTCCCAACTGTGGAAGAAAATTCTAGATTATGTTAACGGGTACAGTGAGGTGGGCCTGACAGCAGGGTTTTTCTAGCATTTTGCATATGCTATTATCAGTCTTTTGTATGGTAGTAAGGGAAATAGAGATTTTATTCCATCTGTTTAAAGATACGAACAAACAAAAGACAACCTCCTAAGCCCTGGAGAGATCAAGGTATGCATCTTCTTTGATAAAGGCTCTGCCGACGTGCTGGAGTTTAGGAAGTGGCATGTGCTGGGAGAGAACAGGCATGAAATGAGCAGCAGAGCTGTAGTCTGATTTCAGACCGTGCTGGGTTTGCTTTTGTGTTTATATAAAACTCTATCAGAATATAAGGAAAAGTAAATACTCATTTTGGCAGCCCGAATCATTGTGTTGTGACTGGTGTAGGGTTATCTGGTGTTTGTGACAATGTGCAGGGAGTAAAGAGTCCAATATTCCTATCTGGATTTCCCTTCTCAAACAAAACTATTTGTTAATGTACTGGAGCAATGTAAGCATCATATTTTAAGCAAGTCATAGTCTGCAATAGAGTAGTACTGTTGAAGTCTGTGTGAGCTTACTACAAATTAGGCTAATTGTTTTGGAAAGAGAAATGTTTTCATGCAGTGGTTGATATATTGCAGGTATGGTGGGAATAAACCCTATTTTCTTTGGCAACTACTTTTACTACTTGCATGAGTATAATAATTTATCTTCCTCTAGATAAAAATAAGCAGCATGTTGAAAATATTTTAGTATTTCCAGTTGAATTCCTTCTTAAAAAGATGAGAAATATTGCTTGACAGCAGGCAAATTTCCTGTGCAATAGAATTAGGATTAAATAGGCAAGCTAGAGGAGGTTGGTTTTATCCTTGGAACTGCTGGATTTTTGCTTAGATGTTGTTTATGTGTTAGGTGAAGAGACGGTAAGTATTTAATTAATGGTTATGATGAGGTCTGGAAAAGCAGCTTGATTTTTTTGTGTCAAAAGACAACCTGATAATCAGGCTTGTAAGCTTTATATCACATTTCCTCATCTTAAATTGTTCTGTCTGTTATGTTGATCAGCTGAGAGGGAATTATTATACTAAAACTTCCTTAAAGTTTGCTTTCTCTCTCAAAATCATTGTCAGATATGCTGCTCTGAGTTTTATTGTGTTGCTTTGCTGATGAGAAACAGAAACTCAACTTTAGTTGACAGTTTTATTTACTGTGCAGATGAAAGATGACCTTAGCCAAGAACAGTTTATTACTGAGGAAGACAGCAAGGTAGCTCTCCAAATGTGCTTAAGCCAGGCAGATTGTTGTTTCCTTAACTGCTGATTAAATCCCTTGGAATGGCCAAGCCCAATCTGACATAAGTCCCATCATGAATATACTTGTGGCTGATGAGATGGACAGGCTGACAGCCTCTGCTGGAGATGCGTGATCCCTTCCCACAGCAATTTTTTGCGTGTGGTGATACCTTCAGAGGGGCGGTGGCTTGGCACTGAAAGACGTGATCATTTTTTGTAACCCTTTGATGTATTTCCTGGGGCAAACCTCGTCTTTTGCTTTATGGTTTTAAATTCTACTGCTATTTTATTTCACCATCAATAAACACATACCAAGGAGATAAAAGGACAGAATTAAGTTGCTATTTCTACTCAACAGAGGCAACCATCTCCATTCTGACAGATACTCAAACCTCATCAGAGCAGAGCTGCTCCACAGTCCTGTTATTGGCATCTCCTGCCCCTCCGTAGTGTGAAAGGACAAAAGCCTTTCTTCCTCCTCATGCTGATGGAACGTTAGGCCATACTGAGGGACTGGGAGACAGTTCAGCAGGAGAGAAATCCATGTTGATAGAAGCTGAAATAACCAAGCACTGGAAGATGTTGCAAAAGATAAGGAAGTTAAAAATATTATGAAGTTGTAACAACTCAGTTGCTGGAGCTTTGCAGGTTTCTAAGATGATATTTCAGAGGAAGACTCCTCCATCATGGTCCATCAAACTGTCAATGCCATTGATTTACTAATGTATTTAAATTACTTTTTAGAAACCAACGTGCATCTGGTGTATATTTTACTGGATTGCCTGAAATGCCACTCAGATTGGCTGCAGGCTGGCTGGTTGCCATTCTAATTTACAGAAACTTTCCTGGTTACCTTTGCAAAGGAACAGTTCCTTCAGGAAACAGAAGTGTCTCCAAGTTCAATCAATATTTCCTCTCAGCATGTACTCCTGCTGATTAATTACTGTTCCCTTATTTTTGCAGTCAGTAAGGCACTGATGACAATATTTTTTGTCTCCTTCCTACATCATCTGTGCATGATAAATACATCTGTCTTTCTCCTGTCTTGGGTTTTCTCTGAATTTCACATTGCAGATTCATGGGGCTTTTTGGGGGGGAGGGGGGGAAGAGAAAGATTGAGAACTCAGTTGCAATTCAGCTTTTGAATAAGAAGCAAGGTTATGCACTCATGAAAAAAAGTCTCCAGGGAGTGGTGTTAGGCCATTGCATGTCATCCTTCCCAACCATAGGCACAGCTTGATGAAGCTGATCTTTGCTAGCACAGGCAAATAGGACTCGCAGCAATTTTAATATGAAACTTTAGGATAAATCTAAGGGTTTCTATTTTTATAACAGTGCAATAAATCACCTGGGAGGATTAGGTGAATACTAATGAACAATGCTCTTGCATATGCTTGGTGTAATGGAATTTTCTACCGTAGTCCTGCCCAGCAGGTGGCCTTGGCTGGGCTACAGAATGGTCTCAGGTAAAAATTCAACCTGTCCTGTACTTCTGAGACAGTCAGTTTTCTTTTGCCTAGAAATAAAATTATAATGAAGATAATGGGACTGTGTGCTTTCATGGTGTGGGGGGAAGGGAAGTGCTCATGTAACCAAAGTTGCGTGGTGATGCGTATGTGTATCAGGACCACAGGAGAGCTGTGTGGGCTACTATTACCATGAGCTTGTTTGAATTTTTGAGTGCTTTGGAGAGTGGATTGCATCTTCAAAGTTTTTTTTTTTGCTTTTAATTAAAAACCATCTCCTTCTCCCAGATGCTAAAAATTGTTTTTAGAATGTTTGAACATGCGCATTAAATACTTTCTCATTATTATTTTTTCTTGATGTCAAATGCTGAAGTCATTGCAGCACAGTTTTGTTTTGCTGGGAACAGAAATCCTTGCATAGATAAGCCAAGTTAGTGGGGCAGCACGGGGCAACGCAGAGCTGCACGGCGATGCTGTGGCTGGGATGGGGCAGGGAGAGGCTGAGAAGGAGCTGCCGCATGGGCCGGCTCTGTTGGGGATTCCCGGTGCTGAGCTTTTGTCTTCCTTTCCCATAAACTCCACAAAATTGCAGTCATTCCTGTAATAAACTGTCACAAAATATGGAATACAGGAACATAATAATATGTAAAGAAGCTCAGTTTCTCTGTTTGTCCCTGCGGTTCTCATTAGATAGTTTGAGCTCCATGTAGTTTTCGAGGGAATACTTAAGTACATGCTTAGCTTTAAGTTGAACTGGTATCAGTGGGATTCAGAAATGTACCTTGGGCTGAATGGTTTTGGTTTTGAATGGAGGTGGAGTCCTGTTTCAGTTGTGAGGCAAGTTACCAGAGTGACTTGCTTCCATTTAGATATGCATGAATTAAAGGTGAAGAACTGAATTATTTGTGCTTATTTAAATGTCACTGATTTGCTTGTATCGCCAGCTAAAGTAAAAATAAAATTAATTTCATACTCAACCCATGAGTTAATTTTAGACTCTCTATTGAATTTAGACACAAACGTTGCTAAATATAGCAAAATGATAATACAGGTGATATTGGTCTATAAAACAATAATTTCCAGTTCTCCTACAAATACTCCTACAAAATTGTGAGAAACCCTGAGGAAAGAATGGGGAAAGCGCTCAGTTTATTTTTCACATTTTTCTATCAATTCAGCACTGGAGGTGTGTGTGAAACGAAGCTTGATTAATCACTTGTTTGTTTATGTTTAGTCAACACTTGTTTGTTTGTCGATCGTTTATAGAGACAAAACATTTTAGAATAGGTTTCATTAAGTTTTGGTTTTATTCTTCCTTATAATACCCATTGATCTCACAGTCCTTAATGAATTTAGCCTCGCGATCTCCTGGGAGGAAAGCGAGAACAAAATATTTGCCTTTTGGACGAGAATAACATAAACCGTGTTTTTCCTGAGAGCCGATTGAGTTTCTTGCTGGTAATGGCCGAGTATAAGAGCAGAGTCCGTCAGAGCAGCAGTTCATAAGTCAGACGTTGCGTTCGGAGCCCAGGCGGGTGCTTGCGCGTGCGAGTGTGGGCAGCCGCCCACAGGCATGTGAGGAGTTTGTGCTTATGAAAATGTATGTGCACACCCACATGGTTTTTGCAGTTTCACATTCACTGGTGAGTTTTTCCACAACGTGTCATCCTATTGGGGTTTGTTTATTTACAAGCAGTGTTCATGTTGTCCAACCTGCTGAGAAAGACAGAGGATGGCAATGATCCAGTGGGTTCTGATGTCTCTGCCAGGCGTAAAGGGGGAGAAACTTGTTCACAGAAAGACCTTAACATTCCATCTTGACAAACTGAAAGTGTTCTGCAACTCATATCTCCGTTTAGGAAATGGATTCTGGAACTGAGAATTTAAAAATATGGGTAGCGTGTACTGTTTGCTGTTTTGTACCATGAGATTCAAACTCTGTGTTTAATAACAATACACAAAATAGCATCTGGTATGCATCACGAAAATAAGCTCTAGTAGAAAATGCCGATAAACATTTTCTGTTTAAAATGTTTTCTGACTAAAAGTGGTATAAATTTTGCCTGCTGTCCATGATAATGATGATAAAGTGGTTTGATCAGGCAAAAAGCTCCAGGCATCATCAAATGAAAGCAATGGGCAAGCCCAGAGTTGCGAGGGAGATGGATATCCTTCAGACATCTAAATTTCTGTCATTTCTTGCAAAAGAAGAGCCAGATGTGAGGCCTTGTGAAGTGGCCCAAGGATTAAAAATGTATTCCAGCTGGTTCTGACTATCCTCAGCTGTGTGAAATCTGCTCCTCGGTGGCTGAACCGCTGGGAAGTGCTGTTTGCTGCTGGTATCTCAGTGCTTGCAGAAGGGGCACTGGGAGGTCCATGTGGAAGCCTGGACAGCTAATGCCTGGGCTGAAGGGCTGTCTTCTTTAGCTGATGTGCATATGGTAGGTTATGCAGGATAGAATGCACTTAATCACTGCGTTATGTGCTGTTCCATTTAAAGGCTGTTCTTCCCACTGCCTTAAACCCACCTCCCAGTATAGCTATGACTGCTTGTCCTACCTCCCTTCCCTGTTGCAATCACACGTCACGTGTGGCTCGGTGAGATGCCGGAGTGCTGGGGGAGCTTAACAGTGCGGACAACCACTGCTTGCCGCTACTCCCTACTGGGAAAGAGAGGATACAGAGCATTTCACCTGCCTTTTGTAGACAGGTTGAGAGGGCGATGCAGCTCTCTGGGCCTGATCCTTCCCCTGGTGTGTGCAGGTACAGTGATGAGCAGGGAAGCATGTGCTTCTCTTATGCTTATGTTTTTAACAAAGCATGTGTTACGCTCTGCAGGAGACTGGGGAGTACACCTGCAGGAACCCGGTGGTTGGTATGAATTAGGTGCGCGGTCTACAGAGCCTTGGTTTATAGCTCGAGCTAATAATTTCCTGTAGCTGTTTTGTAACTCTTGATTACTTATTTGTGTGCTCTGTGTTTTGAACTCCCTAAGCAATGCTTGAGGCTGCCTGGACTTTTTAGGTAAAAATAACTTTCACTTGAAAAGCAAGCAACAGCAGTGCTAACTTTCATTTCAGCTAGTGCAGGTCTCCTTTCCCCTGTGCTTTCCTGGAATTATAAAAGGCAAGAGGAGCTCAGCCCAGGAAAAGTACAGTAAAATTTCTGATTTCTGTTGCATTGAACCTGCATTTTGATACAGGAGTAAATGAATTCCTTTTCTACAGAGCAGAAACACTGTTTTGAAACAGTGGGATATGTAAGTGGGATAAAGGAGTAGCAGAAACTAAGTTACAGCAAAGTATGAGCACGAACTCTAATTTTTCTAAATGATCATATTACAAATTATTTGTAATTATTTTTTGAAATATTTCATCCCTAACTATGTATGGCACAGTTGGTGATGGTTTGAATTTCATTTTCGTACAAACCTCAGCTGTCGCGTTACCTAACATTTGCATGTTAGATTTAAAACGTTCTGTCTGCAGCACTGACTTGGGTCACGATGTACTTTTAAGCCAAACAATGATTATTTTGTTAATACAGAGGCATCTTCTTGGATTGGAACCATTTCTGTTAAAGGCCCACAGGTGAGCAGTAGCTCCTTAACTGCTTCGCTGGCTTACCGTAGCATCCCGGACATTGTGTGATGCTCTTGCTTGGTTTGAACTGTGCAGCACACTCACATCCTGATACTCTATTGCTGAAACTCTACTTTTGTGATGAGAACATCTCTTGCTGGCCACACAACCCCTCTCCCTGCTGCTGTCATTTGAGCTGCAAAGGGATGCAGTGCCCAGCTGGAAGCTACTGGATGGTCCAACACCGCCAGGGCAGGCAAGCGAATCACTGCGGTGCTTTCCTTATTGCCCATGGAGGACCTGCTCTCCACTGGCTGTGTGTCTCGAAAGAGACCCACTCAGAGAGTGGCATCTGGTTTTGTTGTCCACTTGTCCCATTCCCATGCAAAAGGTAAAGTCTCTTGCAGACCAAGAGGTTCCTCTTTTACTGTGTGATTTTGCATGGCTCTTGAAACCACACTGCTTGTTAAACAGTTAAATACCATTTATTTTTCAGCAGGCTCTTTGATTAAAAGCCTGGTATGCATCTTTGCTCATCCTTTTATCTGTGAGTTTCTGTGCAGTCACTTAGTTGTTCCAGCTCTCTCTGTGTGTGCTCGGACCATCTGGCACAGCTCTCCTGCCCAGCGATGCGTAGTGCTTTCAGGGGGAAAAATTATTACCCACAATCTGGGTGGCGAGGGTGTTAGGGATTGGTTTGATTTCGACTCCAGAGCTGGCAGTTCCACAGGCAGGTAGTTCTTCAGAGAAGAAGGTTCCTCAGCAGCCCTTTGCAGTACTGCCTGATGGATGTGCGAGGAAAGGCAGCCAGAATTCCCAAGTGGCGGGGAGGAGTTGGGAGCAGTGGTCCTTGGCGGCTCAGCCTCCGCAGTCCCTCGTTGCTGGCTCGCTCGGAGGCTGTCGCGCTGCAGGAGCTGCACGGGGCTAAGGATCACTTTCTTCAGCACTGCTGGGCTTCAGACAGTTGTCCTTGGAACAAAATTCATTTCCCTGGGCTTCGCTCCTTCTTTGCAGGGTTTGGCTGCCACAAACTGCCAGTTTTAAAAGAAACATGGCCTTTTTCTTTTTTTGCCAGTAACCCGAATATTTTAACGTTACTTCAACAATCGCTGCTTTTTAAACACTGGAGAATTTTATTTATAAAACATTTGAGGAAGGATTCTTTTCTCCAAAGAAAGAGTTGCACATAAGACACGCTCAGTCCTAAAACTAACCTGGAATAAAAGCCTAATAGTGGTTTCTATGAACTGCCACATGTGGGAATTTTTAAAACTTATAACCTAGACAGGAATCTGTGCACTTTCTGACCACGTCTGTTTGCCTGTCAGGGGATTTTTTTTTCCTGTTGTAGATGTAGAGACGTATTACGGTTGTTGAAGGTGTTTGCTGACTGTGGATGGTGAGAAACACTGAGAAAATGGTTTATGCCTGATCAGCTGCCCCTGAAATACCCATCCTTGTGTCTTCTTTCCAAAACCACCTTGCACTCATAGCAAGGAAGTCAGCAGAGAAAACTTCCCTTGGTGGGGCAGGGATTTTTTTTTTCAACTTTTAAAGAAATATGAGCCATAGTTTTTGTTTTCTCTGATTTTTTTATTTTATTTTTTTATGAAGAATTTTTTTTCTTTGGAATGAATGGGCAATGTGGTTTAAAGTGACATGGGGTTCTAAATGGATCTTTGGATGTGGGAAGTGATGACATTTGGCAAACATTTTTCTTCCGTAGGTCAGCAAACTCGGGCTGCTTCGTGGGAAAGCATCTGGTTTGACTGGTAGCAACTGCAACTAAACAGTGACATGAGAAATTCCCCTCCACTGACTATTAATATACATGAAATTAATAGGCACTGAAAATTGTATCTTATGAGCTGTGTTTTCTGTTGCTGAGTGGGCAGCAATCCCGTTTGTCTAATTCACTAGGTCATAGTGTTCAGAGTGCATTCATCCTACTGGGTTCCTTTCAAGGGTTTTCCTTTTTTGAGAGCAACTGTTATTTATAGTAATGAACATATCACAGTCATTAATATCTTTCTCCCCGTGGAATAGTGCAGAGGTTTGATCCCCATTTTACAGACACATCTGCATCTCGGTGCTCTTGTACCATTTATTCATGTTGAAGAGGGGTATGCCAAACTCTAGGTGTTTGGGGCTTGAGTATATTTCTTCAGTGGCTTTTAAAGCAGATTTCTTTTCAATACATCAAAAAATGGATTTAATGGTGGCTGAGGAGTCTGTTCTTTCAGCTTAAATGATCTGTTATCTAAAGTCATAGATTAAATCTGGGCTTGAATCCTTGTTCACATGTTTGCTAGCCATTCTTCCACCCAGTTGAACTGAGCCTTTTTCCAATCCTTGTTACGGAAGTGCTGAGTAAAGATTAAAAATCATGGATTTTTAACTTTATATTCTACTTGCAAGCTGAAGGGATTTTTTTTTTTTGCTTTGTTTTTCTTCAAGCAGAATCTCTGGAGACTTGTTAAACTATGAAATGGTTAGAAAAAGGCAGCCCAAAGGCTCTAGCTAGGGGTATTAAACGTCCTAGGCAGCCTTGAAACGCTGCTCAGTTTCCTGTGTAAAATCTAACAAAGGGGAAAAATCTGATTTTGGGTTAACATAAGATGACTCGAATATAATTTCTAAATTTCTGGTTATTTTTCTTGAATCTCCCAATTATAAATGTGCAGAGAAATGGATGGTATTGACACTTCCATGGCAACCCGTTGCAGCGTTTCAGATATTGACCTGCAGGTCATAGATTACTGAAGCAGAATTTTTTAGAAGACTGGCAAAATCCGTGAGTCTGCTGCAAAATGTACAGACAACAGCATAGCAACAAAATGTCGAGGAGAAAACACAGGCTTTGCAATAAAATCTGAGCTGAAAGTTAAGCGGAAGTTTTGTTTGACTGTCAGTAACAGCAAGTGACAGCCCGGAGGGGTTGGTTGCTGCTATTTTTTGGCTGTGGATCTGGTTTGCATTTGTGGCTGGATGTGTGATAGAGGTGGGATGGTTGTGGAAATGATGTAGCAACTCTTATTACGCTTATAATAGAGATGCTAACAGGCTTCAAGAGAGCCTCAGCTGGCTGTCTTCGTGCTACTGTTACACTGGCTGTTGGTGGTGATGATAGGATGTAGGTGGGAAGGGCGCACAGCCTGAATTAGTTGAGCCGTTGATCTACGTGGAGGTATTTACTGGTCCATAATAACTGGTTGCCTGCTGTTCGATTTGGGACCCCCTTATCAGACATTCTGAAGAGAATTAAATGATCTTCCATGCTGTTGAAAGCGTGGGCAAAGGGCAGAGCGTTCCTTGCAAGAAAAACGGGTGCATCTAAGCTCTGAGGATTTGCAGCAGATAGGATTGATTGCACTGGTAGGATTTACTGTCTCACATCAAACAACTGTCTCTGAAGTGATGGCGGGGGCATTTCCAGGAATCTCTAGGAGAAAGAATCCCAGAGCTAAAGGGCCACATTTCTTCCTTAAGATTTGTTTCTTTTCAATTTTTCAAAGTTTTTAAAGGAGAGTTTGGAGTCTTTGCAATGTGAAATAGAACCGTACTCCCAGCAAATAAATTACTGTGTCTCTTTCAAAATCCCCGTAGGCAATGCGTGTTATGTGATAGCTAATTCTCACAGACCTTATATGAATGCATTTTCTGGGAACTGCCTTTGTAATAATAAATTAGTCGTTGACAAGTGGGTAGGGTTCAGCCAAGCCATGCACTTGATGCCGTTCACACTGATTTTAATGGAAAGGTTCCCAGTGAGTTTAGTGGGGGCAGACCCAGTGCAAGGCTGTGGGAAACTAATTCAGGCAAATTCAGCCACCCAAAGTATCTTTGTCTGCTTTTGCTTTGTCTGTTTTGCTTAATTTTGTTACTTCTGGGTTTCATAATATACTTTGAGATCCATTTGAATACATTGAAACTAATGTGTAAGTTGAAGTTAAGAGTTGAGCATTGTGAGTATGATCCATGTATTCCCAATGATGGAGTGTATCTATAGACATGATGGAGTTGACCTGGTGTTCCTACTGAAGCCACATCACACAATTCTGCACTCTTTGACAACTCTTCTGTGTCTGTTGAGAGACTGCAGCATCTTTCATTGTTCAGGAAACATTACCGGAGACCCTTGGAAAAGATTCTTATTTTTCTTACTGTTTTACCACTGTATTCCATGCATGGATTGTATGATTTTATGTGCTCTTTTACAAATGTTGCAGTTGCAACCAATGTGTTTCCCTCACATAGCGTTGTCATAAGGCCGTGTGCTATACACATTAATGTAATTTGCTCGGCATTTGGGCAGAGTCTTTTTCTGCTTCGGCAGCTTGGCCACCATGGGGTGATTTTTTTTTCTCCCCAGTTACATCTTGTCGATACTCTTCCTCCTCTCAAGAAACACATTATTAGTTTCAACCAGTTCGACCAATTTGCTGTTAATGATTCTGATAAGAAGCTTCCAGATCATAAGCCACCAAGTTATATATCTTGGGCTTTCAGAGCAAGCTGCTCTTTTTCTTTTTAATGAGTCTTTCTTCCTTTCACCTGGTCAGGTCCGCCTTCCTCCAGTGTTTGTTACAGATGCATTCAGAGCTGGGATGTAATTTTGTTAAGCTCTGTCAGTAATAATCGCACCTCCATTCCTTCTAGTGCTTTCTGATTAAATAATTTTCTGAATTTTCTTTGTACAGCCCTCTCTTGGGATATGCACTTCACTGCGCTTAATCTCATTATTCCATTCATACTTTGTTTTTAATCCAATTTGCAGGACATCCATAGTGCCTCCTTTTCCCACAGTACTTTCCGAAAACGTCTGCTTTGTGTTCATGTAGCCATAGCTTCTTGTCATCCCTCTGCTCCAATTTTATGAAAACTGTTCAACTGATTTCAATGATTGATTGAATTAGCGTTGGGCTGTTCTTCTCCATATTTCTTCATTTCAGCAAACCCGTTTCAACTTTTCAACTGTAAAAAGTCCAAAATTTTTACTCCACAGCTCTGTGCTAACTGGTTTGTTCTTCAAGTTCCTCTCTTTTTGTCTCATCCAGCTAAGCCACTTTTTTTACTTGTAACAACCAAAACTAATTTAGGTGTCCAGGTGATGTCTTGGTGATTTCCATCTTTCCCAGATGTCTTCGTATCTTTGAAGCTTCTCACCCACATTTTTTCAAGGAACTGGTCACCCCCCCTCGATATTTTGACCACCGTATACCAAGATGTCATGCCTTTGCTGCTCTCATTTTCTTCCAGTTTACAGAATTATAAGAATTTGATATAAATGTGTTAGCAGTAAAGAGAAATTCTCATTCATGGACAAATTGGAGTCAAAGCACAAAACCAAGATGCAATCGTCGTTCCCCCAATCCTTGTTCTGTTAGAGCTGAAAAGGATAGAAATGCCTTCCCTGTGCGCTAACACCAAAAGCATCTTGCAGTATTGATCTATCCCCATTCCTCCAGCAGTCGTGTCATGTGCAAATAGATTTCTCACTTCCTTTGGAATAAATGTAAACAGTTTAAGTTTTTCAAAACGAGTTTCAAATTATTTAGATACCCAGGAGAAATTACTGTTTTCCGCCTCTGTGGAAAGGATCTCAAGAAGGTAATTTTACTGGGTTCAGGATCTGAAGGGGGAATCAATAAGGCACCTTCACACTTAGAAGCTCCTAGTTTGACCTCTGTGTATACCCATTAGCTGCTCTCCTCGTTTCACTCCCTCAGAATTACCTTAATAGCATAGTCAGGGTAAGCCCTTGGACTTCATTTAATTTCAGTTTTTGCTCTTAAAAACCACAAAGTGATTAACAGGATGTTTCAGAAATGCTGCCAAGAGCTCAGGGTGAATTTCCTTCCCTTGGAAGTGCCAAGCTTGGCTGGAAGAGGGGGCTGCTGTACAAATCCAGGCTGGGATCTGCTCTCCATTTGCAGAGGGGTCTAAAGCTGCTGCAGGTGCTTTCATTCCTCAGTGCTCTTACCCTTTGCCAGGGGAAAACTTTCTAGTTAGAATATACCTGGTTAGAATATAGACGTGTAGTGTCCTAAGGGGCCCTGTTGATTCCTGGGCAGACTGGGTGAGGACAGCAGCACAACTCACCTTATTCCTGGGGAAGAGCAGCTCTGGTGCACACTCAGTGCAGGATGGTTCCCTGCCAGGATGGTTGGTAGGCAAGGTGGAACGGCATATAGCAGAGTGAGGAAGCGAAGAAGGAGTGCCATTTAGTGTCTGGTTGTAGAGAGAACTATATGCTTGCAATATGTTTTGCCTTCTGCTGGCAGTCCTGGTGTGAAAAGCAGCATAGCTTAATTAAGCAGTGTCAAAATACTCGATTCTTCCAATCTGCCTTCCAATCTGAAGTGTTGTTCTTTGCTGGTTTAGCTGTATCTTGCAAAAAGTCTACATCCTTATGGCTAAATGATCAAGTTTCATGAAGAATTTCAGCGTCAACCTGATTTTTGATGCATTTTAATAGGACTTGGGCAAATCTTTTGGGCTTTGGGTGTCATCATTCTGTCCAGAATTTTCCAATCCAGATGTGTGCATGCTTTGACCAGCACAAATCTGCAGTGTCCAAGTAACATGCAAGATGTAGGACACTGTGTGCATGTCCTGCACTACTGGTCTGCCCACACACTGTAAACACGGCACGTACCAGTTGTGTCCTGCTTGCTGCACATGCTTGGGAAGTTCTAGAGCATGTTCTGCACATGTGAGACAGCACTGAAGGACATCTCAAATATACTGGGTACGTGTGTAGCTCACTTGTTCCAGTATGTTGCAGCTGCACTAGATTTATGACTCTCATGGAGTTGGTTACCTCATCACCAGTGCTCTTTCATGCAGCAGTGGTCCAAAACACCAGTAGCCTGGTCAGACATCTGGACATCAAGAAATGTGAGACAAAGAGCCAATATTCTCTAATTCTACCTGGGCAAAATTTCTGGGACAATAAAGAGCAGAATAGGAGGAAACCTGGATGAACAAACTGCTGTCAAAACCTTAGTCTCAAGGATGTACTGTTCTCAAGAGCTTTATTAGGATCGTGTTTGATAAGAATCAAGTTTCAGTGGTTTTTGGATTGTATTGTTGAACAAGATGAAGCTTTCTTTGCAAAATTAAAATGAAGAATACAA
Source organism: Cuculus canorus (assembly GCF_017976375.1). Lineage (NCBI taxonomy): Eukaryota > Metazoa > Chordata > Aves > Cuculiformes > Cuculidae > Cuculus > Cuculus canorus. The sequence goes on from NC_071414.1 coordinate 15,374,207, forward strand.
AAGGAATTTGTTATTGGGTAAAGAACTTTTTTCTTACTAGAACCTTCTTCCCTGAAATATGAAAGAATCCTTTCCAAATCAAAAGTTATGCAAACATGTCTGAATATAGAAATGAAACTGGAAAGCAGTAGGTTTCTTTTGCCAGTTTTGCAGGAGGCCACCCACAAAGGTATATCTTCTTTTTTCTGTTTCTGTTTCCCCCCCCCCCCTGAAAAAATACAATGATTTTTGGCCAAAATTGGAGGCTATTTTGGTTTTATAATCATGCTTATCAAAGCGGAAGTGAAATGTAGTTTGAATTTTTCAAGTAATGTATAATTAGCTGAAGAAATAACAAATAAAATAAAAAGTTTAAAATTTGCAGATGATTTATCATGAAGGCTCTAAGTTCTCCATTTGGTTGAAGGCATTTTCCTTGCTATTAGTTGGTTTTGGCTGTATTTTTCTTCTAGCTTTGAGTGTTTGGTAATGGTTTGCTGAATTGAAATGAAAGTCCTGTTTTGACTTGATATTTCCAATCTATTTCTCAACTGTTGGTATTCTCAAATTTTACTTGTCTTGAGAGGCTGTTACTTTCCATTCAGCATATTCACTCCTTCTGACCAAACGGACAGGAAATGTACTTAATAATTTCTCTGTAACCCAGAGAAACACGGGATTCCCCGTGGAGGGACTCTTTGCAATGGTTACAAATGATTCCTCTCTCTTCGCATCTGTCTCTCTGCCTCGCGACGCTCTGCGTACCATCTGATGTATGGTTTTTCAGTGTAAGCAAATCCTTAGAAGTGTGGTTAGAATGTGAGATGTTTATCATCCTTTATGATTCAGAAGCCAAATACTCCAGATCTTTGAGATGACTTGTGTAGCAGTATCCTCTGTCTACAAAGGAAATAACCTCTTTGGTTGTTCAGTGCACCCTGAGCCCCTGTATCAGCTCTCCTTCCTGGGCATTGATTAGACTTATTTAAAAGAATTCCAGAGAAAGAAATCCAACTGTTTGCACTTAGAACTTACATTGTAGTCTAAATGATCTCACTGCTTTAAAATGTTTTCTTGGGTCTAGATTTAATAATTTTTCATGATCTGTCCTTCGTAGCTAACCCTCCCCCACTTTCTTCTTAAAAAAATTCCTTCCCTTCCATGTGCCAGTGTTTTCTAGACACATAAGCTGTTATCAGGTTATCTCAGCCATCTTTCAATCAAGATGTACTTTTTAGTTCCTGTAGATGATTGGGTTTTTTTTCTTCGTCTTCATCTTTATGTAAATACAAAAATCGTACTAATGTAACCTCCTGTAGTTAAAATGATGCAACCTCGCTTGTGTCGTTGTGTAACTCAGTTCTGTGGGAAGACAAATGCTGCTTAGGATAAGGCTCCTTTATCCCAGTACCCACACTGTTGCTGGCACACAAGGTAAGTGATCTAGGACAATAAACCAGAAGGATGCCTTTAAGTGAACAAAGATTTCCACACCCTTAACAAAGAAAAATAAAACAAGTGAGTAGGCAGCTTGGCAACATAGTCATCAGCTGAGTGAATGTGTGTCCTTGAGCAGAGTTCATGTTCTGCTGCGGTGTGGTGGTGTTTGGGAGGAGGAATGAATCTTATTCATACATTTGTATTCCCAAATAAGTCTCAGTGATTAAAACATTCTGACTGAGTGAGGCTGTTTTTTATAGATTTGGGATTGGGGCAAAGCAATAATCAAACGTGGAGGATGCTGTTAATCCTGCAGTACTGTCCTGACATTGGGGGTAGTTATTTTCCTTAAGGGATATTTTTCCAGAAGTGTTGTGACTGTGTGGTGTTGGAATGACTTCACATCCCGACTTTGAATTAAAAAAGGTTTCAAAGATAATAAAACAGAATCACAAACAAAACCCTTAATGCAGGCGTTGAATTCCTAAGTCTGTTTCATACAAAGGCTTTTCAAGAGTCACTAAGTCAATAACTTCTCTCAACTACACTGGTGTTGGTCCAAAACTCTCTAAAGCCATTGACTTTATTGAGATTACACTAAATATCTCCCAGCACAACTGAGAGTTGACTCTAGTCCCACCTCTTTATTGTCCATGTGCGAGATGGTTTCCAAAAATGAGGAGAATGTTGTTCGCTGCAAAGGGGAAAATAGATCATTAAATGTCTATGCTGTGGTATAGACTAACCAAAACATAGGAATGGGTGCCAGAAAATTCGTAGCTAATATATCCAATGTATTTCTTTAAATGAATTGCTCAGCAGTTTGCTGAGGTAAATCATGAATGTCAGCAGGAACCGGTGGGAATTTAACGTTAGAAAAATGGAACTCCACTGTTCAAGGTAATGAAAAATCCAGAAGTGAGTGGCACTTTCTAACATTAACACGTGTTCTCTCATTCAGCAATGCTGTGTTGCAGCGGTTTGGCAGCAGGGAGAAGACGGAGCCTATGCAAAGCTCGAAGCAGTAATGTTATTCACAAAGTGCTTTGGAAATCGTGGTTTTTGCTTAATAAAGTAATTGGAAAGTAAAAAATTGATGATCATAAATGCTGCGGTGCCAAATGCAGGCTTCTACTCAACAGATACCTCTGAATTTGGGACAATCAAACTTGCGTGAAGTTGTGACCCCTCTAAAATTACTGGGAACTTTCCCAGAGAATCCCTTTTGGTGTCAGTTTGGTAGAGTGTTATGATATGCTTTTGGCATGTAAAAGTGCGTCTCATGAATTTTGCTAACCTATTCCCTCATTTGCTGCTGTTTGTTGGTATTGGAGGGACTCTGGGTCTCAACAAGAGACAGGACTTTTCCAGGACCAGTGAATTGTCTAACAAGATTGTGAGGGAAATAAAAAGCATAGAGGGAGGTGGATCGCCAGAGGTCTCTGAGGGCTAATGGAGCAAAGGCAGGTGGTAACAAAGGAGATGAAGATGCTCAGTACTTCACAGTACCAAAATTTCTCAGTCTTTTTTGTTGTTTCCTTTTACTCTCTTCCATGGCTCATCGTTAGCAATGCTAGAAGCGTCCTTGAGATTGGCATGGAATAAACATGCCCAAGGAATCAAGGTCAGCTTGTCAGCAAAAGTTCTGCTGTCCTCAGCTGTTTCCATAACATTGGGTAGATTAGTGGGGCCTCCACAGAGAGAGAAAATAGCAATAGGCTTCTAAGGACAGGGACTATCTAAAAAATGGTCCAAAGTCATAGGTCCTTTTTAGGTTTTAGAAAGGACAATAAAAAAATCTGTGTTCAGTACTGGTCATGTATTATGTTTTGATGTAAGTACCTTCTAGTTACCTTTGTCTACCCTTTAAGTCGCCCTATTGCACTGACACTGAGAAGCAGCGCTTCATTCAAGCATTGTTTGTGGCCTCAATTGAATTGATCTGAGGCCACTTTCCAGTATAAATATTTTTGTTATTATTATCAATAATAAAAATAGAAATATGTATGTGCAATAATGCTCTTAGTGCAACACCTTCTGCCCATTAAACGTTTCTACCAAGAAGTTTTTGCCGAGGGCAGGGCAGCCTGGCCGAGGCACGCTCGGTGGCGTTGACTTGTGCAGCTGCTGCCTGTGTAATCCTGGAGAAATCTACCTAAATCCTCCAAATCAGAATTTCATGCTCCCTGCTTGAGGCTGGGTGTGAAATTTTAATTTGCACTTGTCAGTCTGAAGTAAGGGGGAAAGGGAAAGCAAAAAAAACAAAAAAAAAAGGCATATGATAAATGTCACACTTTCCTTTGAACAAAGCAACGCGGTACTTTCCTCCGGGTGTCTCAATGAATCTCTGTGTGGGCAGTTTGAAGCTGGCAGTTTATCTCGAGAGATGGCAGAGTTGTAAGCAGTGTGGGTAGTGTCAGCTATCATTGAGTTTATGTGATGCTTCCTATTATTGAACTCTGATTTAATTTTGCTAAAAATTTGCTGAACTTTACCGGTTTGGGCTGAAGTTTTTTGTGTCGGGTGTCTGCCAGGGCCAAGTTACAGTGGGCACTTCAGCCAGAGGGGATTTTGGCAGTGCTGTCAGGTCCTGCTTGATGAACACGGTAAACAGAGCTCTCCACGAGAGAATCTGCGTAGGGCTTTGCTTTCTTCTTGTTGTCCAGAGAATCCCTTCATGCCTTAAGGCCTTATCCCTTTTCAGACTCTGCTCCAAGCACTGCAATTCCTGCAGGAATTCCCTGACGCTAATCACTGCTCTGCCTGAAAGTTTCACAGCCATTAATGCATCTATTTTCAGAGGCCTCTGCGAGAAGAGAATGGTTTTTTCCACATCTTACAAAGGAGGGAACCGAGTAAGCAGTGACCAGAACTTAAAACTTCCCTTGGATTCTGGCTGACCCATTTGAGATATGCTTTTGAAAGTGATTTAAACATTCGAACCACACTGAGCAGCTGTAATGCCCAGTTGCAGACAGAAGTGCTTGAAGCTTTTAAGAATCAAAGGGCTGATGTTTCAAGCCTGATGGCTACTAAATGAGGAGCACATCCTTAGTGGTACCTGTAAAGGGAAATCTTTGTGGTGTATGTGGTAGAGTGGAGTTCAGTTTTCCAGTGCATCACTTTCTATTCCTTCCCTAGACACTTTTCAACAACTTCTCGTCTTTTACAACATGTGATAAAAGATGTTCCACATAAAATGATTCATTACCCTCTTCTGATTCATGTCTACGCATGCTTATAGTTTGTGTGGTCAGAAGCTCAGTGGAAAAAGAAAAAGGGTATGTGAGCATCTCATTAAAATCTGTATCATAATACATAAGCACTGGGGACCAGGGTTAAGGTTGCAGAAGCATTAATGAAGGCATTTCCAGTAAGCGGCCTTCATAGCTGAGACAACCTTTGACACTGCTGCTTTAGAAATGCTATTTAAACGTGGGTTGCAATTTTTCTCTATTAGAGAGTTGAAGGATAATCTGTACTAATTGCGGTTTCCTACTTGACTTGATCTGATCTGGGGTGTTTTCTGATGGGTACTTGGGCTGTGATTGATTTCCACAATACTTCCAGTGGAAACTAATCCAAAGCTCAGTGAAATTGTTGGTATTCTCTTGCACCAGACTGCCGAAGAAGGCCTAAATAATCTGTATCTACGCTACGGGTAAGTGCTATTTAATAAATGCCAGGCTAGGCTTCTTTGACTGAATTTCCTTACTTCAAGAAATGTTGTTCTTTAAAAGACAACGTCGGGAAACTGTGCAGTAAAACATTGAGTCATTGAGATTTTTCTTCACCCAGATAAGTTTCTAGAAATTTTGATTTTGATGAAGGCCATTGCTGCTCTGGTGGAGTGGGGCAGATATTTATCTTCTGAGATTTGAATTATACCATTTTAAATTAAATCTCCATGATTTTTGCAGAGACTAGAATTTGCCATAAGACAGAAGCAAATGTACTGAAGAAATAACTATCTGCTATGCTGGACAGTGAGGCAGGTTAATACACAGTCATTAGCTAAATGGCACACTACTAACTAACCAGTGTTTCGATGGGTTGGGTTATGCAACAACAGTTGTAAAAATTCACTGGATTTGAGGTTATGGAAATATCACTGAGCAGAAACACAGATACTGATTGATAAGAAGTTAAATTGAATCTTTCTGAATAATCTGGCTTTGAAAAATTAGTTAAATGTCTCAGCTTGTTGCAAAGGGCAATTTTTGCTTTCATAATGTAACGTTATAACCAAACATGCCAAATAAGACCCCCCAGTCACACTTGTGAATGAAGACAGTTGCTAAATACTAAGATCTACCCAGTGAAAGCAAATGTGGGCTGGATAAATATTGACTGTTCAGCTTTATTTCCTTCTACCTCCTGTTTTGTTTCTTATAAAAAATGGGCAATGATTAAGTGGTCTCGTGTTTACACAGAAGTGGGAAATTATGCCATTAAGTGAACCTTCGGAGCAGGAGAGGGCCTGGAGGAATTCCTCTTGTCTAGGGGAAGCTTTTGAGGCTGTAGTAGTGAATGGTGGGAGTTTGTTTTGCACGAAGTAGGGCACCGTGTGAGGTTCCAGCACAGCCCAAGCTGCTGGAGCAGCCGAAGAGCAGAGGCATTGTCATGTAGCACTGTGGATCCTGGAGGAAGTGTAAACATGTGAGCGCAGTTATTGCATGTAGACCCTTTGAGCTTTGTTTTACAGGAAAACAGTCCTTCTATGCCTGTCCCCAGTAGTTTTAAATGGAGCTTAATATCAGGTTTTGCAATGACTTTAATATGAAAGGCGTAGCACCCAGCTCTGACGCAAAGCCGTCCACCCCGCGTGCCTTGATTTCCATCTTACACAGTCAGCAGACGCAGAGGAATTCTTCTGGAAAAGGACTCAGAGCATCTAAGTTGTTTTCTTTTTCTGAATCACCATCTGGATGCCTTTTTCTCTTTGCTTACTATTTATAGGGTCTAAGGTGAGTGGATTCCTAAACAGCGAGCTGCATCAGATGCTAAAGTTAGGCAGGATGACTCACTCCATGGATAGTGACCTAGTTTGAGTTGTCTGCAGGGGATGGTGTGTGAGAGATGTCAGGAGTGTTGTAAGGATAACAACAGCAGTGGAGCTGGGCATGTCGGGGAAATTCTACATCTACGTAGTGTTTTTATAGGATAAACCTTTTCTAGGACACGTTCCAGGATGGAAAGGAGCTCATGTAAGCTAAGGTCTTGTAGCTTCTATACAGCTGACTTGACCTTCCTACTGGATGTACTGGGTAGCTGGTTATTAAGCATGGGTTGTGCAACGAATATACAAACATAGAAATATTGAAAGGGTTCTCCCTGGAGTGGGTGCATGAAGTTTTTGTAGGATTTCAACCCAGAGGCCAGTTTCCTGGAACTACCGAGCGAAGGCTGTTGATGGAATGCTATTGAAAAGCCAGAGAAGTCAAGCAGAAATTAACTGCTCTCCTGAAAGGAATAAAGGCAAGCCACCCCATCTCATTTTCTGAGTTAAAAGCTACAATTTTTCTCTTATTCCACACAGCTAATGTGGCTGAATTATGAAAGCCGAGAACGCAGCTTCCTAAATGCTTGTTGTATTTACCTGTATTCAAATGCTAACTGGTGCGTATCTCTGGTATATCTAGCTATGCAGTAGGCAACCATTACTTGAAGGTAATATGAGGAGGCTCCTTACCCTGGCACCAGATCGCTTTTGAAGACCGACACAAAGCAGAGCTCACCTGCCATGCCACCTGATTGATTTCACAGATTTGTTCTCTTGTGTGCATCCTGGTTAAACAACCAGTGGATGATTGGCAGCAGCCAGCTAAGCCTTTACCTTCTGTTTCATTTTGCCAGAAATCAGCTCTATTTGCTTTATTTTTCTCTCTACTTAACTTTAGGGAGATATGGTGGAATTCTAAGGCCAACAGGCCACTAGTTTTGAAAATGGAATACGTGTTGTTCTATTCCCTGTGTGCACATACTCAGTGAGACGATAATCGCGTCCATTTAGGCCTCCAAAAGCAACGGTGTTCGCTTACTTGTTTTGCCATGAATTTTACTGAGGTATTGTGACTTATGTGATGCAATTGGCAGGAGGATGTTTGGCAGGATGGGAGAGCGGCACAGCTGCGTTTCCTGTGGATATGTGGAAACAACATTTAATATTAAACAGTTTTTTGTTCCTTGCTAGAAATGCCATTTTTAATAAATGGCATTTATTTTAGTAAATAAATTATTGTCTGTATTCTGTCATATAAATCTGGCAACCTGCTTTTGTGGCCATTTTCATTAAGTTAATCTAGTTTTGCAGATAAAAATATTTTCTTCCAATAAAGCAACATGTGTCTATGGAATGCCTGTTTTCTATAGTTTAACTAGTGAAAATAGTCTATGTTGCATGCAGGGAAAAGAGGTACGTTGGCTTTTGTGAATATTAGTATGCTGCGAGATTCGACAGCTTGAATATAGGTTACAGAGTTTCAGTTCATTAGTGATACCAAGAAAGCAATTAGAGTTTCTGGGATACAGGTAGTCTCCAGTGGCAGATTTGTAGGTTGTTGGCATTTTTTGCTCTGAATGGATGAAAGACTTGCCTAGAGAGACACAGACAGACAGAGGCGCATATATATATATATATATATATATATATATATATAAAATCAACTACCAGGAGAAGAGATAAATGACTACTTTGGCTCCCAATGTTATGGCCACTTGTGACTGCTAACCTTTTAGTGTGATATTTGCCGTTGGAGGACTAAATATGAACTCTTCTAATCTTTCCCTACCTTCACCACTGCAGAGTACAACTGAGGTTTTTGTGGGTTTTTTTTCCTGTTATACATTAGAATCACTTTGAAATGTGTTTGATTGGAGCAGAATCTTATGCCTCACTAGAAAAAGAGGTTCCATGGTTGAACTTCCAGGAAATGATAAGCTGCAGGACTCTCTTGACTGTTTACACTGCTCTTCAGCTTGACAACCTACATCTCCTAAACATAAAGCGTTAGCCAAACTGCAAACACAGGCTTCCAGTAGGATAACCAGAGAATTGTAGAAACATTTAAGTTGGAAAAGACCTTTAAGATCATCTAGTCCAATCAGTGGTGCCATGAGCTGCTGTAGGACAGCCCCAGAGTACACGGCTCCTGAAGTCTTTCTCAGACTGCAGGACCTGGGTTAGACCACCACAGTTTTAGATTAATTAGGCAGGGTTTCATTAAGGTATCCCAAAGATTTATTGGTGTATATACTGATTCTTTGTTTTCTATTTCATCTGCTGTCACAAAATGCCAAGTTGCATCACAACAAACTGTCCCCTCCTTCTCCCTTCAACCCCTGACATAATGCTGAATCCCTCTTCAAATCTGAATTCAGGCAAAGCAGCTTTGCAGCGTGTCTTTCTCTCTCGTGAAAGACTGTGTCTTGGGATGTACTTGTGGTGGGGTCCCCTTAAGCTGTTCTTAGCGCAGAGTCTTTCCCCACAAGAGCAACTTCAAAACAGAGCATCTCTTACAGCAGACAGTTGACTTTGGCTGTTTGTAGAAGGGAAATCATATTTTGTAGCCAGTTTGGCTTGCTTGAAGACTTCAGAGCAAGAATTCTGATTGTTTTTCCACTCAATGCAACAGGTGGCTTACATTTTTTAAGGTAGCTGCAGAGTTAGAATTTTTAATATTTTTGCAAAGGCCTCACTTTCAAAAACTGCCGAGCCATGGTTGCTAGAGAATTTAGGCAAATTGAAGACATTTCAGGCACCCAAAACCACTTGGTGCCTGAGAAGATCCGAGCTACTGAGGTCGTGTTTGGATTTTGAAAGATAAATTGATTTCACCAGACATGGTGTAAGGCACCAGCGAGGCTATAAATATAGTTGGTTTAAAACTAAATTATAACACCACAATGATGAAGCCAACTGTCCTTTATCACAAGAAAATTAATTTTCGTTTCTGTTACTAATCACACTTAAATCTGTCTTGGGTCACCAGAAGGTCATTAGGTTTTCCATTTATGTGTTTCCTAAATGAGTTTTAAAGCACTGTAACTTTGTGCTATTATTAACTCTCTGAATTAAAAGGAGGCATAAATCAAGACTGAGTGGGCCCTAAATACACGCTAGAAATAGTCTGGGATGTGTCTGACCTTTTCACAGTGGTGGAAATCTGCCTGGTGCCAACTATTTACTTATGCCAGCGATACTGGTTTTCTAGCAAAAGATACCAGAGTGGTGGTAGGGAGGACTGGCGGGATTTCAGCTGTAAGCACGTTAAGCTATTGTGTGACAGGACAGGGCAAAATAAATGACAGCATTTTCAATGATTTAAGAAAATGACAAGATTTTTGCTTCCTTTCAGTTCAGATGCACACACCAAATTTGGGTGCGTTACACAAGCGACTGAGCTCTTCCCCTTGCGCTGGAGTTAGATGATGCCAAACCAGAGAGGAGCGAGACCTCCAGTCCCACCTCATCCCACTACCTGGTATCTGCAGGAGAGTTGGCCCCCGACAGCTCTACTATCCATATTCTGCAGTTGTAGGAAACCTTACTTTTTTTGGCCTATATTTGAATGCCTGACCTATTTCCCTGTGGAATCAATGAAATTTTCTGCTGGCTTTAGTAAGAACTAAATTGATTTTTAAAACTTAAACCAGCATATTTATTTATTATTAGTTGAGCATTCCCTTTAAAACCAGGAGTGATATTTTTTTTCCTTGTAGAACAAACTAACATTAAATGATGTTGATGAAATGACGATGATAAAAACTTAAGTGAAGATGAGATGAACTGCATTTGACATTTTCCATAGTGCCTTGCAGTTCTGGAAGTTTATTTGCTTATGAATAATGACTTCTGAGCCTCTGACTGTGTAAACCTTTAAATATAAGAGCATCATAGCAAGTTCTCTGGAACTCCATATGTGCTTACAGATAAGGACATTAGTGAGCACTGTGTAGTTTTAGACCATAATATGGCAAGAAATCCACTTTAGGATTAACTTTTTTTTCTGTGAAGTAAGTTCTGTGCTCCACAGAGCCTCATTTCAGCCTTCTGGAATTCTTGATAGGATTTGGTTTAGGTAGTTTCCATCACAAATATATATTGCATATATTGTATATTTTATTTCATATTGTACATTGCATCTATGCAATAGAGAAAACATTGTGCAGGTACGTAGGATATCAGCCCTATTACAACCAACAGGATAATGTGCAACTACCTTGTGGAAAAACTTTGCAACTTCAAAAAATGTGCCAATTTAATAGGAATTATGATATCTTTTATCACCATTCTGATTTATATGAGCAAATCGAAAGTGAGAATAAAGCTGGATTCAGTTTGCTGGAAATGCAGCCGGTCAGTGGCAGTGTGTGCTGAAGTTGAGTAAACACTTTGTGTCTTAGGACTGTCGAGTAAACAAAGTGTTTGTTCCTTCTGGAGAACTTTGTTGGCCTAAGGTATGGTTCACCTTATTTCAACTCAAGCTCAAAATAATCTTGCAGGCCTGTAGTTGTTCTTGTAAGCTAATAGGGAAGAACATATGCTAAGCATTGGTAATGTCAGTTAAGCCCTTAATTAAGTGATGAACGAACCTCAGTTTTTCCCTGTGGTTCAGATCGGATACTGCTCAAAAGCTCAGAGATTCTCCAGGTTTTAGCCAAGTTTTTTGAAGTATCTCAAATTTTTCAAAACCAGGTTTGTTACTCTCGTAAAGATAAAATTTTTCTAGACTGTGACCAGGCTATAAAATCCTTAACCATCCCCTAGCTGCGTTTTGGCATTTTGGGATGGAGATGAGGGAGGTAGAAACAGGTGTTTCAAAGACAGAAAGATATTTGGATCAGAGTTTATATTCTGTGTCTGCTCCATACAGGCTTCTGAATTCAGGAAAATCTTAGCTCAATTTTAAAGAAGATCAGCATTTGCCTGTGCTCCTGTGAAGTTCCATTCTTCCACTTTGAAAATAAGTAGATGAGGGTGTGGCTGAGCTTGTGTGCGCTGTAATGAGGGAACTTGGGCTGTAGGACCTGCACTGGTGGAGCACCTGGGCGGGTGTGTACCTGCTGTATCACAAAGCAATAATGACTGGTTTCAAATGAAAAGGCAATCTACTTGTTGCTTGATATCTTAGTAAGGAAATAGCAGTCAGTCAGGGCTATGTACAGCATCTGAGTAACAGTGAGTGTTTGGTGTCCCAGGAGTAACTGCTTTCTGAATGTCTTCAAAGCCGGGACAGGGTGCTGAGAGGAAAGGCAGGGTTTGGTAATTTGTTTCTCTGCTGTGTCACCTAATTAAACACGATGCCATAAATAGCACTCCTAACAGACCGTGGAATGGGCTTGGCTCCGTATCTGGAAGAGGAGTGAAAACGCATCTTCACAGAGCTGGGATGTCTGAAGAGTTAAGAAACTACAATTAAAGCCTAGATTTACTAAAATCAATTTGTTTCAGAGCTTTTCTGTGCTATGTTTTTAGAGGAGTGCTTTTGAAAGCAGGGCAAAAGCCTTAGGTTTGGATTGAGACGAGCAGAGCTCCCAGTGCACGTCTAGGCCCCTCTCCATATTGCCTTGGCTGGCCTTTGCTGCAATGTTTTTTTCATGTCATCTTATAGGCACAGAATTAAAGGTTATTTCCATTCCTGCTTCTTATCGCTTTAATCTTTTGCCAGCTCTTAACATCTCCAGCAGATTTGCTCTGGATCTGTTATTCCCATACCTACCCTCTGCCTGCGACATTCTCTGACATTTTGAATTCTGCACCATCCCGTTACTTTCTTTTTCTCCCCGTTTATTCTTTAAGATTTTTTTTTTATTGTTTATCTGTTTTACTACTCACTGGAACAGCTACACAAAGTGATTGATATTGCATACAGTTGCTACCAAATTCAGTCTTACTCCATGAATCATGAACGTGAATATTGCTCATAATATTTTTGCATTCTCTGGCTGCTTAGCCAATAAAAAAAAAAATGCTGTTTAGTTCCTTCTGCACTACATCTTCCAGGTGGCTTTCTTCTGTGGTTTAATTGTTTATTAGCTTCAGGATCTTTCCTGGAATTAGAGAGAGTGAAACCAAGGACTGGGAAAGATTAAGCCTCAGTAATGATGGTATGACTTCTTCCTGTCTTCATTTGGGGGAAGAAAAAACAACAACAACAAAAAGGACTTGTTTGAGGGGGAGAGGAGGAAGAACAAGTAAAAGAGTGAATGAAAGGGAGATATCTAAGAAAAAAAAAGGAAGAAAAAGATTTTCTGTTATTTTTGAGTTATTGCATATCTGTTTCTCCGCTACATCTATTTTTCATGGGTTAAACGAAAGAATGGAGTGTGTCTGAACCTGTTGTGGCATAAAGCAATATCTTTGTCTAATGGTCTAAAGCCATGACCAGGAGGTAGGAGTCCTGCACTATTCATTATGCCGCTGTTTCGTCCTGCGTGTTCTCAGGCCAGTCATTAGTGGCATTTATCACTCCTCTCCCCCTGCATAATATTCCCCGTGGTGAGCTCGGTCTGATAAATCATGTTTGAAGAATACAGCACCCAAAGTGATGCAATTTACAGCTTTTACCCTCTGGTGTACAATATACAATACAACTTTGTATCTGAGTCTCTGGAGGAGATCTGCGAAGCCAGTGGAATTAAAAATTGGTAAAGAGAGTTTTATATTCTTTGTGGGGAAAAACAGGTGCTAAACTTTTGATGATGTTGAGTTTTCTCATGCCTGTGTTCAGAGTATAGCTGAAACGACTAAGAGCTGAAAGATGTGCTGGTATTAAAGGTGGAGAACAGTTAGTGGGCACCTTCAGAGACTGTGCAGTTGTGGAGGTGGGGATGTTGTGGCACTGGGCTGGGACAGCTGATCTCTGTTCGGTCACCTCCCCTCCCAGGGCCACATTTTCTCTCTCTCTACTACAGTGTAATGATACAAGCCTCTTTTGTGAGTATTTTGAGATCTGTAGATTAAAGGGTTGGCTGCAGCTTCTACTTTCCTTGCTGCTGCAGATGTGCTTGTTAAACCTGCCTGGAAGCTGAGGGAGAACATTAGTAACCCCTTAAAAACCCCCCAAATATGGTACCATTTATACAGAGCATCTCTGCTGCAGGATGGGCTGTCGCCTGCCTTTGGGGCAGAATCCCAGGTGCTCAGAGCTCATTTTTTGTGTCTGTGTTCGGGGACTCTTCCTCGCTGAGTCTTGTCTCTCACCTGGCATGACAACATGGCAGGGATGGCTGAACTGCAGCTTCGTTGATTTAGGAGTGAGATTTAAGACTAGCTGTCTAGACATTCTCTGTGGTGGATTTTCAGCTTCAGACTTAACGTGTTCCCTTTTTCCAAAGTCACTCAAATCCACTGACCTTCAGGCCCTGTTGAAAAAAAAGTAATCCATCAATTCTAGCAGTTGTAGTGATATTTCTTTTTTGTTATTTGTAATAAATTACCTTAGCCTTCTCTTCTGCCTTCTTTATTCTTATCTTAATTCAATTTATACTATCTCCTACTGTAAAGACAGTGCTAAGGATGTTGTTGGATATTATGATGTATATAAAAACCTGTTGCTTTTGGAGTGCTCTTTTCTAGCTGACACAGGAGTATTCAGATCTTAGAAGAATTATGCCGTGCAAAATAATAAAAGTCTTCAGGCACATAGGTTGGTACTCAGGTATCTGGCTTGCAAAATGATGCAGGGCATGATTTGCTGTTGGTTTTTGGGTAAATGCAAGTTTTGTTGAAATGGTAGTTGAACAGAGACTGAGGTCTTCCACAGCTCTGCTTGCTGACGAGCCTGTCTAGCTGCCTGGTTTTGGCAGAACGAACCTGTGGCTTTATGAAACATACTTTAATGGAAATGTCTCATAGCAGAGATTAACAAACTTCTGTGCAGACAAACTTTTGCTTTATGACGATGGCTGTGTGCATGCCTCTCCCAGGGCTCATTACCCTCTGTGCAGGGTAATTTCTGTTACTGCACTCGACTGTAGACTATTCCTACTCTGAACAAAACAAAATGCCTGTGCTGTTACTGAGCCAACTTTTAGTTAATATATGGAGTTGGGAAAGCATGGGATGCGTTCCTGGTGTGTATAGTGTCTCATTAGCCATGCAGACAGCATCTTTCCATTTTTCAGGTTAGATAAGTCTTACCTCGGTCTTCCCTAGCGCCAGTTTAACTGACTTCAGTTACTCCCTATTCTAACAGAAATGAATCAGAGTTATTTTTGATTGGTAATAAAATATTGCCAAAAATGAGTATGTATATTGAAATTACAATTGGGAGTAAGTTACAAAGATAATATATTTTAGGAGTGATGCAATTATTCCTAAATTAGGGGTAACAAAAATGAAGTATATCCAAGATTGAAATTATTCTCAGAGAAATCCTAGAAAGTGAAGACACAGAAGTGGAAAGGAAGTATAAAGCATCTATTTTTTCCTTGAGACAGTTCTTTGAAAAGACAGCAGAGGTTCTGTATTGGGCACCACATGCCTTTTTCCTTGGAACTGCTGCTCCAATACTCTTTGTGAGCAACAGGAGGGGTGTATTTCTGCAAAGCAAGCCTGGTGTCCTGCTGAGTACCGGCTCTGGGTATCTGAAGGTGGCCCATGATGCCAAGGGATGTCCTGGACAATGGCAAAGTGCTGGGCTAGTGACAGGATGTAATTTGAGGCACTTGATGTCTTGGCCTATATGGCTGGGGGTACATAAAAAAATTTCCATTCCATAGGGGAGTGCAGCCATCCTTAAGGATGTGAGTTTGACTTGGAATTACCTGCAGCAGCAGCAGCAGTGATGGTACCCATAGTGCTGCTAGTTGGTTTATGTTGAACTGCTCTGTGAAGGAACTTGGTGGGATTGGAAGTGTTTGCAATAGCTCTTTTATGAGAATACTTTTGTTTTTGAAGAATAGCAGTGGAAAATGTCCCTTTATATAAATTAAACACAATAAAAAATGACATAGGATGCAAGTTCTTTGTAAGTGGGAAGGCTGAAGAGAATAGCTCTGTTGTTCAGTGAGAAAGGACAAATATTTGATGCAAAGGGTTGTGACAGGCCAATTTTTGATTAATTTAAAATTATAAGTTAAAAAAATAGATTTGTTTCTACATTCTCAGGACAGGGTGCTATTCTTAGAAATCAAGTTCTGTAACTTTGGGCATGACACACTGTGTCCTGCATATGAAGACGGCTGGAGCTTCACTCCGAGTTCCAGACTTGTCTGAACCTAACCTGTGGAATTCATCTGTGACTTCTGTAATGTCTCCTAGACAGTGCAGATACGCACTGAACGCACACAGCAAACCCTGAAATGATTAATTCATTCACCCTTTGCCAGGCCTCAGAAAGTTTCTTGCCATTTCCTTGTGCTGGGAATAAAACATCCAAATTGCTGAGTTTCAGAATTTTGCTGAAAATTCCTTGTAACAGTTAAAGAAGAGAGAAACTTCACTTGTTTAATTTACTGACTTGCATTCCAGGACTCTGAATGTTCCTCCAGCTTCCAGCCATTAAATAGCAGTGCTGGTGTCTGGACAGACCCAAGGGGCCTGGCTGTGCTTTTATGGGCGCAAAGCTCTCTCCTACAATGTGTTCTGATAAATAGCTATTGTGTTGCTTGTTCTTTTCCCATTACTAGGAGTTCCACAAAACCGTCGCTCCGTGGTGAGCTGGAATCAAGCTTTGGAATACTCTACTTTTAGAGATATAAAATGGTATTTAAAAAATAGTAGGACATTGATTATAAGCTCTCTGCTTCTTCCTAGCAAGTTAGAAGCAAAGGTTGTGGTTGGGGTTTTGAGATGACTTGTCTTTTGAATTTGAGACCAATAAAATAACATGTTAGTTGAGCTAATGATATCTCCAAGTGTATTAACAAAACATTATTCTGGTGGTCTTGGAAAGCAAAAATATGGGATAAATACCTTGCAGTCCTCTCAGCAACAGGATTATCTCTGGCACAGATGATGTTGGCTTAGTAATGCTTATGTTCTTAGTTGCATTTTGGTTGTTTTGCAAAGATCAGGATGAAACTGTGGCTCTCAAAGTTAGTGTCAAGAGTTGAAAATGTGCTTGTAAACTTTGGAGTGGTTGTTTTGTTTAAGTACTAGCACTAAACTGGGTGCAAGGCAGGACTTTTGTAAGAGAAAGGAAGAGAAATATGAAATGTTTTATGGGAACTGGAAAGGCTAAGCAATCCATGAACATCTCTGTGATGTTATCCTTATACGCTGTTATACTCCAGAAAATGTATTTAATGTATGGCAGCATCTATGTAATCAGCTGTTACATTTTTCTGTTTCCCCCTTGTGCAACTTCAGTCTGTTTGATGTTCAGGAAACTAGATAATGACTTGGAACTCAATATGAAGAATACTCAGCTGTGTCTGCCCGCAAACAACTGGGTTATATCTTTATTAGGTAGTAAAATCAGAGAATGGCTAACAGAATTGTGGATGCTTTCCACTGATGCGTAGTTTCACTGTGTCTGTAGCTCACATTGTATGATGTTTGAAATGTCTTTGGTGTGCTTTTCTGTCTCTCTTGCTCTGCTGAGCACATACCTACTTCTCAGAACTATTGACAAGGTTACTTCAATTTACCCCCATGTTTGGATTAGTTTTTCTCTAGTCTCCATGGTAAGTAACAGAACTACAGCTTTGGCCAAATGGAAACTGGAAGAACAATGCAAGAACATCTGTGCTGTTGCACATGTTATTTGAAAATCTCTTCTGTCTAGGTATCAAAAATTTGTGACAGCTGTGAAGGTCCTACAATTCCTTCAGCACAACTAAAAGATTAAAGACCCCAAAGGTCTGGAACTGTATTTAGAGGAAATGCATCACACAGAATTCCTGAAGGCAGCGGCTGTAACAAAAATTTAAATGCTTTTTATGATATCTTAGGGAACAGGACTAGAAAGAAGTTGGACTGGGACTCTGAGAAATTAAATCTCTTTATTGCTTGCTGTGGGTTGACATCCCAAAACCTGCCTGTCCCTGGAAAGATGCTTCTTCAGACACTGCTGTGGGAAGAGAAGCCATCGAGGCAGAGGATGGCTGAAATCCATGCTAGTGCATGGAAATCACTACGGGATATTGCAGTCACTTGGGCAGTTTGGAAGCTTTTATCTCTATCCTGAAGAATCAGAAATGGCGTGGAGACCGGGTGTTTGTTACCGGTGGGACAGGACTCCTCTTGTCTGGTGAGGCAGGTCAGACTCCTGCGTGGTGGTTTGGTACAGGGGCACACAAAGCACTGTTGGCTGTATGGCCAACCCTCTGGTGGAACTCTGGGCTGGTTTTAGGAGGTGTCGGGTCCAATGGGCACCAGCTTACTAGAGGTGATCACCTGAAACAGGCCTAGTCCAGTTCCTGTTCCTTGTTTCTAGCATGGAAACCAGGTGAGAGAACCATGTGTGGCAGGTGACTGCTTCAGTCTGTCACTGCATCTTACTCGTTTGTAAGACTGTGAATATGCCATAGGTAAAACTACACGATAACCCCTGCATGATTTATGTGGGCTTTTTTTCTTGATATGCCTAATAAGCTCACTGGAAAATCATAGAGTAGTTTGGGTCAAAAAAGACGTTAAAGCCCATCCAGTTCCACCCCCTGCCATGGATAGTGACACCTCCCATTAGATCAGGCTGTTCAGAGCCCCATCCAACCTGGCCTTGAACACCTCCAGGGATGGGGCAGCCGCAGCTTCTCTGGGCAACCTGGGCCAGTGTCTCACCACCCTCACGGTGAAGTAATTCCTCCTTATGTCCAGTCTAAATCTGTCCCTCTCCAGTTTATACCCATTGCCCCTCGTCCTATCACTAAATGCCTCTGTCTAAAGTCCCTCCCAGCTTGTTTTAAATTACCTGGAATATCCATTAATGCAGAGAGCGGGATGAGAAAGGCAGCTCCAAGCCTGTCTGAAGGCTTGTTGGGGTGGTGGGACTCCAAGGATCTGCAGGAAGGGTGCTCGGCATCCTGCCTAATCTATATCTGCCCCAAAGCTGGGCGAGGGCAAGGCCAGGGATGTGTCCACAAGCACCATGGGAGGTCTGGGAATGTCGCTTTCTCTTTTTTTGGGTGCCCCATGTCGAATCGGAAGGCTCCTCTTACCCCTGCGCAGCAGTACAGGGGCTCTGGTGTGATCCTTTCCTGGTTGCTGGCAGCCTGTCCTTCTGAAAGGGCAGCTGATGGAGGTGAAATTTGCTGTTATTTGATATACAGCATCTTCTAACAAAGTCCGAAGAAAGATGTGATGAAAGGTTTATATGTAAGTAATTATAACACTGCAGTATTCAGTTCAGGCAGAAATTAATATATGAGGTGAAAATGTCAAAATAAAAGGTCAGGAAAGTGAATTACAAAGAAAGTTGAACGTTAGCTAAGAAGCAGTGTTTGTTGGCAGAAGCTCCCTCCAGTATAAAAAAAAGGTTAGGAAGGGGGCTTATAAAAACTGAATGTTTCTCACACAGTTAGAATTCTGTATTGGTTATCTTGAAGAGTCATGCTGCATAGTTAAACTAGGACAATTAATATAATGAAAAATTCATGTTTATAGCTTCTGGGTTTTGCCTGGGGATACTTCATAAGCCGAAAGTGACCCTTTCCCTTAGAGGTGATTCCAAAGCTCGACACGACATAGGTGGGGCAAGGGAAATTATTCAAAGAAAACAGAGAATTCTTAAAATAATAACCACCAATGATAAACACAACTGAGAAATGTTTAATAATAACATTCTTCATAATAAACCAAGCTATCCCTTTATATAAGGAGGGCAGCCATACAGCATTAAATAATAATTCAGTAGGGCTGAGAGCGGTGGAATCACCGTTTCTATTTTAGCAATAAGCAATAATAATAAATTCTTTAGGAGGATGCTACAAAAAAAAGTGTTGGAGGAAATGCACAGTGATTGATTTTTCAGATTTAAATTGTACAGACACATTGAATCAATGAGCTCTTTGTGCTTAAAGCTTCACCTACTTTGGCTGCAGAAACTGGAAATTTATGTTGTCAAAAAAATTGTAATAGCTATAAATTGCTACACTGGTGTCTTTTAAAGTTAATCCACTTGGTTGCAGTATGAAACTGATGGTTTTCTGGCTTTCATAAGTTGCCTCGTAGCATGAGTTGTCTGAATTACTGGTTTTCCTTCCAGCAGAGATTTGCTATTAAAGTTGTTGTCCTGCTGTACGTAGATTTCAAGGATTATTCATTCATTTACTTAATGTATTGTCCCAAATAACTTATGCAAAGTAATGCAATTTAATGGGGGGGTTATTGATCATTTCTGCTTTTGTAAATGTACTTTAAGAAGGCAGATTAAGCGATTCTTAACAAAATCTTAAGTACTGAAAGGATTTCTGTTTTGGCAAGTTTCGGTAAGAAGTGTGCTTCAGACCTTGCATAACCTGGCACGGATCAATAGCATCTGGTGATGCGCTGACTTTTGGGGTTGCAGCACTAGCAAAGTAACCGTGTGTGGTATTCTGCTTGGAAGAGTGAAAGTGACTCTTTTCCTCAGGTGCACAGAAACCTCTTGCACATAGTATTCATTTTTGTCCACCTTTATTGATAGCGGTACCTGAGCCCTCATTAATTTTTAACAGAGATGCACTGTATGCAATGTAAGAAAATTATGTTGCCTAGCTAGACGGTCTCAATAGGTCTTCTGGCTGCAGTGAGTCTGTATCCTGCCTGTGTAATGGAAGTGCTGCCCACAAACCACCAATGTCAATAGCAAGTCCTGTCTGTGGTTTCACACCAGTTGCACGTACAAGGTCCAAATCCAAAATGGATATACCCATGCATTTACTGTGGGGTAATTTATCTCACATAGAGTTTCCTGTTCTCTAGACCACTGTGAATGACCGTAACTATCCTCTTAATAGATCCATTGCTCTGTAAAATATTATCCCCTGTTTTTTTTTTAAATCTATTTTAAGGAGGCAGAGTTTGGTCATGTGTATAACTCTCCTCTTCACATTTTTCCATCATTTGTCTCTCCTCCTCCAGCATCCTAAGCCCTCTGTCCCATGTTGGTGTCCTCAACCAACCAACACCACCAGCAGGTCATAGTGTGTAAGTAGTTTCCTGAATTATTAAAATGTTAGTTTTAATTAAAAGCATATTTTTTTTTTCTCTCATGGGTAGATGAATGGGTAGCTGTGGTGTGACCTGCTGGGTTTATATTTGCCTGTTGTTCCCTGGGCTAGGTTGCAGTAAAGGCATGATTCAGTTGTGGATGTACTTCTGTGAAAGGTGACTTTGCAGAGATGAAAATGTGGACTTCCATATGAATTGCTGTGGAAATGCTGCCAGATTCTGTTGCACTGTTACAAATAGAACATTTATTTGAGTGCTGAGCCATGCAAAGTTGAGCTTGGATCCCCAAATCGAGTTGATTACTCTCCTGCTCACTCATCAGCAACGCCAGAGTGTTGTACTCAGAATTTAGGTAACAGTCTTATTGCATCAGTCCAGATACAACCCAGATCATTTTTCTGTAGTTGTCTTGATCCTGGAGTAAACCAAAACCCCAGTGTTAATTATAAACAGAAATAGGTCAGCTATGAAATACAGCTAGAAACAAAGGCATGAGTTAAAATATCTTTTTAAATCAGGCATGGGATAAGTATTAATCCTAAATCTCCTTAAACTGTTTTTTGAAAGGATTAATAAACCTGTACCTTACACAATCTTGCTCACCTCCTCTGGATTTGCATGCTCTGTGGCCGGCTCCTGAGGCCGAGGATGCTGCTGCTATGAGGTTATAGACACAACTGTTGGCTGGAGGTTTGGAAACTGGGGTTCAGTCCCTGTGCTTTGACTATTTCCAGTGCTACAAAATCCAGAGCAGTTCACCAGTGTTTCCTTTGAGTCTGAGTGACGAGGAAGTCTGTGCTGAGCTCTGCCTGCCCTGCTGCTGAGCTGAGTGCAATTGCTCCTGCACCCACTCAGACTGGCAGCTGATCTAACATTGATTTAAGAGAAGGGGATCAGTTTGGGGAGTGGGCTCACTGAACACTGGGCTTCTTTTAAAGCTTTTATGAAATCTGGAACATCTAAATCTAGAACTGCAATATAAAAAATTGTCAAATGATAATGCCTTTGACATGAGTCCCTTCCAGATGAAATGTGGAAGTTATTCCATGTTTCCTATTATTAAATCATAAACAGAATCAATATTTCTGGGCTGCCTTCTCTTTTAGCAACTTAAATAATCCTTCCTGTGATGAAACTGTTCTGAACACATCTTCCTGAGAATTTACCTAGATGTTCATCACCACAATGTTTGAAAATCTTCTACTTCAGTATCTGTAGTGAAGTGCTCAGCATCTCAGGGGCTCTGTTAGGGGAGAGACACAGTGGCCGATCTAATAACTGATTTCTAGTTATTTATTGTTTGTGTCCTCTTTCTGCAGATACAAAATTATTGTTGTCTTTTTCATTTTGCTTATCATTATTGCTGTTTAATGATAGATGATCCAAGGGAATACACCAAATGAGGAAATCTTGGAAACCCCTCCTCAGAGTGTTATGGAGAGTGTATGTGGGAATGCACAGTTTAATTAGGGCTACCTGGCAGACATTCAGGCAAGGGAGGTCATGCTTAAATAATTTGCTGAAGTTGTTTGAGGATACAACTGCCACAAGAGATAAGGGGAAGTCAGTGGATGTGGTATATTTAAATTTTGAAGGAATTTTCTGCATCCATGCTGTGGCCGGGCAGGAGAAGGGCAGGGCAGGGAGGACACCATGTGCAGGACCACGTCTGCTGGGAACTGGCGTAGGAATAGCAATGATGCTGCTAATCTTATATGCCAAGTCCCACCTGTATTCCTATGTGCAGTGGGGAAGGTGCTGTACTGGAAGTAACGCATCATGAAGTAGAACAGCTGAGGAAGCAGAGAGTACCCACAGACATCAGTGCAAGAAGAAGGCACCAGAGGAAGTCACTTTTGAGGGAGACTGGAGACAAGGGGACCCGCTAACTGTGTCACGCTGCCTGCTCCCCTTCTGGGTGGCTGGAGCAACTCTGTGGGGACAACTCTAACCCTAACCCTAAGCCTGCCCCTAACTCTAACAGCTCCCCATAGAGTTGGCTGCAGAGAGGTAGTTATCCCTTCCTACCTTCTGGCATCTGCTGTCTGCCCCATGTGAGAAGCTGGATGTTTCTGTCTCATCATCATGTCCAGGGGCTGGCTCTGCTCGCTGGCTGCAAGAGCAGCCTGGCCAAGAGACCCAGGCAATGCCACCCTGCCTGGGATGTGCACAGGTCCCCCTGGGGCACCGAGCCCTTCCTAAGCCTCTACCTGAGGCTGAGAGGGGGAAGGGAGAAGGAAGAGTGTGTGATGCACATTGGGAATCATGTGTACTTTAGCTGGAAATCCTGGCGTGTCTCTCTGCTGTGCCGCGGTGGGATGCTGTGACCTGCTGTGCGTGGGTGGCTGTACAGGAACACACTGGGGTTGCACGCTGAGAGCCAACATTCCTGGGCAGAGGCAGTGATTAACTCACGTGTGTGTGATGCACTCAGCCAGGAAATCCCCTCTCCCTTCCAGCACAAGGATTGAAGCAAAAGCATAATATAGACACACCATGGTCTATATAACCTTTTTATCCACGTGTTTGTGCTACATATATATAGAGTAGACTTAATCACACATAGCAGGGAATTGTGTAAGAACTATGCAGGAGGATTAACCTTGATTTAATGGGAACAGGTTTTTTTATTGCTTTTAAACAAATTGACAGGTTAGCACAGGCTCTTTAAACATGGCAGCACTCATGCTAAGTCTGAATGACAGAAGATTTGAGTGTTTTCAACATTAAAACATCCAGAGAGGCTTTTCACAGCCTTGGACCCAGTTGGCATGGTGCTAAGAAGCCCCCAACTTCCCAAATCTCAGAAGGGCTGTAAAACTAAGCACGGTGCTCCTCAGCTTTGAGTTTAAACTTTTAAATCCCAGCCTACCAGGTAGTCAGAGTGGGCCTCTACTAAACCTGAATTACATTTAGCATATGGTTTTATTAGATGAGACTTTCCTCAACCATGTCAGGCATGAAAGTCTGAGTATAAATAATGTGTTTAAAGCTGCATAGAACTGCTGTCTGTAAAACAATGTGTTGCTCTGAAATTGCCAATTAGAACTCCTGTTCGTTTTGTTGTGGAAGAAAGACGTGCTCTGACAGCTTCTTCTGTGTTTTTTTTCAGATTAGGAAATAACAAACCCCTGTCGTTTCTCACATTTCTAATTGACATGCTAAAGAGGCACATTCAGCGCAGAGATGTGCGTGAGCTACTGAGTTTTATTGGGTTTTAGTTATGGCTAATAAAACCCATTTTCTGCACAGTTATTTAATTTGCATCTGTAATTGCTGCAGTTGTACATAAATTAGACATGCAATCGGAAGCCTAATTCAGCTTGTCTGCTCCTTATGCTACATCCATAATTATGGAGCCGTGCTAACTTCGTGTTAGGAGGCAGAGATTTACAGAAGTTTGAGGAAGCGGCTGGCTCCGGGAAAAAAAAAAGACTTGTTGCTATTAGCTGCTTACATGATGGTTATACCTAGTGCTCAGCCTAGACTAGAAATTCCTCATAACATGGTGTCAGCAGTGAATGGGGGATGCTCCCTGCCCTGCAGAATTTACAGTCTCAACAGATCTGGCATGAGCTGTAGCAGCAGCCACAGGTCGTGGTGTGGCAGAGAAGCAGAGGTGCAGCCGCTGGTACAAACTCGGTCCCTGCCTGGCTTTTCCTGGCTTCTTTTCCTTTCCTTCCAGGATGCCAAGGGAGGGAAGTGGAAGATACTAGCTAATCCCAGGGTGCAAAGCCGGGAAGTGGAGGGTGCTAGTTGGGATCTCGTATCCCTTTATTGTCCCCTCACTTTCCCAGGAAGCGGTAAATCTGGGGAAACTCCATCAAGTGTGAGTTGGTATTACTGTACATGTACATTATTCCAAGACGTGTGTCAGGAAGGCAATGGTAGGAGGAAGAAAGGCTGTGCTGGTGCCAGCCCTGCTGTGATAATCCTGCATACACGAAATGGCTCTGTTTGACCCTGTCAGCCTGATCCTTGCGCTGTGCTTGTCTGTTGTGGTGGACGCTCTCCTCAGCACTTTTTGTCAATCTTCCGAGGCGTTTGTGTCACCACCTGTGGTCCTGCCCCTTTGCAGATGTGGTCCTCCTGCGCTCACCCCTGTCAGGAGCAGCTGCAAAGCTTCAGCTGGTGCCACAGCCTGCAGCCCTGTGTGTCTGCTTCAGAGGCAGAGCTTTTAATGCATCTCCTGCCTTTACAATTACCTGCCAAACCGGCTGCTCCTCAGTTACATAGAGGAAATTTCCATCCCTAGCAGATGTTCGGTCAAGTCTACCCTGCGTTACCCTGTGAAAGGCAAGCTGCTTGTGCAGGAGAGCATGAAACCACCGGTGGTCAGGAGCCCCGACTCTGGGAACCAGGCGTTGCTTGTCAACTTGGTTCTTTCTCTCTATTCAGTCTCCTATTCCTCCCAGATACGTGTTTTCCCTATGCTTTTGTGCCATCAGCACCTCTTTTTTGCCTCTTTTCTTGCAGTTCTTCACCAGTGTTTCCATCAGTGGTCCAGCACTTGGAAACACATCAAATGTCTCTTCCCAGAGTGCTCTGGCTCCATCATCATACTCTACGAGAATCTACCAAACAGAGCAACGCTTCTCCGCAAGCCCAAACAGCCCTTGTCCCCTTCACACACATGTTCTGGCATGAGCCTTTTCCTTGCCCAGATGGTTATGTATGAAACCTGTTGAGATTTTACCATCCCTTGTCTTTGGGGAAAGGTGTTGATTTTCTGGAGATTATTCTGAATTGCAAGGAGAAGGTGGAAATGCGGCCCTGTTCAAGTTAAGCCACTGGTACCACTGGTGTGGCTTCTATATATCTACCTGTAGATGTGTGTACATTTATACATCTTAAGCTGCTGCTCCTCCTGGGGCAGGATATTACCCCCCCAGGGTGCTGGGCATGTTGCTGGCTCTAGGAAGTGTCTCGATTGAGCTAAATCCAGGCCTGGAAGACTGGGAAATGGAGAGAGAGGAGCTGCATTTGCAGCTGGATGAGGGAGTACGTTTTTACCCTCTCTTTGCCTTGAGTAATGGTGACGGAGTGTTTGCAACAGGCAGCAGTCTCTCTGGGTGAATGTAGGACATACCTGTGAGACCACATGCTGTACTGTATAGAATTTAGGTTTTTAATCTTTTCACAAGGAAGTTCAATCAGTTGCCTTAGTTTCTCTGTTGTGAGACTTCAAATGGACCTGAAATTTGTGACGTTAAGAAATAATCCTGGCAAGTTAATGCTTCAGACATTTTGTTCTTCACTGACTTTCTTCGTACTTCAGGTGATCCAGATTCCAATGTTCTCTTTGTCTCCCAGAGTGTTACGTGGCTTTCTAGATGAGCTTTTTTTAACGCAGTGTAGTGGGATTTTGTCTGAAAATATTTAGCTCCCTGTGGTCATTGGGAGGTCACTGATCACGGGCTTCTTTAGAACAAAGCAAACTAGGAGCAGCTTGGTTAGCCAGTCCTTAACTAGGAATTCAAATAGTCCAAGTCACGTATTCAGATAAAACTCATATCTCATTGCAGAAACTCAGATCTTGACTGACTCAATTTCTACCAGTTTTAGAGTGTGTTAATTACTAGTAGCCTTTACTAATGTCAGCAGAGCTCTTGGTTAACTTCTCCATTAATCTAGCAACTGCTTCCTAAGGCGGTTGGAACGGTTTCTTTGGTGGCTTTGACATTTCCTGTTTGCTCTGCAACAGTAACAGGTTAGAGGCTAAATGGTCTTTCAACACTGTTGGAGTTCAGAAGGTAGAAACTACTTGAAGCTCTGGAGCAAGTGTCTGTTTTTACCCTTAACAGCTTCTACTGTTTCTCTAACAGCCAGTGAATTTTCTAGTCTTTTTAGCATTAGTTTGTGTTCATGCCATTTAAAAAGGATTTAATTGAATTAAAAAAATCTGAATATCTCAATTTGCTTTTGTTTCTGACAGTTTTCCAATATGTTAGGCTTCTTTTAAAAATGTTTCTAATAGAATTATTAGCTAACAAGTGAGTTGTCCATCAACCTAAAACCCTTCATTCTGCCCTGTTAAAATACAGATTTTTTTTAACTTTAGCAATTACTCTCTGTGTATATACCTACATGTATGTGTACTTATATATGTGTGTACATTTATATATCTAAAAGGCTTCCCAGGCTTCTTACTGGATGTTATACATTCACTTTCCAAAGTGTGATCTCATTCTCTGTAGTAAGAGCAGAGCAGTCATTAATACTAAAGCAATTTTATAATGCTCTGCAAAGTGAATACAAACGCAATTTCTGACCACTTTAAGCTTTATTTACACAGACAGAGATGATACTGTCTTTAATTCAGGAGATAAATTCCTTACTACGTAATTCTTGAAAGGCTTTTATTTTGAGGTGCAGTGGGTATGATCTGTCCCTGTAGGACAGTTCTTTATCTCCTGCCAAGGAGCATTACATCCTACCAGCTACGTCTCATTTAATAGACAAACAACCTCAGTTTGATTAGGCTGGAAGCCAATCGGAAGGACAAGTCGGACAGCACTGAGTACAGCTTGCTTATCAATAATACGTGAGTAACCCGACGAAAATACAGAGGTCCTGAAATGATGATCGTTGTTTTGGGGGAAGTAGGATAGGGAGTGAAAAAGAGGCAAATGAAAGCTCTATTTAGGCGTGATGTTTGCAGTTGAGTTGGGTGAAATTTTTTATTGGTGATAGAAGATAGTGAATTTTCACTGAACTTCACACAGATAAAGAAAGACCCTGAAAGTGTTGAAAGACTTCATGTGGCAGTGGGTTTGAAACAAACCGTTTACCTTTATTCCCTTGAAATGTTTTATATTTTTAAGTAAGTATCTGACTTGAGACTTGAAGCACTTGATTTCCTATCAAGCGAGTAAAACATGATTTCAGATGAACTGAAATGATTTGTTTGTTTGTTCACGTTAAAAAATTTCCAGCATTCAAGTCTCTTTGACCCAAAAGGAATTAAAAATATCTTGGACCTGCCAGAAAACTAAACAACTGCATGATGACCTGCCTCTAATCCATCTAAAGCCCACAGATATTAATGCTAAATTTATCTTGGAAAAAGAAACATTAAAGCCTACCCTGCATGCGCTGGGGAGACGGATTGCCCTGCAAAGCTAGCTCTCATCCCTGTGCTTCTGAAGCTTGGAGGCTGTTCGTAGGCCCCAGCTCTCAGGGCTGAGGAGCAGGAGGTGGGAGCGAGCCCTGTCTTTGCCTCCCTGGGGGCACTGGGGACCTGCAGCAGGAAGACCAGTCATGAGTTCTTTTTACTTTCCTTTCTTGCGTTTGTGTTGCTTTAACTTCTGCCTCCTGATTCCCCTTCTCCCCAGAGGGTTTTGGTACCCGTACATCTATCCAGCTTCTTTCCTTCCCCTTCTCTTCTCCAGAAGAAGAGGTCCATACTCGTGAGAAGTGCTGCATTTTGGAAGCCTCTCTTCTCAGTCGTTGTCTTTGGGACTGTCTCCCACCCACACGCTGCAATAGGAAAGGCAGCATTTTGCAATTTGCCTTTTTTAGGGCCTGGCGGATTAAGAGGTTTTGTACAAATGACAAAACAAGCCTTTGCCCTTGATTTTGAAACGCCTTGGGAATAAACCTCGTGCGCTTTCACTGGAGCAGAGACTGGTTCTCTCTTTCAGGGTTTTTTTAGTGTCATTTCGAAGTTTAAGAAATTCCTGCGTCCTCCAAGTTAGCTTTGTCTTTCTTACAGTCTCTAATCAATTGCAGCTGGTTTTGTTATTGCAGAAAGTCCAAGCAGATTTAGCAACAAGGATATTTTCAAAACATAGGTAAAATTATAACTCCTTCTCACTCCAATTCAAATCCTGCCAGTGTAAGTAGCCAAGGCATCATACATCGCATTGCCAGGTATACTCTGACTGCCCAGATGATGTTATCTTCTTGTGAAACTCAGAAAAACCTTTTTTTTTTTCTGACCAAGTGATGTTTTCTGTCATAATCTGAGATGTACAAGAAGTTGGTTGAACTTAAAGGTAGTTCAGCTTGCATATGTTTTTCACCTTAGCATTTGGAAAACTTTCTTCCTTTGCTTTTCTTTACAAGGTGAACTAAGCAGACTGTTTACTTTGTCTAATTAAAAGATCATTATGATTATATAGAAGAGCAGGAGCTGTTTGCATTGTCATTTGTGTGATACATTATTTACACTGATGAGATTATACTATGTTTGTTATACTCGACATTGAAAACATTTAATTGGATTGTTTACAACTTTGTGAGACTTTATACCTGGCAGAAGAGTAATCCTTTTAAAAGGATCGAGTAATTCCACTTTGAAATGTTATCAGAAGGTGAGATTTGTTGTTCTGTAGTTATGACTAAAGAGCATTGGAAAGATATGTATATGCTTCAGCTGTTATTTTTGAGTAGTATTTCCAATGTATTTGTTTGTCTTTTCTCTCTTTTCTCACCCTCCTTTACTGGCTAGGAATTTTGCTCTTTTTTTTAACCTGTGCAGTTTTTAAAGTTTATTTGTTAAACTGTAATTAAACTTAATGTCCCTTTCTGGCAGAATAGTTGGCTTATGGAAAGACAACTGCCACCTCCTGCAACACGTTGTTATTCAGGTCCTGTACCATGGTTCAGCATTTCATTCTGTTAAAAATGCAAGTGGGATTTTTAGACATGTCACCTACAAAGCCAGGGGGTCAGCTAGGCAGCTTACTTACTGTGCTAATTTGCTGTAATTTAATCATGCTTGGAATATGGATTGGATGTTTGAGTAACTCAGTGGCAGACTGGGACTCCAGTAGCCCATAAACACTTTGTCAGAGCCTGGTCAGGGAAAGTAGGTTGTGGGTCAGATGCTGATCCCTTACTCTGAGAGGAGTGTGAACGATCTGACTTAGGGACTGGAGGTGGCATCTCTGGGGCTCGAACAGCTTTGTGGAGACATGGCTCTATGCCGAGCGCCTACGTGGAGATGCGGCTGAACTCTGTATTTTAATTGGTAATACATTAGTTGCAAATGAGATTGAGAACGCTGAGCTCCTTTTGTAGCTCTTACATGAGTCATGCACAACAAAGCTCGCTTTGCGTGAGCGCACATGTGCGCTTGAGGGCTTGATAGTGATGGAGCCCCTTTCCTGGGGCAGCTGAGGGTGGGATGTGGTAAATCAGACAACATGTTTTGCAAGTCGCAGGCTCTGCAGTACAGGCCAGTTTGCAATGACATGCCAAAATATTTGCAAGTTAAGCGCTTCCCACATGCAATCAATTAAGTCAATGAAACTTAGAGGTTGGCCCATAAATTAGTTTTCTACAGAGTAGCATTTTTTTGCCTCTTTCTGAGCTCGCTTTTAAGCATTGAGTTAGGAACATCTTGCTCGTTCATTATTTGATACTAAATCCTGAAACCTGTGTTTGCATTAGTAAGGTTGATAGCTGAAAGTTGCCCAAGGGATAAATTTTGCTGTTGGACAGAATTTATGTTCAGTTCCTAAAGAGCTCCATTTCAACCAGGTCACATTGACTGTTTTGCCATTCCTTTAATTTCTCCTTTTTGACTCTTATGTTGTAATATGAAAGTTAGAATTGTAATATAATATATTTCACCATTTTGCAAGTTTTAGCCCAAGGTATTGTATTACCTCTCTCTCACTTAATCTTTTAACAGTGCAATTATCTATCATCTTTATGTTATTCATTGTGTGACTGTGGCCCTGATGAGATCAAATTAGTTTTTGACTTTTCTTTTTAGTATTGTAATTCCTTTTCTCTTTGTTGTGACATGCCAGAAAATATCTCCTTGGCAACATCTAGCTGTGGTTATTCTGAGTGTCTCTCACTTGGCTGTTTGCCACAGCATCCACCTGGCCATTGTCACTGTGCTAATTGGTTTATCCTTTGGAAAAGACAATTTTTCTTTTCAGTCATCAAAGTTTTCCTCTATTTTGCCACTTTGGTAGGTTTCAGCTTTATTATTCCTTATAACTCTGATTCAGGCAGGCACTTGAGCATGACTTGAGATTTGAAGACACTGCGTTGTTGCATAGGCGACAAGAAAAAAAAAGGGAACGGTGATTGTGCCTGTGTGTTTGCAAGAATGTGCCCTCCTTCTGCAAATATGGGACAACTGTTCTGCCTCAATAAGTGTGCAAGAATTGCTCTAAAAAGGCCCATACATACAGTGCTTGAAATACCATTTAATTTTTTGAACTCCTCTGGATGTCAAATGCCACAGCCAGATCATTCCAGCAGTTCAGCTGCCGTATCTGCTGGCCTTCCTGCAGCAGGATTCTGAGACCTGTTTCTGAGAGCCCAGCCTACCCTGACACCCGTAGCAAAGTTCCCCCAGACAGCTGAAAGGTGGAGCAGGCTCTGTCTTGGAATGTGATTTGACTTGAAACGGCATTACTGTAAATTAAGAGGCAGGGAGCTCATAATGAGATCATATGGTTAGCAAGGCATGCAGCTCAAAAGTTTCCTTTTAAATTATTCTTCTTTTCAGATAAGGGCAGGACGAGGTTTCATAACCTTGGTGAGGATGCCCGGTGCATGCCCAGTCTTTAGACTACTAGCGTGGTCTTGCTTTTGGTTTATATAAAACAGTGGAAGAGGAGGAATTTGAACACACACCCAAAGAGGTTTCTGCTGCAATAATTGCTCTTGGTTAAGGATTTACCAAGAAGCAGCTGCTGTTTTAACCCATGACTCAAGAAATCACAAGAATCCTATGACAATTGAACTCCAAGTTAGAAGTGTGTTGAGTTAGAAGTGTGTTGAGGCAGAGTCCTCCTGGGCTTGCTTTTTAAATAGGGCTATCTTTGTATCATGTGCTCAGTGCACTGTGTGAGATCTACTTCTCTTGTTCAGACCATTTTCAATTTGCTTTCACCTCACAGGAGCTCTCTTCCACTTTAATTCACCTTGTTGGATTTACCCAGTTTTCTTGTGAATGATCTGTAGCAGACGGGACCCGATGCAGCCTGTAGCGTGGGAAGGGGGGTTAGAAATTATGAAAGACCAATGTAGCTGAGCAGTATGGTAAAGGGGAGAAGAAACACAAATAGAGGGCATTTGGAAAACAAAACAGAAAGCAAAGAGGAAAGTGAGCAGGGCTGCAAAACCAGCAGAAATAAGTTGAAAAAAAAAATCCAAGAAACAGAAACTATTGATTAGCAAATGAACGAAATGCATCACGATCGTGTGTGAGCAGAGTGAGTAACAAAACCCCAAACTGAGGAACTTAAAAATGGGAGAAAAAATTGCCAAGAGATAAAGAGCATGATTTTTTTGACTGTTCATTGTTGCCTCCAACCTCCCTGAGTTGGACTTCAAACTACCATGGAAGATAAATGAGGATTTGGTAGAATACACAAAAAGGCTAATTGAGGGCTAACTGGGGAGTCGGTTGATCACAGAGGACAGGCACGACCGAAGCCTCCAGCATACGAGTGGCAGGGAGCATTGCAGGAAGATGACTTGTGATTTAAAGTGCAATTCCCAAAAGAGCAGTTCTTTGTCAAGCTGTCGAGGGCGTTTGGTACTTTTCCAGAGGTGCAGATGTACACAAGCAGTGGGACACAGCCTGTTCCTCCTGCCTTTGCAGCACTAAGTGATGGATGGGCTCACGCCTACGCTATGATGACAAGTCCCAGGCTCAGAGTGGCATTGCCACCAGCTGCAGTGCAGCTGGAAAGGGGTGGGTGCCCCGTGCTTCTGCACTGCCTCAGCACAGCAGATACAGATATGCTTGTCACTGCAGCAGAACAGGCTCCAGCTGAGCTTCACTGCTAGTCAAGCTGAGTGACTGGGGTTAAAAAGAAAGAAAAGAACAAAAAAGCTGGTCGTTTGCAGCAAGCCACGTGAAGGAATTGGAAGGTGGGAGTCCCTTCAGGAGTGTGTCACAGGAATGAAGATCAGCAGCACAAGAGTGCATCAGAAGTGCTGATCCTTGTGAGGCTGCAGAGAAGATGCTCAGCAGTTGGCTCAGGTGTTTGTCTACTGTCCACAAAAGCAAACAAGCTGCATTTCAAATGGTGGCTGGTTGGTCTGAATGATGCTCACTTATATTTGAAAAGAAATTCCAGTGAGTTGCTGTGCTGAGAAGATACAGGTGGTGGCTGTGAACATGACATGCAGTTTCCCAGGTGCCTGTCCTAGTCTCAGCTCTGGGCTTGCCAGAAAGTCCTCTTCCCTCTATCAGAAAGAAGAGGTAAAAAATGAGAAACTGCTTTATTAGGACAACATTGCTGCTGTGAGACTGGAGAATCCTAAAGCTGGTATTTTTCAAGTGCAGTAACTTCATGAGGGACTCCTTAAGAAGTGAAGGTGCAGCTGTATTTCCCCGAGCCTTTTTGAAATGGGTCATGAACAAAACAAGATCACAAGCCAGCAACTGTGCTTTTGGTGGATGTCCTAAAGGGAGTGACAGAAAACACAGGGAGAGGTGGTTTTTGTGGCAGGCAGCATGTTCACGCTTCAGTAACTCACAGCATCTGTTTGAGCTTCGCCTGCCATGACGGCTAAGGGAGAAGCAGGAGATGTCATGTAATTAGGTTTCTGTAAAGTACATGATATCAAAGATTAATAAGCAAAGCAAAAATTCCCAGAAAATAAGGTATTGTCAAACATCCCAAACTGTCACAGATGGAGACTTCTTCTGAAGCCCTGCAAAGGCAAAACTGATATTTGTGTCCATGTGTATTTTCCTTGCCCTAGAGACGGGGATCAGAGCCAGGCTGCATCGTGCTGCCGTGGGACTGGGAGTTCAGACCTCTAGTCCCAGGGAATGTGGGAGCTCAGGTAGAGCCCGAAACCAAGAAGTAAAATAACAAATTGAAAAGTGGAACAGATTAAATAAAAGATTGGGATATTACACTTTGCTCAGGAGAAGGGAGCAGAACAGGGGGATATTGTACGACATATAGTGCTGTAGCAATTTGCAGCTCTATGGTATAAAGACCTTTACTCTTTCCATTTCGATGTACTCTACACATTCTAATGCATCACTGGGGCTGTTGCAGCTGGACACATTGTCTGCTTCTTGAGTCAGCAGATGACGAGGACTCTGCTGCCTGGGAGCAGTTGGGATCACCTCTCTGCCTCCACTGCAAGCAAAAATGAAGGACGTCTAAAAAAACTCCCAGGCTGTGTCAAGCAGGATTGAACACCCACTTTTCCCTTGGCAGTTTTGCTGCCCAGCCCTCAGCTGCTTTCTGCATCTCCCAGCACTGTGGGGAAACTGTCAGAGGCAGGAGCACAAGCCAGGCTGCCTGGCTCCTCATTTTATGCTTAAGCCAGAAGCACAAGTTTCCCCCCTATTGGCAACTTGGGCATTTTTAATTCCTTCTCTGGAAGATGGTCTGCAGTGATAGGATAAAATCAGTGATAGAGCAATAATTTTTTAGCTGGCTTGAACTAAAAGTTTTTTTGAGGGATTTGTGAGTGAGCTGTTAGAGTGTTGCTGTCTTTTGATTTATTCTGGATGAGCAGCAGAAGAGGAAAATATAACCATGTCTGTCAGAGGTTAATTTTCACAAATGTGAATTTCTCCTAGCAGGAGTAAGGAGGTTTCGACACAGGCTTTTGTTAGCCTCTACAAATGCCAAGTGTCTGCTCTTGGGAGGTGGAGAACAAAGTTGGCACCAAGAATCAGTGGCTGATGCACTGATTTGGCAAAAGTTGCTGAAAATTAACATCCGATGGAGAGGTCTTGGGATGATGTGCAGTTTGAGGTGACTTATGGGATAATGTTATTGTGCAAAGTGCAGGGGTGATGAGAAGGAAGGTAACGTGGAAAATTTGAAGAGGGAGTTTAGTGTCTTAGTGTGCTGGCCTCTTCTCCCAAGTGACAGGGGACAGGACGAGGGGGAATGGCCTCAAGCTGCACCAGGGGAGGGTCAGGCTGGACATCAGAAAAAAATTTTTCATAGAAAGGGTCATCAGGCCCTGACGGAGGCTGCCCGGGGAGGGGATGGAGTCACCATCCCTGGAGGGATTTGGAAGGTGGGTAGATGAGGTGGTTTAGTGGCAGAAAGGGGTGGTTGGACTCTATGATCCAAGAGGTCTTTTCCAACTTAGTGATTCCGTGATTCTATGATTCTGTGGTTTAGTTCTTCAAGTTTTTCTCTTGATGTTTTCTAGCATATTGTTAGCAGCACAGTTACAACAAAGTTACTGATGTTAGCTAAGGAAAGTTAAGACGCCAAAAGGTGACAAATTTCTTAGTTGTTATTGATGCCACTTTGTTTCACTTTCCCGGTGGTAGAATATAGGTATTAATTTGACTCAGATATACCTGTCGTTTAGGAGCAAATACAACATGGGTATAAGACAGCACGGGCCAACAAATCCAAGAAACTGAGCTGCAGAGCAGCGCTGGAGGAGTCATCCATGCTATGCGTGGTCAGGCCATGTGTGGAGGCATCCCTGTCTGTCCCAGGAGAGCCTCCTGGGAAAGAACACTCAGTGGGAAGTTGGGAAAGGAATTAAAAGATCTTGCAGCTACTGTTGTAAATGCTTTAAGCTGTGCTGCTGATCTTGGGATGATTCCAGCACCAACTGGAGCCAGCGCGGTGCACTCTCTGCTGGGATGCACATTGGTTCGGTGCCGCAGGGGTACCAGTGCCTAATGGGCATGTTATTCTGAAGGGGTAACACTCCAAGGGTGAAGGTAAGCGTTGAGGTGGGGAATTTTTATGCTCTAAGCAAAATTTAAAGTAGCTGGTTGGCACCCACTGGCAGCAAGGTGACTCCCAGGGAACCACCTGATAACTTTCCGCAGGAGCTGGCAGGAGTGTAAGGGTTATAGTGTGACAGTGATGAAGTGAGGAGCAAAGAGGGAGGACAGGCAGTTTTCACTGCAGGATGGTAGGATCACATTTTGCCTCTGGCTGCTGATTTACTCACACAGGAATAAAGA
Organism: Cuculus canorus; assembly: GCF_017976375.1. NCBI lineage: Eukaryota > Metazoa > Chordata > Aves > Cuculiformes > Cuculidae > Cuculus > Cuculus canorus. The sequence continues at coordinate 15,409,618 of NC_071414.1, forward strand.
TACTGCGCTAGGAGTTAGTCTGACTTTGACACATAAAGAAATGAAAGCACAAAAGCTCTAGGATACATCGACAGCCAACCGTCCACCAAAATAACAGCACCCCAGCCAGCAGAGCTGCCTGTCTGCAGCTCAGCACAGGGCTCGGGCTCTCCTCACCTGCCCAGCACCGCTCTTCTGCAATAGCAGGTCTGATAGCTTTGGTCTTGCTCCTGATTACAGTAGGTTTTTTTAGTGAGCAGCAGAGAGAGCATATGACCTGCAGCCACTGCCAGCCTAGCCTTACTTTTCTAGAGAGCATTTTTATGGTCAAATTTTACAGTAACTGTGACTTGCCTTGTTGATCATGAATGTAAGATTGCCCCTCGATCCCACAGCAAATCCCCTGAGACTGCTGTGGAAGCTTGGTAATTACTTCTGGGTGCTAACGAGGATTAACATGAAGCTTTCCCAGTGGAGCGAACCATGAGAGTGGGGCTGGAGCTGGCTGCCTGGCAGGTTTTGAGCCCTGTCTGCATCACTGCGAGGCCAGACCCGTTTCCCCTCCACAGTAAACCTACGAGTGACAGCTGGGCTCTGCATGAAGAATGAATTTTCATGCTGAATCATGGATCCTGACCAGACTAATTTAAAAAACTTGTGGCCCCAGGAGCAGAAGCTGCTGGGAGCCTTGAGGCTGGCAATGAGAACATGGTGATTGTGCTTGTTAGCTGCAATAAATGCTGCCCTCCCAGGAGAAGGACCCTGTGGCTCCATGCAAATGTAGGACCACTCTATGGGGCCATCCGTCTGTCTGAGCGAGGGGACCTCCGCCAGAGCAGTGTGGTGGCCTGCAGCTGTGGGTCTCCTGACAAGCATGTCCTCGGAGCTTCGTGGACAAGTGGTGGAAAGCTGCCCAGGCAAATGTGTCTTTTGAGGACTGTCCTTCGACTGGAGGTCTCTTCAAGGAGGCTCAGAAACGGGCATCTTGCCACTTTGGGCATTGAAGGGTTGGGGCAGTCAGTGGTGCTGCAGTGGGGACTGGGGGGGAGTGGGAGTTGTGCCTCCTGGCAGCTGGAGGCGCTAGGAATTGATATGTTGTTGTCACTAGGGCAGGGAGCTGTGGGGACTCGGCGCGGGCTGCACATTGCGCAGGGCCCGCTGAAACGGCCGCCCGAGGCAGCGATCTTAAGGCGAGAGCACAGACATTCTTGTAATGAGCCCAGTGTTTTGGTGACTCATTCATCCCTTCCCAAGCAGCCAGTTTTGATGTGAAAACTTCAATAAATGAAGATGGAGAATCCACTTTTGTAACATTTCCAAGAGTTGATTCTTATTTCTGCTTTGAAGGTGATGGCTTTAGCTTCCTCCCTTTGCTCCCTATTATGTTGCTCTGAACTAAGCACTGGGAGCCTTTAATCAATCCACAGCACTCTCGCCGCTTTTCTTTGCCTCTCTGAGCAAGTCTTTTCCTGACATTCTCTGAAATCAAGAGGTTCTCGTTGGGGCTTCCAGGGCTCTTGTAATGCAAATTATAATAATGATATTAATGCTAATCATTGTTATTCTATAGGGTGAAATGTCAAGATTCCGTATCTTCACGTTAACTTTTAATATGTATGTGCCATATTAACAGTATCCCGTCCTGTCAGACAATGTGCTTTTCACATCACAGCAACCATTAGAAATGAGTAAGAAAGCTGCCTACTATTGTGTGCCTGAAGGATTGGTCTTCAACATAGAATAACGCAAAGTGACATGGCAAATTGGGAATGATGAAAAGCTTAAATAAGTTAAAAAAGTTGTGAATGTAGCTATAAATTAATTAATTTCATGTCTAAAATGTGCTCCTGAGTTGTAACAATAGAGGATCCATGTCACTACCGTTGAATTTCATGTGTCTGTCTATGAAAGGAGCTAATATGTTCGAGCAGGAGGGGTTGGTTTATTACTACCTGTCTGAATATAAAAAGGTTGCATTTGCCAATGTGCTTGCCTTGAAATAGGATTCTGTGGGCAGTAAGAGCAGATTTTGAAGTGTGATATCTGCCTTTAATTGTGGTTCTGAAATGGAGGATATCCTTGGTAGCACAGGAACCCTGAACAGTGTATTTTTTTTACAAGTACTTTTAAGCAGCAAGTATTTTACTGCAAACAGCTTCACTCTTCTCGTTAAGACATTGATATGACTTGTTCTTCTTTTGCCCTTGTGTTTATTATGTGGTACTACTTTGTAGAAAGTATTGCTTTTACTTCGCAGAGTAAAAACTTTTGGGGTCAGATTTCTCTCTCATTGAGGTCATTTTTAATTGACATTAAGTGAAACTAATGCTGTTATATAACACACGGAACATAACAAAGGCTGTTACTTCAAATTTATATCAACTTGGCTGAGATCTGAGCCTGAGCCTCTCTTGGTTGATAACTCATTTCTCCGTTTGATTTCAGCAGCTAACCTCACTAATTTGGATAGTCTCGACAGTGCGTTGAGCTTTATTGAAGACCGGGTGCATAGATCGAGGCAGCGCCATCGAAGGCATGTGACAGACGATGATTACAACATTGAAGTCCTTCTGGGAGTCGATGACTCAGTTGTTCAATTCCATGGGAAAGAACATGTTCAGAAGTACCTGCTGACCCTTATGAACATTGTGAGTACAACCCCGCTAACTGCACTGTGGGAAGGCACTGAAAGGACAGTGGATGTAGGTTGGTTTAGCCATTTGAATAAGACATAATAGATTTTTCTCATGGCAGGAGATAAAATAATTCTAGGAGGAAAATCCAGGCCACTTTCAGAAAAGCCGAAAGGGGAGAAGGAAAAGAGGAAAAAAGGGCGATGGAAGAAGCTGACTGTGGGACTCATAAAATGTTCAAAGTTCTGCTTGTGTGCTTTGGTGGATGGGGGCACGGGGTCAGGGGCTCAGGTTCTTGGAACTCATTACGTTTTAGATGTACATTCCCTTAACCTAAGCTCCCTGCTGAAAAACATGGTTTGGAGAACTATCTTCAAATAAGGTTCTATTAGAAACTTCGATTGGCTTATACGTTTTTAAAACTGCTCAGTTAAATTCTTTGATTCCTTGAAAACCACTTTAGGTCTCAGCCCACCTACTTACTCCTTCTTCACCCTGCAGTAAAATGCTGTGCAGTGTATCACTGAACTTTCTTAAACTGGTTTAGTATTTACTCCATGGCTGACATCTTTAGCTTTCCTTAGTTAAATATTTCATCTTCAGAAGCGTTGTCTGTGCAATAGAGTACACTATGTGATATAGTAGTGATGAAAGGAGACACAAGAGAATATTATATTTGAAAGAACCATTTTTTCTTTCTAAACGTCAGCACAGCAGATACAGCAGCCCTCTAGTACCCCAATCAGTAAGCAAGGACTCTGGTTTGTGGGAAAACAATCAAGGTTTGAAAAATGATCTCTATTACACATATTATTATTATTATTATTATTATTATTATTATTATTATGACAAAAAAAGGGAAGTAAGTATATAGCCGCCTTCATAGACAGCTCATTCAGGGATGACTTTCTTCCTTCTTGTTCTCATATGGAACTGGAGTCTCTTCTCAATAGAACATACTTCTGTAAAAACCTTTATTCTTAGTGAAATATTGTTGAGTAAAAAAAATGTAAGGTCTTCTCTGCTTTTGATGAATAGAGTATGGCTGCTGAGGTATGCTGCTCTAAGAGTGTGACTTACAAACCATAGAGGCAGATGTATAGACATAAATCCAGACTATTAGGTGCATTTGCCTGGGTTGTATTTTTTTCCAAGATATATTTTTTTAATTATGAAGCTTGGGGTTTATTTTCTTTATTACGTTTTTAACAGTGTGTAGAACGGCACTGTTTTTCACTTTAAATGAGAGGTGGAGTACAGTTTAAGGCAGTCTCTTGTGCGATATAAATTCAGTTACACTGACTTCTTATAACAGTATTGTAAATAGTTAAAAATCTGCACTAGCATTAGAGTTATAGGGTACTTAGTGTCTGCTCTGATGGCTGTAAATACCTATATTCTAACAGAAATGACATAGTGTATTTCATTTATTTGTGTGGTTTGTTTCCTCTGAGGTTTAAAACAAAGTCTACAGTGAAACAGATGGTTTTATACAACTCTAAATTAACAAGCCAAACAGGCCAAACCAGGAACGTGGCACACAGGCTGAAACAGATTAAACAGGACTCTTTACTTATCATGTCACTTAAATCTATTTTTAAGAATTAAAATATACAGTAATCGTAAAGAAGCCATGGATGTTCAGCTCTGGAATATACTTTTTCCTAATTTTAGCAAACCATCCAACACGCAAATGGTAAGAAATAACAACTCTTAAGCTTGCTGTCTCTGCAAGTGGTTTAGAAAGTGCAGACCGTGTAACTGTACCCACAGGGCTATAGCAGCTCTTGGCATAGGCAGTTGTTGTTCTTTTGGAAGATCTGAGGTAGAAACGTGTCGTTGGGGAACTGAGAATGTGTCCCATGCCTTGTGTCTAAGATGTGAGGAATTGTCCTGTTCTTTTTTTCTTCAAGATTTGGCTGGTTGGCCTCTATTTTACCAGATGGATGGGTGATGGTAACCAGTTTTATTTCCAGCTGTCCAAGCGTTGTTTCGGTATGGAGAGGCAAGGGGGTTTGTTACTGCAGATACCAGATGGTGTTGGGGACCTGTATTGTGTCAAGGGACATCACAGTGCAGAACTTCTTCCCCTTGGCAGTGTAACTCCAGCTGGCAGTTCCTCCAGGTCTTGCCCTCATTACTAGATGGGTGCAATATGTATTTCTTTGTAGACCATTGCTTTGGTCTTCTTTGCTAAAATTCACACAATGACTCACCCATTGTCCTATCTTCTGCCTCCTTGAATAGGTGCAGTTCTTTTTTTTTCTGTAGAAAATGGACCAAAAAGCCTTTGGGTCCCTAACTGTTAGGAGTCTCATGTAGACAGTATGTTTCTAAGGAGATGTGTAGGTCCAAGGGGTAGCTGCAAAAGAAGAGACAGCTACAAAGAAGTCCATCTATGCTTTTAAATCTGATGGAAGATCATACCATAACCACCAGATTGTGTGTACCCTGCTAGCTTTATGGATGTAATCAATTAGCTTGGTACAGTAATGACGTACTGATCTCAAAACCAAAGAATACGTGGTAAGGCAATAAAATAATAGTGGAAGTATTTACTTGGAGGTAGGAGCGTGATCAAATAGTTGAATTTCTGTGGTTCCAAAAGTGAAATAAATCTCAGGTGAATCCTCCCTTATGCCCAAACTCCCGGAGGAATGAAATGACTTTCCCAGAAGCAACTCCCAGCATGGCTGTTTCTCCCCAGCTTGTTTGATTTCACTGCGTGTGATGTTGTGAGCAGTTGTCCTTAATTAGCTTTTGCTGGGGATCTTGGGTGGAACCCTACCACCAGCTCAATAAAAACAATATATTTTTTCAAGCCCAGTGCAATGACTTACTCAGTAAATCTGTTTTGTACTGCTTAAGTGATGTGTTACAGTCCACACCTAAAAGCCATAAAGTGAGAAAAAACAGGGGCCGGGTGTCCTGGCTATCTTGGATAGCTGTGCTAATATTTATCCCAAAGTTTGGAAATGAAGTCACTCCCAAACAAATGCTGATAGACGCCAGAGGATTTTTAATGCTTTGGGCTATGGCCACGTATCACCTGACTGTCCGCCAGTCATTTCACCGCAGTGAACTCGGCCTCTTGCCGCCCCCTTTTTATCCTCCACTCACTCCTCATACAAAAAATCTGGTTTCTCTTGACGACCTCTCCTTTCTCTACTTGGCATCATTGGACATTAAGTCCATCTTTTGAAAACGCACCATTGTTTTCGCTTTAGAGACCCTCGACCGCCTCTTGCTCACATTTTCTTTTGTATGTCATGCTGTGTTTTTTTCCCGGGAAGGATATTAGCTTGCAGTCCTCTGCATTTCCAAGCGTGAGCCCACACATTGCACAAATTAACTTTGTATTTATAGCTTGCAGGAGCATTGCAAAGGGGGAGAGATATTTGAGAGGTACCTTGCAGCTCTGTAGTTTACTCAAGAACATGGAAGGTAGTTTAATTTCAACAAGAAGGTTGAAAAACCCCAAGGATTTTATTTGCTCTTGCAAGTGTTTGGGACATATTAGAAAAGTACAAGACTGGCAGTGGTACTGGAGAATTATCTTGTTCCTTGGGAAACCAAAGGATTTCACAACAGGATGCTTTGAGAGGACGGGCAGGGTGCAGAATGGCCGTTATTGAGTTAAAGTGCATATTGGTGGTAGCCAGTCCCAGGGCTGAAATTCTCTGATCATTTCATAATCCTCTCAAAAATAATTTTCAGGATTAAACAGGACGTTGCCCGCCTGCTGTGGAAGGGCAGCAGACCCGAGACTCACCACTACATTTACCTGGCTGAGCCTGCAGTATTGATTAAGGCGAATATTTCAGCCTCTGCAATGCTGTGTTTGGGGTCACGTCCAGGATGGGTATCTTCAAAACAGACTTCCTAAAGAGGCAGAGGTGGAATATGTGATCTTACAACATTTTGGCCATTGCAAATAGCAAAGTCTCATGAAATAAGCTCAGCTGTGAATGATTTTGAATATATTGGCTGTATCTGTCTTGACTTCAACTATTCAACTTGCATGCCCCTCTTCAAATTGTGTTTATTTTTTCGAGCGAGGCCCTTGTTTTTGCTTTTTCTCGTATCGTTTGTCTGTCTCCCTCCACAATATTCCTCAGTCCCTCAACTACCTCATTTTCTAGTGCTGGTAGTTGTCACCTTGGTATGTATTGTGGAAGAATTTGTCTCCAAAGTATGTACATTTTTTGATTTTTGGACAGTTATCAGGGGCAAAAGTCTTCAATTTGCTTTTGATTCCTTCACTTTAAAATATGTGTTATCACAATATTTAGGGGTTAGCCTCTGTTACACCTGTGTAATGGATAATTAGCCAAAACGCTTGTGATTCTAAATCCTCAAAGTAGATAGTGCCTAACTGCCATTATTTCAAAGGGAGATAGACCCTGAAGAGGATATATGACTCACTCTGGGCGAGATTCGTCTGAATATTTGGTCATTTACCTGTCTTTAAAATCGGTGAGAACTAGTTTTAAAAATTAGCCCATGGTATTATGTCTCTCCCAGACTTTAAGTGAAACTTCAGCTCCAGAACAAATACATAAAGCAACTTTTCATTTGAATACCAGAAATCAATGGGAATTATGCAGCTGGGGTTTTTGTAAAGTCCCTGGAGTCTTTCACCTGCATCTTTCAGCACTACACATGTCTTTGAAATTGTGGCCCTGAGGCACTTTTGAATATGTTATTCATCGTCTTTAATAGGATCTACATGATACTACTGTTATATATGAGATTTCTGCTTTCGTATCTCTGGCTGATGAGGGATGAAGATTTGCAGGTACAGAACAGCAAGTCCCTAATGAGAGGAAAGGGCAGAAATGCCGTTGATTTCTAACTGGCATTTGGATGAAAACCTGAAAGCATGTCTAATTCAAGCTGTTAAAAAGAAAGTGATGATTGAATGCTTTGAAATAATGGTGCACCCTGTATTCATAACTGTGCTTTTTAAACTGAAAACCATTTTTTTTCGGATGGGAATGATATTTCAGTAATACAGAATTGGCTGGATTCCTATAAAATTAAATAATTCATAAACACCAGGACTCATTATTTCAAATCAATTTATTTAAATATGTACAATTCAGATCTGAACTGACTCTTAGAAGTTCCATAAATAACAAATGCGAGTCCAGCTCTATTCATCTGAGGGACTTCAACTGTCAATAGTTGAATTACAGCTTGCTTGAGAACTTAAACACATGTATGTGAGTTAACTTCCCATTTAGACCAATCATTATAATCCAGTAACTGCGACTAGTGAGAAGAACAGTTTCTGACGCTGCCTCAGGAGATTATTTTCGTTCATTATCTTGATTGCTACACTACAGTGGAAGTTGTACTTGTGATGAGGCATTCAGGATGTCCTGCAGGAAATACCGTTTCTGAACTCTTACAGGTTTTATTCATTTCCACAGAGGTATTATTTCCCGTGTCAATTAGGTGAGCTCTGCTCATTATTATTAACTGGAATGTGCCTTACTACCCTGCTGGATGTAGCACAGAGCGTCACACAAGTTTTGGTACCATCATTGAAGCAGAGGGTAACTACTGTTAAAATAGAGATTTTCTTTTTTCCTTTATTCCAAATACCAACATGAACTTTAGCCATAACTGTTGCAGCCAGGAACTTTTGAGTTGTGACAGTGTGGTTTGTGTGATGGAGTATGGGTAATTAATATCAGCTTTCACATTTTAGATGCTTTTTTGTAGCCAAACCACTTAGATTTGAAGAGGTCACCATATTTATTGCATTGACACCACATCGCTTTGCCTTGTAGTAATATAATAGATGAGTTGGCTTAATTATTTTATGATGCTATGGTTGGCTTTATGAAAGTGATCTTGAGACAGTAATTTGAACAAATGCTGAGTCTTTTGGTGCTAAGGTAGTTTACAGTGTTTAGAGATATTTCTCAGAGCAGTGGTTTGTGGGCAAGAATGAGGAGTTCCAAAAGCCTGAGGGCAGAACTAAGAAAAATAAATTAGTCATGAAGTCAGAAAACAAAGTCTATGACCTTTTTTAAAGCCAATGTTACAGTCAAAGATGAGATAGAGACCCATAACACGAAGCCACCTAGTGCCTTGCCAACACATCTGCTCTGGAGAGTGTTTTTCATTTTGATCAGAAGCAGCTAACTCGGACTTGGTAACATCTACTGACGCTCACACCAGGGAAGGTAAATCAGGGCTGAGGCTCATATTTGCATACCAAATGCCAGATTCTTATCTGCATTTTGCAATGTACCTTGCCAAGCTCTTCTAAAACTGCCTGTTGCCTGTGGTTTTGAGCAGAATGATAGATGTTTTCCAAATCTGAGATCACAATTTGACCTTTAAGTTTCATGTGAAGGAGAGTTCCTTTCTGAGGAAACGAGGAAATGCCTTGTAAGGACTAGAAAGGGAGACTGGGAGCCCTGCATTTTCCCTGATGACTTTCTGTGTGACTATATTTTATCCACCAGAGGAACTGCTGTAATTTTATTCCTGTGGGATTAAGATGAAGCTTTGGGAATGTTAGAAATGTTAGTTTGAGATCTTCAAAAGCATAAAGGAGGTGATGAAAATTGAAGAGGATAGTGGTGTTTGAAGCGAGGGGGGAACGCTTTTGGGAGGGTCAGGTTACAAAAGTTTGGGCTCAGTATCCACCATGACATTTCTGATTGCTATTCTGTAATTCAAAACAGCCATTTCTTACAGAAATAGGCGATCACTGGATGCCCACCAGGCACTGAGGCTTTGCTGCAGATAATTATGATCTGATGAATGAGCTGCATCTTGGGCTGGGCTCAAACAATGGCTTGCCAGGAGCCCTGCCATCCCACAGGGAAGGCACTGATGCTCTCCAGCTCCTCTGCTGTCGCTCTGGCAGAGATCCACACATGGTCCCTACTCTGCCCGAGAGCACGTAGCCATCAGTACTGCAATAGCAGTTATATAAGGATATTGGGTGATCAAAGAGCGATCTAATTGGGTTTGCGATGGCTGAAAAGCCAGATGCATAAACTGCATTTTGTATTGTGCCCTCTCCAAATGGTTAGAAATGCCCTCTGATGGCTGCTGTAGCTAGGTCAGATCCGTTTGAGGTTGATGGTAGCCAGAGGTTGAAACTATTAGATGCCCGTCAGGGGTGTGTGCTCAGGAAGCCTGGGGAAGTGGTGCTTACCCAACCGTATGGCGCAAGCATGGAGCTGCGGAGGGTGCGCCTCGGGATGAACTGAGCCGCAGTGATTTATGGTTCAGTAGGATGGAGCCGTGTTGTGATGAAGTGGGCTGTCATTTGCATAGCAGACACTAACAAACTTTGCAAAGCTGGGCAGTCCTTCAAACTGCATGAATGAGTTTGCCTATGACTTGCCAAAATATGCAGATTATTCTTCTTCCTTTTGCGCATTGGTTTAATTAGAGATTCAGGGAACCACCTGACTTCTCCTATAAATCCTGCCAGCTACATCAGCAGGTAAGCTGCTCCACACCAAGACTACCCAAATTGCTGGCTGTTTATTACTTTTTGTGTTACAGCAGTTTTCTAAATTTCTTTTTAGGAGTAGACCCGGTTTTGCTCAATAATAACAACTTTGCAGTGCTTCTTTTACAAAGTGTGATGCATCTCACAGATGCTTAGCTTGTCTTTAGTTGGGCTTTTTTGATGTATTCTGCATGCTCACTGTGCTGGTTTCAAGCTCGATCAGAACAGTTATAAAATAAGGAGAAAGGGACAGAACAAAAAACCAAATAGAGTCTTTGTTTTTCTTATATAGAACTGATCTGTGCCAGCCCGAGTTCTAAATAGCAACTTTAAATAGAAATGTATGTTTTGCTTTGACTGAAATATCCCAGAAAAATAAACCGAAGTTATCCCAAAATAGTTTATAAACTATAAGAGCTTGATGAAAGTCTCTTTACAGCGTTCCACCATGTTTTGAATTCCTTGAGATTTATGCAGCCTTCTTCATCACCCTCTATAAATGCTGAATCACTGTAGGACATCTAACAAGCTTTAATGCATTCACTGCCTTCAGTTCAGGAGCTGTGATTTTGAGATGGTCTTTGTGCACTCTCTCATTCTGTGCAGCCACATAATTTTAGACTCGCTGATCTAAGAACAACAGGAGATCAGCTCTGATTTTTCTTGAGTGGATGTGAACCACGATATCCTACTGAAGTACGTGGAGATGCAGTGCTCTAAAAGTACTACGGAATCTTTGTCACGTCCGTGTGTATTTGCTACACGGACATCTGAACGCATATATCCATTATCTGATTATTTCTACTTTGAAATAAACATTTCGGCAGTTGTGTTGGAAGAGAACCAGGAGCCTTCCAATTCCATGGGTTGGTTGATCGTTTTGTGCCCTGTACAACGACTTGCATTAGCTTAACTCTGCTTTCCTGTTGGAATGACAGGGGAGAATTTGGAGAATCGGAACTAGGGGTTGTGGAGGCCCTTTTGGTGTATGCACTTTTCATGAACGTTTAAGGGCGCAGGAATCGGTCACTTTTATCTCGTATCTTTAATAACTTCCTGAAACAAATAGATGCTATTTAGGCCATGCTGAAAAAAAAAAAAAGCAAAGCATTGATTTCAGTGTATTATTTATGAGACCCTACCAGTAAAGCCACAGTTCAGCCTGGAGAAAGGCGCAGAGGGTTCAATTCAGCTGCTGTGTGAAGAGGGGTTGGGCTCATCCTTATTAATGAAATGAAGAGCCAGAGCTTTGAATTGACCCACTGTCTTGCAGAAAATTGAGTATCCCAAGAGAACCAAGCAGCTTTTTCACAGTGCTTGAGCTTTTCTGTTCATTCACAGTTTGTTTGTTAGATGTCATTTGCATGAACAGTCAAACAGTGTTTCAATTCTGTTCCATCAACGTTTTCAAGCCAAGTTTCATTTTTGGCATGCAACAGCGATACGGTTGTTCTGTTCAACTATTGTTAAAAGAGGCTTAGGTTAAATTCTGGAAGTTAATGACAGAGCGGTGTGCAGCTATTTGGCTTATGCTTTATGAACTAATTAAATACTTATTTACATGCCATGTTTACTGTCCTCTATACACAGGAGTTTTTATTCAGTTCTCATTTCATGTGTAGATAATTTACAGCGTCATTTCCTTGATGCGTATGATCTCTTCCCGCTACACAAAGAGTGAGGCAAATTAATACCCCTGCTTCCCTTGATGACACGTAAGGGTCTTTTTCCTGGGTAAAAGAATTTTTGGAAAGCAAAATGTGTGTTTATATCTTGACTCTTTGTAATCTGTGTTCAGTAATGGTTCTTAGAGTTGAAGCAAAATATTTTTTTTTAATACAGGAATATAAAGTCAGACTTCTAAAATCTTATTTTGGTGTGCAAATAATTACCCAGAGGGATTGTTTACAAAGCATATTTGAGTAGATCAGCTACTTTACACTGCAATGAAAATAGCATCCCTTGAAGCCAGTCATGGCCATGGGCTCCTCACCCACCATCTTCCAGCCCAGGACCTGCTCATCAACCAGTACTGAGCCTGGATCCTGGGCTTCCCACAGCATGTTCCCCAGGTGCCCAGGCAGATGCCCTGCGGGGTGTGGGTTTGCTCCTGGAGCTGTGGTTCAGCCACGCAATCTCATAACCATCAGCTCAGGATTTCTGAAAACTTGGACTTTTACTAGACTTAAAATGAGGTCTTCATTTCCAAAAAATACTGAGAAAATGAATTAAAATTCACTTTAAAATGTCAGTGGGGGTTGCTTAGCAAAACCTACACTGATGATTTTAGTTTTAATGGTTTTTACAGAGATAAAAGATGGACCGTTAAAACTAGGGCTGATTGAAGAAACAGGACCAGGACATTATTTACTCTGTTCCTAATGAAAGGTTTGCTGAATGTTACTTATTAGCTTGTAGTAATGAATCTGTTTTGTAGGAATAAATGAAATTTAAGTCCAGCCAGTAAAGCAGTTTGGTGCAGTCTTTACAAAGGGATAGAGGTGTTAGGAAAGACACTTGCCTTGCAGGGAATCTCATCTGCCTTTTCTAATTTGTAAAGCTAAACCCTTGCCATTTGGCCAAGTCTCATGTAGGCTTCATCACTGAATACCTAAATCAGCCTCTTTAGCAATTAATATTTGCCTAACTTGATTGTAGCAGTGTTTCCTAAGTAATCTTTATATATCCACATTTAATTCTCCATTCTAAATATTTATAGTTTTCTTTTCAGCGTTCCCAGAGCGGTTTCCCTGAGTGCATGTCCAGTTGTGTAGCTCTAGTATTAAAAAGAAGACAGTTTTTAATGTGCTGGCATTTTGTAGCTTTTGTTCTACTTGCAAAGTTGAATGTTGATTAGTTTTGACGCACAATAAAGCCAGCCCATGTGGCCGACCATGCTTTTTGAGCGAGGTATGTCCTCTTGTCAGAATGTGATGTGATGGGTCCCAGATGGGAGCGTTCCAGGGTGCAGCTGAGCCCATCCAGCAAATGGCTCTCAGGGAGAGGTCCTGTCGCTCTGCTTGCTTGTCCCCTTCCACATTCATGGTCTTGCCCAGCAGAGAGCTGTTCAGGATGTCGCTTGGATTGCTGCACTCGGGGCTCCAGCGGGCACGCACAGCTGGGATGGAGGAAGGAGAGCTGGGAATCTTCCTTCTCAGCAGCACTAGTTGCTAGATTAAGCTCAGCTGCATCATGCCGGTGCACCGTGATACGTATAAGTCCATTTAGGCTGGCACTTAAACACCTGTTAATATGATTTCTCTGATGATGTGTTGATTTTAAATGATTTCCTGAGTTATGGCCTTTTGGGAGGCTACAACAGTTTAGGAAAGAAAACATTCTCTCTTGCATTGGTGGAACTTTCCCTGTTTCATATGAGATCACAAAGTGATGTTTGGCATAGACGCAGTGCATAAAAGGAACTGCTGTATCGCTGCTTTTATGGCTACTTGTTGCCAACACAGTGGTTAAAGTGCTGAACTCTTTTGCAGGTCAATGAAATTTATCATGATGAGTCCCTAGGTGCTCACATTAACGTTGTCTTGGTGAGGATAATCCTGCTGAGCTACGGCAAGGTGAGTAACGTTTGATTTAAACAGAGGATGTCAATATCTTTGAACTTCATTCTTTTATCAACAATATAGTTACCAGTGACATGTATTGATTTTGTATTTTAGTACATATTGTCCTTACCAGTCTATGAATATAAAAAACTTTCATATTTATATGTATTTGTTTATCATTTGAACTTCACATTTCAAATAATTTCAACGTTTTCTGGTTTTTCCCTGTGACAGTTTTAGTTGCTGCTTTGCTCTGACAGTTTATATTTTCAGATTTGTTTGGGATAATCCATGAAGCATAGTGAACATTTTGGTTCCTAAAGAAAACATGAAGTGTTGTGGTAGAACTGTATGTGAGTAGCAATAAACACAAGATCAGTTCTGCAAGATGCTGAGGGCCACAACCTCATTCAAATAACTCACTTGAATTTGGGCTGAACGTTACTGGGAGTACACATGTGCGTAAAAATAAGTGTGAGTTCTGTGGGATAGTCAGAAGGCAAAAGCTGTGCAGATCAAATCTGTAATTAGATTTTCCTCCCTGGTGCAAATGAGGGAGTTCTGAGTTTTAGTCTGGACTCTGCTGGAGACAAGTTACCCAGGCTGGGAAAAATCATTCTGTTGGAGCTTCCGCATCTGAGAACTAAACGCACTGATGCACTCTGCATCCATCTGACGTGGATGATGATGTAGTTAAGTATTTTGGGTAAGATAATCAGATGCGCGTCCTAAAACAAAAGATTTAAAAAGTCGCTTTTGCCATTTTGTGACTGAAAATTCATGATGTGTTTAGTTAACATTAAATTACAAAATAAATGAAATATCCTTGTGACTGGTGTAATGAAAGCAGTTTGAGGGATTACAGATTCACTAATAATTCTCATAAAAATCTGATATTCTGGTAGTGCTAGAAGCCAGCAGAATTAGCACGTGGGCTTGTCACTTCCTTGCTGTCCTTATTTCATAAGTATTTCATAATTGTTATGTGTGTCCATCTTATCTCTATAGATCTGCACCAGTCTGAACTCTGCTAACTCCTGCCGTTTTTCTGATGGCAGACAGTAGCTATGGCAGACCTCAGTTCGCCTTAAGAGTTTTTATATCCTTGTGAAGAACAAAGCTTATAAACAAATAAAATTGTAAAGTTCCTGACCAGAGGACTAGAACCAGGGAGCAGAAAGGGAGGCAGCTTCTCTTCAGAGGGCTCCGATTATTTAGCAGTGGAAAAGCAAAGAGAATATGTGTATAGTACTTACGTTCTGAACCTGTTCTGAGGAATTAGAACAAAGCCTTCAATATTCTACTGTCCCACACACCAGCACTAACAACTTTCGGTAATATATGTTTAAAGTACATAATAAAAAGGGAGAGCGCCCGTACAACTTAAGGCAGTGCATGAATGAAATAGCCTGGTTGGCTTCACAATATGAAAATATTATCCCCGTCTTGTTTGAATGAGCATTCCTTGACATGGCTGATATCTTCAGATTCGTTTGCTTCATTGTAGGCAATTTATATATATAATCAAGGGTGCCGTTTAAATAATCATAATAATTACTTTATGGTCCTGTGATTGATGAAGTATGTACCATCAGTGTCAGGTTTATGACAGCACTCTGAGCTGTTGCCAATTCTCCCTCCCTGAACAGCCCTCTATTGTGGATTTTTTTAAAGAGGATTATATTATTTTATACAATATGTCATCTGTTGATAAGAATAATATGGACAATATTTGAGTTGCATAGCAACCAGCTTTATATGGTTCTTGCTTCAAGATACTCCACTCCTTGAAATTCACTTAATTTTTAATATTTTCAAACACTGTACATGTAGAAGTTTCAATAATTTCAGCAATTGTTTTAATTGCCCTGGTAAGATGAAAAGATTGAAGGCGATCCTTGGTGATCACATGTTGAAGAGCAAATTCAGAAGATCCGACACGGTTTTGCTGAATTAACACCCTGTGTAAATTATCACCTCTGCACTTTGAGGGTATGGCAGGCTGAGACCTGCCAAGGAGCACCAGCCTTGGATGCTGGTGCTGGGTTTTTTTGCTGTTTTTTTTTGCTGGTCGGTGCTGTTTTTGAGGAGAGGGCAGTGTGTGGCTCTGCTGTGTCTCTGGGTAGGTGTGCTGAGGCTAACTGCTCTTTCTTGACTCCCCACTTTTCCCTTAGTACTTCAAACAAGCAAACAACGTAATCTAATGTACCAGAGGGGCTGATGTGAAGTCCTCAACCACGCCTGACTGCTGCCCGCTTATTTACCAATCCCATCAATAGGATAGAAAAGTGCATCCTGCAAAGGCTGCTCCATATCCACGGTGGCTTCAGAAGCTACCGTGCATTTCTCTGCATTTTCTTTCCATAGACTCACAAAGTCACAGGCTTTTTTGATGTGTTAGGATACTGCAAATAAGTAAACAGAGTACGTGTGGCGCATTTTCCATCAAATGAGAAAAAGATGAGCTGGCTCGCTTCTGTCTTTTTGAGTTCAGTAGTAGGAAGATTGATTCCAAATTTTGGGAACTGCGGATACATTTGAGATGAATATAATTCAACGTTCGGGCAAATCATTCAATTTAGACCTATTTTGGCTGTAACAGCTCTGTAATCCAGCCAGCTCTCGAATGCTTGGGAGAATAAGCAAAGCAACCACTATCACCAAGTGCAGAGGAGGTGGCAAGAGATGAGCTGAGAATGGACTTAAAAACCCTGACTGGTTATTATAAATTTGGTTTGGAAACATTTAATTCCTGAGCACTGCATAAAATCCTTTCATCACCTCTTTGAGGTGAATGAATAAAGGTTGTTATTCTCATTTTACAGCTGAAAACCCAAAGATGTTAAGTGTTATTTTCCAAGGCCACACGGAAGGCCACTGGCAGGCTGGGGATAAGACCTCATAAATTCCTGGCTCCAACCCCACGCTCTGTCCATCGACAATGGTGACTTTGTGTGCAGATGAGCTGCGCTTGCACAGGGGCAGAGAAAAGCACACACATTATCTGGGATGGGTGTAATTAAGACGGTCATTAATGGAAAAAAGAAATCAGAAAGAATTTTGCAGGAACTGCAGGGGTTTCAAGAAATGCAGCCACCTAAGGATTTATGAGGGTTATTTCTTGGGAAATGTGAACCTGGCTGTGTAAGACACCCCTGAACTCTCCTTTGGAGCAATGTACACTGCTCAAGTCACCCTATTCAGGCTGGAAGAGGGTTCCATAGGTTGAGGGGTGCTGTGTCTGCTCTGTACACTTCTGGGATGGCAACCAGCAGGGAGAGAAAACCCGTGTTAGCTATAAACCAATGTTGGACCCAGAACAAGTAGCTTGTAAACTGGCTCTGTGTCAATTTGGTCAAATTGAAAGAGGAACCTGACCACCAAGGCGGAAAGCCTCTCAAAAAGATTAGGGGAGGGAAGAAAACCCAAATGGCTTTAAGATGGCAGTTCAGGAAGAGGCTGTGTGGGGTGGGTGCCTGCAATTCAGTGGGTTCAACTGAGAAGGATTTTTCAATTGTGTTTGTCTGGGATACTAGTAGAGCTCCTGATGCCTTCATTTGGGACAAAGTTTTACCTTCGATCTTTTCATAAAATGATGCTCTCTTTATTTCTGTCATCTGACCTTTTCATGTCTAACCGTGATACAAGCAGGGAAGATGTTCTCAGTTCAGCCAGAACAGAAGGCCGTGGTTCATTCCAAGACAGGTTTTTCTCTTCATTTCCCAGAGGTTGGCACATGTGACACAGCTGAGATGGAAGGACAAGCCAGATTTATCCCTTAGATGTGGAGTGTATCCTTTCCATTTTGCTGTTGAACCTGGCTGGAGGGAAAGGGGTGAGTGCTCCCCTCACCTCTGCTCTTCCTGGAAAGAGGCAAAGACAGGCTGAGAGCAGTCACGCCTGACCGGGCAAGGGGGTTATTAGCTGTACATTCAGGTCACAGAGCAGCTGTACTTGGAAGAGACCTCTGGGCATCGTGTAGTCTCATGCCCACCCCTTCTCAAAGCATGGTCACCTAGAGCAGGTTGCTTGGAACCTTGCCCACCTTGGTTTTGAATATCTCCAAAGACTCCACAACATCTCTGGGAACCTTGCCCAATATTTGGCCACGGTAAAACTACAGTAACACTCTTACAGGTGTTTTGTAGGGTTTTCTTACGTTTAAATGGAATTTCTTATCTTTCAATTTGTGCCCATTGCGTCTTGTGCTTTCTCTGGATACCACTGAGAAGATTCTGGCTCAGTTGTCTTTAGTTCCCTCCCAATAGGTGTTTATATACATTGACGAGATCCCCTCCAGCCTCTCCTTGTATTGGGAGGTCACTGATGTGGGTGGAATATCTTAATTTTCCACTGACGTTGGTAGGTGCAGCAGACCCGAAATCGTCGGCAGGAATCAAGCCCTAATCTTGTAACGTGCTATGCAAACACGTCTGAACTTGGAGCTCCTGATCCCAGTCTTTGGCCATCTCCAGTAACCAATTCTGCACAAGCTGTGTTGCGTGGCCAGAACCTATGTAGCTTATAGCATTTTGACTGCTGTTCATATTTTTGTACTGTTTTTTATATGTTTAGAGTGGGGATAAAGATGAGATCAGATATTGCTGCTCTTATTTATTTATTTATTTTTTATCTGGGGAAATGGTTGAATTGCTCTATTTTTGTATTAGACTCACAGATCATGATTACCCATTGTGTTTTGTTTGGGACCTCGAAGAGTATAGAGCTGACTGATAGCATAAACACTACTTGGTATTCCTGATCTGCTTAAATTTATACAGAATTAGAGACAGAAAAGTGTTTACAAACTGCTGCCATAAGAAAGCTTTACAAATCCTTTGAGTGCAAAATGATAGTTTATTGAATGAGTTATTTTTGTTCGTTTGGTTTCTATGGACACTGGATAATTGTATTTATTTATTTATTGCTTGCCTTGTTCAGGATGGGAGAATAATATAGAAGATCTAATCCAATATACAATGAACAATAGATGTGTCAAATCAAAGTAATGTAAACAGTGTATTTTGCAGTCTTTACTTATTCAAGAAGGGAGAGTCATACATTAAATAGTTTCCCGAATGTGTGTGCTGCTTTAGTCCAACTTTTGCTACCATAGTTTGAAGCCTGTCAAGTTAAGCATGTTTCTGCTCCTTTTGGAGCTACTGAAGAGCAGCAAAGCCTTCTCCGTTGGCACTCTTGGAGCACCACCTAATGGATGAGTTAGGAAAGGTCTTTTTTCAGCAAGCTTCTGACTAGCTTACATTTCTTGTGTTCTGCTCATCAGTACCATTGCAAAATTGTACCCAGTTGGTAGAACAGTTGGTTACGGAAACCTTCCATTCTCTGCTACCAGTGTGCCTTTCACAGGTGCTGGCGAGCTGAACTTTTTTTAAAAGTTTGGGTTGACTTTGCAGTTTTTCTTGTAAGATAACTTTGTATTTGAAATTGTTAAAGAAAAATTTTACTAATTTCTTACTTTTCAATCAATTTCCACAAATATTTGAAGGACCTTCTAGTCAACTTCATAAATGACTTGTTCTTCAGAGTTTTCATAACAGAGAACTGAACATTACACTGATAACATCCCAAAAGACAAAACAGGTTGCAAAGAAGGTTCAAAGGCCTCTGGATCTATGTACTAATGGCTTTCAACCATTTCTTGCTGTCCTGCTTTGCCTCTTTGTATGAATGGTAGATGCAACTCGGTTGTCTTCTTTTTTTGTCTAGTTTTTTCTGCTGCTGCTTCCATCTAAAAAGGAAGGGAGTATAGAAGAAATGAAGGCACAACCAAAAAAGAAGGAAAATGGAGGGCATTAATAGATGTTGAGTATCCCAGAGCAAGGATCTCCCCTGGTTCCTTAGGGCAAACTGTCCTTGTAACCCTCTGTGGCGTTCCCCCCCAACGTGAGGGATGTTCTCCTAGCTGAGCTCTTTCTATTTCTTGGCCAACACCTCCATCTGTTTCCATCAGCAGTTCTCTGAAATGCCCACAGTTTTTTTGGGGTGTTTTTTTTTTGCTTTTCTTGCTGTGAGAGGAAAGTTTCTCTTTCCATTGGCAGTTTTCCTGCTGATCAGCTGAGTAATGCTCTCCACAGGCCTCCTGTCCTTTTTGGAAAGAGATCCTTCCCAGCCAGGTCTGAGCTCCTAGCCAGATGCAGGACCTGCATGTTCCTGGCAGCGTGGACTCTTTGCTGGCCAACAGTAACACCTACACCTCTTCTCCATATGCAGCCCCCAAACTTAGTCTGTGTGCAGTCTGACAAAGAGGGATTTAACTTTTACTTACAATCATTATTACTTTACACTGTTCGTCTCTTCTCCTCTCTTTCCTTTTGCTTTGTCTATTTAGTAAGGTGCTGGACTTTTCCAAGCCTGATTGACTTCCAACAAAATATTATCAAGTGTTATCTGATATCTCTACAAGACTAACTTTTTGGATAACATCCTTCCACAACACATTGCATCTGCCCTGTCTAATAACAAGCTGTGCCTCACCCTGTGATTTCCTAAGCTCCTTCTTGCAGAACAGCAACATTTCCGTTTAAAGGCAAAGCAGCTGAAAAAAAACCAATAAGAATGCAAATAAAGACTGACTCAGAAAACCACTGATAGAAAGACCATTGGAGTCTTGGAGGTTATTTGGAGGAAAATACTACCCTATACTTGTGCTCCTCTAATTCCCTTCCCTAGGCATCCCATTGCCTACTGTCAAGAGAGCACCGTGGCTTACATGGTTCTTTGGTCTGAACCAGCGTATACTGAGGTTGACTCAGACTCCACATCAGTGGTTCCCTGGCCATGCAATGTTTGCTCTTAGTGTTTTTGTTTGCTTTCTGAATAATGTGTCTTATATAAAGCAATGATTTTCATTTGGTAGAATGTACAAAAGGAGGCCACTGTGAGAGAAAGAACCATTAGCAAAAGATGCACATTACTTGAGTTTTTTCAACTTCATTTTACAACACTCTTCCCATTTTTAATCTGCCAGTGAGATTTCTCACTGAGGTCCTTCAAGGCATTGATGTGTCTTGTGAGGCTTTGAAGAAATGAGAACAAGGTAGAGAGAGAAGATGTAAATAGATTTTTTGTTTGTTTGCTTTATTGTTTTACCACTGATGGAAGTTACCAAAGACCTCAACAATGGTCAAACCTTGTTTAATCAAACAGTATTTTTGCTTGAAGAGTCAGGATTTTACTCTGTAATAGTAACTCAGAGTTTGTTTAAGTCTGTTCTTATAGATATACCAAAATGCAATAAAGGCATCGCAACTGTCATAGTATTTAAACACGTTATTAATTCAATTTCCAAGGGAATTAGGGCTGGAAGCAGTATGATCCAGTGTGGGATTATATTACAACTTTTTCATTCCACAGTGGTATCAGAATCCAAACTATGCCTCTATTTGGTTTATTAATTTGTTTTTCTCAACATTCGCAGAACTGTAATACTCCAGTTTTGCCAAAATCAGACCTCAGTTTGGCAGGCATTTCTTTTATCAATTCCAGTAGTACTTCTACAACCCTTTAAGGATTTTCTTTTTCGTGTAGTCAATACTCTCTGTACTCCATCATGCACTCAGTTACAGGACACAGCAAATACATCTGTATTTGAAGCTGAACTATATTACTTATTTCTTATTTTTGGCCCAGGATAGGATTTACTCTACATTAAGTATTTTGGAATGACAAATGCTTACAGTACGGTATCGCATCTAAACTGTATTGGTTAGTGTTATGATTACAGTGTTGTCATGGTAATGTAATCGTTGCAGATGAAAAGCCAGGCTTCACATATGTAGTTCTTACAAATCCTGGAAGACCCAGAATGGGCCAATTAATCATACATTTTATAGCATCCCACATACAATAAGTTTGCCTAAGTCTTAGCAATGCACAGTATTAAGTAGTGTTAGGTGGAAATTCTTAAGAACGGACTATTTTGAAAAAACGCAAATGTAGCAGTTGGATTTTAAAATAGTTTGTTCTTTCTTGATCAAGAGAATTATTCTTTCATCACACCTAACACACGTGAGCTCATTTGAGTCAGTTAAGCCGTGCCAGAGCACCACCTGTGTAACATGCGGTTTATAGGAAGAAGGTTGTACCACAGTGGGAACTTGCGTGTGCTACCTCCTGAAAGATCCTTCAGATCTGGATGAAGAAAATGCCTTCTAATATATAGTCAGTGGGAAAGTCCATTTCTGAAAGTACACAACTGGGAAAAGTACATTTATGTTTTACACCTAATAGAATATCCAGTAGCATTCAAAGGTTTGACGAAACAGCCCTAACAGCTCAGTTGCACGGCCAAAGCAGCTGATGAACCAGGGCAGGGTGATGGTCATCTGCTGCTGTTTGCTTCCCTTGGCCGTTAGGCGTTACTCTTCCCCACACTGGGTTAGTCTCCACTGACCAAAAGCAGCTGCAGTTCCAACAGGAGAACAGGCTCCCTCAGAAGCTGTACATCCAAAGTGGAAGCGATGGTGCAAGGTGGCATAGAAGTCCTAACGCACAGTGCACAGTACAGTATCAGTTTTCTCATTAAAATACCCATCTTTTTATTCTGTTATGTCTGTTTATTTTTCCTTAGTTATCTCTTAGACCTCATTATATGTGGAAATCTCATTTAATCTAACTGTGAACTCTAGCTATTTTCTTACTTTCTTGACCCTGTAAAACTTGTTTCTGAAGTGTCATTGTCTCTGTAAGAACAGACTTTTATTGGAAGTGGGATGTTTAGTCAAGCACGTGAACAAGCTAGGAAAAAAAATTACTCAAGCTTTTAATCAATAATTATTGGTGTCTTTTTTTTTTACTGTGTATGTGCAGTCCATGAGTCTGATAGAGATTGGGAACCCTTCACAAAGTCTGGAAAATGTGTGTCGCTGGGCCTACCTGCAACAGAAACCTGACACCGGGCATGCAGAATATCATGACCATGCTATCTTTCTCACACGGCAGGATTTTGGTCCATCTGGCATGCAAGGTGAGACGTTCATCAGGTATTGTTTTGTAAACGTCCACCCTTCTGAGCAGCATTTGCGTTTATTGCTTATCAAGGCTAGTTATGTGAAGTTTAATTGCGTATCTTTTTCTTAGTTTTGGTCAACGTTCTTTCCCTGAGATCTCTGCATATGGCCATTTTCAGTTGGAACTGTTTCACTGACCGTTTTAGTCATTCTTACTGGTGGAATTACTTAGTGGATCCCCTCTTTGATTTTGCTGATGCCAAATGAGTGAGATCTCTGTGTAAAGAGTCCTGAAAATGCCCAAGGATTAAAGAAGAGATTTTATGTTTAAAAAGTCTCTAAAGCTGTTGCTGTGTTCCAGCAGGATTGCCAAGAAATACTGTTACAGAGAGGTCTGGGATGGCAAGACCAAGTGCTGTCCACTTTTTCTTTTTTTTTTTTCCAGGGCTCTGCCTCATGTGAAATCAGGTTTGTTCACGGAAGGGGATGAATCTCAGAGCTTTCCCTTCCCTTTTGCATTGGCCAGATCTGCTGTCAGCACAGGGCTGGAGCTTTGCTCACACTTTCCCAGAGGGTTTGAACTGCACAGAGCTCCTTGTGAGCTCTAACAGCAGCATGCAATGTCCTTTTCCCCAACAGCTTCATGCACTTGGAGAAGGCAATTGCAAGATGGTTCTAGAAGTGACAACAGTATTCTTCATGAGCCAGGAATAAAGTTTTGATTTGTTCAACAGGCTGGTTTCATGCTTTGTAGGTGAGGTAACACGTTATTAAATGTTTGGGGGTAGGTGTCTCTTGAGAGGACCGTTTCAACAGTATTTGCGTCACAACAGAAGTTTGTCCTTGAGCTTCTTGCCACATTACCTTTCCATACTTGTTCATTTTCTGAAACACGGGGTATTTCTCACAGGCTATGCTCCAGTCACTGGAATGTGTCATCCTGTTCGAAGTTGCACTCTCAACCATGAAGATGGTTTTTCATCTGCATTTGTGGTGGCTCATGAAACTGGACATGTGTGAGTACAAATGTGGTCATTGTGTCCTACCTTATAATGTTGTTGGTACTGACAAATGTCCGTGATATTGGAAAGATGCTGTTTATGTTAAGAAACAATATTCAGCCCTGGCTTCAGATCTCGGCTCTCTCAAGGCTTTCTTTATAGTCTTAAACAAGCCTTATAGTTTGATATTTTCAAATGGAAAAAGGAGCTAATAACAAATTACCTTCCAGGGCTGCTGTGAAAGTGAATTGAATGATGTATTATAGTCTCCTGGTGGAAATGTAAAGTACTCGTAATGATGAAATATGAATTCATTAGGTCAGTGGAATACATGATTCTTGAAAACAATCCATATTAAATAAGCACATAATCTGCATACGTTACTGCGGGTAAAGGATACAATACTGTATTGAAAAGAGGTGCCAAGCACTGAGGTTACAACTGTTCTAGTTATTTCATATGAAAAATGCAATCATTTTACTTATTGATGTGATTAGAACCAATGACCAGGTAGCAGTTGTCAGAACTTCGGTTTCTGCCAGAGTATTTTAGTTTCCCTGTTCGCAGAGAACACCCACTGATTTCCCATTTTCTCTTTGGTAGAACAACAGTTCCCAGAAGGCTTTTTCTGAACAGTTTCAATCCATTCTGTTTTCCTTAAGAAAGCCTGCAGGCACTTTTCCCTTTGTTGAATGAGAATGATTAAGGGCTTTAAACAAAGAATTGCCAAAGTTTATTGAATCTCACTATAAACGTACCTTAATTAGACAAGGACATAGAATTAATATCCAGATGGCATTTGATACCAGATTTTTTTAATTAGGATTAAAAAGAATACACAGTGAGCTTTAAAAGAGATACAGCGGAAGAATGTTTGTAATCTCTCAAATCACATTCAGCCCCAATCTGTTAATTTGGTTTGTTATGGACAGGTATTGCCCATGTTAATCAAACAGTGTTCATATTAAAGAAATGCAATACAAGAGCCTAACAAAGGGAAGGAAAAAAATATATTAATAATAAAAGAGAGAAGAAAATGTTAAATATCTGCAACTTGGCTAATTGTCTAGAAAGCTTGAACAATGTGGAATTGCTGCAGGGCCATAGCAGCAGCTACTCTAAAGTAGCTTTCAGTGTGGTGTCTGTCTTTTTTTTTCCCCCATTTAAAGGATTTGCCTACAATTGGAAATTACTTCAAATTAAGCTAAGGTGTGATTTTTTTAAAGTTAGGTAAACTGAATAGCTGCGGGCCAGAGTATGAATAAATTTCAGTTAATGCTCCTGGAGGGTGGACTGGATCCTTAATCCAGAAATTGATTCATTTGGCCGTAGGAATTCACAAATGTGGATGTGCACAGAAGTCTAAAGAGGCATTTTTAGTCTATTTTGAAAGTGGATTAACCTAATCGCATGAAAGTACTCTCGAGGGTCAGTGCTTCTCTGTGGGAGCTCCTACAGACTAGCTCAGCCTCACCCTGTCTTATTTCTCATGACTTTGCTCATTTGGACAAAGTTCAAGGGACTTATGAACCTTGTTGCAATCAGCCACTGGTGACATTTGGGATGTGGAAGCACTTGAGCTCTCAGAGTTCACCTGCGATGTAACTGTGCCTGCTCTCTCCTGTGCGGAGCAGTTTAGGCATGGAGCATGATGGCCAGGGGAACAGATGCGGAGACGAAGTCCGCCTGGGAAGCATCATGGCCCCCCTCGTGCAAGCTGCATTTCATCGCTTCCACTGGTCTCGTTGCAGCCAGCAAGAGCTGAATCGGTATCTCCAGTGAGTAGCTGTTAAACAGCCTCTCTTCCTTGGTTAGGAGGCATGTAAGAGCAATCCTGCATTTAGCATTTGTGCTTTATCCTTTTGTTAGTTACTCAAACGGGGTTGAATAAAACAAAGAATTCTTTCCATCCTATCGAGAATGAGATGATTTCCCATCAACTGCAAATAATGCAATTAGTTTGATGTCAGTCCATGTTAAATTGTTCTCATTGCATTTATACCTGTTCATTTTCTAGACATTGGTAGTACATATGCTGTCCTCTCGGGAGTTATGAGAAGACACTGTTACTTATCTCATTGCTAGCTTTCCTCCCTCTCTAATGTAACTTCTAGGGGGGAGCAGTGCCTATGCTACCCAGCAGCATGGAGCCTCTTACAGATACCAGATTTGGCTTCAACGGCCGTTTGGTGGTTATGATACCTGTCAATGCTAAGATGGTGCTGCTTGAAGAGAAAATTCTGCTCTTTAAGTGCTCAGGGCTTTTCTTGGCTTGAATAGACATCTAAAGAAAGAACATGGTTCTAGAATTAATTTGTCAGTTGTTACTTTTCATACATACAAAAGCTATTTAAACAGTTTCATCTATGTCTCTTGCCTTCCCTTTGAACCTGACACTTTGAGCACTAGCCCTGCACTGGAGTTCCCTGACAAACTCTGATGTTTATGACCATGTTTTTGCTCCTTATAGAAAAAATATTCCTCTGTTTTATGGGCAAGATGTACAGAGAAATGTGGGGAAACTACTAGGATACCTAACAAAACCTGAAAATGGCTAGGAAAAAAATTGCAGCAAAATACACAAAGTAAGCATCGGTCAGTCTCTTTGTCAATATTTTTATTACTTTAGGTATCTTAGGCAGGGCAATAAGGAATAAAAATATTGTGAGGGAAGTGTGATTATTTCAGTTATCAAGATCCTTCAGAGTGTTAACCATTAAATAAAGGCCTAGAGGGCTGCTTTACATTCTTTTAAATACAGCTGTTTTAAAATATCTTATAACAAAGCAGAACGATGGTTTGCTTTGAAGTAAATCTAACCTCCAAATTCTGCTTTCAACTCTTGGTATCTTCAAGGCAACCCAGAATGGTTGCCAGAATAGATTCATCTGTGGTGTCCTCGTGACTGTTAAATAACCTGGAGGCATTTCAGCAATACTGTTAATCATATTGGTTTGGTGAATTAACCAAATATTATACCGTGTTAACCATTCAGTGCTATTGGCATCAGTACTCGGTTGTCCCTGCAACTTCGTCAAACATGATTCTAATATGTTACCCACTGTCCTCACTATTTAGGACAAGAGGGCAAACTCCCATATTCATCGCACAGAAAATAAACTATAATTTATGGATGGAGCTGAGAGCTGTCAGCAGAAACAGAGAAGGAGCAAACCTGAGCATTTAATGCAGGCAGGAAAGTACACATGCTTGTAAACGAGTTGCTGCTGCTCAGCAAGGACACAGGAAAACTGCAGCCTTAGTGGTAATCTGGTATCATTACCCTGGCTTCTGCTTCTAACACTTCCCTTGAAAGACAGTTCCAGGTAGCAAGAAATTCCACAAATGGAAAATTAATTAAACTTTCTTTTCTTCTTGGTCTTGTGTGGATTCTTCCTTTGATTCCTCTAACATAAGGATCCTGGAGACTGATAGGAATTTACCTGCAAGCTAAATGGAAATTACAGTGGAAAGCTTCAGGAAAAATACATAGAATCCATTAAATGTGGATACAACATAGTGAAGTTAATGTGAATGTAATTGCAATATTAGCTACTCTTCGTGACCAACATCTGAGAAATCGTAGGCTCTGTTTTGTTTGGAACAAAAAGGCAACGAAACCACAAACACTGTGCAAGTCTCACAGCCCCATCTGTTACTGTAATTTTTGCCCGTTGCAGTTCCTATGATTGTCTGCGTGATGATCCCTTCGAACATGACTGGCCTTCCCTTCCACAACTGCCAGGAATTCACTACTCCATGAATGAACAGTGCCGTTTTGATTTTGGTTTGGGCTACATGATGTGCACAGCTGTGAGTACTTAAGTTTGGCTTCTGCTATTTCTCATCCAGGAGTGCTGTAACTGTCTCTGAAATGTCCTTAATAGGGACAGTGTAGTCAAGGCCACAAGGAAAGATATGCCCACTTAGCTGAGAGGAAGGAATAACGACTGAATGTTGACAATTACGTTATTTTAAGTATCTCTGTCTTTTTATCTTTAAACTGGAGTTAGAGCAAGAATTATTCTGTAGTTTCTGACTTCAAGCAAACGAGCTTACTGCATTAGTGAGCCTCCCTTTGCTGGCAGCTAGTTATTCTGCTATGAAAATCCCACCCAGATGTGAAGGAGATGGATTTGGTGGTACATTTTTTAGTGCTAGCATAGGGCAGTGGACTTTTATGATCCAATTTTACGGAAAGCCTGATGCATTTTGATGCCTAGCACGAGAAAATAAGCCTGACAGCAAGTAGAGCAACTTGCAAGGACTCTTGATCACATGGTTGGCTCTCTTGTACCAGGAAAACAAGAGACAAAGTCAATTTAAAGCAAGGCAATACTAGTGCAATATTCAGTGGAATGGTCTTACAAAGCAGAGTCTTTTCCAGAAGGGCTTTGCCTCCCACCTCCATCTCCTCAAGTACGACAAAATATTAAATGGAAAGAGATGTTTTTGGCTGGTGTGGCAGCTCCTAGCACGTGAAATTTCTGCCTTCCCGTCTGCAGGAATCTGTGCACTGAGTGGTGTCTCTAGATAATGGATGAGAACCTTTAAAGCGTCAGCTGTAGTATTGTGTCTTGACACGTGTCCTTCTTACACTGCCTGGGAAGAACGTCCCAGCCAAAGATGGTCTTTCCTTACAGCTGTACTCCACAGTCTGGGAGATGGAGGCTTTCGTCGTCTTTGTTCGGAATAGCCAAACCCATGTCCAGACATCATACTTTAGCATGTCATGTGGTGGGTGGTTCTCATCCTCTCCTATACAAACACTTGCATTGTGAGTAAAATGCCAATTTATTCATTGGCATTGGATCAGGGTCCTGAGCTCAGATTTCCATCCCCCGAAAAAGGGGACTGCAGCAGCTGAGCTGCAGTCTGGGCAGCTCCTTTACCTCCCCCGTGAATACTTAAGGATTTTTTGTTTTGTTTGCAACGTTGTTCGGAGAAGCTGTAAGAAAAGACAGAGTGAGTCTTGCTGTCCTTTCCCCCTTGCCCAATCTGCCTTTTGTCACTAGTGTAAAACTATTTTTATCAGAATCATAGAAGGGACCGTGAAGGTCATCTAGTCCAACCTCCCTGCAGCGAGTGGGGCATCTTCAACTCGACCAGGTTGCTCAGGTTTTGCCTTATAAAGGGAGGTGAAATCTCACTTCAGAGTCACCAATGATTTTGCATGAAAGTTCAGAGATGCTGACACAGACACCACGGTGTTCCTTAGGAATCAGGGATAACAGCTGGCATGGTAAAGCTAAGAAAGGAAAAAACCCACCATGCTGCAGCTTCTATTGCAGTTCGCAGTGGGAGTTCTCTTAAAGCATCGTCCACTCTGATTTTTCTTGTGTTTCAGTTCCGTACCTTTGATCCCTGCAAGCAGCTGTGGTGTAGCCATCCCGAGAACCCCTACTTCTGCAAAACAAAGAAAGGGCCTCCGCTGGATGGGACCATGTGTGCACCAGGAAAGGTGAGAGTGGATGCCGTGTGTACCTGTACGCTCATATGTGTTGAAGTGTGTTTGTGTGCAGCTGGGGATGTTCCCCATGAAATCAAGGGGAACAAGAGAAGAACCTGTCTTGAGGGCTTGAAATCTGCTGAGATGTGAGGCAAGGTCTGAGCGCAATTAAAGCTGTTGAGCAGCAGTAGGGGAGGAGGTAGGCGTGAGGGCTGGCGTGTCCTGCATGGCAGCTCTGTGACCATCGAAGCCCGTTCTCCTGTAAGTTCTGAAAATATCTGCAGATTCTCTGTGCTTCTTGCCAAGTCTTTGTGGCAGATCCAAAAATTGGGCAAATTTCCACTTGCCTATGGCTTGTGTGAGATCAGGGATGTGTGTTTGTATTGCTGATGTTGTTGTGATGTTTACTGGCCTCTCTGGTACTGGGGGTGAAGAGAGCAGTGAGGTCCTGGAGGTGATAGCCAAGCTAAGGCTGCTGTGGTTGCCCTGAGGGAAAGGATGGATGTGGGAGTCGAATGTTAGCTAGAGAGCAGGTGTGACAACAGAGAGAGACTGTAAAGAGAGAAGAGCAGATTTGCAGAGATGGGTTTGCTGGCTTGATGAGAGTCAAGGGAGGCATGAGAAACTATGGAGGGAAGGTGCAAGGTGACAAGGACTCAGACGCCTCTGACCGCCAGTAGGTCCATTCTGGACTCTGTTATCCTTCTGTGGAGGTCACGCTGTGCTAATAGCGAATCTGAACTCCAAGTCCTTTGAAGTCTGCTGAAAAAGTCTGGCTTCACTGGGCTTTGGATGCGGTTACTGAGGGGGAGAGGAAGATGTCGCTACTTGGAAAGATGTTTTATAAAACCCAATGGATGACATCATTTATGCGATAAATGAACCTTATTAGCAGCTGCTGTTGTGGTTTGAAATATCTTTTTTATGAAAACATAATGTAATGCTAAATTAATTCCCTAACAAGTCATGCTCTATGTAAACTGCTCCCTTATGATTCTCTCTTTAGATTATTCCTGCTACAACGGCTCTGGTTCTTGTTTAAATATATATATACGCATATATGCATATATATTTTAGATTAACATCCAAAATCTTAAGACAGTTTCTTTGTGTTTACTTTTCTATATCGTGATTTTTGTGTTAAAAGTATGCATGAAACGGCCAGAAAAATAGTTATATTTCATTTTGTTGCATCACCCTATTTCCCAAGCCATTCATTTGTATTGGTGTTTGAACAGAAATTAGAAGGAAAAAAAAAAACTTGTAACCATACAGTTAAGGATCTGTCAGTGCTTCCATTATAAACAGTTTGTCAGGATATTATGTAACTCAGCTGTAAAAGTTTTCTCTGGACTGGAACTTGGGATCCAAGGGTTCAGCAAACTGTGCAGGCAGCCAGGCTTTTTAGCTCAGTGGAGATGCAAGGCAGGATGTGCACAGTCTGAAGTTTCAGTAGATGATAGGACTATGACTGTTTTATTCCCAGAGGAGCTGTCCCAGTTTTTTTGATAAATCAACTTATTGCAACCTTCCAGGAGAAAGTGAGAAAATTATATAAAGTGAAAACCATTTTGTTAGATAAGGCTCAGCAGTCTGAGCTAAACATTGTTTTAAAAATAGCATGAGTTTTGAAGGTTGTACAACTGTCTTTGTATATCTGAGCTCAGCATTTGACCGGTGTGTTTATTAGTTGTTGGTATTTTTAATACAGGCACATCAGATCAGTCCTTTTCCACTTTTCCTTTCCTTTTCATTCCTGTCTTTGATGTGACCTTTCCCTGATCACTGTTTTCATCAATTCAGGCGATACCAGAGACTCTGACCTGAAAGGATGGGGACTGTAGAATGCAAAGCTGGGACTTGGTTGCAGTGTGTCAGCTTCCCAGGATACCTCTTCAGCACATGAGGAAAAGGAAAATAATTTCCAACTTGATTTTCTGCTTTCTTTGGAATAACACCAGAAAAGAAAAGAACAGAAACATAAGCAATTAAAGATGTTGATTCAAAAAAGATCCATTTGTTTCCCGCTTTAGAGGCTTGCAGTTTTCATGATTTCATACCGCTAATTCCCAAAGCCTATTTTAAGCTCAAACCAATCACAACACTGCTGATGTGTCAGGGAAACATCCTGGCTTTGCAGCAGCTGAGGGGACCGAATGCCAGAAATGAAAGCGGTGTTTGGGAGACTAACACGGCGGATGGTGCGTAGATGTTCACACCGAAGCCTGGTGTTCAGATAACTGATAACTGGTCTCTTTGCTTTCCCAAACTTAGCAGATGCTCTTGAGGAGAATCCAGTACAGCTGCCTCTTTCCTAACTTGACAATCAGGGGGCGAGAACACCTATAGGAGTCACCAGATCCATGTCTGCGGGTCCAGCAAGCACACTGATAAGGACCGTGTCTCTGCACACCCAGGCTGTGTGTTGAACCTAAGCACTGATCCTTAGAAGTGGAAGAAAGAGTAGAGTTCCTAATGCTGTCTCTGTGTGTGTATGTGTGCATCTATAGAGATGTATATTTAAGTAAATATATGTAAGTGTATATAAGCTCTTCTGTGCATGTTATTCGAAATAAGTTGCCAAAAGAGCGAGGTTCTGCCGTTTCAAAAACTTTTTAATAAGTCTCCTTGTGTGAATGGACACCACGAACAACTGTTACGTTAATTGGCAGTAAACCAATCATTTGCTGGGTTTAGGGATAGAACAATAAAATATTTTCTTGGAGCATCTCAGCCAGAGAAGAAAATTTCTACTTTTATAAAATACTAAAGGAAATAGGATACATTCTCTTGTGCTCAGCCTGTATTTTTTTTAAAACTAGATTGAGTTCTCGATAGCAAGAGGCAATATTCTGTCAATTCTGTGAAGCTTCAATGATGCAGCACCTTTCAATTATTTCTGTGTCTGAATGATCACTTTAACTTCCATGAAATAACTCCAGTGTGTAAAGTTAAACATATGGAGGGTCGGAGTCTTAATGTGAAGTCAAAGAGACTCTATAAATTGCTATAGTAAACCATGCAGATAAGGCACAACTGTGCAAATCTTAACTCTGCATAGCATTTTGTGGATTCAAAAAAACATAGGCTTTCAGCTGATAAATTCCTTAGTTGTATATAGTTCTGTTAGCTGTGCGATTGGCCTCAGGCTTCTGAAGCCAGGCAACCTTCGGAAATAGACCACCAGATTTTGTTGTACCATTTTTTTAAACTATTACTCTTCTGGGTAGACATTTATATTGGCTGAAGTAGCTGTCTGCTCTCCACAGGATAGAAATAAGCCCCAAAGTCATTCATGCAAGGAGATCGCGTGCTCAAGTCCATCTGCTTGCTGCAGTGACTAACACAAAGGTTTGCACCACCTGAGCCTCCTTTGCTTCTTTTCTGGGAGAGCGATAAGAGCTGCTCTGCCAGCCGAGCTGATGTTGCTCTTGGATTTGGCTTATGATCCAGCACAAGCTTAGCAGATATTGTCTTCACTTGCACTTAATGAGACAATCTGAGTCAAACTTGGAAGGACTTTTTGATTCTGTCAGGAAAGGAAGGGAATGATTAAATATTGAAATAAATAGATATTATTGCAAAGAAAAATGGACCAAGAAAAAAGGTTTCTGAAAACACTAATGTGTGCTCAAAGCAATCCAGATAATTTCCCACTGAGAAAGCTGACCTCAGCTTCTCTCGGAGACAGGAGACAGATGGGTAAGTGTATGCTGTGTTAGTCACCACAGAAACAGTGAGAAAACTTGATTCTCCACTGAAGAAACTTTTACTGGCTTGGGATACACGTTAGTGTCAGAGCTTTGAGTTTGTCCCTTGCAACTAATTATTCTCAAACAGATGGAGCAGAGCGTGCCAGCCTGCATGTGATCGGAAATACAACTAAATAAGTAACTCTGTACTGATATGATCTCAGGAGAGTGAGAAGAGCTGAGAGCTCGCAGCCATGATGCAGCGCGAGGGGTTACCTGGTGGATAACGGGGTGTCAGGTGAGCAGACAGGAGGATTGCCTGTACTTAATAGGTAGAGATAATCATGGAAGATCTGCAAGTCTATTCTTGAAAAATTAACCTGCAATTATGGTAAGCCCACAGGAACACTCTGGCTCATTTTATGGCATCCACAGCAGTTGTTTCAAAGAACTGCTGAAAACAGCAGTGGAATCTTTTACTGCAAGAGATTTAAGCTTCCTCTCCTGGAAATTGCACTTGTTTTGGACTGTCCTGTTTGCCAGAAAAATAGGCGAGACCGCAAGAAGTCATCTTGTCTTCCACTAAAAAAACAATTCGCATTTACCCATGTGTTTGGTTTTTTTCCTCATTAAAAAAAAAAAAAAAGCTTTAATATGCTTCAGTCTTTAAATGAAAACCGCTATTTCTGAAGGGAATAGTGTTTGAAGTTCTCTGTTTTCCATCTTATCATGTAGTAGCAATAGAAAGGGTTGACTTTAGCTTCCTTTATTACCCTGGAGGTTGCTCCGTCCCAGGTTTCACCTTCTCGTGCATTTTCTTGCATGGATCTGCACAGACTAAGATTCAGTTGTGAATCATTTTGTTTCATGTAGGCTTCTTTCTTTTAATCCATGAACAAAAAGGCAGAGCTGGGAATGACTCATTTTACACAAATGCTTGTCTCCTAATAGCTCTGCCTCAGCTTCCCGACAACAGGCGTATGACCAGCTTCTCCAGTAAAAATCCGTGCTGCTCTTTCCTTTATGCAGCAAAGTCAATAACACTTTTCCATGTTTCCCTTCCAATTCAGGGACCAGTCACAGTATCAAATGAGTGGTTTATTAGTGTTTGTTGCAAATCCATATCCTCCTCTTACTGGCTGAAACAGGGAAGAGATTGGAAAACACAACATCATGTATCTCTTCCTCCATGGAGTCCAAGAACTGGATCACTGCATAATGAACATACGCTATGTAGCTCTTGAAAGGGATTCACTGATTGCTGTGGAAGTTACTTAAACCTGAGGGATGCAGAACCCTGATAAAAGGATGTTTAAACAAGAACAGATCAGGAGCTGTCACATCTCATCTGCTTCCAAGCCCAGCTGCAATGTGTATTGACAAGTTGATCCATTGCCAACTTCCCTTGCATCTCTCTGAACGGTCCCATTACTACTCAGTGCCCAAAACCTCAAACTGTTCGTTCAAACAAACCTCTCTAAAGCCATAAGTAAACAGCCCCTGAAGGGTACAGCGCTGAGCTTCAAAACTGAAGAAAGCAAAGGACACATTAGCATTTTGCATTGCTTTCATGCTTTGCTGAATTATCTCTTGTTCTGTCAAACAGCAAAGAAAAATCTGCCCATTACAGCTCCCGAACAGGATTGGTATAATTGGCTTTGTGGTAATTCATGTATTTCATAGGTTTTGACTTTGAATATTTGAAGTTGTGAGAAATAACGAATAGTTGAAACCTAATTTCTACTCTCTTTTCTACTCTGTGTCCAACTAAATCAACACCAAAATAAATTACATGAAGAAAGAGACAGTCATTGAGCAGACTAGCGAATCAGTAAGCTGTGTCTTGTCACCATTTTACTAATGATTCTCTCTTTAAATTCAGCATTATTAATGATTAGCCATCACTTTTAAATTTGTCTTCCAGAGCACTAATCGCTCTATGCTTAAGAACGCTCTCCTGTTATATATCTTCTGATTTTGTTTTTGCTGGCAGCATGCATTTAGCCATATGCTCGGCTTGTGCCGCCTGCCAAATTCCTGCATTCCAGGGCTTGTTAAGCTGTGTAAAATGTTGTTGTTGACTTGAATGTTAAGGAAAGTAAGTGACTGATTGCACTTGTTGTTGTAGCCATCTGTGCGCCTGAGCCAAAGCTCTTATCCTGACAGCAACCGTTAACACGGACAAACTACAACAGTCTAATGCAAAGTCATTTGTTGGGCTGGGAATAGTTTCCAGCACCCGCACTTCATCAGTAGACTTTTATGAAAGCAGAAATAGTACCAGTAGGGGCCAGAATCTATGATCCTTGAGAATAATTTATCCTGACTTTAGCTAAGAAAAAATTCCTTGATCAGGGACTGAAGATATTGGTAGAAAGGCATTGTTGGGTTTCTTTAATGAGAGGAGACAGTAGAGAGTATCAGTACTGAAGATATGAAGAGTCTTAAAGAAATGCATAAATAAGTTATAGATTTGGGGAATGTTCCAAGTTGTGTGTTTCACCCTGTGTAAAATGACTGTGTTAAAAATCATAGAATCATGGAATGGTTTGGGTCAGAAGGAACCTTAAAGATCAGCCAGTTCCAACCCCACTGCCATGGGCAGGGACACCTCCCACTGGATCAGGCTGCTCAAAGGCCCATCCAACCTGGTCTTGAACATCTCCAGGGATGGCATATCCACAACTTCTCTGGGCAACGCTATTTCTTCCTAATATCTAATCTAAATTTTCCCTTTTTCAGCTTAAACCCATTCTCCCTACAATCCCTGATAAGGAGTCCCTCCCCAGCTTTCCTGCAGGTCCCCTTTAGGTACTGGAAGGCTGTAAGGTAAAAGAAGAGAGAAAGCCTGGTAGAATGTGATTTCATTGTGCCCAGGGCTGCTCCCTAATGAGTGCTTCCTAGTGTTTTGATCGGGTTTACTATGAGATCTCCAAGGAGACAACAAGAGTTCTTTATTTAATAGCACTAATGTCTAAAATGTGAGCTGGCTTTAATTTCATGCCACTCTGCTGAGCACGTCTTTGCAGGAATAAGTATTCCGTGTTAGGAGCTGCTGGGAAGGACTGTGCTGTGGCGGGAGCTCTTGCCATTGCTGCCCAAAGTGGCTCCGTGCAGTCAGGAAGGGGCAGAATTTGCCTTTAGCCCTCAAGATTTGGGACTCTACCATTTCCCTTAAATGAATCTGTGTTATTTGTGTTGACATCACCGCTGCAGACGTGTGATGAAGGCATGTAGTGCCGAGAGTGGTTTAACAAGGCTTGAATCCTGCAAGCATATTTGTTCATATTTAACATGGGTAAGTTCATAAAATCTGTGAGAGTTTGGGGTCATGGGCATGATCTCACAGTAAGTCTCACTACTTTCTGCTGGTGAAAAAAAATCCAGAATTTGTGCTTAAAATGAAATCTGCTGCACGTAAGCTTCTGATCTGATATAATTTAATCATCGAATTTTCTCTTTTAGCATTGCTTTAAAGGTCACTGCATCTGGCTAACACCAGACATCCTGAAGCAGGATGGGCACTGGGGAGCGTGGAGTAAGTTTGGCTCTTGTTCTCGCACCTGTGGCACCGGAGTGAAGTACAGGACACGGCAGTGTGACAATCCGCAGTAAGTATACATACACCCATGCGGTTTTCTGATGTGGAGCGAAGGAATGGTTAGAATCCTTGCTGAATTATGAGTGCAGTAATGCAGTAAAGGATGTTGAGTGGTGCTTGCTAAATCTGACTTGTAGTATGTCTTGTCAGAAATTCAACTTTTGCCCCTTAGCAAGCCCTGAATCATCTTTATTTCTCAGTTTATCCATCCATGAAGCTGGTTATGCAGTTACAGGGATCTTGACAGTGCTATTACACTATTGCACCTTTATTACGTTGGCAGAATGAAAAGGTACCTTTATAATTGTGGGCACAGTTTTAGTTGTAAAATCTGTTTTCATGTAGGAAAAGACTAATGTTCTCTATGTTTCCTGGAAGAGGGTGCACAAATCCTGAACTCTGTGTTGCCAGATCCAACAGTGATCTGATGTCCGTCTGCGTGGGGCTGCGGCACTGAGCTGGGCTGTTTCTGGATTTGCTGCTGGCTTAGGGGTAAATGGGAATGAGTTGCTTCATCTAGTCATGATGACTTACGTCCTTTTCTGGGCCACACTGAGAAAATGGATTTTCTTGCCTTTGTCAAGTGGTTTGAAGCTTTTCATGCAGAAATTGCTTTTTATGAGCTAAATAGCGACAGTGGGATTTTACAAGAAATAGATATTTTTCCAGAGCAGAAACACATCACTGGCTTCATCAAGTGCTTACTGACATGACTGTGAATCAAATTACTCCTCAAAAGGTTTGATAGATGCTTGATTCATGCAAGTGTGGCAAAACTAAGCCTGGTATTCTCTCCTCTTCAAAGTCCTGCTAACGGAGGCCGTACATGTGTGGGGCCGAGCTACGAGTTCCAGCTCTGCAACACTCAGGACTGTCCTAAGGACTTCGAAGATTTCAGAGAGGAGCAGTGCCGACAGTGGGATCCTTACTTTGAGTACCAGAACACGAAACACCACTGGCTCCCCTATGAGCATGTTGATGGTGAGTGGTCCCTTTTTCCTATGAAAAGTAAAATCAGTTGCAAAAAAAGAGTAAAAATTATATAAAGTGAGGTAAGACTAGTAGGGAACTCACGCTCAGATCTGTTATGAGTTGTTTGGAGGCATTGGTGTCAGTATATGAGTGATCCAATTCATGTAGAGTACTTAGATTTTTTAAAAGCTTTGGATGCTGCTCCCTTGTTAACTGCTGTTAAACAGAGTATTAGATAAAAGGGAATGGTGTTGCATGGGGATAGGGTGTCCCACAAGGATGGGTGCATGGGAGCATGTGTGACAGTGAGCTGGAAAAAGGAGTAAAGGAGGTGGCAAAATCTGTTCAGCGTACGAAATTACTCAAGCTAATTGAAATAAGCAAACCTACAGTGAGAGCTGCTGAAGGACCTCGTGACACTAAGTGACTGAACGTGGAAAATGAAGTCTGACGTTGATAAATGCCAATAATGGATATGGGGATAAAACCAATCTGTGTATATATATATATATATATATATATTGATCTGTACACAAGCTGGAACTCTGAAGAGAAAGGTGTGGGAGTTGAGGATAGCTTTAGGAAAACATTAGTTCAGTGACTATCAAGAGACGGATGCAGAACACTGATCTGCTCTGTATACCCGCATGATGTGTCTGCATTTTAGATACTCTGTCAGTGTAGCTCAGGTTGTGCACATCTCACTGCTGCCCCATTGCTGAAAACCCCACAGAAAAGCCTGAGTAAAGTAAACATAAGCCACGACTCCTGTGTAAGGAGAGTTTAGATAAACTAGGACTTTTGACTCTGAAAAAGGGATGATTTCTTAAAAAGATAGAGTTACAGAATTGTGAGTGGCATGAAGAGACTGAACTTGGAATGATTGTTTACTGTTTCTCATAACACGAACCGTCAAATAAAATTCAGAGAATAGAAAAATTGTCAGGTGGCAGATGTAAAACAAGTAAGAACTATTTTTCCACATAGCGTATAATTAAACTGGAATTCATTCCACTGCAAGCTGCAGATGCCAGAAAGTTTTAAAAGGGATTTAGGGAAATTCTTGAAAGTTCTATAATCCATCAAAAGCTATTAAATGCTGAGCTCCAGGCATGGCGTAGGAAATCCCAAAGCTGCGGTTTACGAGGAACTTGGAGAATATTCTGAGAAGTATATCAGGTTGGTTCTTACATCTTCCTGCAAACGCTGGTGGTGCTTTCGGAGGCAGGTGTTGGGTTGGACGGATGCTGGCTCTGAAGCAGCGTGGTCAGTCTGATCTTGGCAGAGATTGCCTCTTAGAACAAAAACGTTCGTTTTCCTGTTTATGCCTCTGCTTTGCCATCAGTGAAAGTGCAGCTGGTTGATGTAGGCCATGAAGGCTGTTGCCGTGCTATTCCCATGTTGTGTTGAAAACATGCCGAGAAGAGATTCTACTAAACAAAAAGGCGGGTGGCGATGATTCTCAGCTTGTTTTTGAGGAGTGTGGGCTGCTCGCTGTTTTTAATCGTGGTCACTTCATTTGAAGGGTGGGCACTCCGGGGCGGTGTTGGCCTGGCACAGGGCAGGGATTGGGTGCCCATCTCTGCGAGGGGAAGGGTCACTCCGGGTGAATCATTTTGCATTCCAGTGAGAGGATATTCTGCCAGAAGTTAATAGCAAATTCCCTGTAATTACTTTGCCTGACTTTCTTACCAAACTGTTCTCAGGGTTCCTTCCTTCTTTCTTTTCATGTCTTCTTGTGCAGTGTGGGGTTTTCAGAGGCACAGACACAGCCTCACAGCTTAATTTCATGATATCGCTTTGCTGGCACAGAGAGAGCAGATGAACCCCGTGGCCCGCAGACCTTTGCTTCTGCTTTATCCTTTGGAGCAGTTTGCTGCAAAAAAAAACCCACTGAAACTAATCAGATGTTTTTCTATTAAATTCAATGGCTTCTGGGTCAGAAACCAGTTCACTGATGTGTGAGCACTGAGCGCTGCGCACCGCTGATTTCCCATATAACTACGCTGTAACTGCAGACACCTTTGGGGTTACATTCATCTGTGCAGAGTTATCAGAGGGAACAGCTTTTGTGTGAAAACAAGGCCAGAGAGTGGCTTATGCTTGAAATCTAATATATTTAAAACTCCCGTTTGTAAAGATATGGCATACGAGCATCATACTTTGTGCAGATAATGCAGTCATGGCTCAAAAGTGACATAAATCCATACACTTCATACTGCTGGACACGTCTGACACGTTGTGTTAAGTTGTGGGGACAGAGAGGAGTATCTCATCCGGTGGCTGGAGAAAAGCTGCTGAGCTGGGGTACACCCCAGTGAGTGCTTGAGGAATCTGATGCTGCACTGTGCCATTACCCACTCAAAGCCCCCCGAGCATCCCGTCTCCCAGCCTCCACTGTTCTCCTGTGCCCCTATGCCGTGTCAACTGCTATAAGCTGTTAGCTGCCAGCCACAATTAACGGGGAAGGAAATGCGTGAGGAGCAGGCAATAGACAAGCATACAGTTGCATCCATGCTCCTGCACCTCTACTATGCCCAAAACCGGTGGATAGAAAGAAAATAATTCTTTGCAATCCACTTGCACATTTGCTGGTAAGAGAAGCCTCTCTAAAATAAAGCCCTTGTACAGAGCCGTTGGCACCCAGTCAGACCTCCTGATATTTTCATTTAATTGCATACAGTGAATGTATGGTATGTATGGAGTGGGTGTGGGTATGTACACAGAGGCTGGGCGTACGTGTCTGTCTTGTGCCTAGGTTAATGTTTCTAGTATGTGCAAATACATTTGGTTTGTGTTTATTATGCTCTTGGTAGTCTCCTACTAATAATCTGCACAAAAAGGTGAAGTACGTGCTTTAATAGTGTAAATCCTACATTTTTAGCACGACATCTCTGCATTGTTCAGGAGCGGTAACAAAGGTGTCTGATGTACCAATACCCAGTGTCCGTGAGGACATCAACAGCAATTACAAGGACTTTAGGACTTTATTAAAAGAGAGCAGAGGCCATGGAACTGCACAGGGAAGAATGCAAAGGGCCTATGAAGATATATTTTAATTGAGCTGCTATAATGGAAAGGTTGTTATTGTTTTAAATAGTGGGAAAAGTGTCTCGACTTTTAATCATGTTAAAATAGCAGAACCTTTTTTTCTTTCATCTAACAGAAAGGCCATCCACTCTTCACTGCCAAGGGAAGCATAGTGAATCCTACTACAGGGCTAGGAACGGCAAGAGATTTGGGTAAAATGAAATACATTGGTGGAATAAAATTTTATTCAGCCACTGAGTAGTGATTTTAGCTTATCTTTTTGTTCATGGCTCTTTGGAATAGATTAGGAGAAAGAGGAATGCTTGTCTGTTTGTCCATGTGCTAGCAGTAAAAAAAAAAATGTTTTTTTCCTGAATCTCTTTGACACCTCGTCTTGTGTAGTGATTTAAACTGTCATAAATAGAAGTACAATAATAAGGGAGAATTAACTTCATCTTCAGAAGGAAACAGTATGGCACAGCTGTCTCTGAAGACGCTGTGGATGCCTGACTTGCTCAGTGTTGAGCTGCTTTTAAGGGCAAAAGGATGACCTCTTTATTTCAAATTTCAGTGCAGTGCAGGTGAAACTGGTGCAGAAGCCTGCATCTCGCACAGGTAGTCATGTACCAGGCTGCAGAAACCTCTGCCAGATTGCAGCATCTGACAAAGGATTAAATAGAGCCCCCCCCAATCAAAGTAAATGATCTGTTCTTTTTAAGACTGTCTCCTAATGATGGCACGTGGGTGCTTTTTGATTCAGCAGTTTCCAGTTGATCTCATAGCCTTTGAGAGGGGAATAAGCACTGACGATTTATGGAGTACCATGTTGTGTTCCGTGAGGTATGAAAGGAAGAAGAGATTGCTAAAATTATCGAAGGTGCTGTTCGCAAAGCCAGCAAC
The DNA here is from genome assembly GCF_017976375.1 of Cuculus canorus. Lineage (NCBI taxonomy): Eukaryota > Metazoa > Chordata > Aves > Cuculiformes > Cuculidae > Cuculus > Cuculus canorus. The sequence continues at coordinate 15,450,893 of NC_071414.1, forward strand.
TAAACTGTCAGGACTGAGCACGCATGATTTTGGGTAATTTTATTTTCCAGCTAAGGAAAGGTGCCACCTGTATTGCGAATCAAAGGAAACCGGGGATGTGGTATATATGAAGAGGATGGTACATGATGGGACTCGCTGCTCCTACAAAGATGCTTACAGCATCTGCGTGAGAGGAGACTGCTTGGTAAGCTTTGATGGCTTATTTCAGAGCTTAATGTTGTCAAAACAATTAAAATGTTTTTCTCCCCAAGAACGATCATTTCTTTTCTCCCCAAGAATGAACAATTCCAGTTTTTTTCCCCAAGAATGACTATTTAAGTATAATAACGCATTGGACAAGAAGGAGATTTTATTAGGATTATTGTCACAATATTATGTGTGATATTCACAGTTGCCATCACATTGCCTGTGACTCAATTCCAACAGCGCCTACCTACACAAGTAATATTTAATGCAGTATTTTAGGATGAAACTATTACAATCAGCTTTCAACGAAAGCTTTTCCTGCTGAGGTTTAGCGGGGGTAGAATGTACGATGAAGCAGGAACATGCAGCAGCTTTCAAAGAAAGTGGTGTTAAGATATGGCTGATGTGCATTCTCTTTGTATTTGATCGTGCTATTTTTAACAAATCAATGACACTTCCTCTAAGTTGGGATCTGCCACAGGTCAGCCTTCCATGGAATTAGAGGCTCAGACTTAGCAAAGCACTGGTGGAGGTGCTGATCCTCACATAGATGCTTTGATTCTCCTGGAATTCAGGCATCTGCTTTAAGATAAGATGAGGCTTAAGAGCTTTTCCTCAGCTGTGCTGCTTTCCTCCAGTGAGAGGACCACTGTGAAGCACGATAGACAAACATAATCGCCTGATTGACAGCTGTTATAGGAACTGGAATTATTAAAATCTATTTAGGTGTCGATCTTACAGGAAAATAGTACAATTGGTTCTTTAGGTGTCAAAACCCAGAAGTGTGGATTTCAATACCTGAAGTGAAGGCTCATTTAAATTGAAGTGTGGATAAATAAGAATGACTTTTTTTCCTCTTGCGCACAGAAAGTTGGGTGTGACAGGGTCATAGGTTCCACGAAGCAGGAAGATAAGTGTGGTGTTTGTGGAGGAGATAATTCCCACTGCAAAGTGGTGAAAGGAACATTTTCAAGAGTACCTAAGAAACAAGGTCAGTGCATATAGTTTTGGGGAACACGGGGTATTTTTGTTTAATCTATTCAGGTACGTGGAAAGTACCAGAATAATCATAAATCACTTACAGCATTCCAATCAACTCTCTGGACTTTACTTGGAGATGTGTCTAGAATTTTAAAATACTACATTTGTCCCGTGGTCAGTAAAGTCTGCTGATACCAGGGCCTGTGCATGGATAGAGAAGGGCTTCAGTGCTCTGTCTTGGAGAGCTATGGACACATTGGCGCTGCTACTGAGAGGAGATTTAGATCAGATATTGGGAAGAAATGTTTTCTTGGGAGGGTTGTGAGGCACTGGCCCAGGCTGCCCAGAGAAGTCGTGGCTGTCCCACCCCTGGAGGTGTTCAAGGCCAGGTTGGATGAGGATTTGAGCAGCCGGATCCAGTGGGAGGTGTCGCTGCCCATGACAGGGGGTTGGAACTGGATGAGCTTTGAGGTCCCTTCCAACCCAAACCATTCTTTGGTGTCACTCAGCTGCTCCATGTGAGTCGCTGGAGTGCTGCAATGGTGTATTGCCATCATTCGCTGTCAGACCGCAGCTTGCGTGCCTCCCTCTGTGGGTGCATAAGGCACTAAAAGTCTATTTTAAGTCTGAAGTAAAGTCAATTTGTTGATGATATTTAAGGCATTTTTCTTCTGACCTAAAGCCCTTTGGCACTGTTATGTTCCATCTCGTGGCACAGAAATAAGGATGGGAATGATGCTGGATTAGGTTCAGCTTACTGTAATACAGCCTGCTTTTAGAAAATATGATCTGTTTAAAAACCTGAGACAAACTCTTGCTGTTCATGACATACTAACCAATTACTATCTTTTTGAATACTACAATAAAGGGCACATTAAGATGTTTGAAATTCCTGTTGGTGCAAGACATTTACTCATACAGGAAACAGACGCCACCAGTCATCATCTCGGTAAGTAACAAGTAGGAAAATTTTCAGTCAGAATAGGTTTTTTCTGCTGTTTATTTTTGTCTCTGCAGCCTCACAGTGTGTTTATGCATTTGTTTACCCATTATCCTCCTGCACCACATACCTCCTTTGAGTATATTAAATTAGGAAACTTGTTTGGCAGCTTGATTTCCCTGTCCTGTATTCCCCGGTGTCCTAGCCAGAAGGTCCCTGCATTGGCACGTGCATGTGCAAAAGCTCCTGGAAGAGGAGCTGAATTACATTATGGGCTGCAATGCATTATCTTCATGTGCATCTCGTAGTGTGCTTCCCATCCTCAGTCATTTCCCGGCTACATCCAAATCTGTTTCAGGTTCTGCCCCATTGCTAACGGTATTAATGCAAGGCTGCCTGATCAATCATGCAGCTTAGAAAGTAATTGAAATCTGCTCCTTGTGGTGCCCTGTAATCAATGTGAAGCAGCGTCTAGTAGGCTGTTATTAATTGGAAGTAGATTCTCAGTGAATAGCCTGCTAATTGTATCAGGAGTCATTCCAGCTTCTCGCCAGCGAATTCTTGCCCTGCTGCTCAGTGCCGCCCAGCCCCGTCGGTCGGGAGAGCTGTTGCTCGCCCATTCAGACATGGTTCTTCTATCCATGTGGCATAAGCGATACACAGGGACATGAGCAGCTGTCTCTCTGTCGAGGCCAACGCTGAGGGAACAGGATGCTCAGGTGGCTGCTAGGCAGAGAAGAGAACTAAATCTTGTGTTGAATAACAGTCTCTGATTCTTCTAATGAGGAGAGCAAATTTTCCATCTTGAGAGAAAACCAAGATTCATAAGACAAAAGTGGCTGAAGTCTCTCTCGTGAAGGATGGGACATTGGTGACAGTTGAACCAGAGGAATCAGGTGCTGTGTGCAGTGGCAGGAGCCCACAGAGCAACAGGAGCTTAAGCAGGGCTGTATCAATGTCAAGGCTGGATATGAACAGGAGAATTAATGCAGTTTCTAGAGTTTCTCTCTTGCTGTGGGGACCTGCTGGGGTTTAGCCCAGAAGCCTTTCTCTCATGGAGCAGTAACAGCTTCCTGAGCTGCCTTACAACATGTGAAAGAGCTGAGAAGCTGTGGGACCCCCCACTGGCTCTCAAATTGGCTCAGATTTGGCCAGTGGATTCAGAAGTTGTTAGTTGGGAGCAGGCAGATGGACACACGCGGTGCAGTCGTGCTGGCCTCATTTCTCTGGCAAGGCAGGCTATGAAAAAGGAAGAAAAAAGATGATTGATGTTTCTGGAACTGAGCAGGAAAGCATTTGCAGTTCAGTGAAACACCTGAAACAGCCTTTCCAAACCTGTAAAGCAACAGAGGGAAAATGCACGCTGGTCTTTTCTGCTTCTTCCACTGGGGCAAGAGCAGAACAAAACTCAGCAGTGAACCACTCATATTCATTTTTCTTCTGTTGTTCCCAGCAATTAAAAATCGTGCAACGGGGAAATTCATTCTAAGCGAAGACAACTATGTGCCAGACTCTAAAGTGTTTATTGACATGGGTGTGGAGTGGGAATATCGGAATGTCGATGACAGAGAAACTGTGCAGACCATGGGGCCACTGCGTAATGGAATAGTTATTTTGGTAAGTCAAATGGAAACCATCTTCCACAGAATCCAATATCCAGGGTTACAGAGCCATAATGTGCTGCAATGTATTGTAGATCCCTCCTGTGAGTTACAAGAAGACATCTTCAATTATAAGACAGTAGAAGGTGTGTTTTAATTCCTTTCTCCTTAATTCATTGCTCTGTATAAGAGTTGTTATAACTCAGGGGTATGTGTTGAGCAGCCAGCTCTCCTGATTATATCCTGTGGATAACCTCGTGAATGGCCACTGTGTAAAGACTCCAGCTTACTTATTCTATCTGACAGGCGAGCATTAGTTAAAAAAAGGTCAAAATGGTTTATAGGAGATAGATCGAATAGCTTCTCCTCCAGTCCTTGTTTTGAAAATATATCCTGCAAAGGCCAATGCAGGATTCTTGTGTTTCCAAGCTCAACTTTGTCAAGGCAGAGGCAGGTCTGCAGTTTCCAAACTGACACGACTACGTTCTTTTTTCTTGCAAAGCAGCAAACGTTAGACTACAATGAGCAGGGGTAAGTTGATTGAAGAAGGGCATTGGAGCTGGTGAAGGGTCTGGAGCACAGGTCTTAGGAGGAGTGGCTGAAGGACCTGGAGTTGTTTAGTCTGGAGAAAACGAGGCTGAGAGGAGACATTATTGCTCCCTACAACTCCCTGAAAGGAGGTTGTAATAAGGTGGGGATTGGATAAGGGGAAACGGCCTCAAGTTGCCCCAGGGGAAGTTTAGATTGGGTATTAGGAATAATTTCTTCACTGAAAGGGTTGTCAAGCCTTGAAACAGACTGTCCAGGGAAGTGGTTGAGTCACCATCCCTTGAGGTACTTAAAAGCCATGTAGATGTGGTGCTTAGGGACATGGTTTACTGGTGGACTTGGCAGTGTGAGGTTAACAGTTGGACTCGAAGATCTTAAGGTCTTTTCCAATCTAAAAGATTCTATGATTCTGTGATTCAGGATCCCTCTTAAAGCAGCTGTAGTGTGTTGACCTACACCAGCTGAATATCAGAGGAAGAATAAATATTATGTTTTCAAAGGACCAATATTTTGCGCTTTATTCACATCGAGTTCTGTTTTCTTGCATTTGTCTTAGTACAGTGTGCTAGCAAAAACTGTTTTCAAATATTTTATATTTCTGTCAGGATTAAGTAACAGGCTTCACAGAATTCCCGGGATTACTGTAAGGATATTTATGTTTTATCAGAAATATAAGCAATTTTCTTTACTGCTTTCAGTTTCTGTGTGTTTGAATTTACTTTGTGTTTCAGTGGAACTATCCATTATCATTTTAGTACATTTCCTTCTTTTATGATGAGATATGGAAAAAATTTAGTATTGTGAATTCAGTCCAATACTGGCAAGAAAAATAAGTCTAAATCAACAACAGCCTTTCTTAATATGCAGTTTAGAAACTGTGTCATAAGGATAGAGATACTTTCTCATCAGGGAAAAACAAAGTGTTGAGTGCAGCTAAAAGGTTTAAATCCCTCTGAGGATGTTTTTATATCTGAGCCATGATGATTGCTATTTCATGTCATTTCACATAGCTTCTGGTATCAGTCTTTTTTACATCTGTTTTCCTTACTAGGTGATTCCTCATGGTAGTGCCAAGATATCTTTGACTTACAAGTACATGATCCATGAAGATTCCTTGAATGTAGATAACAATAATGTTTTGGAAGAGGACTCTGTGTCATATGAATGGGCTCTAAAGAAATGGTCCCAATGTTCAAAACCGTGTGGAGGAGGTAAAAACAAAACCACAAAGCATTCAAATTTGATTAAGAGAAAACTAAAGGGATGAGTGCCACGTCTGGAATTCATTGCCTCAAGACATTAGGGAGAACCAGGAGTATGGGAAGGTTTTATTTAAGTTAAGGAGTAGATAAATAAATAGTGAATGGAGTTAAAAATCTGATTTAAATGGTTTTGGGGGCAAATCTGGGTGACTAATTCATGATTTATGTTTAGAAAATTGAAAAATAAGACAAATGTTCAAGATCTGGATGAGGGTCTCCAAGACATGGGGCAGCCCTTAGTATATCTGCAACCTGTGATGTGGACCTTGCAATGTGAAGGCCCCTGCTTTGAGGGCCAGATGTAGAACCTGGCGCTTTTCACCAGACTGATGGGCAGGTTGCAGCCCCTGGATGTGGCTGTGGAGGTTTGCTGTGGAGGTTGTGGAGCCTGGGAACAGGGAAGTGGTGGAGTCACCATTCCTGGAGTTGTTCAGAAAATGTGTAGATGTGGTGCTTTGGGATATGGTTTAGTAGGCATGGTGGTGTTTGGCTGATGGTTGGACTTGATGATCTTACAGACCTTTTCCAACTTTAACGAGTCTATGATTCTATTCTATGAATAAGTGTTTTTTAGTGTAATTTACAATTCCTTTTGTGGCGTTAATCTGTAGTTCCAACTGCAACCTTTGACAGCGTACGTGCAGTTTGTCTGAGACCTGTGTAAGATCTACCAGTACTGAAAATAAGAGCGGTGTCTTTCTTCAGGCTATCAATTTACAAAATACGGCTGCCGGAGGAAGACTGACCACAAGATGGTTCATCGGAGTTACTGCGAGTTGATTCAAAAGCCGAAGCCCATTCGCAGGGTGTGCAACCTCCAGGAGTGCTCCCAGCCCATGTAAGCATCACTGCCCCCCAGCACTGCTTGGCAGCAGCCGCAGTAGGTGTTATACCCAGCTAGCGCTTGTCAGCTGAAAGAAGGTGACTTACGCTTGATCTCTGCTTTTCCAACCTGATATGTGGCTTCTTGAGCTTGGGGGCGCTTAAGTATCTCTGTGCATCATTGCAGAGACCCAGGACTGTGAGGATGTGATGCTATATTCTGTTTGTAGAAATACAATGGGACTGCTGGTTCCCATTACTTCTGAAATAAGTTGGATTAGAAAAGAAATGCTGTCTTGATCCAGATGTTTGTGTCCAGGCCATCTTGAGGTAATAAAAAAGAGACATAAATTCAATTTATACCAGTTGATTTTACACAGTGTGACTTAACCGTGTAAGAACAAATTTACAGAGCGCTACACAAGAAAACTAATGTCATACAACCTCTCAAATCCAAATCTTCTTGGATTTCACAGCGTATTTTTTGACATTTAAAAACAAGGCAAAATATTTAGCCTGGTAGATTTCTGTGGCTGCCCTCGTACAGCATGGCATGTTTGTTGGACCTTCAGCTATGCACAGTCAAGTGTTATGAATATTTAAAATCACATTTTACAGGTGGTTTTTCTGGCTGGCAGCAGGATACTGCTGCCATGTGTAGGACTCATATATGCCTCGTGTTGCTACTGCAACAAGAAAAGAGTGTGTTGATCCCAACTTTTGTCTCTGGGGACCAAGTCTAGATTCCAGGAAACGCAGCAAATAAGTAGAAAATACCACACAATATTTCCTAACTTTCTTTCAAAAAAGGTTTGCAAGAGAGAAAAGTCAAGGAGCTCTGCCCCATAAACTCAGCATGGGTCAGGGTTTAGCATTTATTTATTGAAACAGAAGTAATGACCTAACCATATCTCAGCTCTCTGGAAAGGACTGTAGTGTTCTTTCAGCTGCAAATATAATTGGACCCAGGTACCACAGAGATTCAATAGGATCCTAAATTGTACTTGGGTTTCTGAATGTTTTGTTCACCTCTGTTTCCATTGAATGGTGTCAGAGAATTTGCACTTGTACATAGGAGAGGCAATTATTTAAGAGATTTTGAGAAGCTGCATGACACCCACTGCACTAATATGCTGCTTCTTCACTGCTGGGAAAAAATCATGTTAGTCTCAGAAGTTGCCTTAGGATTCATGGCTTTGTGCTCCACAGCACTCGCCTTCCTCCACAGCTGAGTGGTTTCAGTAAGCTACAAAGAGAAAGTTGGGTGAAATCGCCACTTTACATTTTGCTTAACTTGGGTGTTTAGGGCACTGCCTTTGCGCACACTAATTCTTGAAGATTTCTGAAATCAAGATTTTATCAGTACTTGGGGACAATTGCTTCAAGCTCAGAATATTTCTTCAGATTATATATATATTTTTATTAATATATTTATCCCATGAATGCTGTTTACATTGAACAGTCTTTCTTTCTTGCAGATCTCTGCATTCTCTAAATATTTATAGACTGCTGTATAGCTTCATTACTTGATTATAACAAAGCTTTCAGTAGTCTACATAAATTTTGTCTGGTCCTGTATGCCCTTTTTGCTCTCCTTTACGTTCCTTACAATTTATAGCTGTAATTCTTGAGCTAGTTTGGATGATCAGAAAGTTTTACAATTGTGTCCCATTGGAAAACGTGACATTTTTCAGTGGCCAACTTGACCTACACATTATGAACTCAGACTTTCTGATTTTCAGTGGCCTGTTGCCTTGCCCAAACCCAAACATTTATAATGCTGAGGCCCCCAGTTCCCCTGATCTCGGCATGCAAAGCATTGATGGCGCAGCTGGGTCTGCCAGTGCTTCAGCAGACGGTGTCTACCATGGCCAGGGATGTGGTCCATGGATTATCCAGATACAGACCAGGCAGGAGCTGTATTTTTAGCCCAGATGTTTTGGATTCACTCCTGTGGGGATGGCTGGTGCATGCTCAGTTTTCCCTGCAGACAAGGTATAGCTTGTGCACCAAGACCTCGGAAGCTCAGCAGCACCCTTGGGTGGCTGCTTTTGGCACGCGAACTACCAGATTTTCATCTGTGGTCTTGGAAAGGTCAGCTTAAAATCAAAGCAAATGGAGCAAAGTAAGAATAATGCTTCTCTCAGAGATAATGAGAAAGAGTAATTTTAAAGATCTGTGTCTTATTACATATTTCTCAGGGGCGCAGTCAAATAAAACTCACCATAACTGCTTATGGTTTTTTTTCATATCTTCTTCTTTTTCCATTTCCAAACCAGTATTAACATCTTGTTAATCTTGTCTTTAAGACTTACAGTTCAACAGATAGTTTGAACTCGCCTAATTTAGGAGATAATTTTACTCAACTTATTCTCTTTTCGCTCCCCCAGATGGGTCACAGGAGAATGGGAGCCCTGCAGCAAAAGTTGTGGGAAAACAGGATATCAAGTACGATCTGTCCGATGTATCCAACCCCTACACGACAATACAAATCGGTCTGTCCATACCAAGTACTGCAACAACGACCGTCCAGAAGGCAGGAGGCCTTGCAACCGGGAGCTTTGCCCAGCGCAGTGGAGAATAGGATCCTGGTCACAGGTCAGTCTCTTTCTGGAGGTCTCAAGCAACTAATTTCTTACAATGCATAGGGAGAAAATATTGGAGTTTGTTTGCTTCCCATTCCAATGCGTTAATACAATAAGCTAATACCTATACAGAAGGTGTGTTACTTCCATTGCTACTAATGGCACAGAAGGTGTGTTAGATGGAGAGATGGTGGTAGGGAAACAGCCCATAAAGCCATCCGGTGGTGGTGCTGGATGATCCAGACCCAGTGAGCCCCCCATATACGATAGCAGCATCAGGAAAACTGGCTTCTACATGCTCTTTGTCCTGTTCATAGTCCCTGAAGGTACTGCCGTGGTTCGAATGAAGTACCATGTCAGCAGTGTTGTTTCCAGAGGGTGGCTGGAGGTCTAACTGGTGCATCTCATTTCAGTGCTCTGTCAGCTGTGGCAATGGCACACAGGATCGCCCGGTCGTGTGCCGGACCAGGGACAATGCTATTGGCATTTGTAAAGAAAATAAACCAGAGACCGTAAGGATTTGCAGACTACCTCCATGTTCAAGTAAGTGCTTGTACCATATATTACTTGCTAAAAAATACATTGATTGTATTTATTGGAAATGCCTTCATCAAACTTACACTTGTGTGCTGTGTCTGCCTGGGGTGGTAATTCTCCATAGCCCCTGTTTTGAACAGACTTTCCAAATGTAGAACTGTTGTGTGATTATTGGGCTTCCTGAGCATGTGGTTGTGCTCTTCTCATGGGAGCAAGCACTGCTTGCCCCAGGACAGCAGGAGAGGCTGGGGCAGACCTCAGCACTGTGGTGATGGCTGGATCCAGCCTGCAGACGACAGCTCCCTGAGGTGAGAAGCACTCTCTGAGTCTGGCCCTGCGCCCCTAAGACCTGCTGGGCTTGGCAAGAGGCTGGTGCGTTGTGGCTGATCAACGGCATCACGTATAAAGATGCCTCTTTGCTTTACCCACCTCCAGCAACAATGCCAGGCTGCTTTTCCATTCTGTCAAGCACAAGTTATCTTCAGGGGTTATCTAAATTTGTTCCTACTTAATCCAGGACACTTAATGCCTTTATCCTTGTTAGCTTTTCAGCTGTTTCCAAATGGTACCTGTGAGATCATTGTACGTACTCCTATTATTAAGTAATTAATATTTTTCATTTACTCCAGATGTATTTCTCAGGGTAGCTTTTGATTCCTAATTAGTTAGAAACAAGCTCTCAATCATGGTCTCCAGTACTAAAATTTTGAAGAGGCAGTATAAGCAAACTAGAATGGAGGTATCTTAGGACATACCTAACGCTGCTGTGAGAAGTCCTACTGGAGAATGGGCCTTCACGCTGTCTTCAGTGTTGACTGTCAAGCACTGGGCACAAAGTGTCACAAACTGGGAGAACAGCACCTTCTGCCCAAAATGCACAGCCTGCTCATAATTCTTCCCTGGGCTCCTTGACCATTGGAGCCCACTCATGCTCTCAACGTATCCACTTCCCATAGATCAGGTACTTAGTACTAACATATGTTGTGTTACATCTTTTTTTTTTTTCCTCTGTTCAAGGAAACGTTTCTGATCCTTCAAAGAAAACGTACATGATACAGTGGCTGTCAAGACCTGATCCAGACTACCCCATCCAGAAAATATCTTCAAGTAAAAGACCTATTTATAACTCTGCCTTTGCCCTTAAATGCATGCCACATCGAATGTGGACTTTGCCTTTTGCTCTCTTCTTCTCTCTATGCGGAAAGTTCCCTTGACTTTGCCAAGTTTAAATCTTGGGCTGAATCTTTTTTTCACACCAAGCACTCGGTGCTCGGTGTCTTTCTTCTCTGGAGCTTGCGTAGCACTGGTGGTGGAGGTCTTGAAGTGTTGGATGTGTGAAGTTGGATCTCCACAGTATGTTGCAGTCCTCTGAAAGGGAGCTGGGATCGGTTTGCTTGTTGCTTGATGATGGTGAAAAAAGGCTCTTACTGGTTCATGATGTTCAGTTTGATAGCAAAACTGAGAACTTATTGTGAATGTGATCACATCACAGTAATGACACCTTGTAGTGCTAAAGTTCTCCTTTATCTAAAAACTGTAAATCTCGTAGCTCTAGTTTCAGTTCGCTGACAGGGTAGTCTGATGAGTGAAAGAAATTTTTCATTCCATTTTCCTTTGTGGTACCATTGCTTTACCCACCCTTGCTGCTTATTTTTCATTCCTGCCCCTCACATTTATGTTTGTAACCTGTGGAGGGCTCACGGGGAAGCAGAAGCCCAGTTTCTGTTGGTACTTTCCATGCTGCTACGATGCCATCCACTCTCGCCAAACCTCCTGGTGGTGGTTTGAAATATTTTTCCTTGAGAAGAGCTGCGTTAGTGTTTCCCTTCGCACAATTTTTTGCCAGTTTTGCGTACTTTCACTTTAGAAACAAAACCGAAGCAGAACAGGCATGGTCCACGTTGAAGGTTGCGTGGTGGTGTTTTTCTTAGCCTGGCGGAGGCAATATGATGTTTTCATTGACTACGATGTCTCCAGCTGCTCAGCGCAGAGCTGTTTATAGTCATTACATCTCTGGTCTTTTTTCACCATGTGCATGTCTGACTTGACTGGTGCGGTTGTATGTGTGCGTGTGCGTGTGCTCTATAGATGTGTCAACTGGCAAACATAACAGTGTGAACTACTACAGAATTACCTCAATTTTTATTGCTTTTTTTTGCTTAGAAGAAGAATTTTAGAAAAATGCCTTAATGTTGAAATGTAAATGGCATTAATTTACCAGATCCAGCTTTAAATATAAACAGTACACTGGTACCTTGAGTTAATCTTCATACGGAGTGTTTTTACTTGAACGATAACTATAAGAAGGCAGTAAATTTGAGCTGAGGTTAATTTGCACAGTGCATTTCCATACCTTCTTCAAGGCAGGATTTGTGACCTGACTTACTGGTATTTAACTGGCATTCTTGCTTCACTTTCTGTGTTTGTGTTGAAGATTTGGAATTCATAAGTCATAAACCTGTTTGTGACAGTCAGTACCAATAGTAGAAGCGTATCAACTTTAAAACTGCAGTCTTGGAGCAAATTACTACCTTATTGCATTGATCATATTCTTTGGAAAAGTGGCATTTTTGAATCTTTGGGTCGTCAACAGTGTAGCACTTCAAACTTGTCATTATCATGTGATCACATATTTAAATTTTGCTGTTAATATGAGAATTTCCTGAAACATGTTAACAATTTACATGACAAGGTGAAAAAGCAAAGACACGTATCTGGCACTGAATACTGTTATGTAAAATAATCGGTGTTTAACTGTATAAATATATTCATGACTGTTACCTTTAAATAGACAATGTTTAGTGATGTTTCAAGAGATGGGTGGCTATAGAGAATGGTGCAATAAGGTATCTGGGCATTGTGCACTATGTCTATATGCACTTTGGTTTATCAGGGATATTTTATTAGTGTTTTGTATGTATTTAACATAATATTAAAGATGTGCCAATTCAGTTTGCTTTTCAATATTTTTTTATGAGACTAATGTGTACCAAAGTGACTGTGAAACTGATTTATTTTTTTCTTACTGATGTTTTGAAGATATACTTCCAATCTGTCATGCATACTGCAAGTAAAAATAAATAAAAGTTCAGCAAATCTGGATATTTTGGTTTGGATAAAGGACAAAAAATTCATTCTGACATTCATAAGTCACAGAGTTTATTTACAGAAATTATCAGATGTCACTAACCATATTGCATAATGTGGTTTTATTTTCATGTATTTTTAAGCTTGACATTACGTATTTTTGAGAGGAAAAAAAGGCATTTTTCTAAAGGTGCTTTTAGTGATTCTTGCAAAGAACAGATCTGCCTTGTTGAAACTACATTTAAATGTAGTAAGCGTGTTGGCTTTTACTTTGCAAGCCATTTGGAGAAGCGTTCAGGTCATGCAACACAAGGCAAAACATTCAAAGGGGACTCTACATGGTATGTAAAAAAATATATATAGTTATATAGGTGCATGCAGTCCTTTGTATGGAGTTGTGCATGCAGGTATGAACAGTTCCAGCTCCTAAAGACTGGTTTGAAAATGTCTCCAAAACCAAGGTACTGTTTTTAATTTCCTGAGGAAGGAGTTGTTCTTTATTTCCAGCAGCATCCCAGTTTAGCATCTGAAAGATAGGAAAATGAATTTTGTTTTTCTGCAACAAATGCAGCAATTGGGGCGTAAATACAGTGCAAGGAAGGTGTTTCCACCTTCCCTGGACGGCACTGGCATTTTAAAGCAGTGGCGACAGTTATTAGTTTATTTTAGACTGATATGTTTGCCAATTAAACACCTATAATGCCCTGTTTTGTTAACTGAGGATGAGTGAAGAGGCGATACCTACTCTTTCTGAGTTTATGTGGTATCTCTGAATCTGCTCTAGTTCTCTACTTTGCTGTAAGGTTGCTGACAGAGTAAGTCAGTGTTGGGAGCAGGATGGTGAAATACGAGCTCCTGTAACGCGCTGACTTGAGCGCACTGTCTGCCATCGGGCGCACTCTAAATAAAGGCGAGTAACTGGAGTTACTCATCCTTTACTGTAAGAGTAGGTGGAGATGTAGTAAGAGCAGGGAGACAGACAGAAGTGATTTCAGCTCTGTCTCAGCACTCTGGCCACAGAGAAAATATTTGGTTACTGATTATGCCAAGTGTTGGTCAGTCTGCCCTTACCAGCCCTGTCCTCTCCTACAAGCTCTTGGGCTGCATGTTGGGATTTTTTTCTCGTAGTTTCTGGCTCCATCACTTCAGCCTCGAGGCACAGGAGCTGTACAGCCTCTGTGTAGGAGGACAGAGGACAGGTAGCTTTCTCTCCAAGGAGCTTGCTAACCCCTCGCCATCCATCTGCTGCCAGTTCATACAGTCCCCTACCTCCACTGAGCGTAAATCTCAAGGCCTCGAGTAATCTCTCAGTAGACATCTGTTAGTGTTTCTCAGGGAGTAAAACAGTTTGACCAGATCCCCTTTGCCACTTTAGCCTACATTTTGCTACCTGTATTTCAGCAAGATCAGGATCTGCTGTAACACCTGTATTATAATGCAGATTGTTGTAACAGCTATCGACAGCTTAAAACCCATAAATTATGGTGGTTTCTCTTCTAATACGGTTTTTCAGTCAGTGACACAAAACCCAGGACTTGTTACTGACTCTCCCAGTCATTAATGAACTGGTTTGGCCACAACACACTGGAGTTTGTTGTTCTCCCTTCAAGAGGAGAAAAGCCTTGTGCACCACTTTTCTCTCAAGAAAGGGACAAGCTCAGACAATGCTGCTTTTTTCAGAGTAGAGGTATCTAGCAAAAAAAACCCAAAAAAATCACTCTAGTGGGAGGTGGATTAATTCCGAGAGTTACATGGTACGTGTAGAAGTCAGACCTCATTCTTGAGACAGTCCAGATGAACAGAAATTATTCCTGTCCATGGTTAGTTGCTGCCAGGCTGCAGAAAAGCATTAAAAGGAGAGGAGGGAAGATTTCTTGGTATAAACCTTGATGACTTTCTGGTGTAGTGTTTGCAAAACACCAGCACTGTTGGTATGGTTTGAACTCTAAGCCAAGGCAGGAGTGCACATCATTGTGGCTACACAGTCTTCAGGGAACCGCTCACAGAATGTGAAGCCAAAAATTCAAGTGTTATGGCCTATAGCACGGATGGGGATGGGGCACAGAGTTCAGATCAGCTTTTGCATCCCTTCAAGTGAATTGAGTTTTAGGTTTAATATTAAGCCTGCTTCTGCCTATGGAAGGCTTGTTTGCCAGTTTCCCATCCCACTTTAAATACCAAACCCTCTGCCCACTGCCAAAGCTTCAGCTCTCTTTCTTTTTCTGATTAATGTGAAGATGCTCTTTATTTATCCGTTCCCTTTTTCTCTTTCAGAAGATCATTGTCAAGGAGACAAGTCAATGTTTTGTCGCATGGAGGTTCTCTCTCGTTACTGCTCAATTCCTGGTTACAATAAGCTGTGTTGCAAGTCCTGTAATATGTACAGCAACATAACAGAGGATGACAATGTAACTGATTCTAACGTAAATAAGAATAATGTCATTGAGGAGGAGCTCCTGACAACCCTCAGCCCTCCGATGGGAGTGTCCACCACACAGTCTGCCACCAGCCCTCCTCTTGTTTCCAAAACACGTGCACCTCCTCCTAATGCAACTGAGGAGCACCCAGAAATCAATGCGGTGGATGTTCCCTATAAAATCGATGGGCTGGATAACGAAGTATCGCAGCACAACATCATTACACGGAGGAGGATACCTTATGAAAGGACAAGGAATCAAAGAATTCAGGAGCTGATTGATGAGAAAAGAAAAAAAGAGACTCTTAGGAAAATAAACTAAAATGGAAATATGGCACAAACAACATTTTTCTCTTATAGAGATGTTACCAACATCATGGTATTGCCGATGTCATAGAGACTAAAAATGGGAGAAAATCAAAGTGGTGCTATGGCGGAGATGCCAAATTCTCAAGCCTACTATAAATGGAAATGACAGATTGTTTCATGAGTGCTAATCCGAACACTTTGACGGCTAGGTTTACAGGGTACGGTCCAGTATTAGTGCAATATCATTACAGCATTTCACTGAATCCAAACAAACTGTAATACCTAGGCCAGGTTAGCAGGTTTCTTGTTTATGGGCTCTTTCAAGTCTTCTATGCCTGTGTAAAACTGCTTGGGAATAGTAATGGGAATTATATTAAGGGTGGAAGAAAACAGTCCCAAGACGTAATAAATGCCTTTAACGCTGACAAGCAGGTGGTCAGCAATCCTGTGATGCTTCTGTGCATTGCATAAAGCCGGGCACTAACTCAGCCCCTGGTTCAGGAAGGTATTTGAGGGCGTGCCAGGCGAAGGTTAGCTGACTTTTGCAGAGCTGCTCCCGTGGTCATGGCTAGGCATGTGCTCACATAGCTTTCTTAACCAGAACTGTGTAAGAAAATACATAGAGAATTCTGTAGCCGTATATTTATGTGTAATTTAAAAACTGGCAAACAGTAGTTTACATATTTCCATACACAATTTCAAAGGATTCTCCTAAACTTTTGAATACACGGAAGATATTTAGAAGGGTAGATCTGACCAACTTGGACTGACAACATCGTAGTCTTTCTGTTTACAATTATCCATATTTTTTTATAGTCTTTAAGTTCCTGTAGTGCAACAGCCTCAGTGATCTTTGTTGGTTGGTGCTTTTTTATTGGTCTGATTATTTTCTACCCACATACTGTTTAAATGACTGGATTCTTGGTGCCTTTTCTTTGGTGCTTTGTTAAGAAAAGATTTTTTTTTTTTCTCCCATAGGATGAGGCTATTTTGGAGGAAATAATTTTGTATTATCTTCCTTTTCTTAGGACAGCTTTATTGGTGCAGATGTGAGCAGTCATTTGCTGTGCCCTTACCTATACACGTACACACACACACGTGTACTGACAGTACCAGGTCTGCTAGAAACTTAAAGAAGTGTAACCTGACAACCCTTTGAGTACTTCCTTTCCCCTCAGGGTCATCATGGTTTTCATAGGTCATTTTGAATTCTTGGTTGGAGATCAGAAGATGAATTCAGCTTGGCTCTAACGCTGCAGAGACAGGGAGTGTGTCCTGGTTCCTGCTGTGAGCGGCATCTGAGCAGTTCTCCTGTCTCCTGGCTTGGACTCTTCCATTTATTTCCTCTTTGCTGGTAAACCTCTCGCAGAGACCAGGGCTTCCCTGAAATCTTACTTTTATGACTATGTAGGTCTGATAGCTCTTAGTGCAGATTTTCCAGTCTGAGAGTAAGACCTCATCCTGCAGCCTGAGCTGGACTTGCTTTGAAGCAGCATCACTACTAGCGCTGTGTACGCAGTCGCAGAGTTATTGGAAAGGTCCTGAGTTTCCAGCAGTGTGTAAGCTCTTCTGTGACCCCGCTGCTGCTGAAGAGCTTCAGAAGTATTGCGAGGTGAACCGTGTGGCTTCCTGCAGCCCTGCCTTTTGCCTTTGACCACCGTGGCTGAATGAGCTGCACAGTTTCCTCTCCAGAACAAGCCAGTCCTGCTGGAAAGAGGCAAAAGCCTGCAGGAGCAGCATGGAACTGTTTCTGGCCTGAACTGTGGCCAGAGGTCTTTGAAGGACAAGACCTGGTGTAAGAAAAATAATTCACAGAGATATTAGCCAAGACAGACAATGAATGTTTTCATCTGATGTGATGGCATCAAGCATCCCTTCTTACAGAGGACCAGGGTGATACCCTTGGGTGAGTGTTTAGGACCAGCTCGGATGGCACCAGGGGTGGGAGTTACAGCGAAGGCCGTGAAGTCCAGGAAGCAAAGCGGTCCTGGTAAAAGTCCAGAGCACTAGGAAACATTTCCCAGGCCAAACAGATGTGGCTGCAGATGTGAAAGCAGCAGCCAGCGCAAGCTGTTCTGGTTTTGAAAAGTAAAACTAAAGCTCCACAGTTTGGCCCCACTGAGCAGTAGTTTGCTGGGGCAGGAGTCTCACCTCAGAACTTAACTCGTGAGACACTAAGCATTTTCCTGAAGCTGAAGGTTGGTTATCTTTAGTCGCCGATGCGGCAGCCCTCGCTCACCCCAGCCCTGCTCCCTGCCTGCTGTTACAGAGCCACCATGCATGAGTGTGCCCAGCACTGGCCCAGGAGCCTTGTGCCGAGGGATTTGTGGCTGTATACAGACAGGACAAGTTTTAGTAACAGTGTAGGGTCAGGTCACATTGTGCAAAACAGAGCAATGTAGCAATGAGCACTGAAGGGAGGGAAAAAAAGAACCCCCACCATGCTATTTATAAGCAAGGAAGATGTGTCTAAATCAACATCATTCCAGCTGCTGTGCCATGGGGGAGACAAGCTGTCGCTGGGCTCCCAGCCTGTAGACATAGTGAGTATTTTTTGCCTTCCACATTTCCTTTATACAGATGTGTTTAGTGTGAAACTCATCTTTTCCCCTTCAAGACATTATCCTGCTTTTAGCTCTGTGGTCAATAAAAATAATAAACCACAATCCTCAGCTTTGTCATAGCCTAGAAGCACATCCAAGCAGATGATAAGACCTAGGAAAAACCCTTACAAACCCAAAGGTAGAGAGGGTTTGAGGCTTTGAAGTTATGCACGTGGGGAGGTAGAAGTTTCCTGTATTGATAGTACCAGTTCTATTCACTGGGACTTTGTGGAGACCCATTTCTCTGACCTCCAGCAGCCCAAGATAACCCAATAGCATCTATTCTTCCTTAGTATCAGAAACAGGCGTAGTCAACCAGGCGCTGTGAAGAAATGCCACAAGAGGAAGTTCCCAGAGCTGAAATGTTGTGATTCAAAAGCCTCTTCTGTCCAAAGGAGTTCTAATTTGCCTCCCAGTATCAAATTGGGCAGGAACGGATTTGGTGCAACCTCAAGTGACCTTTCTGCAGGCAGCATGAGGGAAGGCCTGTTCCAGTGCGGAGGCTCAGCATTTAAGGAAGTCTCAACAGTTCTGTGCTGAGCATTTCCAGCTGTGTCTCCCAGTGGCCGGGACTGCTGTAGGCTGGACACGGTCAATTCACAAGGGTTTCTCTTGCTCACGCACAGCATGGACACCTTGGCTGATACTTTCAAGCTGGTTCAAAGTTCAGAAACTTGACCACTTTGTTCTTTCACCAGAGTGAGTCAGTTTGCAATCAAACAAACCAAAAACATTTTTCCAGGTAAGGTGGAAACTTCTGCTTCATCTTAGAGCAGGAGCAGCCTCCCAGGTGGCTGACGTGGTGCTACGCTATGTCTGGTGCTCATTAGGGACCCAATGCAATGCCTGGTGGTGTCTGTGTTTAGTAAGGGCTCGCTCCCTTCTCAGTCTCGCCTTTTGGTAGATTTAACTTGATTAATTTCTTTCTGGTTTTAATTTACTGAATATTTGTCTGGCTGTTATTTGGGGAACACTGAAATTATATTTGAAAGAGCAGCTTTGGTCTAGATTGCTCAACAGAGTGAGACACACATGGGTCCATCTCCTTATGAAGCAGAGTCACCAGTTGCCTTCTCTTTACATTCTTGATGTAGGAGGGGGTAAAAAAGATCTCCTCAGAGCAGGAAAGATACCTACTTTTGAAGTTGGCATGAATTTCTATAAGGTTTTTTTGCCAGCAGTTCCCCATGGTATGTATTTCCTAAGAACGTGTACTTCACTTCTACTGGAAAACACTGATAAATAAAAAGCAGCCGAAGGCAGTAGGTGAGGTTTTGCTCTCAGCTGATCTTGGTTCCATGTCATGCAGTGGAAGTTTTGGTTATTTTTTGGCTGATTGAACTTTGACACCTCTTTCCTCTTTTCTACAATGCTGTAACTGGGCAAGAGCATCCTTACAGTGTGTCTTCTGCAGCTGTTATGGTGTCGCTCAGGCACTGTGCTTTGAGACATAGTGAGCAGAAAATGGTATTTTAATGTAACCTAATCCCTAGAAACTAAAGCAGATTTATAAGTAAGTATATTTCTGCAGGGACCATCTCAAAGACCTGAGAACTAAAGAAATGTACTCCCACTAAGCAATACATTTGCGATCTAACCATGCAAGTACATAGCTTTCTAAATTGTCATTTTTCTGTTAGTCTAACCTTAAAATCCAACTGACAGACCTTCATAAAAAAAAACCCCAAGATCCCAAACTAATTCTGGTTCATTTGGCTCCAAGCTACTGCCATTTCTTTCACCAACATTCCTTTAAAAATGTCTGTAATCTATTATGAATGCATCACTTTTTTTTATATTCATATATCCATTCCATATTTAGTCTCACCACATCTCCACAGAATGCTTTCAGATAATTTGAGAATTCTAGAATTGGTGCTTTACCAGTACTCAAAGGGTTTTATGTTTTATTTTATTACGTAATGCATTTAATGTCTTATTTACTCACTACAATGCACATTATTAGCTATGTTCATCTGAATATCTATATGTGACTTCCATTCACTTACATATGCCTTAACAGCAATTGCAATAAATAACCATTTCTTGTATATTAAAAATGTATATACAAATTAGAATCTTTAATTTTATAATTTATTAAATTCAAATGTCCGTGTTCTTTTGCAAAGTTTTTGACTTTTCCCTGTGCTTTTTTCATTGGAGCAACATTAAGCAGAGATGCTGGGGGAGGAAAAACCAGCATCTTCAGACTTGAAATCCAATTTAATTTCTAAAACTTATCTTAATGAATTGGGATGCACTTTACGCCAAAGTCCTACATCCTTATTACAACATCCATTATCCAAAGCCAAATAGCACGAATTCACTGGACCAAAACCTCAGTTGATAATTAAATGGATATTTAATCAAACTCACTTACACCTGCTTGAAGCTCTCATCCTTTACATTTGGCTGATATCCATCCTGGTCCATATATCATCTCCTTAAAATGCTGGGTTATTTGGGCTTCTGTTCAGGAACAATGAGCAAAAATTCCCTTTGCATGTCCTGTTGATACAATAATTGCTTTGTTTCATTAAATTCTTTTGTGTGCATTTTCCTGCTGTATCCTGCACACTCGTAGCCAAGTTTCCTTTAAAGCATAATTGAATCTCTCCCATCTAATTGAATTTTGTTGCTTGAGGATTTGAAAGATCCCTGCTTACCTTGATTATTCAGTTATCACCGTGCAGTGCATTCAAGTCCAACATGTTCTTTAATCAGGTAGCGAGCCACATCGGCATTTTCAGTACAGAAAAGACATTTACTTATTTAAATGCCCTGATAAAATGGTGAAGCAGGCGAAACCTGGGTTTCTGTGACTGTGACAATGGATGTAGTATCTAATTTATAACTGTGACAAGTGTTATGTTTAATTGGCTGTTGCTTTCCCAGCCCAAAGATTTGGAGGTTATTGGAGTGGCCATGGGAAGGGATCTCATGTCCATACTTCAGACATGAGAAACACCCATGGTGGGGTCAAACACATCCAAGGGGAAGTATTGCGGTCATCCCGTGGGCCCTGCTGGGTCTGCCACTGTTTCAGAAAGCCCATGACAGCTTAATAGCCACACAACACCTCTTTCTCCAGGTGTAGTTGAAGATGGCAGCAGGTACCTGCCATGGGGCTGGATGTGCTTGGAAGCTGTGCTTAGGGAACAGCACCTTAGGTGTTTGCTCCAGGAGCTTTTTTCCATGTAGGACATTATGCTCATGTCCCCAAAACTGAGTGGGTCAGCTTGGGTCTCATTGCAGATAACTCCCTGTAGGAAGCCTGGTGCTGCAAAGAGTGCAGGATCACAGCGGGTTAAACGCTGCTGAGTGTATCACTAGCTGGGATTGATTTACCCAGCTCAGGGTGTGCATTAAAGCTCTCTGGCAGTGGAAGGAAAAGAAACATTATCCTAAAACAGAGAAGCTGCGGGGAGAATGCTCTATCTCATCCACACAGACAATGTCTGTACAGTGTCCTACTCCTGTGGCATCCATGAGCACTTGTTCCTGAACACGGAGCCCTGTCTGCCTCTTTGCATCCCCCCCAAAAGCGACCCTCCATGTACGATGCATAGGCAGCAACCTGTAAGCTAAATGCCAAACCCGTGCATTGCACTGTAAAACGGGCCTGGATATTTGCAAGCTCTGGCTTCTGTGGCTGGGGACCCCATCCTGAAGAGATGCTGAGGGGACACCCCACTGACTTCATGGGAACCACTACTTTGGCCTTGGAAGAAATAAAATTGGCCCCTGCACAGCTGGGACTGTAATTCACAGCGTGAATTAATTTATGGTATGTGCATACACGCTCTTTTCTCATGTGCAAAGACATCCCTCGCTCATGCACAGGCAGTCACAGGTGCTGCAGCATTACCTGGGGGGCAACTTGTTCAACACAGGCAGAAGGAATGGTTAAGGGATGACGTTTTCCAGCAGAAACCCTGCAAATCCATTTGCAATCCCATTAACACCGGTGAGAGGTAGCTTGGGCAGAGCAAGGAGCCTGAGCTGGTAAACTAGAGCCTACCTGAGCAAATAGTCATGTCCTGGAGGAGGGACTTAGAGGCTGCTAGTGCAGAAATAAGGAAACAGAGCCAGAGAATCTCACAGCTGGTTCTGCTGAGCACACTCTAAAAGAAAAAGAAAAAAGAAAAAGAAAAAGTAGTTCAAGGAGCAGTTCCAGGCCAGGAAAGTAGTTACTCAGGTTATTCACAATTATACCAGGCAGAACGTAGCTTCTCCAAAGTGCTGAGCTCTGACTGCCTCTTCACAACTAGGGGTGCACAGCATGATTTCCATCCACCCTCCCTGGGCTGCTGGCTCAGCACTTGGCTTTGCTGTTAGGAGTTTAAAAGGGGCTGAATGTCTGGAAACCACCCCTGGAGCTGCACATGCATGCATTGGTCTCCTGCGCGCTCTCTCTTCCTATATCAGTCCCACAACCCTTCCACAATCCCTCCTTCATTAGCAGTTTCCCAAAGCTGAGCAGGGACCAAAGCACCGGAGCCGCAGAACCACATCAAGTGCGAGTGCACTTTGAAAAACCTCATTACAGCAAGAACCAAAGCAGGATGACACAGGGAGGAGAAACCTCATGCTAGTTAATCTGCTGGGTTTTATGCTTCATCAGCAGAGTGCTCCCACCAGCCTTACGTGATGAATTTGCACTTTGCATCCATCTCACCTTGAGCAGCGCTTGGATTCCCAGCAGGATGGTGACTGAGGACCCGCTCAGGATACTTTGCCTTTCCAGATGCAGAGTTTCGAGTTGAGTTACCACTAGATGGTGGCATGGCACAAGAAGTACGGTTATGGAACAGCTGCTGGCCTTCAGTACCAGGGTGAAAAACCTATTGATGGATGAGAAGGTCTCGCAGCACCCCGACATTGCAGGAAGGACCAAATGGGGTAAGACCTGCTCAGCTCCCACCAGAGTGTGAACATATCTGAAGATGCTTTTCAAAGCATATTTAAAGAACAAGCTCGAAGCCCGGAGGACAGAGAGACAGCAGCAGCAGCGGAGAAGTAGAGCCGTGATCAGCCCTGCCACCCAAACCACAGAAGACAGTTCAGAAATGAAGTTCTGGCAGTGCTGGTTCTTAGGGCATCAAAGCACAGCTGATGACAGAAAGTTTAGCGGCTACGAACACTGCAGGGTTTTCCACTGATGGTTACCATGAAGTGGTCTTGCAATTTTTTTTTTTTAATCAGACAAAGCACTTTAATAAAAGAGATGCAATAAATATAGGAAGACAAAGCTGTCTTGGGTGAGCCGGCAGCTTGGATTAACAGCCAAGTGCTGAGCAGTTTGTAAGAAATCATTTCTGCAGTGAAAAGGGATCTGTTCCCATTTGCAAGTGACTGGGCTGCTCCTGCAGTTGTTCATAATCAACGAATCTTTTAAGCCACAAAAGTAATTTAAATCAGGTTTACCTCATTGTTTGGGTCCTTTGTGAGCTTCCAGAGGGGTCTGTGGGGCAGCTTCCACAATAAAACCTGTCTCTGTATTTAAAGGATGGACATCCTGGGGCCTGAAAAATGAAAGCCAGACAGACTTCTGTGCAGGTGAAATCTTCAGAGCAAAGGGAAGAAAACACCTCAGCAGCCTGAGCTGAGCAGCCTCGCACTCTTCTGCACGGTGTGTTTGGATTTATTTTCAGCCCTAGGAGAGGCGGATCAGTAGCACAGCAAGTTCAGACCCCTTTGCCCTGCCAGCAATGCCAGAGCAGAGGAGGAAAGGAGCTACTCAAATGCAATTAATTCTCCAGCAAGGCCTGACCGGCAGGAAACACCTTGTTACTTGTAATATGTAATGGCACAGCTGACTGCTTCCCATGGTACGGATTTCTCCGATTTTCCAGGCACTGCTGGTGTCCCCGGGCCACCCTGCTGGGTTCTGGCTTCAGGCAGCTGCTGCAAGCAACTCAGCACCCTAAGGTGATGGTGGCACAGGGGTTCTCCATGGGACCCTGGGTAGAAGAAAGCTTTCAAATGGTGTTGGCACAGTGTCCTCAGCAAGCCCTGCCATGATCAGCACCACTCAGCTTCCCAGAGTCCAAAAGGGCCAAACCTGCATCAGGCACTTTGGGATGCTCAGGTGTCTTATTCTGGACGTGCATTTCTGTGATCTAAAGTGCTATATGGAAAAATGTGTGCAAGCAAACCTACAATGTAACCTTATGGAATATTAATAATAGAATAGGAAAAAAATTGTATTATTTCTAATAAATATTCTAGACTGGTTTCTCAGCAGAAGTCGCCAGGAGCAGCGACCACAATTTACACTTTCTGAGACTTCAGGGTTCTTTAACACAAGTCCACACCAGCACTGAGCTCTGCACGCCATGGGCAGCCCGTGCCGACGAGAGCCAGGCTGATGAACCCAGGACACTGCCAAGACCAAGAAACTCCCAGCAAAGACTCCCAGGAGTCATTTTCCAAGCTTAATTGAAATCCCAAGGGAACTTAAAATCATTCCAAGTGCTTAAATCATTCCAAGCCTTTTCAAAGCCTCCTAGGAAGGACTCCGCCTGTTTTCCCAGCTGGATGGAGAGCTCAGCTCCTACAAACAAGCCTTGTGGGTTGCGGTAACCCAGTCCTCAGCAATCAGTTCCTCGCTTGCAAAAGACCAAGAAATACCTGGTGATTTCCAGAAAAATCTGTGTGCATCAATTACAGTGTTTGTACAAGAAGCTGCCACCAGTTACCATGTGAGCTGCAGCCACGGCAACAGCTGTGGGTGCGACATTTCTAACCCAGCTCTGTTTAGTTAATAGAAAAACAGCTCATTAATGTTTCACGGGAGGATCTTCACTGCGTACTGCATGGGCTGCACAGGAGGTTAACAGGCTAAGGGCTGTAATTAGAGAACACAAATAATCTGAAATCTGGCACAGATCGGGTCAAACTGTTTTCTATTCCTGAACTTTAATGACAAACCTGCAAGAGAGGAGTGGCTCGCTGCACCAAGGCTCGGAGGAGCTCAGGGTCGCGCTAACCCGTACACCGTCCCCGGCAAGAACTAACACTGTGACAAAGCCCAGCATTAATGCAACTCCCTTCCTGACATGTTTTTAGATACCAGCTTGCAGCATGGGAGTAGGATGGAAACATCATCCAGTCATGCAACAGTCATAATATTTGCTAACTTACCAAAAAGCCTCATTTCTGCAGGCAGGAGCACAGCAGGACAACATCCATGGGCAGATAGATGCCTCTTTGTGGTGCTGGTTCCTTTGGGTACTGTGGCTGCTCCAGGAGGAGGAGAGGGCAGGGAAGAGCAGAGGCAGAGAGCTGCCAAACAGGGTAAAAACTGCTTAATAGAAAAGTTAAATAAAGAGTGAATTTACAGTACTACTGGATACTGAGAAAGCTTGAAACTGGCACCATAAATGTCCCTTGGAGACCTCGTAATCAGAAAGCGAAGGGAATGGACCTTCAGTTTAGTGTCTTTTTGACCCCTTTTTGGCAGCAGGCACAGTCTCCCAGTGCGGGAGCTTGAATCTGGGATTTCTTTCAGACAGGGATTTTGCTACCACAGCCCAGGGCAGCAATGCGTGGATCTCAGTGCCCAGGGCTCGGCTGTGCCACCGCAGCCATGAGCAGAGCAGCAATGTGGCATCATTGAGTCGTCACAGTAGTGCCACCGGGTGTGACCTGCATTCCTCCATCCAGCTCCACAAGAGCTGCCCAGCTCCTTGCTACCTGTGGGGTTGTTGGTTGCACCCCTCTGTCCAGATTCATTATTTTTGAAAGCATAAGGTTACAATTCCCCTTCCTTCAGATCAATATTCCTTGCAATATTCCAAAGCAAAAGTTATTTATGAAGCAGCCTTGGCAGTGCTCGCATCCCACCAGACACCATCCCACAGCCTCTGTTTGGCCTTATGACTATTTTTCCTGAGAATATCCAAAATGCAAACTTACTTTGGTATCCATTTAGGGCTCCCAAAGATTCAGTGGTTTGTTTATCTAAACATCAACAAGCTTCAAAAATGCCCAACGGAGAGCTGCTGGCTACACTTGGGCAGCTCCCTGAGCTGTTGGAATACCAGGCTTTCCCCAGAACTGGCAGCATTCAAAATAATCCTAACGAACATAAAACTAAACAAAAATTAACCCTCCGGCATTTCAATCTCAGACACTCAATGAAGCCTTGCAGAACCAATAACTCGTGTTTTCCTCAGCAGAGTGGGCACCGCTGCTGTTGCTGTTTTCTTTTGCCGTTAATCCCAGTTGGTTACTGTTTTCATGCACTCAGGAATGCTGATTCACTGCGCTCTCTCGGGGGAGTATAAGTACGAGAGACCAGAATAGTTTAACTAGAGGCGTCCTCAGAAGTGCTTGGAAGAAACCTGCGGCAGTGTTGTGAAGAGGCAAACAAGCATTCAAAGGTGCAACTCTTTTCTTTTTTAATTAACTCTTTTGAGCAACCGCTTGATGAAAGGTGAAACCAAACGGCTGTTGCTGAGGTAAAAAAAAAAAAAATAGGTATTGCTGTAAATTATATTTGGTTAATGATAACTACTTTTTAAGCATTTTTGTGTATGCATTTAAATCTCCATATCATCAAGAATGTAAAAAAAAAAATAGATGATAGAGAACAAATAATTTATACTGGGGTTACCTGGGTAATTCCAATAACAGTTTGGATAAATACGTCAGTCTAGGGTTTCTGCTTTTCTCTCCATCCCTCCCAGCAGCTCAGGACAGGTGGTGTGGGGAGCAGTAAGGTTCAGAAATGCAGCCACGCTCCTGTCCTTGGTCACACCGGGATGTTGTGCAGTATGGCCATTCTCTGGTAATGAATAGCAGCCATCAAGGCTCCCTTGGAGGACAGAACTGGGAAATAAGAGCAAAAGGAAGATTCTGCTGCAAATCAACTATTCACCTCCTTTCCCAACGTGATGCTGCAAGAGAGGCTATAAGAAGGATGCTGGAGTTAGACTAGAACTGCAATCAGTTCGCAGCATGCTAATAAGGCAGAAAACAATGACAAATCCCTCCTGCCCAGAGACCCGCAAGGCTGGACACGGCTGGTCCTCCTGGCAAAGCCATTTGCTGTGATGCATTCGTGTGGTCTCGCTCACCAGGCGCCAGCTCAGAGAGACACAGACAGGGCCGATGCTGCATCTCTTCCCCAGGGGCAGCAGGGACAGGGGGTTACAGGAGCAGAGCCCCGGGAGGGACGCGGCTGCCCGCGCTGCGGTGGGGTTGGCGGCTGCTGCGCCTTTGCGGTGGATGCGCGGCTCGGGCAGATGGTCCCTGCGGCTGCCAGAGCAAAACTGGGAGTGGGGATGGAGGACAACGGTGACAACGATGCTGAGAGCATCCCCTGCTCTCTTGGGTAGACCTGGTGAAGCAACGGGGATTTGCTCATGAAATAAGACAGAGAAGGACTGAAAGCAGCCCAAAATGTAAGGGTTTAGCAACAAAACGTGATGGTACTACAGCGTCTTTTCACATCCCCCCCCTCAAGAGCAGAGGTGACCCCTCTGTCCGCACCGCACTCGCGTTTCACACAGGGAAATACAACGAGGCAGCCGAGCAGCAGGATTTGCCGTGGCCCTGCGTCCCTGGTGCCCGCTCGCTGTCCTGGTGCTCCGTGGCGTTTGTCAGAAGCGCGCTCCGAGGCAGGGCAGGCAGCCAGCGGGCTATATTTAGCAACAGCAACAAAACAGGCAGCCAAATCAGCTGACTGGAGGCAGGGAGCCTGATGCACGGGTTAGTTTTAGACAGCACATATTCCGTACTGAAAACAGGGAGGGAAAGAGCCAGGGAGAGGCAGAGGAGCTGCGGAGCTGAAAGCCGCCTGTCCCTCCACACCAGGCAGCAGCGCAGGTAAGGGGAGAACATCGCAAAACCCGGGGTTCCACCCTGGGCTGAGTCCCAAATATTGCTGGGAAGGAGCCCGGATGGCCACAGCCGGCGATGCTCAGGTGTGGCTGGGAGGGGAGGCTGCAGGGCAGCCGGCTCGTGCTTCCAGGGGCGGGTGGGAAGGTGACCCCGGCACAGAGCGGGGCCACACCGGCACGGTGCCCGCGGCAGAGGGGATTGCATCTGGGCTGGAACCAATCCACCCCATCGGAAGAGTTTCACTGTAAATAGGTAATTCGATTTCCTTCCGGAGGAAGGACACATTAACAGGACCTAAGTTAATGATTAGCACTATCCTAAGTTAACATGACATGCCTGTGCCTGTTGCGTGGAGCATCCGTCTGTCCCCCTCGACACCGGGGTCAGGGCAGGCCTGGGTGCTGACTGCCAAACTCCTGCAAGGGGATGGGGGGAAAGGCAGAACCTTCTTAATGCTTAAAGAAATGAGAAGAGAGGAGCAGATAGAGTAAAGAAAGGGAAAAAGGCTGTAAGGTTTAAAACAAGCATCTCCTGTTCTGGGTTCAGCAAATCCCCCCTTGGCTGATTTCACCTGTAGCGTCTGAGATGAAAACCAGTAAAAGGCAGCAGCAGCTGGGGGAAGCATGGGCACCCCGGCAGCTCTGCCCTGAGCCCGGCAGGAGCTGCTCACTTGTGCTCTCTGTGTGATCTGCAGCTTCACAGAGAGGTTCAGCAAAGCCAGATTTATTTCCAGCAATGACAAAGAAGACATTAAAATAGCTAGCAAAGCACTTTTGCGTTTAACCACACAACAAAGCTATATTGTGTAGGCAGATTATTCACATACAAATTCTATCGGGGGTAGATTGTGGGGAAAAAAACAAAAAAAAAAAAGAGAGAGAAATGGGATTTGGGCTATGTGGTCATTCCTGCCAGAAGGGAAGATAAGCAAAGCATGTGGGAGAGTATTTTGAGAGAGGACAAAAAAAAAATCAGTACTGTTAGCAAATGCTGCAACATGAAATAGTTGTAAAAAAGGTTTACCTGACTCATGGAGCAGTTTGATGAAAATCCATCCTAAGAAAGAATTGAGGATAATTATTTGAACGTAATGAACATTAATTAAATCCCTTTAACTTTATGGAAGTGTTCAGGGAAGGACCTACCAATCCACAACTACCTTTATCACAGAATAATAGAGTGGTTTGGGTGGGGACCTTAAAGATCATTTAGTTCCAAACCAGTTGCAGAGGTAAAAATCATACATTATCACCTACAGCTTCTGGAAAAGATCAGCTGTAATGTCACTTTATTTATCTGATGCTCCCCATGAGGGTAGGTCAGCTCCTCTCCTGTCAGCTTTTGCCTGTTCGGAGACAATGCAAAGACAGAGCCCTGTTACAGTGAACGGACCGGTGGAATATTTAATAAGTCTCTTGCTGCTACAACCCACACAGCGCACCTGCACCACGCTCCTTTAGCTGCTGATGCCTTGCATTGCTTTGGAAGGGAGCACTGTTGCTGACCTCATTAAAGAACCTTTTATTTTCTACCGCAGTTTATAATTTGGCTTCTTTTGTATATATTGGCTGTTTATTCAGCCATGGATGTGGAAGGACTGTCAGCAAACCTTAAAAATGCAGTTCCTGTAAACGCTGCTGTTTGCCATAAGAAAGCATCACGTGGCTTAGGTAGCACGGATATTACACAAACAAGCCCAGCATTTCTTTACGGCAGCTGCCTTTCACACGCTGATCATGTCTGCTCTGTCCTTCGCAGCCATGGCACCGCGGATAAGACCGAGTCTTTCAAAGCCTCTCCCAACCATACGTGAAACTCATGAGGAAGCGATGGAAGATTCAACGAGGAACTTGAAGCTTGCTGGAGGCACTGCAGCCAGGCCAGATTCGTATTCCAGCGATGATTACATTCAATCTATCTGCCACCTCGCCAGACCCACCTTCCCGGCTCTTCCTGAAAGCAGCCACAAGGTTCAGGACAGAAAAAGCCTGAAGATCCTTGAAGACAGATCATGGTCTCCGTTCCTTGGGGAGACAAAGCAAGAATTGTCAAAATGTAAGTTGACCAATTTAATGTCTAATGTGGTGCCACCGGGAAAAGTCACACCTGCAGAAGCCGACATCTGGTCCAGCGCGGACCCCCTGGCACAGATCTACACCCATACAGGAAAGCTCTGCCCCTCCAAGGCTTCTTTGTATGGCAAAAGCTCCAGCACAGGTTACTCACAGTGCAACTCTAACCCCTCAAACAGTGAACTTCATCCCCCAACCACAAAAGAAGCCACAGGAAAACCCAGTTTGCCGCGACTGTTCAGTTTTCCAAGGCTTCCCTCCCCAAGACCAGTGCAGAAAGAAGCAGTCTGCTCAGAGCTGAAGTATCTCAGAAGAGATGAGGGAGCAGTGTTAGGGAGTAACCACAGCCAGAAAGAAAATGGCCCTGTGTTCATTACCGGGGAAGAGCTATCACCATGCTCAGCCAGAGGGAAGCTGGTAGGAAACCCAGTCCCGCACTGTTCCGTAAGAAAGCAGAGTTGCTTGTTCAATGCAGTGGGCACTGATGAAAAAGAAGAGAGAGAAACTTCTCACAGTGGTAAAAAAGTAACGGGTGACGTCCACCCTAAGCAGAGATACTCAGAGTGCTTCCGGGCAGCTAAAAAAGCCACGATCCATAATTGGGTTTCAGCACACAGATGCATCTGGAAAGAAACAAGAGTAAAAGCTTGTTTGCTCCCAGCCATTGCTGAAGTGTGAAAAAGTAGCTGCTCAGAATAATTTTATTCGCAAGAAACAATCACCCTGTGCTCTAGAAGCTCTCCCTGGAGTCCTTACACAGAAAACATGGCTTGAATGTGCATGCAAGTCAGGCAGACATTTGTGAGCCATCATATCCCTCATCAGTGGGCAAAGGGACAATTCAGAGTCTCATCCACGAAGGAAACAGCAACCGATTCTCATTTTGGAAGGGCAACAGTTCATAAAGCATGTCTATCCCCACCCCCTATTGCCTAGAACTGCCCCAAGCACGAAGAAGAGCTGGAACACAAACCCCATCTGTTCTGGAGGAGAAGAGATCTGGGGGAATATCAAACTATTGCTGTTTTCCAGCAAATGCCAAGCACCCAAACGCTGCTCACACCTGGGTACAGTTATTCTGAAAGGAACATTTTGACCTATGCTTGGACAGCACTAAGCATGCTCTGACATATCCATTTAATAGGACACCTGTTGCAGATCACTGTGTCAACATCAGAATACCACTTATAGGTCACCTGTCGATGAAATAGCATAAAGAAATAGTTTTAAAAGAAACATGAGTAGTTTTTGATGAGGATTTCCTAGAGGGCAACACGGGGAATGTTACAACTCCTCCCTGTGGGAATATGCCTTTTGCTTACCCTGGCACAACTCTGTTACCTTTCCTCCTTGATTACGCTTGGCAGGAGGAGAGCTAGGAGCCCTGGGTGGGATTGCCATGCCAGTGCTGAGCCTGTCCTGGGGCTTCAACAACTCGCAGTGCCCGCTCTGAGAAAATCAGCTACCGCTGTGGTCTCTGCGCTGTCACACCCGCACCAGGCAGGCTGCACACCACGAGCAACCAGCGTTGGCTGCTCGGGTGCAGGAGCCTCACGGGCTCACACAGGCTGTGCAGGCTCAGCAGCGGGACGAAGAGCGGCTTTGGCTGAAGGGCAGCCTGGGAATGCTGGGCTGGCATTCATGGACCTGAATGTAAAATAAGCATTTCTGGATTTCAGTCGGTGTATGTGCTTCTGTATTCTCACCTACCTGACCGTGCTAGTGATGCTGTTCTTCGCCCGGTGCTGTGAGACTGAGACATGAAAAAAAACACATGTGCATGTTACAACCATATATAAAACAATTCAGTTGATGTTAACACTACATGTGATGTCTGTAGGAAGGAGTGTTCTTGCATTGCTGTAAGATCCTGGCATGGTGTGGTGAGCACGCACCCAGGTCGTGCCTTGCTGCTGCGCAGAGACATCTCCAGCCAGAGAAACTGTCTCTCGTTGGCACTTTCCTGCAGTCAGAACAATCTCACATACCTGCATTTGGTACCGCAATCTCCGCAGCCAGCCAAGAGCAGTAGGTGAGAAAACTACAAAGCAATATGAGCATAATTATTATTAATGCTACTAGGAATAAATCTTTTGGCACAGAGGAGAGCAGAGGGACCAGGTTGTTTGTTCAACTGCAGCTAAGATGGGAAATACCATTGCAAAGCTGCAATTATAAAAACGCTCGCAAGTGATTTCTAAACCACTCTCGAGCAGATTAAATCAGAAAGCAACTTCTGCTCAGTACCAACATGAGCGTAAATACGCTCGAGGATCAAAAGGTGAGCATATTTGAGTTTCTCATTCTCACATCTCTTACCTCAAATGTTTTTTCTCCTGTTGAAACTCATTAGCGCTATGGAGCTGAACTGCTTCTCATCTTTGTTTTTGAACTAACCACACAGCAAGAACAAAAATGAAGGTGGCTCCAGCTTTTATTAAAGCTGTTGGAGACGGCTGAATCAAGGAAGGTGCCAGCCCACTCTGCCTTCTCCACATCTTTCCCTTCCTCCTCAGGTTCAAGTTGGGATTTAAGCGATGCTTGCCCTCATTGCCATGCTGACATTTTAATTTCCCTCCATGTGAATATTTATGACACTCATGCCTAGCAAGTCTTGTGCCACGTGCATGTATCACTGCTTTTGTCAGAGAAAACAAATAAAACTGTCACATCGAGCTGCTGTTTCCATTACTACAAAACCGTGGTTGATGATTTTCAGTGCCAGGCTGGTCCACAGCACATGGGCTTGTGAGTTGCCACCTAAACACCTTCTCCCCCCACCAGGTCTCCAACACAGACATCTCTCCCCATGCAATGCCTTGCAAAGCATTTCTGCCCTGCCAGGGTCAGTCCCTCCGTGCCCAGGACCAAAGCAATTGCTTCTCTTAACGCCAGCCAAGCTGTGAATCAGCAGAACCCCTGGGACAAGTGCTGTAGCTAAAATAGTCATTCTTAGAGTAGAGGCAAAAAAAGGACCTTCACACCTCACCCGTTTGGCAGCTGATGCCCAACTCTGTGGCTCCTTTTCAGCTGCCGCATGACCCTGCGAGTATCTAAAGCCCTGAAACCCACCAACTTTTCCAGCTTCCTAAAACCTCCAAGCAGGAATGGGAGCACTGATGTGCTGTCTCTGGAGGAGAGCCCAGCCACAAGGCCCCCTACCCAGCCATTCCGGCTGCTCCTGGTTCTGTAAACATTGCAATACTCAGAACAAAGGGGTGCAGGACTGGGTTAGATCTGCAGCTCAGGACAGCCTGGGAAAAGTCCCAACTCCGCTTACACGAGGACAGGGAGCAGCACTGTGGTCTGTGGGGGTGAGGTGAGCAGAAGGAACAGTGTTAGGTGCATCAAGGCTTGGAGGAACGAAACTTTGGAGGGAACTGGCTTTTTCTAGATAAAAAAATACTTTCACTTTAGTGATAAACTGAGGTTCATCTCAAGCGATAAGGTTTTGCAAGAGGAGCCAAAGGTTCTGGGATGCAGCAAAGAGGTGGACAAACAGAGGCACAGGTAAATTAAGGTCACAGAACTGACACGGCAGCAAGATGAGAGGAGGGAAACATGGGGCCGGTGGTGGTGCCTGTGAGCAGGGCAGCTCCCAGCAAGAGGGGGAGGCCGGAACGCTGGGCTGCGGCAGTTCCAGCTGTGCAACAAAGGCTGTGACTGATGGGAGAATGGGAAACCTGATTTACACAGGACAGAGACAGCAGATAGGGCAGGCTGTTTCTTTTAGCTTCAGCTGCCCGCTGGGTTCAGACGAATCTTGTTTTGAAAAGCACAGCCCTCACCTTCCTCACCATCACCTCTGTTGGAGGCACATTGGCCCCCATGAAATCACCGGGCAATTAAATACTACAACAGTTCCCAGAATCAGGCAGTTTTGCATCCAAATAACATTATTCAGCTCCCACGGACGTGCTTCAGGCTGGGTCAGCAAGGAGATGGGGTATAGGGCAGCCCCTCTCACCCCACTGCTGCTGCTGTTGGCTGCTGTAACAGCCCTTCTACTCTCTGGCCTCCAAGGTCTCTCCAGAAGATAACAGAATGCTGCTGAAGGAGCCTGTGGTCCTACCAGAGGAAAATAAATCAAAAGCTCTCAGATGGGGTGACCTGGAGCATAGTTATAAAGGACCTTTCTCCCTGTTTCCCCCTTTGGTGACCATACTGCCCCATGGACATACGTCTGGGGCCACTGGGAAATGCTCCCCCTCTTTTCCTCTATACAGAAGAGCAGCTGAGGAATTGCCAGTCAGGATAAACCTGCACAAATCACCGCCTGTTCAGTAGTGCTCCCAGACAAGAAAGAAATCCTTATCTAGGAATTTAGGTCACAGAATGAGATAAAAGCCGTGCTGCTTCCACGACCAATCTCATGGCAGCTTCTGCATTTGAAGTCAGTGGCAGAAAAACCTCATTTCTTGAGCTCATCCGAACTGCTGAAGGGACTTGGATTAATTTGAATGGGGAATTGGTATCCAAATCCCACCGGCAGCTTTTGGTCTCAGCCTTCGCAACTGGTTCACAAGCAATCTACGGACTAATGTGCAATTTTGTTTGTATGATCATACAGCCTTTTACTGCTGCAAACAGTAAATGCATTTAGACACAGAAAACCATGACCAGAATTTACAAAGCAGAGATGGAGAGGTAGAAACAATCCTGCCCTGCTCTTTCCCCAAATGCTTATCTTTTAAATGATGAAGATACCAATCAGCTCAAACCAAAGGTCAGGAAGCAATGGCTCCATGAGCTAATGGGATGTGATGATTAGAGCTATGTGATGCAGCAGCAGCTCAGGAAAATTCTTCCAGCAGCCACAGCACACAGGGACCTTCATCCACCACAGGAGGAGCTTTTCTGTGACAACCCAGATAGCCAGGAAGACAGGTGTTAATCAGAAACTAAAATACAAACCAGTGGAACGTGATGACAGACAAGGATAGGTCATGAACAGGTTTCTCTCAGTGAAGGAACGTAATAACCAGGGACAAGCTGGAGCAGACTTAAGGGCTGCACGTGAACAGGGAGGTGCGTAGATGAGATTAGCAAAACCAGTTTCTACAAAGGTCTGTGAGCTCTGAATTTAGAATTAAAGCAACTGTTTTGAAGAAAAAAATCCAACTGTTGAAGCTCCAAGAGAAAACACAGTGCCTAATTTAAGACGATCAAATCCAAGCCCGCGGCAGAACGCAGGGTCCCTCTGCTTAAAGCAGAAGCTTTGTGGATAGTGAATCAGGATTTCCCCATGCCCTGAAGTGCCTGCAATTGGGCTTAATTACTCATTGAGGGCATATTTTAATTAACTTTGAGCCTTCCTAGGTGAAAAGTAATGATAAATGGTGCACAAAGAAGTTAAACTGCATTTAGTGACTAAGCAGGAATCCCTCAGCTTTGAAAGAAACCCTCCTATGTGCCATGAGCGACATGATTAATGGCAAAGTGTTTTTGCATTTGCAGCTGTAACCGCAGACAGGAGAGAGATCCAAAATGATGGCTGAAAGCTTTTCTGCTTGTATTTGAAGAGTCAGACTGTTCAAGCACAGCTCTCTGCCTTCCTCACCAACCCCCAGATGTGCTTTGTGGCCGGCGACACTCATGTGGGCCAGAGTTGACAGCAATGGTGACTCCTGAAGCACCACATCCTGGTCTCATGGCCTTTCCCCACGCTCTGGGATGCTCGAGTATAACTCAATTTGCCTGGCACGAGCTAAAGCTGATGCAAAAATGTTGTGTAAATACAGATATAATGTTCCTGGCAATCACAGCCTTCCTAGAATTAATGCTCCTGGAGGCAACACTTCCGAGGATTGTTATGAGAAGCTACAGAAAAACTGGGCATTTTTGAAATACCATCTAGTTGCTACATAATATTTGACCAAATGCCATTTAATATCAAAGGGAGTCCCTAAGTGCTTTGGAATGGGTTTGTAATGGGAATAATTTTCTGCTGCATTTAAAGCATAGATTTCTAATAGCAGCTGATGAGGGAAATAAAATTCTTATTATAGTTTATTTATTTGCATGTATTAGCATTTGGTCTACCATTTCTTGTCTTTGCTTTTAAATTAATCTAGCTGAAAGCCTATCAGCTTGCTGTAAGCTTAAACTGTGCCTTAACCCTGCGTTTTATCTGCCTGCACTTCACACGACTCGCAGTGGGTTTTCCCCTCTGCCATCAGCAAGTCTCGATTCTGCAAAGCACGGTGGTCACCCAAGGCAAAAGCAGAACTAGCCAGCAGGAAGACTGCCACATCTCATCTGGTGGTGGAATACATTTACGGGTCAGCTGCGTTTCGCTGAATGTTTCATTATTTTTCCCTTGGTCACAAGTATGTAGGAGAGAAAATGGCTTCTGTTTTATACCAGAGGTGCTGGGCTGCAGTTTATTATATCCTTCCAACTCACACGATGGAGCATCGCGTGGAGCTAACCTGGCTCATAGCTCAGCTTCAGAAAAGGGAGATGTCATATTTTGACCGTCTCCAAAGCAATAATATGAGAAATATCAACTTTGCTTGAAATGCTCTTCACATCCTGCCCTCAGCTCATATTATGAAATGCACAGAAAAAGCTGTGACATTCACTCATAGATGCCCTTTGTGATACAACGCCAACTGCTCGCTAGGTTTTGTCCAGCTGGGCGCTGTACAAACGCACGGAAAGCAGTCATCCTCAACTTGCCAAGCCTAAGAGTGATTCAAACCTTATTAGTGAGATTAGTTGGGTGCTTCAGATTAAGGCTGATTAGCATGAAGAGCAAACAAACCTTTGTGTGGTCCTTGCTCAGAGCAGAGCCACCACTGTTAGTCAAAAATATTCCTGGTCGGTAGGGCAAGCAAATATAAGCCCAGGGTTGATCGCGCCCTGGTTTGAATTCATAAACTTATAGGTCCTATTCAGAAAAGGGTGTCCTCTGCTGCTGTTCCTGAGCCTGGTTCAGCCCCAGTGCTCCCTGCAACATCCTCAGTACCACTTCTGCAAGGTTCTGTGCGGTGACGCTGGGCATGGCCAAGGCACCGTGGCATTTAAGCCGCTTGGTAGTGGTGCAGCTTTGCTCCCCATGTGGCTGGGTGCAAGTCACCCTTCCAGGCACAACCTGTCCCTCCAGGCTTGGACACTGGTTGCTGTACCCATGCTCAATGCTGCCTCTACTCAAAACCAGTTCGTTGGAACAAGGGTACGTGGATGGAAAATGAAAAGCAGATGATTCAGAGAGAAAGCATCAGACCCTCTTGCTGCGCAGGGTCAGCTCCTGGAATTAATTGCTGCAGGATGTCAACAAGATAAAGTTTAGCAGGATTCAAGAGAGGATTAGACAGTCCTGTGATCAGGAACATTTGTGCAATGCTAATTGGGTCAAAGAAATACAAGAGAAATTATGTGGTGTTCTTCCCTGAAGGGCTGAGCTGGTACCAGCTGGATTTAAAACAGATTCCTCCCCACCTCGCCAATCTTTTTATAGCAACAAGCAAATAGCAGGATCTATTGCAAAGCGTCTTCTCTTTCCTTAGAATAATAAAGTATTGCCAGCTCTAGGAAGTCCTCAAGAGCCACAGCAGAAACTGGTCCCCCTGAAACCTCTTCTCTTCATTTAAAATACAGGAAGTTTTACCTTCTCTCCTGCCACTAAACTTCAGATTAATTCATTTCTCAAGAAGAGAATGAGCTACACAATAAATCATCTGCAGACAACCCTGTTGTGTCTCCACCCTGAAACCCTTTTCTAAGCATAATTAACCAAATTAATTATTTAACTGTACAATAACACCAGCTAGTAAAACATGCAAGGGAAATAGCTGAATCCAAAAGCCAACACTAGTGCTATCACAGGGAAGTGTCAGTGGGCTAACGAGAGGGGTGGTTTCTACCACCAAAGAGAGGAGAAGAAATTGGGTCTTGCTGCAATTAAGCAAAGGAGCAAAATCCTCAGTGAAACACGGACTTCATTCTCCAGGCAGTCAGATATGCAGCAGTTGCTCCATGGAGGGACAATCTGGCAGATGCTGTGCCCAGTATAACCTCTTCTGAAATTTCCTTTCTCTTTAGAAAGATGCTGACAACAATCTATAGTCTTTGCACATTTTTCTGACACATTTTAAAACCCCCCTGGCGCAGCTGGCCAGAAGGCACCGTGCACTGCACGTGACAGCAAGGGCAGCACAACCCGCTCCACGCTCAGCAGTTCACGTCATTAAATTTCACTGTCTTCAACAAAGGGATTCTGAGAGGAATGTCTCACTAAGGCTGATGTTGGCAATACAAAATTACCTAGAAATCTTAGGCAGCAGAAACCTTTGGATCCTGTGCCCAAAGACAAAACCATCTTCCTACAGTCCACCACAAAAAATACAGGATAGAAAGAAGAACACAGCAACATCTAACCATTATCCCATTTGGCTTGGCAGAAACTTGGGATGTCCATTTTCTTCAAAATTACAGTATTTGAAAATAAGGATGAAAAAAATGCTGCCAAAGTTTCCAAGGAAACAAATCCTCCCCAAACCTTCCCACCAAATTCTGTTGCATCCAATACCATTTGGTCAATTCCAGGGATTTCATTTCAAAATGAAGTTCAAAGTCTTTTGCAAAATTCTACTGTATTTTCCATTTTCCTTACTGCCCGCTTTTCCAGGAATAGCAATGCTTAATGCGATCAGTCACAACTTTGTCAGACTGAGACACAGCGGGACGGCGAGGACCCAGCTACCAGAGAAAACTCCCTAATTAGGATTTATTAGAGTTCTTTCGTTTCTCATTAACGGTATCAAGAGCCACATTTACACAGCAGTTTGTCATACATATCTTTTTCCCACCCCACACCCCCTTCAGAAGTGTTTCTTGCTTGGATCATAACAGAATAGTTGGACCGTAAGATTTTACTGCCCCTGGTAGGAGCCCTTACATCCTGATCTGCAGCAGGTCCCAAGTTATTCAGCTCCATTGTACTTCAACAGACAACACACACATATATTTATGGATCAGGGCCTTTGCAGGCATATTTAAGGAGCCACTGCTTTCAGAATCTAAGAGTATTTTTAAAACCACTACAAAAAAACAAGTGCTGCAACCATACATGTTTCTCCCACTGGGGACAGAGGAGGGTAACAACCACCCAACAGCCTGAAGGCACATTGCTCAACCGAGAGGTACTCCAGGCAGGACACAGCCACAGCCTCTGTACTCTTCTCATACTTTTGATCTACCTGAATGCAGAGCAACTGCACCCTTATGATGCTCTCTTCAAACACTGTGGCTCCCAGGAGGCAACACTCACCTGCAGGACACCAGGGAGCAGAAATGACCGACAGCCTGAGTTGTGGAACACGGGCATCATCCACTCCACTGTCCGGACACAAGTTTCTGACTTTTTGAGTTATTTTTGCATTCTGTAGAACGAGAATAATTCTTACTTAGGGGACGAAGGAGGATTTGTATTATCAGCCAAATCTGTAAGAAAAAATAATTATATAGAAAGAGATATTTCATAGCTGGCAAAAAATTGCAGTGGGAAAAGAGGAGCAAGTGCTGCAGCAGTGGGTGTGTTCTTTCTCTTTATCCATTTCAATAGTTCCTATAGGTCATGAGTAATACAAAGATAAACGTAATGGTAAGGCTGGCTGTCTACTGAAGGCGATGTAACTCGATGAAACTGCAGTTTTCACCACCAAATG
Source organism: Cuculus canorus (assembly GCF_017976375.1). Taxonomy (NCBI): domain Eukaryota; kingdom Metazoa; phylum Chordata; class Aves; order Cuculiformes; family Cuculidae; genus Cuculus; species Cuculus canorus. The sequence continues at coordinate 15,490,363 of NC_071414.1, forward strand.
TGAAAGTTTAATTAAATTGTACAGCCATAACAAAGATTCAGGACTGGACCCAGCAAAAAATGTAAACCCAGTTCAGTGGAATGTGGATTCCTGTGTCCGGAGCTGCAAGTCAGGCACTCGCCCTCCCTGCCTGTGGTGTTTTGTTGGGCTAGGGTAGATCTCGTGGAAGACAGTCTTTCTACATGCACATATGGTAACTGCATTTTTCGTACTCCTGGAATATCTGTTTTCCCAGTGAAAGCCCCGTGAATTAATGGAAAATTTCCTGTTGGCTGTCTTGGGTCAAGACCCACATTTCTACCTTCTGTTCATCTCCCTCCTCCCTCATCGCTGGATGAAAGGTTCAGTCTAAGGGACCTAAATTAATCCCAGCCCCTCCTGCTGTCTATAACATAAACCTACACCAGAAATAATTCAGTTTTAATAAGTGAAAGCGTTAGCAGGAATAGCCCCCACTGATACCCAGCTACAGCCTCTCAGAGAGCTACTAAGGACCTATAAACCTTCAGCCATTTTACACACTGTCTTAAAACACTGCAAAGGGAATAAAAACTCTCATGAACTGAGAAACTGAAAATCAAAATGCACTTTAAACAATAAGCGTGTTTGGCTTGCTCCTCTCTCCCTGGGTGATGCACTTGGACTTCTTACTGAATAAAGGTACTACTATTCATTGGAAAACTCATGACCACACTGAGACAAAGGAAGCTCGATCTTCAGAGGTGCGAACCAAGACAGATATTAAATATCTCCGTTCGTTTCCTTTGCATGGTAATCTGTAATTAATAATCTTCCAATTTCAGCAGCAGTTCTCCCACGGCTGGCAGCACGCGCCCCATGACCTGTGTCAGTCCTCAAGTCCAAATAACAAGAACTGCATCTGCAGCATCCCATCGCCACACGCAACCACGCTGACTGATTTGCATCACATCTGTACCTTGAACTAGGAAAAAACCCTACAAAAAACTTAGAAAAACTAAACTAACTAGGAGAAAAAAAAAGAAGTATGCTATGAACGATCACCCGAAGATCAAATCTTTGCGATCATTAAAACCCAGCAGGAGTACATATAAAATTTTATCTTCTATAACGCATATTTTTAGCATTTTTAAAACAAGTGAATCCTGTCCATTCACACACCAGGAAGATTTAACCAGAACACATTATCCTATATCTTAAAAACTGATAATCTGTGAGAATACCAGGCTTATTTTGGAATAAGAAAAATATTCAAACACGCCAAAGGTCCCTATGGCTTAATTAGCTTCACTGCTTTCCATGCAAACAGAGTAAGTGAACATTTAGAGAGCGAACAATTAGAGCCTCTGAGTTAGGAGGGGAAGATGAAAAGCAAGAAAGTAACCAGAACACTCACCTTTAATGAAGTACAATTTCTCCCAAAAGGTCACCCAATGTACCTTGCTTATTCCTTTCCTTCCCACTTACCTTTTTCCTCAGTTTCTCCTTCCAGCTTCTCTCTTCAGGCTCAATTCCAGATGTTTTAAGGCTTCTCTGCTCTACTCGTGTCAGTAGGTAAGAAATGCCACTCAGTCACCTGCACTGATTTGGGAAATCCCCACCCTATAAGGCACAAACCCAACTTTGTGCTATTGCTGAAGAGCCAGTGGACACAGGGTCTGAGGGACAGTAAGTCCCAGAGTGATTTTGCATTCAGTTAAATGAAAATAACTGCAGTTACTTTACTGCAAATTAAGGAAAGATGAGTTTCCTCCTACCTGACTTTGGACCACAGGGCAGCAGCTGAACTCAGTCTTTTGTCTGAGTGAGAGATACCTTTTTCTGTATTCTCTCTGGACTGGACTCCAGCTTCTCCATTAATTTTGGCACAGCTTCCCTACAGAGATCTCCCAATACTTACACACCAGGTTAACAGCTATTAAGAGCTCAAATCCTCTGATTTGGAATCATGCAACAACTGTACTAATCTTAAGAGATAACATTAAGTTCACTAACTCCAGCAAGCAAATGCCCTACCCTAGAATGATTTTACCACCGAGGATGAAGGAGGTCATTTTTATTCCCATCATCACAGCTGAATTTATATAACCAATATTTAATTGGCATGGATGTTACCAAACCAACTGCTGCCACTGGAGAAGGTTCATTCCTGTGTCTGAATTCCCACAAATACTCTTTTAAGAACAACTCCACAAGCCCTGCTTTGTGCACGGCAAACTCAACTCCTTGGCACTCCAGGTGCCGTGCAGCCTGTGTTGCACACCCCATCTAGTGGCAGGACTGCAAATACAATAGTGGGAATTAAAATCTCACCTGTGTGATTGAACCAAAGAGAAATGACTACTGAAATCTGGAATGGACTCACCACTCCACTGGGGACTTATAGTTCCCTCAGGACAGCGAGTTTTACAGCTACAAACTGAGCACGCTGGGACACGTGGTATTTGTGGAAACACGGAGGTAGATCATTTCTTTCTAAGCAAAGCAGTGCCAACATACTGAACTAGGAAGGAAGAGGAACATACTAGGAAGCAAGGACTAGGTTCTACCGGACACAGACAATACCTGTGGACCCTGCCCTGCACAACTGGCTTTACCGACTTACTTGGGAAGGTCAGAAGATGGCTAGATAGGAATACATGGGGTTGAGATCAGCGTACAGGTTTCCCACAAACTCTGGAGGCATGACTAACCAGGTCTTCACTTTGCAATCCAAACTCAACTGATTCAAGTAGCTTTCTGGTCTGCAGATCTAAAAAGTCACAGGAGGAACAGGGATTATCACGCTTCTCGCACGCTTCCGTTTTGCCCTCAACAAGCTTCACTCACTTCGGCAAGTGCTGTAAGTGCAACTTTAAGAATTAAGTTAAAATATGAATTAGACTTCAAGAAGGTTTGAAACAGATATTGGATTTATTGGTCAGCTATGAGTAGGAAAATACATTGGTAAAGAAAAAGAAGACCCTGTATATAAATATAATACTAACTAGTTAAAATTTGACCAAGAAGAAAGTTCCACTGAAGAGAACAGTAAAAGCCCTTGTTTACCATCAGACCATATTCAGTTTCCCATTTATCTTATTGAAGAGCTGCCTATAGACAAATGCAACATTCTTTGAGCTTAGTGCAGATAATGTGCTGGTTTTTGTTACATGAATGGTAAACAAGAGTTAGTCCAGTGCATTACACATTATACAGAAGTACTGTGAATAAAGACTAAGATATTCTAATTTAGACACTACTTAAACATACCAAGACACTTAAGTGTTACAAATTTATGCAACCAAAAGAAAAGAATAGCAGTTAACATACTAAAAAAAATACTGTGTCTGGCTGGATGAAAAAGGCTTGCTACTTAAGCGGTTAACTGAATTATTTATTTTTTTTTTTTTTAAGTTTTACAGTGTAATTAGGTTTTTTTTTCTCCCCCCCCTAGTGGCGGTGTAATTATTTTGTCTTTCATACAGGTTTTTCTGTGGTCAAAAAAAGCAAACCATAAGCTATTTTCTAAGTCTGCTCTAAAAAACAGCTTGGGACATTTGCTGAATTTACATTAAAGCTGCAGACATACAATATTCTTAAAGTCAGTTTGTCAAATGCTGGCCAAATTCACCTTTTTTAAATCAGAACTGCTAACAGGACAAAATAATTACAACACACACCGACTTACATGCCCTTTCTCCCGCCTACTTGTGTTATGTTATAAGCAGTAACTCATGGTATTAGTCTCATACTCTAATCAATTCTTTTAGTTAAAGGTATATTTCAATTTACACTTTGACACCCAGAATTCTTGGTGAATGTAAATAAAACTAGACAAGACTGTACTTTAAGTGGAAAGAAGCCTGGTCTAACCTAAGCAAATCCTTTTAACCCCAAAGATGCTCTGTGACTTTTGCTGTATGTGCTTTTACAACAAGAACACTGAAGGTACATTATGGCAACGCCCAAAACCACCTCAAAAGAAAAATATTGTGAACAACCATTTCATGTTAAAAACTATGAAGCAAACATTTTGATTTTGTGAAGACATGGTTTATTGCCTTATTCTATGTTATAGCTGGAAATTGAGACTTTATAGTTAGATTTGTTTGACACAGGAATATATTTTCTTTGAAAGCTTACTTGACAAAGTTTCTCAGCTCTGGTTTAGTGCCAACTGGTCTTTCCCTATAATCAAAATATTTCTCCTCCCTTCAGCCCCCCAAGTCATAGCTGCAGTCCACTTAAAACCCAGTGAAGTCAAAGGAGTGTCTTCAATGTATTCAGTGGGTTTTCAATTGGAACCTGATGGGCTAGTATAAAAGCTGGAGGAAACGGTTCTTTAAATGGACCCTTAGTCTATAAAAGGTGAATAAGCAGGAACAGTTGTGTCTCCAAAAGCACAAGGGGCCGTATTTCACCATGCTGTCATAAATTCAAATATTTAAGACTAAGCAATACAGGAGAACACATATTGGATAAAGCTCAAACCTTTAGAATCTAACAAGTGCACTCAAGCTCCAGCATCTAATAAAGTAAATTATCCCCCTCTAAGAAATACAAAATGAGTAAGTGCTTCCCTTCCCCTTCTGTAAAGCTTTCTGGACTCATTACACAATCCAGATAATCAGAAAAGAAAAATAGTTCGCTCAGTCTGACGAGCTAAATTGGCTCATCCTCACTGGAAATTGTCATGATGTATATTACCAAGACATCATTAAGGAAACATGAGTAAACACCTTTTATTCACACTTTACAAAAAAAAACCAAAAAAACAAACAGAAAAAAATAACACTACGCATTAAGTCTACTACAGCAATACTACCAGCATTTCAATGTACTGATTATAAACTGGACAGGTTTGGTGTTTTCACAACTAAAACCAAAACAAAATAACCCCAAGAGATCAGGTCCCAGACAAGGATTCAAGATCAAAATTTCTCCTATTGAAATTAAGATGTACATTTTACCTAACCGAACCGTTCGCAGTTTTTACTTTCAGCTTAAAACAGAACGGTTTGAGCGCACTTATGTGCCGACTACTTTTCAATAAAATTTTGAATCAATATTACCAATCCACTCTTATATATAAAAATTCACAATATTTAGAAAGTTCTCTTAATGCTCAGTGTCCTTTTGCTTCCCTGCCCGCAGCTGAAACAAAAGCTGTTTAAGACCAAGCTCTCTATCTTCATTTTAGTTTTTTTTTTTTTATTTTATTTTACATTGATTATTCAAGTTGTTTTAGTTTAAGGAGATGATAAAGTCTCCCTTTTAGGATACAAAGAGACAAGTTAAATTTGTAAGCTGTTATATACTTGGCTTCATGACACAAATGGCACTGAGGGTACACTATAACTTTAGTCTTGCTTGACACTTTAAAATAAGACTTGGTCACTTTTTAAAAAAAAAATGATCTGAACAATTGTCTTTGGGACCTGTATTGAAAATGCATTTATTTTACACTGCTTCATCGATAGAAAATATAAGGGTAGGTTTTTTTCTTCAAGGAATTATACTTTCTGAAACTGAGGAACACACTTAAACGAAAGAGAATTCACATGATAGTAATTCTTAATGGGAAAAACAGCACTGTGCAATGACACTGAAAGAAGCAGTGCATGGGTATTAGAAGCTAGAAACTGTGTACCCATAACCTGAACATGTTCAAAAGTGTGATATTCAATGCTTCACAAAGGAAAAAAGATGCCACAGCTTATACAAAAGTATCTTCATAAAATTTTCACAAGTGTTAACATTATTTAAAAAAATAAAAGAGGATGCACAGGATCTCTCTGCATGCACAGGCAGTGCTAGTTGAGAACAAATTTAAGCAGGCACAGTGGAGATAGGACAACAATTTAAAACAGAAATGAAGAAGCTGTACACGAGTATCCCTAAAGTTTACTTCGAAAGTCAGAGATGAGAAAAATATCTGAGTGTATAGACATCAGCAATAACTTCCAATCCATACAGGTCTACTTATATTCACTGCTTAGCTTATCTGTTCCGTGAGAACCTTATGCTCTTCTCTTTTTAAATCAGAAACAGAATGCATTTAGTTCTCTGCGATATTAAGATTTTACAGGTTTAGATTTTAAAAGCAACGTTCTCATTGAACATAAAAAGTAGTATAAAAAGGGCTAACGAAACCCTAACAGTGCAAATCATTAGCAGAGAAAACCTGTGACAACCTCTTTTACAAGCTGGCCTTTATAACACATGAAAACAGATAAAAATTTAGCCTTAGTTTACAATACAATCATTTTCCAAATCTGATTTTTCTTTTTTTAAAGTACAAAATCTCATAAATCAGGTTTTCTGTTGTTCATATACAATCAATAAAGGCTAAATTGAAATTCTATATTTTACAAACAAGTCTGAAAAAGGAGGGAGTGAAGTACGGAAGAATGTTCTGTGGATGTTCCTACTGGCCTCAAAAAGTAGTGCTACAGATAACTGTGCAAAGAGAATATACTGTATAACAATTCCCTATTTCAAGGCATGAAAATGTCATGTTGGATAAAAGAAACAGGAAGGTTAATTGTAACGTATTAAAGAAAGGTGCAAACGCACCAATCGCTGTCAAAACAGTATACAAAGTATATTGGGCTCAGAATTGTGTCTGTTGATAGCACCTGGCTTTTACTATGTCTTTAGCAAATAATTAGATTTAAGATTAAGATTATTAAGAAAAAAAGAAATCCCTGTTGGCCATACCTCACTCCTCTATATTCAGATTTTACAATTGTACAAGTTAGATTGAGGTTGCCCTCTAAAATGTACTTGACTACCTCCTGCCAGGGAGATGGATTCCATTTACAGGAGGCAGGAAAGGCAGCAAAAGCTCCAGTTGTGCAAAAAGTGAGAAGTGGTCAGAAGGGATGAGTGGATGTGGACAACCACTTATATTGTTCTCTATTAACCAATGATGATCCAAAGGTCCAAGAATGCCAAGTATGTTTAGCTGAGGTTTAGAGTAGAAGATGTAGTCAATAATACCCTAAAGCAAGGAAAGAAATAAAATAGATTATTGGGATATATTCTTTATTTAAGCTACTGTTCCAAACAAAAGGCGAGCCCAGCATTACAAGCCACTGAAATGCTACCATTCCTTCTCCACAGCACATCATATAAAGGAAGCAGAAGTCTTAATCCCATGAGTTGCCCAATATAGATTAGGAAAACAAAAATTATCACTTCTGCTCTGTTTTGCGGGTTGTAATTTCCAGCCTCCTACAAAGCTTCAAATTACATTCCTCTGATTTTGAGGAGGAAAAGAACCATCTTTGCCTCCCCTGGGCAACGGAGCACAGAGCTTTCCAGCAGCAACATGGATTATCTCCTTGCAGTTGACAGCTTAAGTGCCTCTGATGTACTATTTTGTTTAGCTCGGAGTATTAAAATACAAAATCTGCTATTTACAGGGAAGGTTAACAGCACCCCAACTCTTGCAAATCCTCTGCAAGTTGCTAACGAGAAAAAAGAAAATTTGGTTTCTAGGAGACTGGTGTGTTGGCCACTCTAGTTCCCTATGTTTTAAATATAAATTTGGTGAATTTACTGTTAGCTATTCAAACGGATTAACTACTATGTTACAGAATTTCATGCAGCAAATCACATCAGTTACAACTTCAAAATGGAAAACTCTTCCAAAGCATCAGCCAAGTCCTTACCTTGAAGTCAAATGTGTAATTTGTATAAGGCATGAGACCGTTCTCATAGGCACTCTTCAACTTGAAACCATGTGTAATTCTTCCATTTGTTGTTCCATTTTTCCCATTACAGCTGAAGTTAGTAAGACTTTCATTGTATCTCAGTTCCTTAAAATCTTTGTGGTTTGTTTCCACTCCACCAGTGCTCAAGTACTCAACAACACCTATTAGGAGTGACACATACACACAAGAAGGTATTAATAAGCATTCAGCAGGTAAACGTGTGTAGATTACTTGAGTCATACGTGCAACCTTCTGTATTATAAAATCAAAACCATAACATTTATACAACAGTCAGCACTAGTTCTCATAAAATATTTCAAGACAATGTATATGTATATCAAGAGCAGATGTCACCCAGAACAAAGAGACATGCTCTGGTTAGAAAAAAACAGAAGGTTAATTAGGAACAGACTGAGTGGGAGGAAGATGAAAAACATGGAAGTAAAATTCTACCGATGCTAGGTAGGCAGCTTCCTCGTCTCTGTGCTCAAGGCTTGCCTTTCAATGTTCTTCAGCTAAAGTGTCGCAAAAAAGCCAAATTTTGTAACACTACTTCAGATAAAATTAACTTTGAAGACACTGCAAAGCCAAATTGGCAAGTTATTTCTGGAAGATATTTTCTTCCTTTCCTTCCTCTTGTTCTATGATAACAATGAAAATGCTCCTGAGACCAGACACTGCACTGCTGAATAGGCAGTACGGTCACTCACAAAAGAAACAGTTCTGACTTTTCTATTTCTCCTATTTTCTTAGTACCTTTAGAGCTTACGATATCAAACAACGTATTCTCAAAGTTGAAAACTCCTTTAAGAAAGCGAGACCTTAAATTTTGAGTTGTTACACACTTGAAAAAGCCTTAAAAAAAAAAAAAAGATATAGAACTCTTACCAGAGTCTGGCAGAGAATTGAGATCTGCACACAGTACAAGTGGAATGGTTCCAAGTTCTCCCGAAACACCAGGTTTGAGACTACGAGAAGCTTTATCAATAATGTTCTTCACCTCGGACAGGAACATCATAGTCTGAACCAGCTTCACATCAGAATAATCTGGGTCCCAATGCATATGTGCATTAGCTACAAGAACTAGCTGCTTTTCCATCCCAAGATGTGGCTTTCCAGCTAGAATTTAAAATCAGTTATTTACCTTACATGTTCAGCAACAATGAACGCTACTATTAAGTATGATGTTTGAGGGGAGGAAAAAAAGAAATAAAATAGTAGTATACCCTTGAAGAGGGTTAATATCATTTAGTTTAAAATGCTCTGAAAACTCCTTTTACACCTAACAAGTGTTTTAGTTGATATAAAGCATTCTGACTAATTGTGCTTAACATTCAAGACCACCAGACTATCCTGCTACAGGTAACACATACAGATTTAAGAATACTGTGAAGTACCATAAACAACAGATAATCCTAATTACAGGAAAACAGGGTAGTTCTGAAAAATTAGAACAGTTTTCCTCACGTTGTGATGGCAAACGGGCACTGCTCCGATCTTGTTAGGCAACGTGCTCTGAATTTCAAGTAATTCACATAAGTTACCTCTCTTGCTAGAATTGCTTCATAAGAGGTTCATTTGTTGGAATCCAAATTAATAAAATATCTTTTGGATAAACATAACACAGGCTGAGTAGGTACCCACTGCGATACTTAAAAAGCCAATTTACATTTCCTAAATTAAGAATGACAGGGCAGAACAAGGAGGTTGTATGAGCAGCAGAGTGAAGAAAATAACAAGCTAAACTGATGCAGATCCATGACCCAGGAATACGTGACTAACACCAACTGATTCTTTGATACTTGTACAAAACTCCAAGCAAAAGCATCACTCAAAACCAGGTCTTTATATTTTTTTTCATGCAAAAAGGTATAAGCAGGAAAAAAAAAAATAAAATCACCTAAGCAATAAGGCTTTTCCCCAAATCCTCTTTGGAATTAAATTTGTCTAAGCATACAATGTGCAAAGTTACCCTCCTCCACAGAAACTAGTCCCTCTGATTTACTATAACAAAGGTCAACTTTTTAATTTCCAAAACATAATCTATTAAAAAAACTTAAGTAAATAGCACTTACATGACATTTCTATCAATTCCTTTCGCAGTTCTAACAATACAGCAACTCCAATGTTATCTTTTGTCATAACTCTATTCAGCATAGCTTCCGAACCTTCCGAGTTTGCCATAGCTAGTTGATTGAACTCAACAGTATGTTTTTGAACCAAAGTAAATCTGAAAGAGAACCATCACATGTTTTTTTCCAGCAGCTAGACACAAAAGGAATAATTCTCCTTATAATTAAAGCTCAAACAGATTTATCATGAGAAAAATCTCCGCCAATCACATAATTTAATAAGCTAAGCTGAAAGGCTAGCTTTCCCAGCAATTTTTAGGCATTTTCTACTAAATTATTTTCAATTAAAAGATTTGTGTGAGAGAGAGAGAAAGAAAAAGAGAAACACTACAGAAAAGGAGTGCTTGTTTCCAGTTCTGCACTGCTTTCTAGTTCCAAGATGCGTGTTCAATACAGGGCGACTGATTTTTTCCAAGCCAAACAGTATCAAACCTGGCACCTGCATTTACTTGTGGACACAAAGAAATGAAAGCAGGAGGAAGGGAAGTTATTACTCTCATACCCAAGCAGTTGTACCAGAACAACATGACACAAGCAGGAAGCGCTCTTAAATCAGCTCTTAAATAACAGTTTTTTTCAGAAGTGAACAGTGATATTAAGTGCCTTGCTTTTTTGCTTTATCAGAACGCTAATGTATCAAAAATCAACATCATATGAGGGCTTATTTCAGCACTTTTGGAGATAATCAATTCCTTTACTCAAAAAAAGGCAAGAGAATAAGACTATTATTTCATTTTTCATCATTAACACCTAATGCATAGGATGGACACACTCAACAATTGAAGTAAAATCTAGTCAAATTCTAACCTGCATTGCTGTAACAGAATGGAACTTCAACTTAAACGTTCAAGATGATTTCTTCTATTGCCGTTTATGCACAGACACAGATTACTCTTTCCAACGACAGGATGCTCTACACGAAACACCGATTGGCTACAAAAAGGGTGACTAATGCCAAACTGTTTGAGCTATAGCCTGACCTGAGAAATTACGTCAGAGGAAGTAAGACAAAATAGAAAGCTTTGCAAAACACACTACTTACTTTTCTGTTTTGAAAAATATTGCACAACCATCAACATGTTTTCTTTCCTGTTCTGACATTGTCCTAGCTCTAGATTTTGGACTGAAGAATCCATTGTAGCCACGTTCTTTCAATTCTACCAGGAAAAAACTGTAGTACTGCTCCGTTTCAACCTCCTATAAAGTTGTAAGACAGCACAGCGTGAATGTACTATCAGCAAAATACAGAAGACATAGTATTTAGACTCTTCAGAAGTGTAAATCACTTTCAAATTAGATTTAAGGGGAAAAAAAAAAAGAATTAAGTACATCAGAGAATGCAACTTTGAGAGCAATATCCCTATTTTAAGAAAATATAAATTAATTTCTGTAATCCCCAGAGTTATGATTATCTCAAGCCTTTTATTTGAAAATGTGTCAATTATAGCCCCACATACACACACAGGCACAAAGACACCCCCACGTACATGCCTTTGATCAGCAGCTGCTGGTTCACATTCCAACTGTGTGGGATGAAAAGCATTCTTTTGATGTCAAGCAACAAATAATGTTCTAAACACCACTTCTCTTTTCTTTTGTTTTTAGAAGACTTTGAAAACAGACCATTTACCCTAAATATAGTTAATGCAGAGAAACCAGCACATGGGACTATAAAAGGAAAATAAATAGTAGTGTATCTTTTACCTGAAGACTTATGATGTCAGCATTGCAACTCAGGATTTCCTGCATAATGGCTTTTTTTCTGTATTCCCAGTTCAGTGCCCAAGATGGACAATAGCCATACAGCTGCCGAGTAGCATATTTATCACAGAGTACGTTGTAACACATGACAGAAAACAAGGCTGCAGAACAGTAATTTTACTTACACACTGATATATTAAACAATAAAAAAATATATATACAATTATGTTCTTCTCTTTTGTCTTCTACAAATTTAGCATTTCATGCTTTGCTTGCTGCAACCAAAACAGTGCACATATCCATACTAAAAAAAAAAAAAATTAGTCCTTCTATGAAGAAGTTTGGACCTAGGGCAGCTGTCTTCTAGCATTTAATTAGAAAACAAAACCCAAGCTCCCCCTCTTTTTGTTTAATGCAGTAAAACAGCATAAAGTACACTTGTCTACTAAGTGGTGCTCTGTTGTGAAAACCAAAACCTAAGGTAAGTGTATATGAACACTCAGACTTGCTAGCTATACAGAGGTTCGAAAACTCTTCAAATAGACTGTTTAAAATCTACCTTATTAACGCCAAAAACTTACAATAGATCCATCACCAGGGTAAGGATCCCTTTGGACAATGAAAAAGTATAGGTAAACACCCAAATGTTTCCACCTTAAAAATTTGCTATTCGGGTATAATGACAAGAAATAGCTACTCTCTGTATGAATTTGGAACAGGAGTGATAATGGGACAGTTTGGCACAACTTGACAGGTAATACAGCAGCATGGATTTGGGGTTTTGTTTTGTTGGGGTTTTTTTGTTTGTTTTCAAACAGCCCTAAGGAATTTGCCATACAACAATAAGATACGCAGAGGCGTACTGGGAGCTCCTCTCAAATACTGAGTACAATTCAGGTAAAAGGAAAGACAGCTGCTTGAAGATTTAGCAAATCTCAGTCAATCTCAGGCTGACTGGGGGTCAAAACTCAGTATTTTGAAAATAAATAGGTGACAGCAAAAGACAATCTGAATTAACACTGTCATTTTTGAAGCAACCATCTCAATAGGGGAAGAAATGTACATCAGTCCTAAAACAGAGGATGCTGCAGTAACTGAGAAATACACTAAGATTTTTGGTATGCAGGTAAATAGAAAAGGCTGTATTTTAGACAATTCATGCAGAAATAATGAGTAAACAATTAAACATGACCTGAATCCCAACAGCAAGAGAAGTGCTGAGTCAAAGATGATATAACGGTTACTTCAAAGAAAAATTGGACATTTTTTGGAAATTATGGTTATGTTCTTCCATTTTTTTATTCTTCAACAAATGTTCAATGAAGCCTGTTATAATTCAACTATTTAACTAATTGCGGACAGCAGTTTCAATTCCTGTGAGAAGGATGTTAATTAAAAAGAAACTACTTTAGAATAAAAGATCGGTAAACCTCCAACTGCGATCGAACTACTTCAGCAGGCTGGTCAGCACTGCACAGATGATTGGTTAACTTAAGCAATAAAATACTATCCACAGATACTAAAGCTCCACAGCTTTTTCAAAAGCAAAAGAGAAGTGTTACAGTACCTGTTGGTCTTGTACGGTCTGGTTCCTGCAACATAATCCATGATCTTGGTGGTGGTTGTTCTGTTGAAACTATGGGAAGATTTTAAAGTAGAGATACAACAAGTGATAATCACATTTATTTTACGCAACAGAAATATCTGTTTTAAGAATGATCACTTACTTCTTTTTGCAGTACCTGCCAAATTATCAAGCAAATAGTTCAGTAGCCTTCGCGTCCCATCTGGTTCCTGATAAAGGTTCAGAATATCCTGTGTAAGTGGATTTCCTGCAAACATTTACAGAAACATTGAATAAAATATATCGAGCCGCTACGAACTTACATATCAGTGTTTAAAGTCGGCATCTCTGAGAAAAGATACTGCATCTAATATGAACAACTTGGAGGTTTCACATCTTGGCTCTTTTCAATACAGCAAAACACTGGATGTGAACAGCTCTAGTGAAGTTAGCTACATTCCCTCTGGCATCTGTCTTTGGACTGGTCGCCCCAAGGGTGGCCACTGAATCTGACAGCAGTGAAGAACTGGCAGGGTACAACACACGAGCAGAGCTGTCAAGCCCAAACACAGAAGCCACCTCTACTTGTTTTACTCAATGCAAGTGAAACATCCACCATCTGCTAAATGCATAAGCAGACTGTAAAAGTTTTCATAGACAATGGACATGACAATTACCCAGTTTTAAGGCAGAGAAAAGCAGACTTTTGAGACTTAACAGTGCTTAAAAGTATTGCTTTACTCAGTGCTCCTGAATTTGTGCTACAGCTTCACCCAGGTGAGCAACTTATAGCAGGATCCATACAGTTCAGAGAAAAGAAAAATAAGGAATAAAGATTTAAATTGCTGTTGCATAAACAGTGCAGTCCTTAAAGTCATACAAAGCATGTTCCCTTTTGGTTAGAGTTGAATACCTAGAGTCAACTGCAGATCATCTCTTAGTTAAAAGCAGCACTGTATTCAACCCCTATGCAAGCACCAAAAAAGCTTCCTCTTGCTCTGCAGAAAGAGAAGCGAATCTCTTTATATGTGGTGCCCTTCAAACTAGTACCTTCTAAAATAATCCCCAAATAACAGTACTTATAAATATGGATAAGTAGCTACATCTGGGATTACCATCCAGTAACATTTCATGAACCAGCAGTCTATAGCCATTACATCTTGGAAGCAATATCATTAAACAAGCGTGGATACCAAGAAAAAGTAGCAATACCTTTCAGACCCAAAGTCTGTAACTGGAACAGTTTTCCCAGCTCAAAAGGTAAAACTCGTAACAGGTTGTTATTTAAATGTAGTTCCCTGTAGACAGAGCAAGAATCATAAAAGGCTGAAAACAGACTGATGTTTGCCTTTAGTATGAGAAATTTAACTAAAAGAGAAACAATATACTAGCAAACCACAACACTGAAAAACTCTAAGCAGCAATAGTTAGGGAAATCCCAAGTTAATCAAATGCGCACATAGACAAAATACATATAAAACTGAAGTATAGAGGAAAGTAGTTGTTTGGCAAGTTCATCTTAAAAAGTCAGATTTTGTGAATATTAACAATAATTAGATACTTCTATAACTACAAGTGATGAAGCAATAACAGCTCAGGCAAACCAGATCTTGAAACAGTTTGGCTATGATTAAAGGCCAAACAAAGGCCAATTATACCCCAGAAAACAAAAAAACCAAAATAGCCAGGACAATTAAAGCTATCACATTACCGTCTGAAAGTAATTTACAGTAGTAACTCTCTGTTGTTTTCATAACTTCAGTGTTAAAAAAAAAAGATTTGCTTTTACACTTACAAAAACAATATACAGACAGGAACAGAATTCTTGTCCTGAATTATGATATCCCAGAGAAAAGAGAGACTTAAACAGAAAGGAAACCTGGATGCCAAGAGTTACCTTAGTTGTTTTAGCTTCTGTAAGGCAGCATTCGAAGCTAAGAGACAATTCTTTCAGCCTCCCATTTCAAAAGGAGGCTCTGCCTGTCCCTTCCCTAACAAGGACTTCCCGAGAACTTCTCTGTTTCCATGGAGCAGTGAAAGATGATACAGGAGAGAACTTTCTTTTAAATACACTGGGTAATGTAGAAATGTCAAGTTATCGCTCAATTGATTGCCAGAACATATCACATCAACTATTCTTTTCGGTATGGCTTTTTTTCCAAAATCCCATAAACAAAAGCAAACATTTTAGAGAACACCGAAGCCCACTATGCCCCTTCTAGGGTTTCTAACCATGAATGAGGCATATGGCAGGCAGAAGAGAGGATGGTGGGGGGTAGAGAAAAAAATAAATCAACATCTCCACTAGTTCTCAGCACTTCCACAGGTATTTGAGATTTAAAACACTATGATTAATAGGGATTATATCTATATGACACTATAAAGCTAATAGTTTATTCTTTAAGAAGCAACATTTTCTCTAAGAGGTTTTCAAAGCACTGCTGAATTCTAAAAAAAGTTACATATGAATTGCAAAGAAATACATTAAATTATTCCAGAGGAAAAACACTGAGCTGGGAGACAGACATAGTAGTAGGTATCATTACATTCTCAGATGAAAGAATTATTTTCTCTAATGATCCTTGCCTCCACAGAACTTGCCCCCTTACAGCAAAGGGGATCACAGCAAATCCCACAAGTTCTTTGAAGCATATCAAGAGAATCTGTTTTACAGCTGAGCTTTCCAAGATAAGATGCTACAGTGTTTATTTTTGCCCCTCTTTCCACAAAGATCAGAAATCTTACTGCTCTGACACCTCTTTCTTCAAGTACTTGCAGAAAAAAGGGAGATGCAAGGAGCCTTAGGTGAGCTTTGCCATACAGACCAAACCCAGAGCTCCAGATGTGGGAGCTAGAAGAGCTGCTATCAATTCCCAAGTGTGAGAGCACAAATTTTTCCTGTGGTTCAGGATACCAGCCACATCCAGTGCTGAATTCCCATTACCTGGAACAACTACCCAGAAGCTGTGCAAAGTGTCTGCAGAAAGAGCAGTCTAAAACAAAGTCCAGCACAGCGGAGACCTGCGGAGTGCTATCACACAGGATGCACTTATATTTTCTCACTTTCACCCCAGGGAAAAGAAATCATGGATCAGCTGCAATTACTGAGGACAGAAAGCATAGTGGGTTGAGGCATTAACTTTTCACATCTAGAGATCTGGATGCAAGTGCTACATTTAGATCACAAATAGAAAACCAGTGCAATCCTAGACCATAGCTCCACGCCTCACGCTCACGAGATTTAGCTTTCTCTGCTCAGAGAAGACTTAAGACTTGGGAGACTAAAGCTTCGTAGAATCTGCCAGAATAAATTGGGAGAAGTATCGGGAAGGAGGCATCTCTTTTGATGCTACTGATAACTACATACTGCTAAGCTAACTGCACACCACGATTATGTTTACAGCAATATTTTAAAAGGAAAAATGGAAAAAGGAAAGTTTAAAAGGACTGATGAAAAGACTGAGAATGTTCCAGTAAATTTAGAAATGCTAATTCACAATAACCAAGGAGTGGATAAAGGAGGGAAGAAACCTGTTGCTAATAACAGCTTTTAATTGAACTACTAACACAAAGCTTTCTTTAGTACAGATCACTTCACAGCTGAAAACGACCATGCAACACACCATGGAACAGAACTGCCAATTATGCTGTAAAAAGCAAGGTCCCTTTGCTCGGCCTCCAAGGTTGAGACTTTAACTGCTTTGGAATTTGAGCTTTTAGTACCAATTTAATCAGCTAGTTTAATCCTCCCCAGCAGAGTGGACTTTTCTAAAGTAGAAGAAAACGCAATGACTCATATTTCTATGCGCAAACTTGCTTTGAGTCCAGTTTCATTAAAGCAGCACTGGCATTCTCTATTGTCTTCTTCTCCTAGTAACTTTTGGACTCTCTATGCTGGATTTGAGGCATTCTTAAATGTCTTCAAAATTAAAAGCAATGAAAGCGAAGATAAGGCTTTTCTTTCGCATGAGGGACAAAAGAATGTTGCCTGTAAATATGTACTGTTTTATAAATCATTTTCATATTTACATAACAGTGCTTTTACAAAGTTAAAAGCTGTAGCCTTAATTATAATCTAAATAAGCATCACTACTCATTTTTTGCTTCCAAAAGGAGGTACATGCAAATTTTGCACACCTTTGCATTGCAAAATTGAGGGGAAAAAGGTGCATTTAGAAGAGTTTTTTTCTCCTTCCCAGTTTGCACTGGAATGCAGTTACATGATAGCAAAGGTGGGAAGAAGATACTAGACAAGTTGCAGTTGCTATAAAGAAAATAAGAACTACTGCTAAGAATAATTACTAAACACTACATAATGAGGAAAAAACTGTGGTTAACACGATTATGAATGTTTAATCTGACCTTTTTCTTACCTTACACTATGTGTTAGAAGCAATTTTTTGTGTATCAGTATTTGTTAAGAGAAAAATACCAAGAAGATTTGTAAGACAGAACGCAAAGAGATGAGTAAGAAAGGAAACCCGACTAGGAAAAATATAAACCGGGTGATTATTATCAACCTGACACTTCTGAAGCTCATTCTGTACTGTCAGATATCAGAGCAGGAGATCACAGAAAAGCCAGCATCGCTATAGTTACACATACCATACCAAGTACTCAGGGAGACAGACAAAGAAGAGGGAATTTATGTATGCTTTTTGTTTACTAGAATGTAGAAAATATGCTAAATTTTAAATATACGAAGATAATAAAAGAACAATTAACTCCTGTTAAAATTCGCATACCTGAGTGACACCATGTTACCGAGCTCAGCTGGTAAACTGCGGATTTTATTAGAGGACAGGTCCAGATATACCAGATTGTGAAGCTTGGCAATGTCTGAAGGAATACGGGATAAGGAATTGTCACTGAGATACAAAGCTGTCAAATGGGTCAGCGTCCACAACGACGAACTTAAGCTT
This sequence comes from Cuculus canorus, assembly GCF_017976375.1. Lineage (NCBI taxonomy): Eukaryota > Metazoa > Chordata > Aves > Cuculiformes > Cuculidae > Cuculus > Cuculus canorus. The sequence continues at coordinate 15,508,361 of NC_071414.1, forward strand.
CTCACTTTCCCTGCGGAAGGAAGGTACAAAAGAGAATAGAACATTTATAAAATCTAGGCATAGCAATAATCACACACTCTGTAGATGTGTAAGGGAAGGAGGCTTCAGGCATTGTTTTGTTTGGGTTTATTTGTTTTTGGGGGGTTTTTTTTGGTGGGTTTTTTTTTTTTTTTTTACGAGCTGTTTTATTTTATTCAATGAAAATTTCATTAATCACTGCTTCTGTAGAGGAAAATAAATACAGCAATGCATACGAGAATGTAAGCTGTTGTCAGGAAGGCTTAAATTGTTTCTTTCCAATCCATACTTAAGGTTTAAACAACAGTCCTTCTCAAGTTCCACACAAAACAAGACACACTAACTGACCAGGTATTTGATAATTAACATAGGCGTAAGAAACAGATTTTTTTTTTTCAATTACAGTTTACATTTGGGGTGAAAGATGCTTCTTTGGTTTGCCCTTTATTTCTGTGCAACATCTTTCAAACCAAACTTCTTTATTTTGTGGCATTAATCCAGTCAAGAACAGATAGAAACACTATATTTAGGGTGACTAAAATGCTTAGTTGAGAACATGGATTTCCATCTAGCATTCAACTAAAAGCTGCATACACTATTGATATTTTTAAAAAATGGTATGATTTTTATATAAACTGAAGGGTGGAAACATGATCTGTGTGACAGAATCACGATTTTTATATTGGTGCATGCAAGGAATGCGAGATATCATCAGAAGGTCTCAAAACATTTCTTCCCTCCAGGATTCTCCCTTCCCCATCCAAGAATGGCTACTTTTCAATTTACAGAAGTCATCTCACTGCACCAAAAGCATTCGAAGAGTACAAACACCAGTTTCTCCAAGGCAAAGAGTTACTTGCAACAGCCTTTAAAAACACCCACTGTGACTCACCAATATTAACTACAGTCTGGTTAATATTATACCAACATACACACATTATAATTCCTTTCCTTAAAAGATTTTCTTCAAAATAAAAGTCATATTTAGCACCTGGGGAAAGCTACATTGATACATGTGTATCTGGGACTTAGTCCCTGGTAACAAAAGGTTTAACACAGGTATCATTTCCAGTGAGCTATAAAAGAGAGCGAGTGGCTTAAAAAAGCCTGCAGTGAAAAAGCTCAGTGATTTAAATGAAAAGAGTTAAAACACTCTGTATTAGATGCCCAAGTATTTTGCAAAGAGAAGACAGCATTAACATCAATGAAGCAAAAATATTGTCAGATTTCATTTTGCAAGGCAAATGCTAACATTTCTTAGAGGATTCATGCTACTGTAATGCTCATTAACAAATCTTTTGAAAGATTTTAAACACAAATCAATACTACTTTGCATTTTTTAAAATTGAATTAACACCTCTTCACACAAACCCTCTGCCCCCAACGCAAACAGGTGACTGCGATCAAAGAAACCCTCGTAGCCAAAAGGATTTCCAATCAACATGACTGATCCACCTTCTTCACTACCTGCACCTCTCTTGGCTGGAATCAGTCTATAGTGAGATTACTGGGCATGAAAGCAAAGAGCCATCACTTAATGCATTTCCTTATGCAGAAGCAGCAGATGTCCAAGTGAATATCCAAGCCTAATGCTGATATATAATGCTGATTCCTAGAGCAGCATTTAACTAGGTTTCTGAATCTGTAACCTTCAAGTAAAGAATGCTGTTCACATGTTAAGGCACATGGCACTTGAAGCAAAGGACGGATTCAATGATCGGGATGGTAAGACTCTTCACAATTCAAAGAGCTCTATTTGTATTCCTCTTTCCACAAATTTCTCTATTGGGCAGTTATTTAGAAGTTGCAAAAATTGCTGTGTGGTATTTCTAAAGAACCTTAAAGCAAAGTTTCAGACTAAATATAAATCATCACAAAATACTTCTAAATTCTTAAAATATTTGCTTGAATTTCCTTGCAAACACACTTTATGCAGCAAAATCAGGATTTGCTCTGCAAACTGAGAGACTGATGTCCCACATCATCTGGAACTGATGTTTATGGATTCTGAGCTTTATCTTATTTTCAGGAAGAGAATCAAAGTCAAACAGTATCTCAAAACTAGCGCAGTTCTCAGAGGATATTTTTGATTTTTAATTTTTTTTAAAAAATCTGAAGAACAGAGCAAAGATTTACAACTGCTTTTAATCTGAAAGCTGCTGCTTCAATAGAAACTAGGCTGTCACGGGTAATAAAACATTGTTGTTACAGTATTTGAATTAACAGCATGTCTACACATCACCCTCAACTTCACCCTTTTCGCTCTGACAAATCACATCTTAAATCCACGCTTTCACCCACCACATCTTCTTAAGACACGGAAGTCACATCTTCCCAACTATGCCCCATCTACCCCAACTTACCTCTCCTACAGCTCCCTACATTATCCCAACCCAAAGTCTTCCCCCGACACACCCAAAGGCTGGCAGCTGCTCTGTCAGTGTGCTGCCTCACTTCAGTGCAGGGAACTCCACCCTAGACTTCTTGTCCAAGCCCGTGATGCGTAGGCTACCCTTAACTTGCAATGACCATTCCTCAGTTTCTTACCGCTTATTTCCAACTCTGCCCAGTGCGACTTCTTTCCATTGGCTGCTTCCTCTGAGGACATAATTGTGTACATCCTCCGTGGATCAGGTGGATCGTACTTTTCCTTGGGCATTCCTGTTGAGATAAAAGGACAATGAATTAAGATACTGTATACTGAGAACTATTTAAAAGGTAATTCCTGTTTCAGTTAAATTTCGTACTGTGTTTGCTCCAAATACTTTTCAAAACTTCAGATAAAGATAACCCGTGCCCATTTACTAACTCCACCGAGTGGGGAAGACTGGTATAGAACACAGATTCCATGCTCCTAGAATGGCAAACGACACTTTCCACCCAAAAATTTTACAAAATCTGTAAATCGACATAAACATTGTGTCCTGCTATCTTTCATCCTAATGCTCCTGGTTCTTCAACAACGCAACTTCAAAAACTGATGATGACTGCTGCTGGATTCACCCTCAATACAAACTACAAAGAAAACAGTTGCCAATAACCTTGACTACTTATCAGTTCCAGATTTACTGCAATTCTCAAATTTTCACACAATTCAACACCCAAGAAATGAATTATGGTTTCAAAAAAGATCCTTAATACCTTATGTCTGCAAATGACAGCTTTCAATCCAACCCTCATTCCACTCTTCTCTGTCTGAAAATACTGTACCTGAGGTAGTCATTTCTATTGCTTTCTTCAGTCAAGTGTTTAACACTGAAATTTAATTCCATTTCTTTCACTCTCTTTTACGTCATTCCTGATAGCATTTTTCAAGTTTGTCTCTTTTTACCATACCCAACCATGGATCTCAAGAGAGAGGTGGCAAAAATTCCTCACAAAAAAAGATTCCTTCCAATATAATTTGCACTTATCAGAAGTAAGAGTAATGTTTTTTGCATTGCCCTAGACACATCTAAGAGCTTTTATGGTAAAGATATCACCACTTTCAGCTGCCACATCCACGTACATACAAAAAGGCACAAGCAACAAACTATAAAAATTACAAAAAATAAATTAAATAATGCTGGATCAAGTTACATTTACAAATACATTACAATCAATATTATGCAATTATTAATCAAAATACATTAGAGCAATATGATAATACTACCCAAAAACACTCAAGAAAGAAAAAGCTATCCTGGTCAAAATCATGATTGCACCTACTTACCAGGTCTTTTAAGTATTTTCAATTTTTTTATATCCCTAGACAAAGTATATACATCAAAAAAGTGTTGTATATAGAGAATAAAAAAAAGGAATATCTATTAGCAAACCAGACTATCAACCAGACTGCCTATCTGCTTTTTTGAATTTACTAGAAAATGTTTACTCTGCATGTTAAAAAAAACCCAACAGAATCCCCCTAAAACTTTCAGCTAATTATGTATTATAATTAAAATAAAGCTTCTCATCACATGTTTACTAAAAAACAACAGCTCTTTTACTAGTTCACACTCCTCCTTCCCTTTCCCACTCCCACTACTAGTCAAGAACAGACTTCTGCATTGAAAAGAAATTCCCCTTTAAAAAGTGAATTGTGGGTAAAAGGATATTATAAATAGCACCTGGGTGGAGCTCTTTAAAGAATGAAGGCACTTGAGTACCTAGGGTACTGGAATCACCAACTATAAGACCTTCTTCTTCAAACTTAGCTAATTAGAGGAGATAAGACTGGATAATAATGACTAAAAAGGTAAAATGTAACTCCTTTCTACAACAAATAAGCAACTACTGCAAAACATATAGCAAAGTAATGCACAAGGCACTTCTGCTGAAATGGCTATGTAGAATTATCTATAATTCACAAAGACCAACGCCACATAGGAATGCTCCAGTTTTTCACGAAGCATTTACCTCTCTCAGTCATTCGATGCTTTTTCTTCCTGCAGCTCCCTGAATTAATAAATATGTTCCAATTTTTCAAGAAATGAAGCAGGTATACTAAAGGCAGGAATCTCATTCAGTACAAATGTTCCCCAGAGCACACTCAATCACATGCACTAATTAACAGGCTTGCTGGTACCAGCAGCATATCGCTCCCCGCTACCAGAAGAGGATGACATACTTCTCCAGTGGGTTTTGTTAATGTGCACTAAAACAATTAGAGATTTAAGAATCTGAGGTTATTTTAACACTGGGTCTTGGTGACCCTGCACTCCTGGTCCATCCCTGGCACTACTCTCCCTCTCATTACAGCTCCTGCTCTTGATGGTTTTTCTTTTCTCACTGCTGCACTTCACAGTGGGTGATCCTCTACTGTTTGGGATTACCAGGAGCACAAAAAAAAAAAAGCAGCAAATGCTCTTGAGACTCAGGGCTGAAAGGGCTGCTGATGACCAAGAGCATCGGCCACACCAAGTGTAAGTGCAGCTTTATCTACAAGGTAGAGCTCGAGATTTCTCAGGATCTGACTACAGCAAGAATAAATTTGGGTCATATTTATAGGCCATAATAAAACACAAGTGCAACACAACACCTTGAATTGCATTTCAAAGCTTCACAGTATGGAGCAGTTCAAGAAAATCAGTGTCTTCTACAAATCACTCTCTCCACCTCCCCAAATCCAAATTTAGAGCCTACTGAGCTGCTAGAGTTAACTGTGAAAGCTAAGGTAAATGTGCGATTAGGCAATAAGCAATTTTATGTAACAGCCATAAAATGATGTTGAACAACCTTAAAACCATCGATAATTGCAGCTTTAAGCTATCATGATGATCATTTTTAGAAGAGTTTACACCATCTGCAACTGTCAGTTGCACCAACACAGATGGTGGAAAACACCACTGAGCTCTGGGCTGTTACCACATGCAGTAAGGTAAAGGAGAAAATCCTTATAAACAACAAGGCAACGTATATGCCTGCAACACACCCCTGACCACAGAGATTTAATGAAGAGGACATTAAAATATGTCTGAATGCAAATGAAATTGTTTAATATCTTGTGCCAGGTTATTAATATTGTTATTTAAATAGTTGTAAAAACAGAAGACCTTGGAAGTTCAAAAAGAGCAGGGCAGCCTATTCCCACCCCAGGTCACTGGGTCCCAACACAGAATTAACGCCCCTTATCCCAAAGAAACTCAGCAACACAAGGACAATGAGGTCAACAGTGCAAGGAGTCTGACACAGGGAATTAGATCTCATGTCTTCAGTATGGACACAGTTTTAAGCAGAGTTTTGCAGAGGGTACAGTGAAAAAGGTGGTGGGACAGTGTAAGGGAGAGCAGGGACAGATGAAACCCTTCAGGGAAAGGTGCAGGTCACAGATGATGAGGATCAGGAAGAGAGGAAGAAAAAACCTGACAGCTGTCAAGCCAAAGGAGGGCAACCTGTTAGAACAAGAGCTGACAAAGTTGGCTCATACAGCAGGTAGATATGATGGAGCACCGGCTTTGGATTCACTTCAGAACATCCTGCTAAAGACAAAAGCCAAATGTTCCCAGGTTGCAGTGCACCTGTACTGATTGCTGCCTGTCTCTCCAGATTAAAGCAATGAGTGCAGTCAGGTGAGGTCATGAACAGCCAGGCTAGGAGCTCGTTTAGAGAGCTGTCTTGGAAAAGAGATGGCGTGATTACCAGCAACGCTGCAAGCCGATGTGCTACAATATGGAACTGCTGCTGCTTTGCTCCAGAGGAGCACTCCCAGCTGCAGCACCAGTGCCACTGCAAGAATGGTGCTGGGAGGAGCTGGGAGCCTACAAAAGGAGGAGTTGGAGAGCTGCCTGAAGGCCAGGTCACTTCAGCCACACTACCTAAGGCAGAAGAATGAAGACAGTTCAGACCATTACCCAATGTAAGTTAAGAAGTTAGAACTTACAAGACAATTTAAGTCATTTTCTATTTATAAATGCAGCACAGCATTAATTATCAAAACAATAACTCTGCACTGCTGAAAATTAGCAGGATAGAACACAATCTGCAGTACTTCCTATGAATTATAAACCATTAAGTTGCTTAAAATTTTAACAAGAAAATGATAGCACATATGAGATGTGGGTTTTCTTCTCCAAACCTTAATACTGGAAGCTCACATCAGACCACTCCTTTGTCACCTTGTACCTTTAACCTCAAACCTCTTTTCGATGTAATCCAAAATTTCATTTAATTTTGGATTTGGAAAGCCATTTGGAAAATGGGTTCCAATGACTTTCCCCACAAATATCTGTCAACTTAAGAAACACTTATATGTCTTGAATTCAAAGTTTATTTAGGATCCTCCTTGCCTCCCACCACCACTTGCGCTGTGGTTTTATAATGCATGAAGCAGAACTAAGCTGGTCGGCCTGCTGCAGTTCCTTCCTCCCCAGGACCATGTATTTCCACTTCATTCTTGCATCAGCACTGACTTTTGTGTGATAACAAAAGGAGCTGGTTAAAAGAATTAAACTGCCTGAAAGCTAAGGAGGAGGAGGGCAAAAAACACATTTGAGGGAGCCTAGCTTCCTGTATTATTATTCCTGTACAGCAGTAATGTATGTGTGGATTTGCAGCACAGCTGCTTATGGGACTGAAATCAGGACAACAACATAATTGTCCTTCTGGCCACACCTCCCCGAAATCTCTTATCACACAGCAGGAAGCAAAATCTTGCTTGCAGCTACCTTCACCCATGCATCAGTTAAATAGTAACACTGAACAAAGTCTGAAATCCTAACTGAAGGCAAAGTACGCAGCTTTTTAGATAGCTTAAAGTTGCAGCACTTCTAGCAATGTATAGGCTAAACAGAAATGTTAACCTGCATTTAAAGGGTTAACCTCAACCGCGAGCTTTATTAAAATGAACAGAAATTACTGCCTTTAACTCTAAGCAGTGACCTTCTTCAAAGGGTACAGAAGTACATCTAAAAGCAGTACATTTTCTGCTGGGGCCCTCAGCATAGGAAGGATGTGGACTTGCTGGAGCAACTCCAGAGGTGGCCACAAAAATGATGAGAGTGATAGAACCCCTCTCCAATGAAGAAAGGCTGAAGAGAGTTGGGATAGTTCAGCCTGGAGAAGAGAAGGCTCTGGGGAGGCCTTATTAGGGCCTTTCAGCACTTAAAGGGTCTACAGGAAAGATAGGGACAGACTTTTCAGCAGGGGCCGTTGTGATAGGACAAGAGGTTTTAAACTAAAAGACAGTAGATCTTAACTAGATACTAGGAAGAATTTTTTTCATGCTGAGAACAGAAAGATACCACAGCAAGGAAATGAAGCAAATCCCAGCTACACCTCAAGTGGCAGGTGAAGCCAAGTTAAAGCACTTTCAGCAAAACCCTTATTTAAAATTTAATATTTGGGGGACACACATACACACAACATAAACTAGAATAGGTGTTTTTTCTGTATGCCTGACAGTGTTCCTACAAATTCTTCTAAATTTCACATCAGTCCTATTTCTACCAGTGTTTTATTCAGAACATATTAAGTTGAATTTTTTTTCAAAAATAAATCTTAACATACACCTACAGTTTCGGTTTTCCCAACCACCAGCAGGTATACACCATAATATGGAAGACTACTTGCATCTTGATATGAAATGCAGCTTCTGGTTACATTTTCCTACAATATACAACTGTGCAAGTAGATAAACCAAAGTTCAGGAATGCAGTTGTAAGCCACCACCTAAAAGAAAAAAAATTGAACAAATGAAAGCTCTCTTAAATTACAGGAATCCATACTAAAGGACATGAGAACTAGAATTACAAATATTCTGATCCTGAATAAACAGAAATTTGAGGACTTGTCTACCTATTGAAACACAACCTTACATTAAATTTGTAGGCGTGAACAAGATTGATTTATTGAAATATACACAAAAAAAACCCGTAAGTGTTGCAAGAAAACACAGATTTTTTTGTTTTCCTAGTAGCAGCTCCTTTTAGGTAAATATCAAGTCTGTTGTGTAAACAGCTATTATTTGTTGACTAGTGCAAACACTCTTGGCATTTTATTTTAAGAACTGTTCGAGTAGGGTTTCTTTTAAAGTAAGCATGTAGTACTGAAAAAATAAGACTAGGAAATATTGATTGGGAAATGAGTTAAACGGTAACACCCGAATATTTCAGAACACATGCTATGAATGAAAAATTTCCTTTTACCTAGTGCTGGGAAGGATGGCACTTATCAGCTGCATGCACAGGCAGAATGGCAGAAGTACCAGGGGTTGCACAATGACTCCTGAAATGCTGCCCACCCTCAAGAGACTGAACTATAATGCGTGGGAAAGTGTCAAGATCTCTATAACCCTATTCATAATAATCTAAATTAAAAAAAAAAATAAAATGCTGTTGCGTCAACACAAAGTCAATTGATTCATTCAAAGTGCTTTTTTCACTTGGTAGGATGACGTTTTAGTGGCTGTTAGCATATTAAGATTTAATCACTTCATCAGGGAAGTAATGCTTCATCATATTTCGAGGAGTTCTAAAACTAGAATTTAACATGACTGCTAATACAAACCCACAAGTTACCCTTCCTCTTTTTCAGACTTGGATAATGCAGTGGGACGCGAACATGCATTACAACCATGTAATAATAAATACAAGATACTTATTAAGTCAATACACATTAGTTCATACGAGTATATTTGGACTGTGACTAATCAGATGAGTTATTTGATTTGGCACATTTAAGTTCTACTACAGAAAAATCAGAAGTTGACAAATGCTTTAATATTCTTTTACAAAAATATATAAAGCTGTAAAAGTTCTGCAAAACCCTTCATCTACCTGAAGTTGATTAAAATGAGACATAACTCTTCTGAAACTTAAGAAAAGCAAAGCATCCCGGTGCAGATCAACTGTGCAGATCAACTGTGCCATGAAAGCCAAGGGATTCATTGGCTTCCAATTTTAACTTCCACAATCAGTTGCCTTAAAGACCAGTTTGGGTTCAGAAGAGAACTCTCAAATGGTCAAAATACGAAAGCTATAATAAAGCAAAGATGTCCTTGACTGCTCCATCTTCCAGGCAGACCTACGAAATAGATTTATTTTACCTGACTCAAATATTTTATCAACTCACATTCCCACCCCTTACCCTGCACAACATCTCATGATGAGAAATACTATGTCCAAATGTTCTCAGTGTAGCACAGGCATAGTCCAGACGATTAGAATAGTTCCTGATTATCAGCAATTGTATGTAATTACGCGTACAGTAGAAGGCTTCTGTATACAAAACAAACACTAACGCAAAACCAAATTGCAAAGCAAAGGCTGACCTTTAACTGGTATCCCTAGAAACACTTTGGCTAGATAATGAGTACCATACAACATTCAGATTTTTGCATTTTCTATTTTAGTGTATTCTGAAATGCCAATACATTAAAAGATCAGCCAGGTTCACTAATTACTTTAAGAATTTACTTGCATTATATAATCATATACTGTAAGAATAAGATGGAACCTAAAAGATCAACTTTAAAAAGAAGAGCTCCATCGTGAAACATTTAGAGTTTAAAAAATGCAGACAAGCAGTAAGACCAAGACTTAAAAGCTTCACGTACAAATGTCTTCAGAAAGCTACTGAGAACGGTCTCACACTCCAAAACATTAATACAATGCCAGCTTTCACTCCACTGGTTGTGTCCAGACAACCATATTTAACAATTTAGTTATGATTCCTCATGATACATGGAACATCAATTCTTGTATAGAGTAACTACTGCACGATTTCTTATCTTGGTCCAACTAAGTAAGCTATTTTAAATACTGGCAGGTATACCACAACATTCGTTACCACATTTCCCTTTATGCATCTGCAGACTAATTACCACATTTCTGTTGTTTTGTGGGTGAAAACATGAAGTTACCACACGAAACTCTATTCTCCTTTTTAGCTTTGCAATAGAACCTAGGACTACGAGATAACCTATTTAAAATGAAGCTTGCATGAAAGCTCATCTTCAGCATTCCTGCTATAGATGTAAATGAGAGCTCAACAGGAGATACCAGTATCTAAATCCAAAACTCTTTGCTTTCCTAAAAAACAATTTCTAAACATTGAAATTTTTGTTGCTAAATAAACTGAACTTCATGATATCACAGAACTTGTTCATGCTTTACCCATCTAGTCACATCCTGACAGAAGCAACCAGACTCTTCACAGTTGTTTTTACTCTAAGTTAAACCAACAAGCTGAGAATGTTGTTCCACGACCATGCTTTTCTGCAGCAAAGCCAACCCAAGATTTCTTTTCTCTCCCCAAGTTCTACTTCATCACCTCCCTTGGTTGTGTTAGTGCAGCTTGTGAGACAATGCCAAAACCCAGCAATGATACCAGCTAAGAAAGTGGAGGTTATGGTTGGTGGTTTTAAAAAAACAATAGAAAAGTATCACCACTACAGCCACTGACTTACTCCAACGATTGTACTGACGTAGATCACGCGGAGTTAACGAGCAACCAAAGCAGCAGCTTTCCAAGTTCTGCCACTGGAGAAAAGTCCTGACGTACTATACAAGAACCACGGAATAATCGAACCTACCGCTCCCTACACAGAAAGTATCTATGCCACAACTGACAATTACTGTACAATCAGTTCTCAGATCCCCAGAGGCAAATCTTTCATAATGGTCCTCAGTAAAGCAAGGTTTACTTCCCTGCTTTAATTATTCTTCATACAGACCACTTGTTCCTAAAAACTCTTGTTCCTGAAAGTACTCTATTTACAGACAAACTGTGACTAAGGTAGCACTGTAACTCCTCTCTCTTAGTCCACGGGATCTTTGCTTTGTCAGGCAAAGCTTTTCTATCTGGTGGATAACTGTTAAAAGTTCTTTAAAATAATATTAAAGAGCATTAATGGTCAGAGTTTGGCATAAAAGATCTTAATACTTTGTATTATTTAGACATTATGATGCTATCTCTTTGTTCTGACGAGTGATGTATGTGAGATGGCGCATGCTCAAACCTAGCTGTGTTTCAGTTTAGTTTCAATCCTCCCTGTCTTTGTAGGTGTTGGTTCAATATGTCTTTTGTTCCAAAAAGCACACTAAAGGATCTGTCTCTGAAGCACAGACAGTGCTTAAAGCTTTTTTCTGATTCCGGACTGCAAACTGATCTGTCCAGAGAGATACTTTCGTGGAGCATCTTTCAGGTCAGATCAACTTGCAGGATCCATACCTCGCTCATCAATATACTCCGAAATAGCTCTAGCAGTAAAGCAGCACAGATGACTTATAATATGCAGTATACTAAATTATGGAATACTTCATGGTTTCCTAACTATGGCAAGATGTTGCGCCCTAATGACATGGGAGAGCATTCAGACTGCTTCAGCACGTTCTAGAAACCCCCAGTCTTCAGACTGAAACTGCTGTCTTGCTATGGAAAGGGAGAAACTCGAAGAGCTGAAGGAGGCCTTGGAGATTCTGGTAGTATAAAATCATATAGAAACTTCAGGACAGTGTTAAAGTAGGAAGCTGCTTTCCTTGCACAATAAAGGTTGCATATCAGAACACCAACTAAGACATGTAAGAGAACCATCAAAATATCCAGGCTGTGATCACAACATCTAGATGGCAGCCTCCATACCATTCCGTACACCTTTCCCAGTCTAAAAAAAAAATAAAAATCAGTATCTTTCTGCAGAGCTCCATTATAGCATAAATTGGAACACTAACAGCAAGTATTTTAGTTCTAAAGTAAACAACTATGTACATTTTTTCTACTCCAAGTCCCTCCTTGATTCCTTCACTTAAAAAAAGCACTCTGAGGCATTAACAAAAGGATTCATGTTGCAGTGTTACAAAAGAGAGAACTGAGTTGTTGCCAATTTTTTTTTTAAATAAGCACCATCTTAAGAAGTGTAATTAGTAGCTCAAAAGTACACGTTAAGCATTTAAACAGCTTTTTTTCTATGGGCCCTGCCTAAGCATTTGTAAACCCTGCAAGACTACAACTGCAGAAATTGCTCAGTGTACAAACCAAGTGCAGGTCCCAAGTCTATGCCAAGCTTCCCTGACGAGTGGGCTCGTACAACCAGATTTCAATGCAGGAACTTAAATGACATCACTTAATACAATGTTAATAATCTTGCAGGATATTGTACAACAGTCACACTTCCAAGTGTGAAGCACCAACACTGAAAAAGGAATACATAACAGACAAAAACCTGCAGTGACTCAGTTCAAGCAATTTATGTATAGAGCTTTCAAAATTATACCAGGAAGAAGTTTAAATTTAGACTGGATTCAATAACGTCAGAAAAGTGTTTTAACACCGAAAGTACTATAAAATCTCAGTATATGGACATGCAGACTATGTATGCAACAGGGGAAGGGTCAACCTCTGTCTCACACAACTGGGACAAAATCTAGAGAGAAGGTCTGCTGAGATTATTCTTGTCGAGTTTTAAGATTGGTGGTAGTTTTTTCAAGCTCACCATACACAACTGCAACCTTTGAATACTATATATTCCTACTTGGAGAAAAAAAACTATGTAAACAAGTAACAATTCTTGTATATTCTTTCAATTCTGAAGGCTGAAAGGCAACTTCATTCATAGAGATACCATCTGTGCATGATGTTCACTTAATGTGGAACCATTTGGGCCAAGGATATAGTGGTACAGACTGCACACATGCACGTGGATAGCCAAAATTACATGACAAAACCAGGAAATAATTTAAAACTCAAAACAGTCAGCAAACAGAACCAGGGCCTCTGCAGCAAGGACTGCCTGTTGTAGCAGGAGCTGCACAACTGGAAGGAATTCTAGTTCACCACCCAGCCTCCGAGGCAAAGCAGTAATCCAAATAATAAGACACACTGCACTACAAACAAAAATACTTAGCTTTTCGATAATCGATTAACACGACAATTTTTATTTATACTGTCAGGCCTTTCAAAGAAATAGATACTTTTGTCAATATTTGGGAAATAATTTTCAGTTTGTTGAACGCTGGGAGCCTTCAACCCCATCACGAACATTGCGCTTGCTCAGAAGAATGTCTGCCTAATATCTAACACAGCCTGATCTTAATAATTTTTACCTTTATTATAGCTCATTCGGTTTGTAGTCCTTTGTAAAGTACTTTCCAACTCTTCATTTTTAAAATGTCAAAAGCATTTACCCGCCTGTATAGTATTGCAATCCCATCTATCTTTATATTTCAGTTCTTCCTCTAAAATTCAAGCAAAGTAAACAGCCTGAACACATCAAGACTGTATTCAGAGTTCAACTCCAAAATGCAAATGGAAAAGAGATGCACAGTAGTATCCTTTTTACAAACTGACTGATCCGAGTGACTGAGGTGAAAAGTGAATAAGGAGTTAATCCAAATGCAAAGGGCTCCATTTCAGTAATAGCATGAATAAACCCCCACAGAAGGCTTCGCTGCTAGCAGCAAACTCCACAGAGTCCAGATGAACCAGCAGGAAGAACAGAGGGCGGATAATCCTGTAAAATTACCCCAGTGGAAATGTTGATAAATTCCCAATTACAAGACCTGCTCTAGAATGAAAAAAAAAAACGCGAGATACAATACAATTACCAGTCAACACTTGCATATCTTTGTATTTAAGCCAGACAAATACCACAGGTATTTCTTAATCCCCTGAATTTTGAATTAGTTGCACATTATGGGGAAATCTAGATGAAGAAAACAAGCCCCAGAAACCAAACAAAAAACCCAGAAGATCTGCAAGTCCAGTTACAGAGCAAACACCTGTCTGTGAAGTTGTATTTTCAATAATAGTTTTCTGTGTATTTGTGGAAATATAGAGATCTGTATTAAAGAAAGAAAAAATTGCAGCAAACCCTCCGTTTCAGAGCATTTGTTCTATTTCTTATATTACACAAAGCAAAGTAGGTTTCACATGAATCTTTAATGTTAGTGGAAACACTGCTGGTAAAACACATGGACACGGTTTATAGGTGTGCGAAGACAGGCAGATGCGCACACAGGTGGTTTTACCTGATCCTAGGCTTAAATTTCTCTCTAAAACAGCGACTGGGAAAGGCTGGAGCCCAGGAGGGAAGCAGGAGGGCACCCTCCAGGCCTTTCGAGCGCTCAGGGTGCAGCTCTGCCCCCACTTCTCCCCACACACCCGTCCCAGAGCCGACGAGACGCAACGAGAATCCCGCCCAAGGAGCTCAATTAGCGCCGATCGCACCCCCCCCCGCCCCAATTCCCCTCTGTTTATCCCTGCATGCGCCTGCCCCGCCGCCTCACGTGCCAGCGCGCGGCCCGCCCCCCGCGCCCCTCCATTGGCCGCCGCGCCTGGCACTCACCCCTCATTGGCCGCCGCGGCTGGCGCTCGCCTCTCATTGGCCGCTGCGGCTGTCAATCATCCCCATCCGCCCGACCCCCCCCTCCGCGTTTCCCTCCGCCGGAACGAGCCAGGGCCGCTGCGGGCCCGGGCGCCAGCGAGGCCGCAGCACTCACAGCCGGCGGGGCAGGCAGCGGCTCCTTCCGCGGCGGCGGCGAGTTCGGCTGCCGGGGCAGCGCCGCCGGCCCGGGCGCAGCGCGGAGCCGCGCCATTGATGTCATTTCCTCCTGCCTTTGTTTAATTAGTCTAAACTCGCATCGCACGGCGAAAACAAACAAACCAACCAAACTTCATCCTTCCCGATGCCATTAGGCTCATCGCTCCCTACCGCCAACGGAGCGGGGCTGCTGCGGGGCGACAACCCCCCCGCTTCCATCCCTCCCTCCTGGGTGTTTACCGGGCGCTTCTCCCGGTGTCGGAGCCCCGCTCGGCTTCCAGCCGTGTCCAAGCGGAGCGGAGGGGTCCGCACCCCCCTATTCCATTACCCCCCCCCCCCCAATAACACCGCCGCTCCCCTCCCCCACAGCAATCCTAGTCGGCCTGTCCGTCCCGATCCGTCTGTCTGTCTGTATCCATCCGTCTGTTCACACCCCCCCCACGCCCCCCCCCATCCCGGTCCCCGCCGGCGGGGCCGCCCCTACCTGTGGCTGCAGCATCCCCGTCCCCCCGCCCGCCTCTCTCCGCCGCCTGCCTGGCTCTTTGTTTCCTGCCGCGGGCCGGACGGCAGAGCGGCTCCCCCCCGCCTCCTCCTCACACTCATTGAAAGCAAACAAGCATCATGGCGGCGCTGGCGGCGGCGGCGGCGGCGGCGGGCGGGACGGCCCTCCCCTCCTCTTTCCTCCTCCTCTTTCCTCCTCCTCTTTTTTTTTTCCTCCTCCTCCTCCCTCTTCCTCCTCCTTCTTCCTCCTCCTCTTTCCTCCTCCTCATGGCATGAGGTTTAACCAGGCCGAATGCCGGGTTTTGCATTTGAGGCACGACAACCCTGTGCAGCTACAGACCAGAGGGAGAGTGGCTGGAAAGCTGCCCGGAGGAGAAGGACCTGGGGGTGTCGATTGACAGCGGCTGAACATGAGCCAGCAGTGGCCCAGGTGGCCAAGAAGGCCGATGGCATCTTGGCTTGGATCAGAAATGGTGTGACCAGCAGGGCCAGGGAGGTTATTCTGCCCCTGGACTCGGCACTGGCGAGGCCGCACCTCGAATCCTGTGTCCAGTTCTGTTCCCTTTCTCCAAGAAGGTTGTTGAGGCTCTGGAGTGTGTCCAGAGAAGAGCAACGAAGCTGGTGAAGGGGCTGGAGAACAAGTCTTACGAGAAGTGGCTGAGAGAGCTGGGGGTGTTTAGCCTGGAGAAGAGGAGGCTGAGGGGAGACCTTATTGCTCTCTACAACTACCTGAAAGGAGGTTGTAGAGAGGAGGGAGCTGGCCTCTTCTCCCAAGTGACAGGGGACAGGACAAGGGGGAATGGCCTCAAGCTGTGCCAGAGGAGGGTCAGACTGGATATCAGGAAAAAATTATTCACAGAAAGGGTCATCAGGCCCTGACGGAGGCTGCCCAGGGAGGTGGTGGAGTCATCATCCCTGGAGGGATTTCAAAGACGGGTAGACAAGGTGCTCAGGGACATGGTTTAGTGGCAGATAGTGCAGTATCCCTCAGCCCCGCCTGCCCAAGGAGTCAGAGTGATTGGGAATGGGGGCGCTGCAGGGGAAATGGGGAAAATGTGGGGGAAGGTGTAAAATGGGGAGAAAAAGCATCTGTTTTGGGGCACAGAGAGGATGGGAAGGCAGGAAACTGGGTGTAATCAAAGCATCAGCTGTATGGCGAAGCACAAAATTGGTATAAATGGGTATCAAGGGGAAAAGAGGTCCTAGCAGGCAGCCTGGAGTGCTCATCAAAATAGGCACTTGTTTGGAAAGGGACTTAAGATTCTCCTGTGAAAGTCTGAATCAGAAGCTCAGACTTGTGGTTGATGTGCTCAGACAAAATATGAGTGGTGTGTAGAGTGCTGCTTAGGAAGGGGGATATATTTTGTATGTTTGTGTCTTTCATAGCAAAATTGTGCGCCTGATCTTTTGCTGTGATATTTGCACGAGCAGTGTTTGCAGTGAAATGGCCACCAGAACCTCCATCAGCACCTTGTGAAACTCAGGTTATGGTTCACATCATTTTCTGTTTTGAACTGCTGAACCGATGTATGCAATGTTTGGAAAAATAAAGGACATAAAGTGTTGTTATTACTGCCCCTGTGCAACAGAACTTTATTGTAAGATCATAGAATCATAGAATGGGTTGGATTGGGTTGGCTTGGGTTGGAAGGGACCTTAAAGATCATCCAGTTCTAACTGCCTTGAGAGATCCTACGTGAAGGGGTGCTGCTGAAGTGCCAATTGTGGTGTAGTACTGGCCAAAACTGTAAATGATGACTTTGAAATAAAGGATTTTCTTTGATTCTCAGAGAGTTAAAACGTTCAAGCATTGGTGATGGAGCATCAAACGTGCACTTAGTATGCACCACCTCATCAAAAGGAATAATAAAGAAAAAGACATTATCCCAGCTACACAGCCCTGTTTCTGAAATGGAAAAGCTAAATTAGAATTGAAGCCTCGTCTGTTTTGGTATAACTGGATGCGTAGCTGGAAATAGATGGCACTCACACTGTTGTATAACAAAATATTCTCTTGTATCATAATTTAAAGGAAGTTGGTACCTGGTTGTGCTTCTGAGGACACCACCACCCAATGAGAGCAGCACTTTGAAAAAGGTGACCCAGGCACGCTGTGTACCAAACCTGATGGCAGAACTTCCTCCCTTGAAAGGCTGAGCCCTTTAGGACTTTGTTGGAAATAATCCTGCTACACTTCAGATTTCTATTCAGCCTTATCGTGTCACGTATCTGAAATGCTCTTGGATGATAAACTATCTCCTCGCTGCGTGGTGCAGTCCTGTGCTAGAGATATCTGAGCTCGCACTGTTATGGGATGCGGCATGGGCTCTGGCAGAAGTGCCGTATCTGCTTCCCAGGCTTGGCTGGCTCCGGAGAGCTGACAGTCATTCAGACCTAACTCGAGTAGCTCTACATGTCATTCTCCTGCACTGCATGTCTTTTCTTTCCGATAACCAGCTGTCCTGCACATTCTTCACTTAATACTTTCTAGGTCAGAAATGGCTTCAATAGACTATATCATTTTGCCCAGAGCTAATTCTCCAAAAGCAGTAGGAAAGTCTTTGAATACGTTGCAGGATTTTCCAGGAACTGCTGCTCAGCAAAGAAAATTCAGCTGATTGTGAGTCTCAAAAAATGCTCGCAGGGAAACTTCATTCCTCAGGGATGGATAGTGGGAAAATAATACAGTACATTTGGAAAAGACCACTGGTGAGGGCCTTCATTGCCGCAAGGGGAGACCGAATGGCAGAAAATACTAGTAATTCTCAAATAATTGAGATAAGGGGAAAAGAGCATTAGAGAAAATAACTGAAAAGCAATTATAAAATATTTTGGTGTTGTTGTCCATTATATAAACTAACGGGATCACGGCAACTTGGCAAATTCCATGTTATTTGACTTTCTGATAACTTTACAGGTCGTTAATAAAAAACACTCCAGCAATATTTGAAGAATCTAAAGATATGGCTTTTTATGCCAACAGTTTTTCTTTGCTTGCCTGTGTGGTTTGAAACAACAGGATGAAGTAAAAACAGGTATCTGGGTTTTTTTTATTTAGAAACTGTTATGCTCCACTGTATTTCCTGTGCAGAAGTGCTGTTGCTCATCTGTACGTGTGATTAACTTTTGCGCCCTGTAAGTGTTATCAGACCTGTAACCAGGCAAACACTGGAGCAGATGGCCAGGGCCAGTGTTGGTGTTTCTGGTCTGGGTGCTTAATGAGATCTGAGAGTGTAATGTGAGCCTCTTTCATTCGGTCTGTCTCGCATGGCAGATATACTTCATGCAAGTGCTCTTGTTGCTCAAGGTCACAGATTCATCAATCAAAAGAGAGCCCTTCCCATTAATCTTTTACCTGCCCATGAGAGTTTCCAAACAGCTTAGGAGCTGCCGTGTTGCATGGAGTGCCATTGTCTTGAGTTTGGGACAGTACTGCCGTGAAAGACAATCAGATTTGAGCAGGAAGCATTAGTCACTTTTTAAAACACAACACTAAATTTACTGTACTCTGTGCTGACGTTTTCATTCATTAGCCCTAAAACAAATATTGCTTTTTGTGCTGTGGAATAAGGCTTCAGCTGGGCCAAACCTTGCTTGTGAGATACAGGCATGTGTCCCATAAGATGGAGGTGAGTGTCCTACAACTTTTCTGACCTTACACCTGGAGCCAGAAGTAGTTGCTGTGAGTAGCTTAAAAACTTAGTACGCTGTCATCTCCCCTTTTCATGTGTGCATCCAAGGCCGGAGCTGTGCCTGGGAAGACTCGGGGTCCATCATACCAACACTTACAGCTGTTTTGAGGTCCTGTTGCCTTCGTGCACTGACAGAGGGATGTGAAACTTGTGGTAGAATGTGAAACTTGTTGCCTTTGTGGCTGAGCTCTGGTACATTTTGCTTTGTTTCCATTGCCAAATTTGGTGAAGCCATGCTCTTTTGAAATATCTATATAAGCTGTACAGTAGCAGCTTGTTTGACTTCTTAATTCTTTGTAGTAAAAGTTATATCCTTCAGCCTGTGTTGCTCATACATGATGAGTGAGCTGAAGAGACATCACTCCATCCTGAGTGCAAGCACGTACAGAGCTGTCATGGCTTATGAAAGCTCTTGTGCCTGGGGTTACAGAAGAGGTGAAGAAGGCAAGGCTTGGTTCTCACCACTCTCCGGCTTTCTGTGCCCAGGAAATGTGAAAAGAACAAAGCAACGGGAAGCGAGGAGTGAAGCAGAGGGAGAGAGCAGAGTTATGGCAAACGAGGAGATAATGAGGAGGAAAGAAGAGAGTAACTAAGAGGAGGAGAGGAATCCCGAATTGGAGGATAGAGCTTAATAGTAGTCTAAATTTTCATTATGCCCAGGTGTAGTGTAGAGACGAGGACCTGAACTGCAGGTTAGCTTCCATGGCTGTTGAGGACAGTGGGATCACTGCTTTGAACATGGAACATTCCTAAACTGACAGGTGCCATGAAAAATGAGGACTTGGAGCGCTCACATTATACATCTAAAATCATTGCATGTTTAATGATTTCAGCGTTAAGTTTTATGGCCTGTTCTCCATCTACCAAGTGAATGTAAGAGCATCTCTGCCACAGTTGGATAGTAAAGATAAATCTTTGATGTTTATGGAGCATTAAAACTACAGTGAAAGCCCATACAAAAAGCATTGAGGCAATTAATATTCCTTCTTCCCTCTGCATGGAATGGAGCTCAGTGGTTTCCAGAAGACTTGTGTATAAAAAGATAACTGAAAACTCCTCTTATGCGTATCCACAACAGAGCTGAATTAAGGAATTTTAATCCTGGGATGGCAGAATTTGTAGGTAAGGGCTTTGCAGCCTTTAATATGCACTGTTACACAAAAATGGTCTGAGTACTTAAAAAAGAAGTTGAACATGATCAAAAGCTTTCTTTCTAGAAATCTGCATTTAATAGGAAGGCTTCGATAGTGAGGGAAGAATTTCTGTTTGCTTTTTGCCTGTTATGGATACTGATACTTAACTGTGCCACCACCTGAGATGCTTATGCCATGTTTAGACGACTGTTATAATTACTTAGATATTTGGTCTGTTATCAGGACTGTAACAGTTTAAAATGTGTGCTGAATCTTGTCAGCCTTCAGCTTGCAGGTCTACAGAGCATTTAAATAGTAATATTTTCTAGTGTGTCCATTCCTGCTATGCTATAGTAGTAAAGTAACAGATCTAAGAATACCATAATTCTTACTTGCCTAATCAAATATTAAAATCTGAACACTATTGAGAGGCTGGAATTATGACCCATGATGTTGTTTTCCTCATTGTCATTTTTTAGGTACAGGCTGGTTGTTAAAAATTTTTGTCTCTAGAATCACCTCTCCAACTCTCGATTGCCTTTCTCCAAGAAGATGAACTTTTCTTATTAAGACTAAGTTAATTATAGGAAAGAAAAGGCAAAAGGTATGACCTGCATGCATTCATTACACAGGCAGAGCTCCTAGCTGCATTCAAAGCACGACAAAAGGAGTACAAGGCTTCGCCTTCCATGGGAAGAGCTTTTATGGATGTGAGTGAATAGGGAAAATTGCTATGAAATACTTGAATATGCAGTTGTGGCATCACAACTGGGAGGTTAAATGCCAAATAATGCTTTTATTGATATTAAGATGGAAGGTTTCTCAATAGTGGAAAGCCAGCCACTCAAAGTACCCACACAGCTTTTTGGTCCTTTCTACCACATCCTCTCCTCTTTGTACCCTGTTTGGTTTTTTTTTCTTTTTCCCTCTTCTGTCAGCATCTTGTTTTTCATTTTTATTCATTGTTGCTTTCTACACTTTTCTGTAGCAACAGAAACATGTTTACTTGCAAGCTGATCCCATCTGTGCTCCTGCACAGTAAAGCTTCCCCCTGCCGTGGCACTGCAGGTCTGATTTCGTTTCGTACGATGGGTAGGAAGCTCCAGCCTTCAGGAGTGCCAGGATTTCACACGGCGTATCAGACAGGCCGGGTACTGTCGCTTGGGCATGTTTCTTTTTTTAAAAAAAAAGTGGGTGTGCAGTTTTTCTTGTGGAAGAAAATGCAATAATACTATAATCATTTGATGCCTGATAGCTCACTGAAATGGAAGACTGCTGAACTTTTAACTTAATTGGGTCTCTTACGCTTGCATGGTTCTCTACTCATGAACCAGAATATATGGGGACTATAACTCAAATATACGCTCAGCTGTCCCTGCTGCAGTCTCATACCTTGCAAATTAAGTAGGATCAGGGCTCTAAAGAGATAACTAAGGAGACCTATGTCCTGGAGGAAATTACCATGAATTATAAAATGATGGTTTCTCTCTTAATAAAAAATGAACTAATGCTCCAGTGTGACACTGGAACTCTTCAGCTTATAAAGGTACTGTCTTTGAGGAAATATATATGTTAATCCAGCTGTCATGCATAAATTCTCATTTGGGGTCTGATCTAATTCCCATTGAAGTAGAGATGGACTCAATCTACTTAAATTTCTCCATGCAGTTTCACGGCTTTCCACTATCTTCATCTGTTGTATCACATTACTGTGTGTGGGTAGAGTTGCCACATTCCACCCATGACACAACTGCTTCAGTGGCAAGTGAAGTGATATCTGCATATGGTATATGCAGCCTTTACACAAACCGTATGCTTTCAGACAGCTATCTGTGTAACTGGGGGAAGTTATGGAGGCTTCTGAAATAAAAAGTTAATTTGCTGCATTATTAGAAGACGTTGCGAGCTCTGTTTATCCTTACTATGACCTTACTCTTGATATTTGAGAGACAGAATGAGTGATTTATTGTTTACTTTTTGTAAATTAGTAACTCGGTTTAATTACTTTGAATAACAAAAAAAATGGTCACATGAAGCTTTTAGAATCAATCTCAATAATTTTCTCATTTCTTGCGTCAAACTTTAGGCACAAATTGTACTTATATAACAGTAAGTGACGTCATACAATTTCCAACTGCGGTTAGACATAGTCTTCCTTTTGCTACCTGTAACACATTTCCAAGATGTTAAAAGTCCTCATTGTTCATTTTTTTTGTGTAGGACATCATTATTTATCTGAAGAATTTTGGCTAAGGACAGTCCCTAGTGGGGAAAAAGCATCACTGAATTTATAAAATATACTTTAACCATGAGGCTATTCTAGGCATTAATTTTCTTTTCTTTTCTTGTTGGTAGTTATGTAAAAGTCAATAGCCATGCTGACTAAAAGGCTGCGCAAGCAAAAAAGATGAAAATCATTTCTTTCTCGGGTGATTGTTGCAGGCGACAGGACTAAAATTCGTCCAGTCCTTACAGCTGGTGATTGGTGCCGTGCATTAAGGGGTTTTCTACTCCTTCCAAAGTATTAGGCACTTTGAATAAATGCCTTCAGTTGGAGGAAATGCCAGGCTTATCGTCACTGATCTGACCTGCCGTTGTTTCCTCTGTGTCCAGAATTGTTGGGCTGCGAGATTTAAAAAAAAAAAAAATAAAAGAATAAAAATTTATAGGACAAAAATCAAAAGGTTTGAGCCTAATGCAACCGCCTCAGTCACATTTCCAAAAGTGTGGCTTTCAATATCAAGCCCACTCCTGAGGAACTGGCAAATGCTCAACGAGCATAACACAGAGACAACTGGCAGCCTGAGTCATTTTCACATGCGATTGTTGAATGTGACAGATTGGGAATAGCAAGGAGTACGAGTTCATGCTATGAGAGTGGAGTAAACCAGCATCCGCTCGCTGGTGCAAGCCTATGGATAGGTGTGGGCGCTGCCACAGAGAAATGCCAGCAAGGTTTTGGAAAAAATAAAAGGGGTTAAGCAGACATGCTATTTCTTCCTTTGCTCATTTTTATTGTGGCCACAGATTGTTTCTTTCTTCTCTTTATGGCAGATGGAAAGTGAGAGAAGAGCCCTTGGAACATATTTGTACAGCCTTGATTGTCATTAACTTATTCCCCTTTTCACTTTTTCTTTGGCTATTTTTCGTCTTTCTACTTTACACCAATGCTGGATTGGCCTTTTTATTCCTTGGTAGTTGCTATTGCAGCACGTTGGCTGAACGGAAACAGTTTTGGCTTAAACTGGGCTAAACATGCTTATAGAAATGATCTCTTCCAAACCAACCTAGTGGACATTTGCTTTCAGAGCAAACTGCAACAGGCTTGGGAAGGCCAGGGAAGTTACTGATGAAATCTCTGCTGCAATCCAAGTTTCTGTTGCAGTCAATCAAAATATTATATCTGATTAATTAATTAATTAAATTTAGCCATACTTTATTTTCATATGTGCGCTTGGAAAAGGTGACATCCTTCCTAATTTCTTGATCATAAATGTTTGACATGTGATCTCTGCCAGCACAGCTGAGTGCATTGCCTATTCGAGACCAATCAGTAATGTCTTCTGCACTGATTTGGTGGCTGAAGTTGGCCACCTAGATATATAATGTTGTGGGTGAGAGACTAGTTCATTTAGCCTTTGTAAAACAGTTTACCTGGTTAACTGGTTGTAGAGGTGTTGGATGGGAGGTATTGAGGACCAGCAGCACCACTGACAAGTTTCAAAAGAAGCAGATGTAAAGACTTTGAGATGTGTTACTTTGATGCCTAGAGCCCTTGCAAATGCAAAAGCCTCTGCACAGGCTGAGAGGGATAAAGGTGTGGTTTTGGTATGTCCACGGGTTCTTTCCATTCTTTTTCTTGTGTAAGATCTCATGTGTAACCATGAGTTAAGGACATGTGTTTCTGCCTACAACAGTTGAAACCAGATCTGTTTTTCTCCATTATTTCGTCAAGACTTTGGGAGGATAATGATTCCAGAGAGCCTTTTGACTGCAGTGAATGGTAAATGCCTAGACCTTTGCTGCCTGATGTGCCAGGCACGCACTGTTTGCTCACCACAGCAACAGAAAAAGGTTAAATACATTCTTCGTGTTTGTGAGCTCTGGGCTGTTCTTGCCAACCTGAAGTGACTTATTGCTTCAGGTCTGCCTTCCTAGTTTGGAGTTGATGACTTGGTGGAGATGTGTGGAAATGAAGTGACCCGTACCACAATTTGTTTATTTAAACTCATATTTGTTCAATGACTCCTTTGCCATTGTTTGTGATGGCTGTGACAGCAGCAGCTCCTCGGTGACGTGTCAGCAGCGTTCCCTCCATCTCTGCACCTCCGTGTTCATCCATGGACCCGAGATTCGCTTGGAACTGCTCCATGGGCACCTTTCTGAACTTCTCTTTAACCTTGTCTCCCAGTTCCATCCTCAATGCTGCTCTTCTTTGAACAGATTCCGCAATGTCTCCAACCCTTTCTGCTCTTGCCCACAGCAGGCAGCAGAGGTCAGCACATGCTTATGACGGCACTTTGTGGTCTTTCTTAAAGAATTGGACTTTGCTAAGCTTCCTCTTGTTTTATAAAAAGTGGCAGGGGACAAGGTGGTTGCTTCTAAAGAGGATGAGCACTTGTCTTCCTCCCAGGTTTTTCTGCTTTTCCACAAAAGCTAAAGCCTCTCCCTTCCACTCTGCCATTTCTAGAGACACTTTCTCCTCTGTGAGTTCCTTCACCGTGTCACAAAAAGAGCTTGTCTTGGCTCGACTCTGTAATCCCGTGCGGGATAATTTTGCTGCGGAAGCATGCAGGTAGTGCTGAGCAAGCAGAGCACCAGGGCTGGAAAAGCAGTGAGCTCAGCCAGACTGTGGGTACCTGCGCGAGAAAGTCAAATTAAACTGGCTGCATCAGCTAGCGCCGCTGCTGAAAGGAAACAGTTGCTCCCAGCCCAAAATTCTCCTGAGCGACGTGCCCGTAGCCAGGGCAGCATTTCAAACAGACAGGGTCTGGCCACTTGGTTGAGTCTGCCCTCCAGCTGGCAGATAAAACATACCAAACCTTCTTCCTGATGAGCTGTAGATCAACAGGAGCAGTGTAAGCTATTTTGGACAATTCCTGTAAGTTCTATGAGAACTTACATGGTGCTTTGTATTGGCCCAGTGAGAACGTTTGCGTGGGGCTGGATGAAGATGCAGATGCGGTTTAGAAGCATTCAGCCCAGTTAATCCATATGTCAGTAATACATTCACCCCGTGATTTATTTAGCACAGATGCTTTGTTTACTGCTCGCTTTGGAAATATTTCAGCTCCAATAGAAGTGCAAACTTCTTTGTTTTTTTTTTTAATAGCAGGACTTTCATAATTAACTTACATGTTATGACAGTCTAGAGCGGCCTGAAAAGCAGAGCTTCAATGAAATGTCTTAAATGAAATTAAGGTGATCTAACCTCAGGTTTCGCATTTGACTGGGTTTATAATTGCTTTCAGACTGCCCACATCTGGACAACAGCATCTGTAGTTTGGCTACTGGGGTAATGACTGAGTCCTCTTTAGTCCTGGGCCAGAGCACAGCTGACACATACCAGGAGGCTTAACCCTCCTACCTGGCATGGATTTTCAGGTGTAGCTGGTCATGTAAAAAGTATTATACATCTGATCTGTTATAGTTGTATATACATATTTATAATTCTGAGAGCAAAAATGTCAGCATTTTATGCTATAGGAAAAGGATGCTGTCACAAGATCTGACTTGGCTCTGCTTATTCTGAATTAAGTTTTTTCAGGATTGAACTATAGGCCTACTGTAATTAAATTATATTTGAGGTTTTATGTCTTGTTTCTGACAAGCCAGAACTTTTCTTCTGCAGCAGCAGGCTGGGATCCTGTTCTTAACTTAAATGTAGAAAAAATAAAACAACTTAAATGTAGAGAAAGTAACAATACTCCAAAGAACTGCCCAGACCTCCAAATATTCTGGAGGTTTGTTCTGTGTAGTCTAATTAGTTCTTAATACACTGTAGTCACTGTGTCACCTGTTCTTCAGTGCAAATCTCTCTCGGGCAGGTGCTTATTACAATATCTGGCAATATTACCTTTTCTTTCATTAAACTTTTACCAATGAAACCTTCTTAATTCTCATCTGGGTAGTCTAGAAGATGAATTATCACTGCAGTCCTGTTTTCCAGAGCTGAAGTTGAGCCAAACACAAACTTTTCCAAAGAGTGTATATTAATTTTGTGTCCCAGTCAGCTGGTAAATCACATGGTAAATGGTGATAGCAGGAATGGTTCTTCAATGAGGTTGCATGTTTCTAAGTGATATTTTATGATATTTACAGAAAAAAAAAACCCTAGTTAGTAAACTGTCCTATAAAAGACACATTTTAAGTGGAGAAGGAAGGTTACTGGTGATGACTTATTTGTTCTTGAGTAAATGAAGATAGAAGTGGCAGCTGATATTAAGTTACTGGTCAGACTTAGCCAGATTGTGACGTGTAATTGCAACATGCTGCTTCAGAAGGGTGGTGCTTGCAGAAATGTCTGTGCTAGTAAGTAAAAATTCCCTTCAGGACAGGATGATAGGAAAAAACTCTGGGAACACGTCCTAGTGTAGACTGAGTGTCCTGCCAGTAACCTTCACTGCGGTGACGTGGGAGGAACCACCCGGTGTAAGAGTGCAGATGGCTCACGCTATTAGAGATGTCCCCGACAGGCTGGTCAGCTCTTTCTTGTTTAATTTCACTACAACAGGGAGCATGCTATTAATTGTAGATGGGACATGGATGTGTGGAATGGTGGTGTCTAGCTCTGAACAGGACCTAAAACCTGAGCCTCTCCTCTGTCTTCTCGTACTTGATGCTGATGGCATTGGGGGCTGAACCTGGGTCTACCAAATTAATTCCTTCCCATTTAAGTTGTCTTTTATGGCTTGCAAAAGAAGGACCTGAGCTGTGAATAAACACTACCATGAAGGTGTGACTGGGACAATCTTTCTGGTTTTGCTCAGTGGTGTAAATGATTTTAACTTTGTTTTTAAGCTTTATCTTTAAAAATAATTTTAAAAAAAAGAGTAGAACTGCTCCCAGACAAGTCACAGAGCCTTGTTCAGGAACAGAGGCACTTTGTTCTGTAAGTCCAAATGAGCTCATATATGTTTTCCTTTGATTTGGGAAAGTACACATGGCTAGAGACTAAAGGGATGCTTCACCTGATTTTGGCAAAGAACATGGTACTCATATCATTACTGATGTGTAAGCAGCAAAGGCTGCATCCTTTGCTAGATAGCAAAGCTATCCATCAGCTCTGGCTCCCACACCTTGATCTTTTTGCTGGAGTTGTCATGGGTTCGGTTCTCTGACTGTCGGCCAAGGCAGACGATATCTCACACACAGTGTCTTGCTGTTAGATATTGATGGGGGCTAAGGAGAACATTAGTAATCAGAGTAACTCCACCCTATATGGTCACGGTACAGTACGCAGCTGGGAAATTCCCATGGAAAACTCCAGAAAACCTGATAAAAATCCATGAGCTTGACCTCTGAAGCCTGCAAGTTTCAGCTGAAAAAGGTTTAACCTAAGGAAATGGTAAATCTGAGGTGTTCCTAAGTGGATCTGAATGGAGGCAAGCTGAAAATATATTTAGAGCTCTTACTGTAGGTTTGTGGGATTAGCATGGTCCAGCCAGAAGGAAAAGGTTTTCCTCTCTGAGAGAGGATTCGGTTGCCAGTTATCCTATAGAAGCCAAGTCCTGTAAATCTTATTTTGATAGAAAAAATCTTCTCAGCCAGAGAAGAGATTCAGGCCATGGCTGGGTTTTTTTTTTTCATATTAAATAGCTTTCATTTAAGTGTTTGTGGTGCTTAGGTGATATGGGTCAGGTCATTTTATTCTGTGCATTTTTCTGTTGTACATCCCTGGAGGCTTGTACAGCCCTTAAGGACATAACTGGCCTTGGTGCAAACTGTATCTCACTGCTGCAGAACTGAATTGAGAAAATCATTATACAATGCAGCAGGTGAAGTAACCTCCTGGCTCAACACCGTGAAAGGGTTGGAAAGGAAAAAGGAGCAGCCCAGGCTTCAGGAGTCAAGGGGGAGCGGAGGCAATTACCATGCAGGAATGCAGAGGGGAGATCTGGTCTGGACCCCAGCTGTAATAAAGTCAAGCTGCAAAAATACCCTTTTTTTTGATGAGAGATTTCAGGAATTCTGACCATTATCACTGAAAAATAGACTGCAGCCTCAATCCTGCTTTCTCCAAGTGTGAGAATGTGTAGGTTCACATCAAAGGATCTGGTTCATACGTGCTTTGTAGATGCTCATCATGACCCTACAAAGCATTTCAGTGCTTATGCGGTGAATATGAATAATTTCATTGATCTCATTTAAACTGCTTATGTATTTAAAATTAGGTGTTGAAGTGCTTTGCATGGTTATAAAGGCCTCTAGGAAAGAAAAAAAAGGGATTTAATGGAAACGTCCAAGTGCTTCTAAAAGAGAAACTCCTCCTTAGTGCTTGACTGGCTGAATTCAAATGAGACTTATCAGAACACCTCTTCAGGTTAAAAAAGCAGGTAATGCAGGGTGAAAGAGAGTATTTTTGAAAGAAATTGCTTTTTTAAGCATCAGTTCTGGTAACTTTGTGAATGACGTAGTACTGCTTTATGCATCATAGGGTGTGTTGGGTGTATTACACTAAACTATATGGTGTAAAATCATTCTTATTTGGCAGGAGAAATGTTGGACAGTATTTTGAAGGGCCTGTAGCTTGTCCATAAAAGACCTTTATTTTTCAACCACTGTACTGCTATGCACAGGAAAAGTAACATTCCATATAACCGAGCTGTAGAAAAGGCATGTTTTAGCTCTAACTGTTTACAAGTATAGGCAGATGTAAAAGACTTGCTTTTGTTTGTTTGTTTGTTTGTTTTCTGCAAGATTAATGATTGAACAGATTGCTTTCTATTTTTAAAGGCTCTAAAAGATCATGGAATCATAGAATTGTTTGGTTGGAAAAGACTTTTGAGATCATTGAGTCCAACCATACCTAAAAAAGGATAAAAAACCTTGTGTAAGATATGACCTAATCTTCAGATTTTTAATGCAAGTTCTGCTCACGTTGTAGTGTCTGATCTATGCTGTTGCTCATGGAGGTGACTGAACTGGTGCAGATGTTTTCCTTCCTTCATCACTAGAAACAGCTGAATACACAAATCCCAGCCTTTCCCCGTCAAAACTGATCGGTTGCCTCATACGTAGCTTAGTAATATATAGAAAGTTGATTTGAAAACATTGCAGGGAACTAAGCAATTGTTGTCTTTGCCTGCTTTGTAACCCAAACCACAGTGTTCATCAGAGAGTTTCTGCACAAGCCCAGATGCTCCAGTCCAGTTACTGGCTGAGGTGTAAAGATAGCTGAGCTTCAGTAGGTATAACCGCACCCAGAAAATAGGAGGGCTGGGTGCTCCCAGGAGTGGTAGTGGTCTAGTTTGAACAAAGAGCTGTACTGAATGCCAGCTCAAAGTCATCATTGGTTTTACCTTTGCTCATTTAAACCTGTTTCTTCCCTCTAACCAATAGATGCCTTTATAGCATCATTTCAATTGATTGAAACAGTGATAACTGTTACAGACAGTACTTGTGCGCTTGACAGTATTAGAAAGGGCACTGTAATGTGCTGTCTCTATTTAGTACCACGCCCCAAGACAGCTACGTTAACTCCAAGGCACTATTCCTCACTTCCAAGCATCTACGAGAAAGTATCCCGGATGCTCACCTCTTGAAGACAGTGGAGAAGCTGAAGTAGAGAACAAGCAATTTAAAAAGAAATGATATAAAACTCTGCAGCATTTGCCTTTCAGAAACCAGGTTGCCTGTGCCCTTTGTGAAGTGGCACAGGACGGACGCTCCATGTGATATTTCATGCAGTGTCCTGAAGTATTATTTCCAATAACCGTTACCAGCAGAAACAAGGCTGGTGTCTCTGCTCGCAGTGAGGCATTGCAGAGCTTCTGTACACAGGACATTGCACTCCTTAAAAAGTTCAGCTCGACTGTGCCAGCCACGAAGCAGAGCATTACACAGATCACTTGATTTTCTACAGTCATTCTATTGCTTGTAAGAAATGGAAAGGAAAAGCAACTGTTATCACAGCTGCCTTCGTAACCACTGGGTGGATTTTATGACCCCATTACAAGCATTTTATTACTTAATAGTAATTCCTAAATTATTCTTTTGTGTGCATCTCATTTGAAAGTAAGATGATTTGGGGATAAATACCTACTTTTTAACCAACAGTCTTTCCTTGGGTTCTTAATAAATTTTTGGAGGTGTTTTGGTTCATGAACCTAAGAACCCACCTGCCAGGGCTTTCATAAACCAGCACCCCCCTTTTCTGTCGCTGTCAAGTACTACAGCCCCTTCCTATTGACACGGCAACTCCTTCCCCTGCCTCTCTCCTGACTTTAGTATCTTGGCCCCCTGGTCTACTTCATTCAGAAGACTCTCTACCCTCTTTTCCTGATTTTTATTTTTAGTGCAGTATCTCTTAACTGACTGGCTGGTGCTCATCTAGCCAAAAGCCAAAGAAGGAGAGTTAATTCATTAAAAAACCCCACCCCACAAATGTTAGATGTTTTAAAAACATAATTATATTGTATGCTATCCATCCTCCTGGCTCTCATAATTTATAAATTTACAGCTCTCCAGAAGAACACACTCCTTAGCACAGCAAGACCCTGATTTGATCCTAATTGTGACTGCTGGGCCTTAAGACGCTGTTTATAAGCAAACCATACACGTGCACGCGGCAGCAAGTGTGAGTGAGCCTAAGACGAGTAACCGGATTATCTGCTAGCTGTGACCTTCCTGCCCCACATCGCGTGAGACCCCAACTTACCCATGAGGGAAGGGCAGGGGCGTGCAGGCACCAAACCTGCTTGCGTACAAAACTTAGAGAGATGAGGCCAAATTCTGCTGGGTCAAACTCAGGACTAAGCCAAGCAAAGCTCTGCTGGGACCTAGCAGTGCCTCTAGAGGCTGCCAGGCAGCCTCTGTCACCTGCAAATCACTACAAGAATAACAGCTCAGCTGTGTTATAAATAGCTTGAAACCTTGCATGTGTGAGGGTAGTTCTGGGGTAATTAGAGTATTTCTCTACTTTAAGAATCCTGTTGGGATTGACCCTAATGCTTCTTCATGCACAGATCCCTCATTCGACTGCAGTCATCTTTTCTGGGCAATTTTTTTTGGCATAATTGCAGACAGGGGCGAATATCCATGTGCTCCTTTGTGTTGTGGTGGTAACCTGCAGTTAAGGCACAGATGGGTGGGCTTCAACTCTTTCAGACTTAGTGATCCCTTAAATTTTTTCTAGTGGAAATAAGCATTACTCAAATTTTGCATATGTATCTCTTTGCAAAAGAGAACGTGGATGTTTACAATATGTCTTCCAGACTCTATTTAACATTAAAATTTTGTCAGCCGCTGATCGAACTCCACTAGAAAATATTACATTGCACGTTGGAAGTCCTCTAAAACCTTCCTGCTCTCCCACCCAGAAGAACAGCCAAGTTATCTCATAGACTTATGCAATTCTTCTTCTGCATCGCCACTGAGGGCCGTGAGGAGCTCAGCTGGCAATGCCCCCAGCCACGGCTGCCAGAGGGAGAGCTAATGCTGTGCAAACCTCGCTCTACCTCACCGCAGTTCCCCCAGTGGAAATTCCCAGTGGAAATTGAAGAGAAATAAGTCAGCTTCATTTCATATCAGCTGGAATTCCTGCAATGTGTGGGTTTATTCTGATAGTATTAGTTAGTCATTTCAGGTTTTAACGATTGCTTTCCCAGTGGTGTGAAGGTGTAGGAGAATGGCATTCTCTCTCACTCATCAAGATGTACAAGATGCAGAGCACAAGAAGCTCAATACCTGCTAAGATCCTGCAGAAGGATAACCTGAAAGAGGTTTAAAGTTATTTATTAAAATACTTTTAGAATGAATAATCATACGTGCTTGTAGTCTTCTTCCATTAAACGAAGTCATTTGTTCATAGGATGATCCATTTTACTGTGTCCCACAGTACTATAGAAGTCAGCAGTGCCAGTGCTTATTGAAGCTGTGCTAAATAGTGAGCACACAGAAAACTAAACATCATCTTCACCAGAGCCATCAGCAACAGCTTCTGTTCTCTATCAGGCTGCTGGATTTAAACAAGTGAAAAAGTACAGGATTTTTTTCCAGGCTCTGAGCAACCTTCCGGTTTTTGTTTGTATTTGTATCTGCAGGTGGCATCTGATCCATAAGACAAATTAATTGAAGGTCTACTTTGATCATAAAATGTGGGAAATAGCTGGAGGGTGAAATATCAAATTGGGATTAGGAGACTAAAGCTATGTTTTATAAAGGAAAACCTTGTGCCTGGCAATTGTCCTTGTAATGTTGCAAGAGCCAGAGGCATCGAATTAATTCCCAGTACAGCTGAGTTCTAATTATCCAAATAGATCAGGGGACCCAGCAGTGCTACCTCCCCCACTAAAGTGCGCAAAGCCACTTCAAAGCAGTGCATTGGCTCCCTGAGACGCTGTTGTGTGCGCAGCTACCACTGGTGGCACCGCAGTCGGCATAATCTCATACCTCATACCAAGTGCTGCTTGGGTTTGTTGTTTTTAAAAAAGGATGGGACATCAACTTATTGGGATAATGCAATTAGGAGGTCATAACTCATCCTGAGCTAATGGAGAGTGGTACACAAAAGGAAACCAGGAGAATGATGTTTCTGCAGAGGAGCAGAATCTCTAACCAATTTTCCATTTGTTTTCAAGGAGCTACAGTCCCAAAGGGACAAAGCCAAAAGCTTTGTCTGAAGGTTTATCTGTCACTTGCTAATGGAATCTCAGTTTTTCTTCTTTCACCTCAGTTGCTCCTATGAGTAGAAGTCCAGGGGAGAAGTGGGAGCACATCCGTCAGTGGGGTTTCCAGGCTTATTGGAGTTGGATGCGCATGCAGATGTCAGATGAACTAATATTCCTGCCAGCAAGGCAGAATGAAAATGCAGAGAGGGGTTGCTTGTAGGTAGATGGAAAAGGAAACCTCAGGGCAGCAGCGCATGGCCAGGTCTGTGCTGGGGTTGCTCATTGACTGCATTTCGGGGCTAAAACTCCAGGGCCTCTGGTATTGAACATGACATTACTGCTAAAATAATCAGTGACAGACTTGAAAGATTTAATGCAGAGTAGAGCCTAGAGACTGGCTCGTATAACCGCATGTATTTGGTTTCATTAGCAGCTTTCTGCTTGGAGAGCAATCATAATCATCTTCTTCCTTAAAATGCATTAATTGTCTCCCAGACAGGTTGTCCAAGAAGAGTCCTGGTCTAGTGGATTGCTCTGGCATATTCACTGCGAAGAGCTGATAGCTGAAATTCAGGTGGAGAAATGCATCCTGCCAGGATGAGCATTGCTTCTGCAGCCAGGCTGCCCATGCAGATACTTTCATTTCTCCAAGAAAGGCTGTGGCAGCAACGGAGGTCTGAAGGCAATCTGTCCTGTGCACCTTCTCAGCGCAGGATAGGTTATCACAGGCATTTATTTTAAATTGACAGTGGTGTGGTGTTTTGGGCCATGGGTGGAACATGGATTTTTGGGTGTTTTCCTTATTTATGATTGGAAATACTTAAAAAGCAGTTTCTGTTTCGCAGAAGAATAGCTATGTCATCTTCCTGTGAATAACACTGGGTGTTCACATCTCCATGGCGATTGCACGTGATAAAATAAACAGATGTTCTGAGGTTCTTCTACGAGAAAAGTCCTGTAAAGGTTTGAGGTTCAGTGCTGCTAATCCCTTTGCCTTCATATTTCTCAAAAATAACAAGGTCTGCCACGGGGCACGCTGCAGCTCACGGGAGGAGCAAAAACAGATCTGAAGAGAATTACGACTGGAAAAATTTTCATTAACTTTGTTTTAAAAATATCGGTGAAGATTTTAGGAATAAGGCACTTGACTCAACCTGCCTTGCCTTTATTTCCATCTGCCTTAATCCTGCCTTCAACTTTCATTTCATATCCTAATTCCTTTCCTCTTTCAGAAATGAATAGGGGTCTCTCTTAAATTCCTCAGTCTCAATCCCTTGCTCTCCGCAGGCTGCAGGACAGCAGCCCCTCGAGGTAGAATACTTATGCTAAATACCCCTCTGCCCAATACATGTGTGTTATGTGGCTTTTTACCGGCGTGTTTTCATGGACACACACACATATACATACTCCTGCCCGCAGTTTCAAGAAGCCATAAGAGACCACGGCAGTCAAATGAATTTGAGCCTTTATTTGAACAAATGTCAGAATTCGCTGATGTTCCTGGCACAGCTGCAGAGCGCTTCTGCCTCCACCAGCTCCCCTGGGGCTCGGGGGTGCTCAGGGGGACTTGTGGGTCTGGGAAGGTGCTGTGGTGGTGTTGCTTTGCAGTGGCTACACAGCTAGCGGTGATGGAAAGGAGGGGAGGATTGCTGTCTAAGCCAATTTATTCTTGTTGCTATTTCACCGGTGCCTCAAAGCCTGATCCGAGTGGGGCTGCTTAGTGCTCTGTGCTGCATACGGCCTCACAGACACATCGCTTTCCCAAAAGGCTTTATGCTCTTAAACACACCAAGCAAAAGGTGGAAGGGGAGTGTGGGGTGGTGGGGAGTGCTTCCCTCTCTGCCCGTGCTGGAGCAGCACCAAAGCCTCTCAACTCCCAGCCCAGCATCTCAGCCGCAGCTTTTCTTATCTTTTTCTTTTTTTTCTTTTTGCATTCTTCAATGCATTTGTTGGGCTGCAGTTGCCAGAATGCCCCAGACCTCGTCAGAGGCTCTGATGTGCAGTTGAGACTTCAAGTGTAAATAGAATATTTTTTGGGGAGCTAGCCCAGCTCCAGCAATACGCCTGAGGGAAGAATGGCTCACAGGCTGTTCCGCGCATCCCAGCCAATGTGACTGCTGATAAACTGAGCATCCAGTAGATACGAGAGTTGTCAGATTTGCTCTCGTTTCGTATAAACCATAGAGAATTTTATCCTTGAAGGACAATAGAAAAAGATATTGAAAGTACATTCACCATGCTTTCCATCTTTTTGGTACCCTTTTAAATTTCAGATGCATTGTTCCAAGTTGGGTTTTACGGAGTAATTATAAGGTGTTGGAGTTTGTTATTTTCCTGGATGACAGCTGTACTCAGAAAAAAGCAGTGAATAAAAGCCACGTTAGCAGTTTGCCCTGGGCTGGTTCTCACTGTGAGCCAAGCCCTCTGTTCCAGAGCTCAGCTGTTTGCAGTTGGCAGTCCATTTATTTAAGAGCTATTAAAACACCCAAATATTTTTTCCCTAGAAATTTGATGAAATTGAATGCAATTAATTTCCGTGTTCCTAGTAAGCAGTTAAATGATTTTTGTTCCACGTTAGCTAATAAAGCTATCACGATAGAAAGCTGGTTTCCTGCCACAATGAAGCAGTAATATTATTTTGCTCTTAAAACATCAGCATTCGTCCGAGGGTCACAAAACATTTTGCAAAGGTGGATGAATGTAAGGGTTGGTATATATATGTACGTGTGTGTTTGTGTGTATATATATATATATATATATATATATGGACCATCTGTCACGGGAATTTCTATTACAATCTGCTGTCTCTAACTGAAGTCACAGCTGGTTCTCGCTGGGGTGAAAGCTGACCCTCACCAAGGATATGTGTTAACTTCCAGACTTCTGAATTCTTTAGAGGTGGTTTAAAAAGTCTGAAAACACCCATTCAGTCTCTTTTCCCCCATAAAACAAAAAAAGACTAGGAATTTTTTGGTTATGCTTTTTGCTAAGAAAACCCAAGCAAAACCCCTTGGCTCCAGTTGGCTGGGAGATTTATTAGGGTGAGGTAGGGAGAGCTAATTTTCTCGAACGGTTTCAATTTCATTTCTAAGCCGAAAGAAAATAAATCTTGAAACTTCCATTTTTTTATTAAACGTACTGCTATTTTCTAGCCAACCCTAAGTCTGAAAAAAACCCAAAACCAACCACCCATAACCTAACGTGATCCAATCTTGGGTGCCAAGAAAAATCCTTTCTGACCTGGGTAAGAGACCAGAGTGCTCCGGGCAGGCACAGCAGCGTGGGGAAAGGTCGGGGCAAGATTTCTGGAGAGGCTTTTTCCTCTCCAGGAAAGCTTGATGGGATCAGCCCTGGATTTCTTCCCTTTATCCAACCAATAATTCAGACTCTCAATCCCTGGCCAAGTGCCTGTCCCTTCAGCAAACCCTTTGGCC
This sequence comes from Cuculus canorus, assembly GCF_017976375.1. Taxonomy (NCBI): domain Eukaryota; kingdom Metazoa; phylum Chordata; class Aves; order Cuculiformes; family Cuculidae; genus Cuculus; species Cuculus canorus. The sequence continues at coordinate 15,544,925 of NC_071414.1, forward strand.
TCTTCTCTATGGCAAAGAAGTCATTCCCCTTGGTTGCCCAAACAGCCAAGTGTCTTCACTCGGCCTTGGGAGATTTATCTTCTCCTGCATTTACCCTCGTGCTCCTCACCCCTCTGTCCTCTCCTCCCGTGGTGGCTGAGCCTGGCTTGGCCTCTTTTTTTTCAGACTTCTGAGATGCTGCTTCTGCTCTAGTGCATGAGAAATGTGACCACACACAGTGAGAAACAGCCAGCCCTGACTCCCTCCTGTGGAGGCAGATTTGCTGGGGAAGGGGGCACTGAGCAGTGTCTTTCAGCCTGAAGCCAGAAAACATCGGTCTCGTTTGCTCTATGACGTTTCAAAAAGAAAGTGGCATCATTCTGCCAAATGACAAAGTGTAGCACTCATAGAAAATTGTTTCCAGTTGCTTTCCAGCAAGTGAAATGAATCCAACCCAAAGCAGCCCATATTCCCCACGTTCACCCATCCGTGAGATGAAGTTTCGTAACAGAGCGCTCAATGCTGAGTGATTTCCAGAGTGAGAAGATAAGGGGATATATCGTATTTAATTATGAAAGCAGCTGAGTCAGTTCAGAGATTCAGACTTAGGAGCAGCTGCGAGTGTGGAAATAAAACAAACCGCTTTCAAAATATACTTTAAGATCCTTTGCCAAACATGTATTCTTATTCACCTTTCAACCAACACTAACCTTTTTAATTAAAAAGGGAGCAAATTCCACTATTATGAACTGTTGACTGTCAGTAGGAGAAGAAACATCTGTCCCGTGTTAACTAAACTTTCAGAAGGATTTTATTTCCCTAAAATGCCTCCTTTTTATAGGCTTTAGCTTTATTAATACTATAAATGCAACAAATTGTATCCGTTTAAATATCCATCACATTCTATTCAGAATGAGCAGCACACCTGGGTTTTAATAACCATGGATGAGAAATCTTTATGAAATGCAGTGAATTTTTTATGAAATGCAGTGCACTCACTGGACATTTTACCATTAAGTTCGCTGGAATCAGCTTTTCCCTCTGTTCACTTTCAGTTGTCATTTCTTTCTCTCCCATGAGGACAATATCTGTCCCCTGCTGCCACCTACACCTAAATCAGGCCAAGCCATCCCTTCCTTTCCATCCACAGGTTTATCAGCTTCCCCAACTTTGTGCCAATACCATCCACTTTCTTCCCTGTTGCTTTGCCAAAGGCAAATGCAACGCAAATCAGTGTCCAGGCCACCTGCCTGGGCTGCAGCCAGACTAAATGCAGGCAGGTCTCAGGTCTGAGGCTGCACCTGCCCCTTGCCAAGATCAGGGCAGCCGTTTCAGTATCTAAGCAACATAAATCAGACTGCCTGGAGCTTGGCAGTGAAACAGCCACCGATTTACTGAGGTGGGCAGGAGGACCTCAAGTTGGTGCAGGATGCGTTCCTGCATCCTTTCACAGAAGCACAACCTTGACCTCTCCCTCCCTTGGTCCATCCTTTCCTCCCATCCTTCTTCCCGACATTGCTCTATGAGAGTTGACTCATCCTGAGCTGCCTGGACTATCTGCACAGTATAAGCTTGACAGATATTAATTATCCTTCTTGGACTTACTCATAGCTTCTAGCAATGGTGGTTTTATCAAACTGCAGTAGCTAAAAAGAGGTCTTTTCCCTCTTCAGAGAATCAGCTGTCTCCACCTTACCGGGCATGGCCTAAAATGGAGAAAAAGACACACACTCTCACTAAGAAAACAGAGGTTATCAATGTTGACTGGGTTGGAAAACAAGTAGTTCTTTTGTGTTTGATCTGCATTCTTCTTCTTCTGCGTACAGCAACAGAAAATTGCCCAAATGAGTGCCATCATCGGTAAAGATGCTCATTGTCTAAAGTCTAGGAGAGGCTTCAGACTTTCTGGATAGCAGCACATGTTGCTTCATATGGAGAAAGTGCCTGGCTTGGATATTTTATTTAGCTTGGTTTCTTTTCCAGTTTCTGCTTAAGACCTTGGAACTGGCCTGCTTTTCACACCTGAGGCTCACAAAAGGTCTGTAGATCCATGCTAGACACATGGAAGGGGGCAGGAAATGGCTGACAAGGAAAGACATGCCTCCAGAGTCCAAAAGGTAATTATTGATGTACCCAAAATGTCACTGGCTGGACAAATGATTGGAATAACTGACCAGAGCACTGAGCTGTTTCATGTTGAGGGAACAGGACTCCGACAAGCATTGCACTCACGGGTGGAATTTCTAAAGTAAATGGAGCCACTGCCCTGCCTCTTGTCTCAAGGCCCTGACCCAGAGCCTGCTGCAGCCAACGGGAGTCTTTCCGTCAACTGGGGAAGGAATCCGAGGTATAGAAACACTAGATTGTGTGCACAGAAAAACAATTAGAAAAATTCTGTTGGCTACAGTTGTTCCCATCTTGCATGTTTGTGGATTTGTCTGGTTGGACACATGGTTAGAAGAAAGAATTAGGACTACACACATATCCCCCTAGAGAATTAACTTCCCTTATTCCCATCTGACAAACCACCAAGCCCAGCAAACATCTTGACACCAGATTCTTTTCTAGCATGTTTGCTAATCTGCAATGGAAATGAGACTGAAAGGGCCAGATTCCATTGCTAAACTGGTGAGGGTGTACTGTGCATACATAAATCAGGGCAAAAATATAGATAAATCCTTCTTGCCCACAGAAATCTTTTAGCCGGAGATACACTCAGCTGGCTGGGACTTAGACGGATGGGATCCTTACTCCGGTTTGGCCGGAGGCCCACAGGGTGATCTGGGCAAGTCACCTTTGTTCTGTGTTGGCACTGGAGGCGCTTGAATTACTCTGCAATTAGATGTTCCTGGCAGTCCAGATGCTTCACAGCTATTGGGCTTTTTTCCTTCACACTCCTGGGCACTCTGTAGAGAAATCTTGCATAACAGAGACTCTGGAGGCACAGTCGAGTCAGAAGTAAATCCTGATGTCGGAGCGTCTCCAAGCCTTTCCCACAAGCCTGATACTTCTGCTGACAGATCTTTCACTCATGCCCAGTTTTACGCCCACTTAACCTGCATTTATAAATCTATTGGGAGAAATGGCTTCTTGCTGACAGAAAAAAAGAGAAAGGTTCATATATGATGAAATAACGGTGGTGCTGGTGAAGCAGCCCTTAGTCAGAGCGCTGAGCTGTGGGAGCTCATTACTCACAGTGAGCACAACTTTACTTTTGCCGATGCAGTTCCTCGCTCGGGGTCAAGCTGAAATCCTGCGCAGCCAGTGTTATCTTCACTGCAATTAAAGGATGTTCACCTGTTTGTGCCAGGCTTGGGTTTGCCTCAGTATTTACACATCTGGTAAAGATCCAGTTGCCTTTTTTTTTTTGGCTTGGGCTTTGGCAAATGACAGTCAGGAGAAATAGTAATCTGAAATGTGTATGCTAAACCTTTGATCACCGATGAGAAGCTGTGATTAATTTTATTCCTTTAAATATTCAAATGCAAATCCAGAAATCTGAATTAATATATTTTGCTGGCATCACCAAAGGATTGTGAAACAGGAAATCAAGAGCACAATAACTTAAACAAAAGCTTATGAAGAAATAATGGTAGTGGAATGGGTAATGAGTCAGAGTGAAGGCTGGGCTGCTCAGAGAGGGCTGTAAGAGCCTGGTACGAGTTTGGTGGGATCTGGGGATGTATTGCCTCTAAAGTTTCTGGAAAATCCCAGCCTAAAGCAGTTGCTAACATTTTATTGCCATTTTTTATCTTCATAGTAAAAAATCCTTAATAAAAGTAGCTTTCTCTGACCTTGTGCTGAGTCCCGGTTAGACTCCTTGCCCGTGGGTATTCCTGGAGCCTATTGCCTGTGGCAGAGGCTCCGATTCGTGTTGCACAGGAAGAGTGGAGAAGGTCTCCCTCAACATGCCAGAGAGATGCTGTGGTTTCATAACTTCTTGTTGCTGATATTGGGCAGCAGCCTTACAGAATACAACATGTCTAAAATGTATCAGGGGGTTTGATCCTGTAAATTTTGATTATGCATTGTCAATTGATCTCTAGCGTCACTTATCATAATAAAAAGTGACATAAGGATTACTTAAACATGACAGTTACCCTGCTAAATTACTTACAAAGATTTAAAGGGTGATAGATGTTTCCATGAGGAACAGGTGTCACGAGTGAGTACAGTCGTATGAGCAATAAATAACAAGTCATAAACGACCAACTCTGTAACAACAGATTAATCATTGTTAGCCTTCTCTGGAATATTTATCATTGGAATCAGATCATTAATTTTCTGCCTACAACCTGCAACAGGTTAACCGGCCACTTTTACCACTGAGCTACACCTCTGGAAGCCTGATCCTGATCCTGTTTGCAATCCCATGGGGCTAGAAAAGATGTTGCTCCAAATTCTGTGAACTGGTGCTCTTGGCACAATGTTCTTTGGTTCCTTCCTGGCTACCAGAGGGGATGTCATCCCACCAATGTGGTTATAAAAATACTGAAAATATTCACTAGCCTGGGCACTCGTCAGGTCCAGGGGGAATGATTTCAGGAGTTGGTAATGTCTCTCTCACGCTGCCAGCCTCCGCCGTCTGTAGTAGTCTGGGATTATGTCTGAGCTTGTGGAGCTGATGAATTGTGTGTGTGTGTGTGTGTGTGTGAGAGAGCCACTGCCGGAAATTCAACATCTGGAATCGATTGTGCCACAGTCATCCTGAGCTAAGCTGGAAGCCAAAAGAGCTTCAGATTGCATGGGTGCATTTTTTAACTCCACGATTGTGGGATTTTCAAAGCAAACAAAAAAAAAAAAAAAAAAAAAGAAAAAAAAAGAAGAAGAAAAAATCCAACTCCTATCATCTCTAATCCTCACAAGTTGACTTCACGTTCTTCAGTTTCAAGGGTCAAATTGTAACCCTTGCACAGGAGCTCGGGAAAAGCTCCCACCTCCTGCCCTTTCAAAGAGGACACATCATTCCCAGGCACAGAGCACTCGCAAAAAGCCAACCTGGGAGAGCACTGACCCTACCTCCACACTGCCAGGAATGATGTGCGGCCACATTTCACCTCTTTGCACCACTCACATAGCAGTGAAGAGACCACAAAGGAGTTTGAGAACAACCCCTCTGGAATCCCGCATCTATCTCCATGGTAGGCATCATCCCTGTGCTCTCCGCCTCCTCGTTCACTTGGGTGAATACACATCAAGAAGAAAGGTGGAAAGCAGAGGGGAGAAGAAGGTAGAAAGAGTGGATCTGCAGTTGTGCAGATGCTCATGAAGCAGCCGTGGGACTGCTCTAGGTTACACTGAGGACAGTGCAAACCCTGTTTCTCCCAGAGTTCCAGCAGCACATCAGGATTTTTACTGCTTTGGCATTGCTGAGCTCAGGTTTGCTCTATTTTAGAGAGAAGTTTCTCTCTGAGGTTTTAGGGGCTGCAACATGATGTCTCTGTGCTGCAGGAGGCAGGAGCCAGAGGGTGGATTCAGCAGCCACGCCTGGAGGATGGTGCACACAACAGGGCACTGGGATTGGAGCTGGAGCATCACCCCGATACGGCTCAGTCTGTGCTAACTGTAGGGTTAAAGAACAGCTGCCACTTTGTGGCGTAGGCTGCAGGGGTTTACAGTGGCATGAATCTGGGATTAAACAGCTCACCCTATGGCCCACCTCCTTCCTGGGTAATGCCACAGGATGTGGTGCGGCCAGTTGAGGGTTTTGTTAGAGGCTGTTCCAGAACCACACTGCTCAGGTGGTGAGAAAGCCCCTGATTCCCAGCCTGAACTGGCCTGTGGTCAGTTAACCTCATTTGTTCCCCTGCCAAAATCGCTCTTAAGTAGCTCTTCCCTCTCACAGGCATTACCTTTCCAAGTATTTACAGCAAGCGCTCAGTCCTTTCTCGCTCCTATGCACCGAAGATGCCGTTTCTCAAAATCTGTCTTTGAGGAACCCCCTTGTGACGTGGCAGTCACCAGTTCCTTTTTCCACTGCTGACTTGGTATTTCCCTTCAGCTGGAGAAACTGCTTAATCAGCTCCTGTACTTTGCCCGAGTGAGGCATCCTCTGGAGTCCTGGGTCCAGTTCTGGGCTCTCCAGCTCAAGAAAGACAAGGAACTGCTGGAGAGGGTCCAGCAGAGGCCGTGAAGATGATGAGGGGACTGGAGCATCTCTTATAAGGAAAGACTGAGAGACCTGGGTCTGTTTAACCTGGAGAAGGAAAGACAGAGGGGATCTTAAAAACGTTTATAAGTATCTAAAGGGTGCGGGTCAGGAGGATGGGGCCGGGCTCTTTTCAGGGGTGACCAGCAACAGGACAAGGAGCAACGGGCACAAACTGGAGTATGGGAAGTTCCACCTGAACATGAGGAAAAACTTCTTTACTGTGAGGGTAACAGAGCACTGGAACAGGCTGCCCAGGGAAGATGTGGAGTCTCCTTCTTTGGAGATATTGAAACTCACCTGGAGGCATTCCTGTGTAACTGGATTGAGGTGAATCTACTTTGGCAGTGGGCTGGACTGGATGATCTCCAGAGGGCCCTTCCAACCCCAGCCATTCCTCTCGTGTCCTGCTGTTATGTATAACCTCATATGACTAATGAATCGAAGGGACTGCTGTGTGTCAGGGTTGAATGTCACTGAAATGTGGAAGAATGTAGTTCTGAAGTGAGGTCTGAATTTGGCTGTTTGTCCTGTGGCTTTGCCATATGAATATATTCCAACCCCTGTTTTATGGGTAGAACTGTGCTCCAGTTTACCAGGATAGATTAGCTAAGACTGAACATTCTAAGTGTCACAAGAAACTTAATATCAGCCTATTTTTTTTTTTTTGTTATTTTCTGGCCTTAAAAAAATCACAATTTGTAGAAGTAAAATGCCCCCTGACCCCCAACACTGGCTCACTGATTGGAATATTCCTGAGCTATCACCTCCCTTCATCCTGCCACAGAATTTGTGCCACACTCCATCCAGCAAGTGATCACTGTGGGATGTTTAAACTGAGAAAATAAATAAACCCTGGTGCGTTCTGAAGGGAGGCAGATTTTCACTGCGTATGAATCTTGACGACATACATTATGTCTACATTCAGCAACAAATCTGTTATCTCCTGGCCCCAAAAACATGCCACAGATGCAAGTTACAGAAAAACAGCTGCTACAGAAGAGGCATATGTAATTAGTTACCATCAAAAAAATCCATGAACCTAAACAATTGTGAACTACTATACAGTCTCACTGCTTACCACAACAGAGAGAGCAAATCTAGTTTAGAAGGGAAATGATTCAAAGCACTGATGTCCAAATCAGGAACATCCCAGCAAGACCTCCCACAGCAACAAAAGAATTTAAAATAACAGGGGTTCAAAAGGACAGGGCAGACAGCATTACCTGGGCTACAGAATCGGATCTAGAACCCCTCACTATTATGGTGAAAACATGTCCTGATTAAATCACTTCCACTCTGCCGCTGTCACAAGTGGCTCTGCAGCATCACTGTGAGCCTGTGCTTACTGTAGGCTGATTACGCCGTACAATTGCTAAAACCCAGATTTCTAATCAACCATGTAGTTATGGTTTAGGAGAAAGAACTAGATCTGGAATTAAAAAGCCCAGGGCTTTTAATTTGGCCACTGGGAACATTGCCTGCTGCAGGCTCGGGCAGGAGTTACTGAGTTACACCAACTGTCGTGTGAATATGTCACTAGAAATGAAGTGGGTCCTCAAGCACAAAGAAATTGGCCATCTCTCAGTTACAGGATCACTGTTAGAGAGGCCTGAGTGGACGTGGTCAGCTGTTGGTCATGAAGTCACGTCAATGGAAAATAAATGCCACTGAATGAGCTTTTTGACACCGTACCTGGTCAATGATTGCTCTTCGAAGCAGGATAAGAACTGGACTATTCAGATATTCATTACGAATCATTATACGACAGACGATGTATTCTGAGTCTTGGGTCTTAACATCTCAAAATGTAGTCAGCTATTTGTACTCTTGGCTCTTGTGTTTTCTTTAATCACTTCAACCTTTGCCTTTCATAGATGTTTCTGCTACAAGCCGCTGCAGGGACTGCCCAGCTCCACTCCTGGTGTGACAGTAGAGTCTCAGACTGTCTGTGTTTGGGTATTGGAGTCTCAGGGTTGGAACTATTTAATGATGATTTTGGCTGCTGCAGTGGCATATCAGGCTCTAACATCTTGACTTCTTGACTTTAGAAATCGGAGGGAATCTGCCTCCTAGTCATCTAACGATTATGTGCCGAGGAGTGTTCTGCCCAATTCTTTGTGGGTACATGAAGTTTACAAATCCGTGAAAAAGAAAATGCCATATAGCATTTTCTCCAGCCTAAGAATCTACCACATTATGACTCTGTAATTGCTGAGCTCTGTGCAACATAAAAAGAAGAGCTTACAAAAATACAGAGCAAAAGCTCCCAATTCCCCAAAGAACAAAAATGGGAACAACATATTCTGAAAGTTCGTCCTCAGCAGCCAAACTCTGATCCAACACAGATGTAGTTGAATATTGTAGATGGAGAAGATTATAATGTTATATATTGTTTTTCTTGCCTTATCATTCTCTACATTTTTATGGGACAGCCACATCTTGCTTCGTGTATGAATGTAAATACATATGTAAATGAATACTGTTGTGCAAAGCCTTTTTCTGATATCAATAATGGGATGTTTTCATCCCAGTGTTAGATGTACAGCATACTAAACTGCACGCTTTTGTCTTTTGAGCATTATACTATTTCCTGATAATAAAAGTATGCAACCCCAGCTTATTGCTCTCCATTTAACAAAGGAAATAAATGTTTATTTTGTATGTCTGCAAAGTACAAACTCAATTAAAGGAATGACTGATGAAATACTGTCTCAGGAGCTTGTACACAGACTTAATCACACACGAGGGAGAAACCCCCCTGGAAGACCGATTATGCTGCCCACCAAGAATGATGCCAAAATCTACTAACTTCAATAGGAACAAGAAGTGGCCAAAACTCCTAGTGCTTAGCTGGCCTCTCCAGGCTAAGGGTTGGCAAGAAACTATTAGCATCTGCTGCAGGATCCTGTCTTCTGCTGTGTATACAGAATTGCTCCTTCCACAATACCCCACATCTACAAAGACTCATCGCTGCAAAGCGCTGCCAGCTGGATCCGAGCACCCAGTGGTGCATGGCTTGGATCCCTCAAAGATCTGGTCCATGCTTTTGGTATTAATTTTACTGTATTTGAGCAACCTACAAGAGTGGGTAAATGCCATAACTGAAAATGGTCAGTCTTGCCTTGTACCACTGCAGAGCGTTGGTTTCAAAAGTCCCTGATGTCGGTTGGTTAAAATATCACTGACAAATTTTAACAGGCCTCACTCTAGCTGATTTTTGACATGGAAAAACAAGTCTTTCTGCTGGGACATAGTGCATATTCAGCATCATCACTGGTAAAGCTGAAGTCAATGGCACAATTTTTCAGTTGTGTCATTCTCAGAGTGATTTCCACAGCCGCTTTCAGATGAAAAAGACATTAGGTAGGACAAAACACCGCACTGGGCGTTACAGCCCATGAGGGTGGCTGTTCCACTCTGCTACTACTGACTTGCGTAATTTGACGGTCAAACCTATTGAAACCACACAACATACTCTGTTTTTCAGTTTCTTAGACAGTGATGTAACTCCAAAACAAGCAGTGATTAATAAAATATCATTCGTCCCACCCAGTGCAAGAAGTGTCAGACTGCTCCAAGCTTTGCCATTAGACTGAAAATGTGTCTCTAAAAGAGCTTCTGCAGTGCTGTTTCTGTCAGAGACATGGTGGCTGATCATCTCTGCCCCATAAAATTTAATGTTACATGGAAGGGATACTCTAGGTATGTCTGGAGAATGATTCAAGTGATTTAATTGCGTGAATGGTTCCTTGCTTAATATCCTAAGTCATTACCTCTGCTAGGTTTTGTGCTTTCTTTAAAAACCCACAGAATTGAAAAGGAAGTATCAGAGGAGAAAATATATGAATTTGGGAATGTCTCGTTTCTGGAAAGATGACTCTGTCATGTCTGATGCATCAAGGACTACCTCACGGCTGACTGCTGTAGGAGGGGTGCATCAACCTTGGACCAGGAATTCCCATGGAAACCTCAAAAGTTCAGACAGGCTCGTTCATTGCTCAGCTTCATTATCTCTTATCCTCATTAAAGTAAAAATACCATCTAAACCAGGATATTGCTCAGTAAAGCTTCCTCTAAATGAAATCATACTGAAGGAGTGAGAGATGAAAAGGAGAGAGAAGAATAAAGGCACAAGTAAAGCTGCTGTGAAATGCGTCCACTTCCAGGATCACGCAAATCAAGAGTGAATGTTTTAGATAACCTCCTCTGGCTATAACTTGACATGTCAAAGAGCAGTTCTGTCCCACAGACTTTGATTTTTTTCTCCCCTTAGCAAGGTAAGAGGAGATGTTTCTGTCATTCAGTGACATTTGTCTTCTACCATGATGCTAACACCACTAACTCAATTTATATCAGCCTCTCAGACTGACAGATACCGAGGAGCTGTGGAGGTAGAAATCCCTCCAAGCCCTGATACTGTTTTGGGGATTTATTAGGACAATTCCACAGGGCAAAAGACAATGCTGAGATGCTCACAGCAACTGCGGGTCTGCAGTAAGCTGTCTGCTTTGCCTGGCTGCTGTTGCACCAGGTATGGGTGGGAACTGGGATGAATGGGGCTGACGTGCATAAGACTGATCTCTCAGCTGGTGTCACAGCCTTTTTTGCAGATAACGTTAAGTACAGCAATGGTTTGCTGAAGAAGCAGTTGGGCTCCGATCCCTCACGGCAAAGCAAACGTGACATGAATGAAGCTGGCAGAAAAGCCTCGTGAAAGCACAGTCACTTGGCAAGTTGCTGGGATGAATATTTTTGTCACCCAAAAGTCACAATTATTCCTTCACCCATCTCTGTCTTCTCTGCCTCCAGGCAATCAAATGAATGTTCTGGTATTCCTCCAGAGTGCATTACAGTGACATTACAGAAGCAAGAGAGGTATCTTGGATTTGATTAACCCTCTTGTACTGAAAGCATGAAAAAATAAAGCCCAAGCAAAGATGAATCTGAAGAGGAATTTCTTCAACAGCTTCACCTCTCTAGAAGCAGTCTATTGGTTTTGCTGAGCCGTGGTGAGCTGGCAAATAGAAGCGTTCCTTGGCAGGATTACCATCAAACTAACCAAACTGAATAAATACGTCTGAATTGCAGGCAATAACCTGGGGCACACTAAGGATCCAAACTGAGTCTTGAGGTGCGTTGTCAATGAATCCTTGTTGTGTTGCTGCACTGTACACACAGGGTAAGGCTCCACTCACTCTCCATCATCACATCTTTAACACAACTACACACAGATGAGTCTAAAAGCACCTTTGTCCCCCCAAAATATTTAATCAATTCTTTCCTTAACAAAGGTTGATTTTCCTCGCTGTTCTCCTGCTTGCATAGTGAAAAGAACTATAGTAAGGAAGAAAAAGCTGTAGCGGCTCCTGCTTATAATTAAAACCACATTGTGGCAGAGCCCTGAGGACTGGCTGGGGGAGGTGGAGGCAAGGGGGCTCCCTGGCTCTGCTCACAAGTATGATTCAATAAGTCATTTCCAGGGTAAACATATAAATCTGTCCTTCTTGAACAGAATCCAAACAATCAGAAGTATCCCCTTTGCTGTACTCAAAACATCTCTGCTGCTACTGAGGAAATGACAGGAGTGGATAAAAACAAACACCCTTTGGTGGAAGTCGAAAAAGAAAACATTCAGTTTAAATGCTCAGATGACCACTGAGTAACTTCACTCAGAGGCTAAAGTTCTAACTGTTGCTGATGTTCCTGATAAGTACCCTACCTCATTAGTGGCGTCATGCACGCACTGATGTTGTTGCTCAGAGCGTTAGGATTAGATGTTAAGATGGATGCCCCAGAGAAAAGGAAAAACAGATGGAAAAAGAAGAGAATGAAAAATCAACACTTCTTCCCCTGGAGCAACTATGGTTTAGCTAACGTGCAAGCCTGGATTTGTACAGAAAGCAGAACCTACTATCGCATCCTGTTTTCATCAGTGTGCCCTGCTGGGAGAGCTCAAGACTGGCTCATTCGAGTGGTGAAGATCAAGAAGAGAACTCTTCTCATGAGGGTCAAAACTGCTGTGTAATCTACGCTTATCTGTTTAGACAGGTTTATAGCTTGGTAAAAGGAGGATTCAGCCAGGTTCCCAAAGTATGGTTGTAGACATCACAAAGACAATCAAGTTACAGCCGCTGGAAGTCAGGAAGACGCCACCACACAGTTCATTCTCGCTGTGTAATCAGCTGGATTCTGCCCTGAGGATCTATAAGCAATTCAGCAACACAACTACAAGTGATTTTCCAGTAAACACACATAGGAGACTGCATATTTCTGTGGTTCTTTCCCAGGTCTTTGGTAGCTGCATACTTATGTAGTTTATCTTCAAATCTGCCAACTTAAATGTAAATTGTTTGGCTAGAAGATGGTTGAAACTCTGTAGGTAATTTTTTTCCCTACTTCTAGCTTAGCTGACTCCACTCTTGAGTTTATATTTATTGTAGAAAACTATGATGAGGTTTAATTCCCAACGGTGCAATACCTGATGCTACAACATTCAGTGGGTCATTTCCATCTTGAATACAACCTCTTCCTGCGTTAGCTCGGTTCTATGCGTCACTGAGACGCACATGATCCCATCACTTGACTGTGTTTTTACGCACAGGAGAAGGACAGGCAGCGGAGTGAGTAGTCAGGAAAGAATTACATTTTTTCTGTCAGTCCTTTCACTAGAGAGAACATTTAGAGACATTATTGGCATAGTCATGTGGAGTGTTTTCCAGAGCAGATTTCATCAAAAGACTTCAAAAAGGGTTAGGAACATAAATTTAATATTTAGATCATCTTGTGAGGAACAGATTAGTTCAGCTTTGCTTTAGAGCTGAAGTAACTCCTAGTGAGAGCAGAATAAAGCCCAACACATTTTGTACAGCCGGATCCTTCTTATCTTAACTCATACGGCTGACGCAGAGTGTGTCAGGGCAGTAGTCACTGGTGGGGACCGGAAAGCTGAATCTGTTCTCCTGCACTAAGAAGGGATAACCCAGAGCAGCCACACAAGGAAGAACTGGAAGCACACAGGAGGTTTGGTTGAGAGAGGGTGGGTTGTGATATCTACACAGCGACTTCTAGGAGAGGGTTCACAGCTATTCTGGCAGAGGGAAGTGCCTCTTCCTTCTGTCAGATACACATATCAGGTCAGGCAGATGTACTGGGCAGCAGCCTTCCCAGCTGAACAACTTTCACATTAGGTCATTTCTGGGTAGCTTTGACGTTTCAGTGGGGTTTATTTCCCAGTTCCCCAAGGACATCCTGCTCCCATGTGGAATTTGAAAGCACGGCTATGGAGGGCTGAAAGTGCTGTTGAACTGCTTTTAGAGGCCCAGGACTTAAATTCTCAAGCTGCCTAGGAACGAGGCATTATGATACAAAGCAAAGCAGCACCCAGGTACTTTTAATGATCCAGATTTAAGTGGATTTATTATTTATATTAAAAAAAAATAGGTGGTGGAGCATGAGATACAAATAGGATCTGGTAAAGCCCATTAACCCCTAAACCATCTTACTCTGATCTAACTGGTGCTTTAAAGCTAAAGGAAAATGCCACAAGCTTAGTCCTAGAGTTCACCTTGGAGACACCTCCAAGTAGAAAGCAGACTTGATAAGTACTTCATGTCCCTTAAGGGGTACATTCCGCTTTCATAGCACTTTCTGAAGGTTGGGAAATCAGCTGCTCAGAGCCTGTACTGAACACTTTGCAGACTGGGAGCTTCAGTATCTGGGCTAGTGAGATTGTGCTTCAAAGGGAAGTTGGAGGCGGAGGGGGGGCTCCCTTGCAAAATTAGGCTCCCCGTCTACATCCATGGATTCTTATTGTCTGTTACTGTGAATCGCTGTTATATTTTCTACAAGAGCAACTGCTGAAACACCGCATCCAGCTGCTAACAGCTGGGGTGCTGGGGAACAAAACATATGTGGTAAGCCATTTTCTTGGAAACTTTTTAGATATCTAAATACAGTCTGAAAAGGGAAATCATTTTCCCCAAGACACCTTCCCTTTGTTAGCTTCCTCTCCCAACAGTGTTCTTCTGATGTCTCACTTTGTGGCAGGAAGCAGAAAGTCTGCTTGCAAACAGTTAGGATCCTGCTTTACCACAAAAGATCTGGCAAAATGTTCTGTGGGTTTAGTTTCATGTTGAGCAGCGCAGGATCAAAAGACCAGCTTCTTTCTTTTCCTGAATCAAAATAAGGAAAGCAGAGAAACCTAACTATTTCCATGCCCACGGGGCTAAAGCTGAATGAACATAACAAAATCTTATTAAACAGAAAAGGCTTATTCACACAGTTGGTATTAGCACAAGTCAGACCATCAATCGGCTGAGTCCTGGGTTGGTTGAACATCGATTTCTTGAGAAGTTTATGATTCCTCAAAGATTTACGAAAAAGTATTCCATCAGAAAATTCACATGGGAAAAAGCATTATCTAATTCACGGATTCTGTATCCCAACATTTTGACATTTATTCAAAGGCATAGCACAGAATCCATTTGCCCCAAATATTGTACTGCAAATAGTGGAAATGACCGTTTTCAGAAAGTCATAGGCTGACCTTTGCTTATGTTACTGTTACTCTAACAGTTATGCCCACACAACCTATCAGCTAGCAAGAAATACATCTATAGAAAAAGAAAAACAACTAATATTGGTAGATAATTTATTTTGTATCTTACTGTTCTATCAGCACCATTAAAGCTTAGTTAGCTTTGGATGGCTCATTTGTTTTTGAAAGCATCTCCATCTGTGTCACATGTTTTGTTAAATCTAAACTAAATTTGGTAAAAAAGTAATTGTATTTTTGCCTGCTCGAAAAGTATGTATTTCCTGTTAATTTTGCAGAAATGCCTTTTAATTTTCTCCCCAGTGAACTCAGCTCAGCTCCACTGAAAGACAGTCATTTCTGAAACCTCCTCTGAACTGTCGCTAAAAGCTATTTATTAGAGGTGATCCTTTAATAAGAGGGGGAAAAAACTGGATGTAGCTTACCCAGGGGATACTTCTTAGTTTATTCTGTTGTCAAGAGGTTACCAAAGAAGGAAGTTTTTATTGTATCTTGGTAGCTTTTCACTAGCAATGCATGTCACAGGACAGTAAGAACAGGTAAAGAAGACAAAGGTACTAGAATTGCTCCTTTATTTCCATTGGCTGCAACAAAAGCATTCCATCTCCTCTTGGATCTGTTTTCCCAAGTGCCAAGCGACACACTAATAAATAAGAATTGCAAGGCAAGAAGAATTAAGAGTTTTCAGACGCTTTATTTGTAAAGGGCAGGTCCTACCTGCTTAGATCATCCAGGACATCTTGTGTATGGAAAAAGTGATATTTCATCACCTTTTGTTTTCAAGCGTGAGCTGAGAGATGGGCTTGTGGTTGGGACAGAGACACTACAGGGCCTCCATTCTCAGCATCACACACTGCTTCTGGCTTTGTTGGAGACTTTGGCAAGTCCTTTACCCCGTAAGCAGGAATAAGAATATTTATTTATCACTTTTTTTATCTCCTGTGCAGATGCTTTGTCCTGTTAAAACCAAATACAAATGTTGAATTGTAGGTGCTGTGAATAATCTGTCCTACATACATCTCTCATTAAAGCCATGTGCGCAGATCTGAGATCACAGCCGATAAAAGACAGCCCTTGCCCCAACCTACAAAGCGTACATACTGCCCGCAGCATTTTACTCCTTTGCTTTGAAACTTCTAGCAATAAAGACTTGCTTTCTTAGGAATTTTCCTAGCAGCTCTTTGCCTCTCTAAGGAAAATGGACAGATATGAGTGTAAACAGACTCACAGATCCTGGGTACAAATGACCAGTGAGCAGGGACTCCCTAAAGCCAGTGGTTAGGGTTGGGTAAAGCAGGTGACCACCCTGCCAGGAGCTGAGAAGAACCAATAAAACCCAAGAAACCACCAGCCTGAACAAGAAGGGAAGAAATAAGCTCCAGCTTCATTCTTGCCTCTTTTGACTCAAGGGAGGACACACAGGATAACCCGGAGGGCCAGGTCCCGCCAGCTGCAAGGCAAAACCAGGTGGTTGATGCAGCAGCGTACAACTTATGCCACTGCTTGTCTTGAATGTTTCCATGAGAGCTGCTCCATTTTGAGCCAGTTTACACAAGAGCGGTTTTTGGAACAGCCTGGTGGATGCAATGTTCACAAATGTAACTCATGCTTTTGAAAGCTCAGATCTCATCCTAACTCCTTAAGCCATCTCTATGGAAAATGGAACTAAGATTCCCAAAGCAGCTGTGTGTTTGGGTTTTTTTCCTTGAAAAGCTTATAGTCTCCATCCGTGAATTAACTCAGCTGCTCTCAGATGCTGTATATGAGGTAAATTACTCTGTTGTGTGGCTGAACTTCTCTTACTACTGGGTAATGCTTGGCTATATTAAAAGTCTGTAGTCCTTACCATGCCTTTAAACTGTATCTGACTGTTACACCTATGAAAGAGAAGTGATTTTTGCAAATGTTGATCTGTTATTTTAAAGGAGAAGGAGGAAGCTTACATTAGTTCAGTATTAGTAGCCAAATGGGGACCTACCAGGCTTAAGGCAATGAATAAGCTGTGGTTTACACCATTAAGAGTAGGGAGAGAGAGACTGGGAGTGGGTTTTGGATCTTGTTAGTCTGTAAAATAACTGAAATCGTATTTACTCCTGTTAATGAAAATTTATAGGGGCTCTGTCCCTAGGAGGAAGGATGTGCTTTATCCAGAGTTGTACTTTTTCCCAGCCTATCTGGAAAAAATATATTTAGATGGGCTGGAACAATTGAAGGACAAGCTCTGTCTGCATTGCTGGGTAGTTCTGCCTTGAAATATTTGACAAGCTGTATGTAAAATATGTGGTTTTATTTTCTAAATCTCTCTCTCAATGCCTCTTCTTCCCCTCCACCTTATTAAAAAAAAAGCTGTAAAGAAATGAGGAAACTTGAAAGTTAAAAAACATTCTAGGGGGTTGCCCAGAGAACAGAGGAGGCTGTAGGAAGCCTTCCATAATGTGTCAGCTCTCCTTGCCTCCTATCAGTGCATTGAAATTGCTATATTAATTAGTTTGTATTTCTTTAAAAACTGTAAATGCATCTAGGCCTTCCTAAGGAAGAAGTTGCACTTAGAGACAGAGCTCTCAAAAATACCAGGATTAGACTTAGCAAAAAACTTTATTTGGGATGAAGCTCTTCCCTTGTGTGTCTGAGTCTCTGCAGCTGATAAGGATGTATTTACGGGGCTGAAGGTAAGAAGCAATCACTTTAATTGAATATATCTGAAGAACGTTTGCTTAGAAACCCCCTCCCAGAGGTAAAAGATAAAAGCCCTGCCCCATTCAACAGGTCAGGCTGCTGGGTGTGATTTGCAAGGGGAGGCTGTGTGTCGCTCACAGCAGACTAGCAGAGGCTGGAGGATGGCTCAGGCTGGTATCTTTGCTCTTGAGACTCAGTGATGATGTTCTTGCCTTGAAACAGCACCCAGTAACCTGGTGCTGCTGCTGGTTTCTGCAGATAAGGTACAGAAAGATGGTCCTGATCCTCTTGAAGTCGCTGAAGATCCTATGCCCTTTTTCAAAAGGGGAGAAAGGTTTTAGCGCTCGTGCTTTAATCAGCTGCTTTGCACCAACCCGGTGTGATGGTGGGTGATGGTTGCTGTTCTTGCAGAGGATGCTCCATGGTGTCAGCAGTGCATTTGGGTAGCAAACCAAGCTATTGCCTGTACGCCGCACGCAGTAATTAGCAGACTTGTAGATAGATGTCACCAATAGCCTCAGCTCTAGACAAAAGAATTTGTCCAGTTGTTTGCAGTATTAATGTAATGATTTGGTTTGACAGACACTGTAATCTCAATAGATCCTCTTCTTGTTTACATGCCTACTGTCTCCCAGAGAGCTGCGGTGCTGCCCAGGTACAACAGGAGAGTCTCTGAGCTATTTAACATAGTTAATATACAGTATCCCAAGTTCTGCCTCCCAGGTCGGATGATAAAAGCCCTGGTAGTGAGCTTTGCTGTCCACTGTCTCTTTCTAGAAGGTTATGCAAGAAAGACCAGTGAAGATGGGTCACCTATGTTAGCAGTCTGCACGGTGCCATCGAGGGACTACCACTGGCTTTTGCAAAGGTGAAGGTAGTGATAAAGCCTTGCGTTGAACCTAGTGGGTTTCTCTAACGTACTTCAAGCCTGCAGATTTGGGGGCGTAGAAACACACGTAACCATATAATATTCTGTTGCCCTTCCTACAGCTGTGCTTAGTTGTTGACAACATGACTTGGGAGAAAGCAGATAGTTTTGCAGTCCAGAAATCTGGAATTCATTAGTGGAAATTTTCAGACGTGGGTTGTTTTTCTTGGTTTTTTTTTTTTTTTCCCCTATTCCTTGGCTTAGCTGCAAGAGTCAAAGCAAACAGAGCTGAAAATTCATAGCAAAGGGTGTGAAAGAGTTTCTTTTCTGTCTTCCACTTAAGAAGTGACTGGACAGAAAAATCAATCATAAGTTTCTTTTTCCTATTTTGTCTGTGAGAGCGAACCTTTACTTAGAAGAGGAGCTCTTAAGAGCTTCTCTGGAATTCAGGTTTATTTGGAGAACACCAACATGATACTTGCTACTAAGGACTGCAGTTGTGCAAACCTCAGGAAGGAAAGGGGAGGAGACAGAAGTGATGTTAATTTATTTGCTGAAGAGTTCAAACCATGTAGTTTTGCCTACCAGAATCTTTTTCTTCTACCAAAAATCACACAGGAACCCTGCACAAAAATAAACACTGCATGGTGAAATGTTAGCCTGTGACATTCTGACTCGAGACGGGAGCAAAGCTCTCTGATAATGTGTCCTGGCATGTGGTGCCGCATCTTGGAAAGATGGAGTTTTGTGCTTGCACTTTTCATTGGATGAGTTTGTTCTCTAGGCGGTTAGAGAAGACAGCAGCATTTCAATAATGTGACTACCTGGAAAAAGCTGGAAGTGGAACTGTCTTGGGAGGGAGTAAAAAAACATTTGCATGAGTAAAAATCTGGGAGCACTGCAGCCTGCGGAGCCAGGCACCAGTCCTGCTGTTGGCTTGCTGCTCTGGCACAGAGCGCACAGCCAGGTTCTGCTTTGAGCTCTTCCCTTCTCAGAGTCTCAGGTTTGGTTTTAGGTTTATCATCCATTCCGTTATCTAGATTTGTTGCTCCAAGTTTCTTGTATCTGGGGGGACATTGGGATTGCTCCGGGTCCTGGCAACTCATTTCTAGAGCACTTTCTTTGAGGTCCTGTTCCCGCAGCCTGTCCCAGGAGCCACCCTTCCCTGCCACGTTCCTTCCTAGCATCAAATATTTCCTACCTTCTTACATTCTTGTGATGCTAAACCCTGGGAGAGACTGGGCCCTGGTCCAGGGCCAACAGCTTTCTGACAAGTACAAGTGACACGGTAACAAATAATAAGGTTTTGGAGAGCTGCCCTTTCAATAAGTAAAGGGGAGGTGGTCAGAGAATTCTCACATGTGAAACGTCAACTACTAAATTTTTTCAGCACACACTGTGGGTCTGCTAGAAAGGCTAATTCAACATGAGCTTCTGGAAGCTGTATTGCTTGTGAATGCCGAGATAGTTTATGCACACCTACAGTCTGGCAAATCCTTTAAGCCTTGCATAAATACAGGCTAACAAAACTACTTTGCCTAGGACTTTAAAAGTGTTAGGTAAACTTCTTTGGGATTGATAGAATTGGTTGTTTGGGGAAAAAAAAAAAAAGCTCCCTGGTTCTGCTTCTCATTCTTACACATCTTGGATTCCAAGCTGAGTTAGGGTTTATCCCCCTATGCAGAAACAAGGGAAGCAGATTGATGTGTCGCAGCAGCCTCAAAGAGAAGTCTTGTCATAAGAAAGCTTTGCCCACACCTGGGCAGCGCAATGACTCCTCCCAGTTGGAAGTAAGGACTAGTGAACCCCTTGGTGTCCCTCATCTCCAGTCTCTAGTGTAGAGAAGGTGCTGTGGCTTGGTACTTCACTTAACATCTATGCTCCTCACTCTGAGGCAGTCAGTAGATAATGTGACCAAGAGAAAATGAAATGAGAATATTTTCCCTGTAAACCGAAATGTGTAATTACAGCAGATGATAATCCTCCATTTCTTGGAAAAGGCGAAGACTCAGCTGGGATTTCCTCAGCATGACGCAGTTCAAAAAGCAAATGACACTTCACAGAAATCACTGCAAAGCTAAAGTAGCAAATGTCTGGCCTTTAGTGCCAAGGGTGCTGGTGCTTGTTTGTAAACCCACACTCTTCCCTTCGGTTCCCAGAATGGAAGTTCTTGTTCCAACTCCAGTGGCAGATGCAAGACAGACTGTGAAGCTGTTCCTTCTGCCTTCTTTTAGTGTTGCCTCTTATAAATGAACTTGGAAGATATCTGATATGAAATAGAAAAGTTCCTTATTAGAAAATCTCTCGTGTATTTATGATGGTTTTAGCACATACAAGTTAAAACTGCATTCATTTAGCATGTTTAGAAGTAATTTCAATTTTTCACGCCAGGTGGATTTATAAACACACATTCTCCTGTTAAATGTAAACCATTTCATGCCTTTAATTCAACACCTATCTGTGTTTATTTAAAATGTAATCAAACTGCATTATAACATATCTGAGGCCGAGGGTCTGGACCTGAATGGACTGTACGGCACTAGGATGCTCCTCTAGGCTATGGCAATGCCATGTGTGTGACTGTACAAGCACCAGTTTAACGTTGCTATGGTTAAAAACTTTAGCACTACTTCCCCCAAAAACACGGGTGGAGCCTTCATGGCTCGTAAAGCCAGAAGAGACTGGTGATCATCTCTGCTTGCTGCAGGACTGGTGGTAACTGCCTTGACGTGGAGTTGATGTCTTAAGCTGATCCTTTATGGGGGTGGAAGAGAGTCTGGTGCCTGCAGCTGTACAAATAGGGGATTTGGCTGTTTTGGTTTCAAGTTTGTCAGCCAGCTTTGGGTCAACTGAATTGAAAATTGCCTGGCGTTGCTGTTAAAGCGTACGGCAGATAAAAAAGGTTTCCAATCTGCCTTGAAATTATGACTGAGGAAGAAGAATTTTTAAGATTAAAACCACTTCATTTTAAGATGCAACTAAAATACAAAAAAACCCCAGAAATATCTACTCCTCTTTGATTTTCTGGCAACTGTTTCCTTGTCAAAACCCCTCTCCCCCAAATTTTTGCCTAAATTTTGTTCAGGTTGTAGTCACTTAGTATCTGTTTTTTCCTCTTTAAATTGCAGGAGCCATAGAAAGCATTTAAGAAATGTGTGCCCAGTTTCAGCACCCAAGTCAAAAAGCACAGTTAATAGTGGAAATACTACTTTTACAATCAAAGAAGGCACTGGGAGACAAAAGGTGTTGCAGGGGAAAAACCCGTCACCTTGTCTCCCACTCACCTGGGTAGAATGATGGGGTGAATTGAGGACAATGTTTTCCTTCAAAACTGAATTCCCTGCTTTCAGTCAACCTACAGCTACCTCATCTGGTAAGTTCACACAAAACTAATCATAACCCAGCGACAATACCGCAGGCGACTTTGGTTGCCAAAGGCAACTTTACAGTGCAACAGCATAAAAATCCCCACAGGGATGTCATCCGTTCATGCATCTCATGGGATACCCTAAGCATGAAATTCTAAATCCATTTAGTAACTGGAGCTACAAAGAGTGGTCCAAGTCCATCTCGGTGACTGAACTTGAAAGAGTTTTCTTAATTTTACTGTATCCCAAAAATCCTATGCTTAGGAGGATGGAAAGCTATATTTGTTTCAAAAATAAACATATAAGGGAAAATACAAGGAATTTTTACTGGCAGTAAACCAGTACAATTCATAGCTTGGCTCTAAGAGCTGTTTAGCAGTGTGCTATCATTTGCAGGAGCTGTCGGGGACAGCTGTACAGCTGGATGGGTCGGCAGAGCTGGGCTGGAGCAGGACACGCAGCGGGGGAGCTGCCATAGCCCTGCACAACTTTTCCTCCTTTCATGCTCACTGGAGGGTAACATCCTGCACACTTGTCTTAGGTTTTACAGCCCTCCGTTTCTGTTAATGATCAACATGTAATCAGCAGCCTCTATCACCCCATTCTATTGCAACACCACAGGTGTAGTGAACAAATGAATGCCCTGCATTTTTCTTCTTAGGTGCTTCCTGGTGCCTACTCCAGAGGAATCAAACTGGTTTGGCATATGACTGGTGCTAGAAAAGCTATCTTGAAATCCCCTCTGTGCAATGTCTTTCTTTACACCAATGCAAACATGCCCAAATCTGAGTTTTACAACTAGCAGATATGCCAGATATAACCCCAAAACTCTAGGAACAGAGATATAGAGGGGTCATTATTTGGTAGTAAGAGTAAATGAATGCTTCTATTTAAGCATAGCTTAAATTAAGCATAGCTGTCTTTCTTTGAATAAGAACAAGATCATAAGCTGTTACAAAAACCATTCTAAGAAGCTGTAGCTGTAATTTGTGTCAAAAAGGAAAAGTACAGAAACTATAGGTAAAACCAGATATCAGTGCAAATACCTGTGACTCCAGGACTAAAAATGACCCATCTGTGAGATGAGTTTCCTTCAATCATTTATCAGTTGCCAAAAAAAAAAAAGCATGATGCATCTGTCCTAATTGTTAATGTATTTATTAAAGCTGGGGAGTTTCTGGTCACCTGTGGGTGTTCAGTGGTGCTCAGGCACGAGGGGCTTTACTCTCAGCCTCTTTCTAAATAAGGAGTAACACCACAGCTGCAATGTCAAATACACCAGCCCTAAAAATTACTGCTGTGTCTTGGGGCTGGGTACCCCTATTTATTTATTTTAATCACAAATGGAAGGAAAAGCGAAGGAGGGGTGGTGTTTGAGTCTCCAGAATGTAATCTTTCAATGCCTGTCTTGATTGTAGAAGGAAGCGATAGGGACAGCGGGTTTGAATGTGTGAGGTAAAGCCAGATGCATCTTGTTATATGGGCTGCTTTCAGAAACTTGGATTTGTTTTCTTTTGGTCTAGAACTGCTGATAACAAGAGCTGTATGGAAGCACCTCATACTCCCAACTCCTCGCTTCCCTCCAGTTCCTTCCAGTTGTCGCTGGAGCAGATTCTTGCTGGGCAGCAGCCACACGGAGGGTGATGGGGTAGAGAAAACTGGGCTGCTATTTAGCATCTCCTTGCCTTGCTTTGTGGAGAGGGCAGGTATGCCTTCTGGAAAACAGCAGGTTTTCATTTGCAAAATCAGAAGCTTTTTGCCAGAGAACTGTCTAAAGGGCAAACCAGAGGGCAGCCAGCAGCAAAGCTATTTTCTAGCTTCAAAGGTGTTCCTTTCAAAGGCCAGTTTAAATCCTTGAAGTATTAAAGCTGTGAAAACAAATCAAGAGAAGAATGGAATTAAATTGTTCTTACCAAAATAGCAAGCCAGGTTCATACGCTTAGAAATAAAATTAGCCAGAGCAGGGTAGTTCACCCTCTGTGGTGTTGAGTGAGCCTGTGCAGCTTGGAAAGTGCAGAATTATTGCCCTTGGAGGGTGGTTGCTGCCAGGAGGGATCTACGGGAACTGAGGAATGAGTGCAAGGCTTTCCTTTAGTAGAGAAGTAAGAGGTGATGCTGTGGCCCGTCCTGTGGTGTGATTTAGCTGTGTGACCCATATGGAGTAGATGCAGTAACTTTTGATTTTATGATCAGCACCTTGTTCAAACACTTTCAGTGTAGCCACAGTTTGGTGTGTACTAGAAAGAATTAAGGATTTATTTTAATGCTTTCTTTATGTTTGGAATTTAAGCTTTTTGACTTCTCTCATGGGCTTCCCTTCCCCTGCAAGCAGGTAACCAGCTTTGCTTCCTGCAACCCCATGTAAGCTATGAGAATCCTCCACTTACGGAAAACACCCAGTAAATGATCCTGATTGCCAGGAGTGGGGCAGGGGAGAGCAGGTATCCAGATATCTGTATTGCTCTGTCAGCATTTCTCACTCTTGACCTGAAGGACCACACAACAGGCTGAGAAAATTAATTCGGCACAAAAAAGCTCGCTTACTTTGAAAAAAACTACAGATTTTCCAAACATTTCTTTTTCTCCCTGACGCTTCACATTAATTTATTTGCAGCTCCTGCTATGAGGAATTTACATCAAAAAGACAGGAAACAACTTCATGTGGTTTAAAACTTAATGTTTTAGATTAATTATTGCTAAATGTGCTTTTCTCAAAGTTTTTAATCTTTTTATTGAGAGTAATAATAAAAAATGCAGAAATGTGGGAGTCTAATTGAGGAGGGTGATGATCTGTAATGTAGAATGGCTGCTTTTGGTCTCTCAGCTGTAATGTTTTGAGGCAGAAATACTCTTCAATGTGTTTTTAAATTATTTCAAATCTAGTTAATAAACCGGGCTGGTTTTACATTACACATGCTCATGACAACAGTTCTTCTGAGAAGCTATCATTGAATTAAATTGTGGTTACTTAATTCTCAATCATAGGTATGACATCGATTCACATTTATGTGTGACTCCTCCTAACACACATAATTTTTAGCATTTCAAAGACAGCTGTCCGACAGAGGTGAATGATGATTAACTGCCCTCTGCTCTCAAATGAAAAGCTGTTAATTACTAATATGTACTCCCAAACTGAAAATACCACTGAAAACTCCTTAGCCTTAGACAGATCCCAGGTGAACGGCTAGTTGACGCCTCCACCAAGAGAACCATCGCTATAACAGACGTGTTTTCCTCTCCTTTGAACTTCTCGGCAGAAGAAAGGTGTTGCTGTCTTCGCTTCAAAGGCACTTGCTGATTATCTATAAAGCTCGCTGTGGAGCTGAGATGGACGCAGAGGGCAGCCAGTCTTCCCTATGTAGCTGTGTCCTGTCCTGAAGCATATGGACACCACCTCCTTCAAATCCCAGCAAGGTCAGCCCCTTACATTTGTTTCCTTTATCAGTCAAATTCAACTTCACTGGAGTGACTCCTGCCTAGTGCCAGTCACCCTTGGACTGAGAAGAAATCAGAGAGGAAGCCAGATCAGGCTGCAGCCCAAATATTCTTGGGACACTTGGTAGAGACTAACTCTGTCCCATTCCATTAATACTAAAGAGGATGATCTGTAATGCATAGTGGCTGCTTTTGTTCTCTCAACTTTCAGGTTTTGAAGCGAGAAAAAAATCTTTAAGGGAATCCTTCCTAGTATTCCTTATCTCCTGTTTGTGATTTTTCCCCCTTTTTACATAAATTAATAAATTGCCACTGTTAATATAAAAAACTTGTGCTGCGTATTCTAGTCTGAATCTAGCAACAGGCTACTAGTCCTCAGAAAACGTAGTACCAATCAACCAGCAGTCCAAGAAGGGAAATTCAAGAGGAGTTTTATAACGCAGTTGTAGTCATAGAACTGCTGGAGCTGGGAGGGATTTCCATTTGGTCACCCGTCATCCTTCACACCATACCCAGATCATTCACTTCAGTGATGCCTCCCAGGACAGGCTCTTCTCCAGCAGTGTCACCAGTGAAAGCACCACAAACCAGCCTTTGCAGCCTGTTCTGTTGCGTGACTGCTCCTCCTAATTTCTTCCAGATATTTATAACAGTTCTTCTTTTTCGCAGTTCACATCCACTCCTACTTTTTTGCCTGCCCGTGTTTACTAATGAGAGTATTTTGCTCCTTTTACTCCTCGGGACAACTGAATTTCCTGAAACTCCTCAGTAGGAAATTGTGTCCCTTTTAGTGCCTGGCACAGAACACAGTGTTTAGATATGTATCTGAATCTCTTAAATATGCAAATGCAGTTTGAAGTATCTCTACTTAAAATACTGCTGGCTGCATTTCAGGCAGATCTTAAGTGCTGTAAGGACTAGTATCTGCATTAGGCTCAGAGAGAGCCTGAGCATAAATCCCTCTTCTTTCCAACCACATCCTGAACCATTTTCATCGTTCCTTGCCTTTGCCTAAGGGTGCCCCAGGCAACTTCTTTGTCACCTGACACTCAAACAGTTATACAGGATTCTCCACACTGTAGCCTGCTATCTCCTATTTCTACTCTTGCTCACTTGTGTGAAGTCAGAAAAAAAAGAAGGAAGTAGCTGGGCAAAATTCCCAGTCCTTAGAGTATCACTCAGATTTGTGTTCAGACTTTCAGGGGAAGCTGCATCGGTCTTCTATGTTGTTGCTGTCTCATAGCATGAAAACTGCAATCTGCAAACTTTGTCAAAAGTGCTAAATGTTTTGGGGGTTCAGTGTACTCCTGCGAAGAGCGTTTTTCCAGCGCACAGTGGGATTGCTGTCTCCTTCTTGTGCTGAACATGGTAGATGATACTTTCACATATTTTGGCTTTTAGACTTTCAACAAATTTTAAGGTGAGACGGGATCTGTTTGATCATCTCATCTGAATGATGCAAAATCTGTTCCTTCAAGCCAAACCAACCCACTAGGAAATACAATTAGTGTATTCTAATATACCTTCAAAGAGTCGTGAAAAAGCCAAATGGCATTAGACAGTCTGGGAAGTGTTGGCTGATAAGTTATCAAACTGCCACATTAACCACTAATTAATGCAGATCATACTTGCAGTCGAGTCTCATTTTTGTTTAGTTTTCTCCCTGGGAACGTCACGCGAAATGTCTTGCATGAGTGAAATTTTGGCCTCTGACTCGTGATCTATGGTGATTATAGTGTTGCATTGACGTTAAAAAGAAAAGTGTTTCTCACTGCCTGCACCACACAATAGTGAGAATGTGCGTTCACAGGAGGCAAGAAAAAAGTTTATTGTATGCAATTTAAAGTAAACAGTAATGCTATTTCACATGCATATCTGAGATTAAGAGCCTCTGCTTGGGCTGGACTGGGGGAAACAAGATCAGAGATTGCCTCAGAGGAGGAGCAAAGTAACCTAAACAGACAAGACAAACTGGAATGGAGTGTCAAAATGACTTGCCTGATGTCACATGGCAGGTCAGTGACAGAGCGGGGATTAAAATGGTGACAAATCATGGGCCTGTTTGGTCTTATTCTGGGGGATGGGGAAAGGAAAATGAAGCTGTTTTAGGGATTATAGTGTGTGAAGCTGTTCCGCACAGGCAGTAAAAACCATAATTAATTATTCCTTCTTATAAACAAATTTAAAGCAGAATTTCTAGCACTGTTCTCTTTATGGCTTGAAAATATTTTAAATCTTTTTGCCCTAAAATTGAGACATAGTTTCCCTTTGTTAAAGTGCCACAAAACGTTAAAAAAACCCCAGTTTTTTGTAGTTGGAATATTGAAGTTCTAAACTTTATCCTTCATTTAACCTCTCCATCAAGAGACAGTGTGACAAAGTTTGAAAGAACCACTAATTCATGTAAAAAATGAACTACAAAAAACTGCAAAAGAAAACGAGCCCTTATGTTCCAGCTTAAATAAGATCCCTAGCGCTTCAGTTTCAATAACTGCCGGTATCAGATAACTAGAATAATCTCTATGAAGTATTTTGGCACTTTTTAATAAGAAAGAAGAAACCATAAGCAGGCTGAATCATCATGAAACTTCACGAATTTTTAATTAGTCTTTTTTCAAATACAATTTCACGGTGTGAATGTTGGGTTGTCCTTTGCAGCAACAGGCGTTGGACTCGATGATCCTTGTGAGTCTCTTCCAACTCAGGACATTCTGTGATTTTATGGATAGCGGCTTGAGAGACCTCAGTGAATGCTTGCAGTGCCAAGCACGTTGCAAGCCTTTAAAAGTCACCGTCCCCTTTGCTTGGAGGAGGCTCTTTGAGATAAGAGATCACAAGTTTCTTTAGGAGGAGATAAAGCTGCACAGCTACATCCACGGGACCGAACTCACGCTGAGGTGCGCCTCACAGACGATGCCGGTGGCCTTCCTTACCCCCGCAGAGAGCCCAGCCCAGGAAGAAGAGGCTGGAGGAGATTCCTGGAGCTGAACTGCGGCTTCTTTCTTGCCAAGTAAATGGAAAAGGCCACACAGGCTGACCAGGAGCTCAGTTTGCTACTGCAGGGAAAGGCTCTTCCTGAGGGCAATGGCCTCTGTTCAGGCGAGCGCTGCCGCAGGTCCTCTGGTCCTGCCTGTGCAGATGGAGTTGGCTGCTGAGGGTCTCTTTCCAAATGTGAGGAATGTGAGCGAGTCCAGAGAAGGCCATGAAGATGGTCCGAGGGCTGCAGCCCCTCTGCTATGAGGGCAGGCTGAGAGCTGGGGTTGTTCAGCCTGGAGAAGAGATAGATGGTGCTGGGAGACCTGAGAGCAGCTTCCAGTGCTAAAGGGGCTCCAGGAAAGCTGGGGAGGGGCTCTGGATCAGGGAGTGCAGGGATGGGATGAAGGGAATAGTTTTGAGCTGAAAGAGGGGAGATCTTAGGAAGAGAGAGAGAGCAGTGAGGCCCTGGCCCAGGCTGCCCAAAGGAGAGGGGGCTGCCCCATCCCTGGCGGGGTTCGAGGCCGGGTTGGATGGGCCTCGGGCAGCCTGAGCCGGTGGGAGGTGTCGCTGCCCCATGGCAGCGGGTGGAACTGGATGGGTTTGAGCTCCCTTCCCAAACCATTCCATGACTCTATAAAATACACGTAGCCAAAAAGGCTGGAAAAACGGGGCACGGTGTGCCTCCGCCGGCAGCCGCCCCGCCTCGCCCCCCGCCCGGCTCAGCCCCCCCGGGCCGGGCGGAGCCGCCGCAGCCCCCGCTCCCCGCCCATCGCGCTATAAGAGCCGCGGGGCGGCCGCGGTCCCCGAGTCCGGCGAGAGCCGCGTGTGCGAGGAACGGGGAGCGGCGCCACCATGTGCGGTGAGTGGCGGGGCCGGCTGAGGGGGGTCCCCCGGGGTGCCTTCCCCCCGCTCCGCGCCGTGCGGCTGGGCCGGGAGGGTGCCCGGCTCCTGCCGAGCGGCTGAAGCTCCGTCTGCCCCCTTTCCCTTTGCTGTTCCCACCGCCTCTCCGTGTCCCACGCTTGTCCCTGCGGATGGAAAACGTCCCGTTCGCACCGCTCGGGGGGCACCGCGACCCTCCGGTGCCGGTGATGCTGCTCGCGGCGCTGGGCTCGGTTTTTCCTAATCCACGACAAGGGATTAGTGGTGACTCGCTCCCCCATCGCGGCGATAGAGCTTGTGGGTTTCAAACAAAGGCTGTGAAGGAGCTTAATTCTTAGCTGATGTGAGTTTATTCCCCTTCCTTTATCTAAGAAAGATGAGATAAAGATTATACCCACATCGTGTGTGCGATTGCCTAGATAGGCGGTGGATCGGATTAAAATCACGGTCCAGGAGCTGTGGTTTAGTTCTCCTGAAGCCTTACCTGTCCCTTCACCGAAACCTCCTCTCGGGTATGGACACTGGTTGGAAGTGGAAAAATTTGCGCCTGTACTTCTTAGCCATCATGAACAAACCCTCTTTTGTGAGAGACAGACTGAAAGTCAGTTGAGTTCCTGCTCCCAGAAATGCGCTTTCTGAGCTGTCTTCCCTCTTCCTCCACATCCTCTTTAAATGAAATCTCGGAGAGAGACAGGAGCCCAGTGAGCCGCTTTCACTTGAATGGAAACACGAGGTGATGTTGTTAGATCGCCTACGTGACTTTGTTATCAATGAGAAACTCGGTGTCTCCCAAACAAAACCCCTTCAGGTGAGAGACTTGGCTCAGTGCCTGAGCAAACCGAAGGTGGTGGTGGCAAGCGTGAAGGGGCAAGACATGCAGTTGTAGTATCAAAAACTGGGCAGTGTGTTGATTGGGAAATGAGGGTGTTAACTGTTAAATGAGTTGGGTAAAACATCTAGCTTGGGGTGGAGTAACTGACTCAGTATGAAATGGCAAAGAGAGTGGCGATTCATCGAGTGCAGTGAGAGTAGAGCTGGTTTTTTCCACATCAGCGTTTGGGGACCTTATATGTGACATTTGTTATCCTGAAAGATATCCCATCACTTCCTCGCTATGCTGATCTCCTGTAGGAAGTGCAGGAGTTCTTGTGGTTGCAACCAACAAGAAAGTTTCTGAATTACTTTTTTTGGTTGTTTTGATTTTTGCGTATCTTTCCAGGTTTAAGTATTGAAAATATGCATGCTGTGTTTTCTCTGGCTTCAGGTAACACATGAAGACGTAAACTGATTGTTTTCTGTTTTGAAAATGCATAGGTCGTTAAGTGCTGCTCTATTTAGGAACATGCTATTTAGGAAACAAAGTTGAGATGTTACGTTCACATATAGAGAGGCAGAAAAAGTATGCAATGTTAGAAAACCAGGTAAGATGCTCTTAAGCTGATGATCTACCTGTTTGAAATCAAAATGAGTTTTGTTAGGACATGAAGTTGAGAATAGGACTTTCTCAAAGCTAAGTTTCTGGCATCAACAATGTGCTTACCCCAGCAGAGGATTCCTTTTATTTTTTTTTAAAAAATCATTAACTTGGGTCATACTTCAAGTGTTGGCTGCCCTGTTCTTGATTTTGGTGAAGTCTTGCAACCGTGAGAGTTCTTGCAGATCTTTTCCCTCAAAAAAGTATTCAGTGAACTTTTTCTCTTCTTGTTGCCCTGCTTTTGCAATCCTGAAAGGGGAAGCTCTAAAGTCTTCCTATGCACATAAAGGAAGAGCTTTACTTTCAGAGTCCGCACCTGATTAGAGGTGGTTTTGGTAATGTTTTAACAACCTCTGTTTCTATTTTGAGTATCTGATCCTAAAGGTAAGCCATACATGATTGACCTAGTCCATGCTTCTGTGCAAACTCTGTAATTATGGAAAGTTATAAGCAAGATGTGGCATTCAGGTCAAGAGAGCAATGCCTTAGTAAAACACTTCTTACATGATTTCATTGGATTCTGTTTCTATGTATGACTTAGGAAAATATTTCACTGCTTGTGTTGTGCTGAGAAATAAACCTTACCTTACTTGACACACACCACTGCACTATTGCATTGGCTGAGAGAGTATTTGAGTCTTCACTGGGGAGGAGAGATGCGAGCTCTGGAAATGGCATCTAATAGCTTGGGAAGGCTGCTAGAACATAACTTGCAAGCATCCCAAAACTCTCTTATCTTGAGTATGATTCAACTAAGATTCAGTTGCACTGGTTTGCTTCCAGGGGGATTTAAGCTACAAGAAGTCTTTATAAAAAGTTGTTTCTACATGAGTTGAGCAATGTGCTTTAAATCTAGCCAAAATGATGACTGAGTGGAGAAGGAAATACGCAAGTGGGTAAATCATGAAACAGAAAAGTACTAGAGAAACGGTGCTGAGAGTAAGATTTATTTCCTACAGCTGAAGGAATTTATAATATATTCCTTGAGAAGTCAGGCTGCTGCTGTTGCTTTCATTGTAAATGGCCTCTGGTGATTTCTGTATCTTCTAATTCACATGTGTGGAAACACAGCTACAGTTCCCTGGAAACAAGGATCTTTTTAACAATTGCAGCACACTGGTAGCATTATAAGGATGGTCCCGAAGGAAGTTTTTTCCTGGAGCTCTGTATAGTCAAAGATGCCACGTGGAACTTAGGAGGCTGATGCATCTTAAATAGGTTGTGAAACTTGGCCTAGAAAGTAGAGCTGGATCCAAAATGAGGTGTGTAGCAATGTTTTGGAATGATGTTGAGAAATTTGTATTGAAGAAATTGAAGAATGCTGCTCTAGAGGTTCGTGGTTAGCGCCAGAGAACGGTAAATATCTGTCTGCAAAAATGATCAACAGGCTCTCAGTCTAAGGTGACCGCATGTAACCAGAGGCATTATTTTTCAAAGTCCTCATGAAGAGCAGTATTTAGCTGTTCAAATTCCCAAATACTTCTTCAAATGCAACTGTTGTCTTACTATCTCCATTAATGTTGGATGCTTTAGAAATAATTAGACGGGGCTCTTCAAATCTCTTCTGTAGCAGAAAAGCATTTTCAACTCTTCAATCTTTCCAAGATAAAGTCAGAGACCAACGTAATAGTCTCATCGTCTCACTGTCAAATCAACAGTATTAATGGCTTAAAATCAGTGGAGTAACTGTATTTACAACAATATTTATAAGGGAGATTTATCGATGTATCATTATAACAGTTTCTTCACTACAACCATTTACAGCTCAAAAGCCTTGATTGAAGGAGAAGAGTGTGTTACATTTCAAAGAAAGGCTTTCTCTGTTTAAAACACTTCCTTGTCTCAGCTGCTTATCTGTTGAGCTTTTAATGTATGGGTTTTGCTAACTGTAGTCTCCAGTCCTGACTTGTTGCTTGAGAAATTGTTGAAACGGTGGAACAGTTTCTGTTTAATTGGGGTAAGGATTTGCAAGAGTTAATAAAAGGGCCTAATCTACGTTCTAAATGTAGAAGTCACAGAAGAGTGGTAGGCAGAGAAAAAGGAATGATTGTGTCCCTTGCAGGTGACCTTTTTGTTATCTTTTCTAAAGATAAAACAATACCCCCCGAAGTCCTTCTAAGGAAAAAATGCTTCTGTACTTCTGCCTTCCAAAAAAGAAAAAAAAAGCGTGTGGGTACCAACCTAAAAACTAAAAAAACCATTTCTTGGTTGATGGCTGGCCTATTCAGGAGAAGAGGCATCGGGCTTGCAGGCTCTCCCAGGCTGTTTGAGCAGGCAAGGAGTAAGTTCATGTCTTTCCTGCGATGCCTCTGTAAAAACTGACCTGAGGAACACGGGCAAGCAAACGAATCTTGTGTCTGATTTGGGTTTGGCAGGCAGCATCGTGTTGAGGCAGCACAAAGGGTGGATGCTTGTTTTTTGGGTGACCCTGTTTTTGTATCTCCTGTTTCTCTCCTTTGTTGTCCTATCCTTTTGACTTCTGCCCTCTTTATGTTTGTTTTTCCTCTGTTCTCTTCCTGCTGAAGTGGCTGTTGTATACTGGATTAAGCTGGAGCCTTTCAGAAATAGATGTTGTACCTGCCCATGGGTATTTAAGGCCATGACGTTGATTACAAAAGTCTCCTTGTGTTAGTACTGGTGAATATGTTCCTTCTTTAAATGTCTAGTTGTAGTTCTGGATATGAAATGGATCACTATGTTCCCATTTTCAGCTGCGGTTTTCATGAAAAGTAGATTTTCTTTTTTTTTTTTTTTTTTTTTTCAAACTTTCTCAACTGTTTAACTCTTGGTGGGTAACATGAGGAGAGCAGAACTGGCCAGGAAAGAGTTGTGTTGTGTGATGAAAATTATGGCCCTGTTTCCTTTATTGTATCTGAACTCTTTCTACTTAAAAACCCTATAGGAAGAAATACACTAAATGGGAGGTTGGGTTTCCCTGGGGCCTTTCTGTGATACGAGTTTTACAGGGTATTAAATTGAACCTGAAAGGACACAAACTCTAAAAAAACATCTTTTCTTCTTTTTTCTCCCCTTCCCTTTTTTATCTTTAAACAGGAATTTTTGCTTATCTAAACTACAGAGTGCCTCGGACTCGGAAGGAAATATTTGAAACCCTGATAAAAGGATTACAGAGGCTGGAATACAGAGGCTATGACTCTGCAGGTATGCAAACTAACTAAACTCATTAATTTTAGCCACCAAGAGCTACTTAGTTGACTTTTTGGGTGCTTTCGGTTTCTTTGTGTTGGATTTTTCTTTTTTATCCTCCAGATTAAAAGATCAGAACTAGTTGATTTTCTTCTTGACTTTCCTCAGGACTTTAAATTAGGTGTTTAGCTCTGGAATCAGTTGAGAGTTGAGGTTTAGTACACATAAGCAAAGCAAACAGGGTGTGAGGAACCAGATCTCTCTACAGGGTCATGTAGTTTGTGCCTCAGCCTTTTTTGTGCATGTGAATTGCAGTGAAAGGATGAGGAAGATTGGACTTGTATTTAAATTTGAGTTGGCTAATTTCATCATGCAAAACATATCAGTCTGTCCTCGAGCAAAATTTGAGTTGGCTCCTGTATATTTTCATCTATGCAGTGGATACTGACTTCATCTAGTTTGATTTGAACATACACAGCTCTAGTGACAGACTTCAAGTATACTCCTTTTGAAGGGTAGTTTTAAAATAATTGTTTCACTAGTGTGTCTGTTTTCTCAACCCTTTTTTCATCCAGTGTATTTCATGCTTTGACTAACATTGTAACCACGTCCTGTCCTGTAGGAGTGGCTGTTGATGGAAATAATAATGAAGATAAAGAAAGGTTCATCAAGCTGGTTAAGAAAAGAGGAAAAGTTAAAGCCCTGGAAGAAGAGTTGTACAGTAAGTGTCTGAAAAAATGAACCCTTTTCTCTGGCCTCCCACTAAGATATCATCTACATCTCAGCAGAAAGTTAGACCATAAATTACAGTTATGATTTTGTATCAGAAACAACGGCACTGTGTAATCCAATGGCAGCTAAATTGTTTGTGCCCCCCCAAATCTGCACTTGAAAAGCAAGCTGACCTCTAGGTATTGTGAAACTATCAGTCTGCTCTCCCCTCTTTTGGTTGCTTCTTTGTTCAAGACCTGGGCTCCCCTGGTGCTTTACTCAGATGATTTCCAGGCTCAGTAGCTGAAATGTTGAAACATGGACTCTGAGAGAATTTACAATCATTTAAGCAGCTGTCTGTCATCACAATCTGCTTTATGCAGTGCTTCCATCTGTGAAGAACTGAAGTTGTGTTTGAATACATTTATGTTGTAATTTATAGTAATGTGGTCTGTTAGCCTAGCTGTTAATATTGGCTGAAAGTGCTTAAGTCTTGGCAAACAAAGTTTTAATCACAGTAACTTGACCTATCTGAAGTGTTGTGTCAAGAAAGCAAATGGTTTAAAAGAAAGCCAGAAGATAACTTCTAGATTTTTGTGTGCAGGAATTATCTTAGTGTTTTACTAGTTGTGTGTGTACGAGAGACACTCGACTTCAAACATTCAGTAATCTGAATTTCTTGTATACAGAACAAGATGATCTGGATTCAAAAGCTGAGTTTGAAACACATTTTGGAATTGCTCACACTCGGTGGGCGACCCATGGAGTACCAAGTGCAATAAACAGTCATCCTCAGAGATCAGATAAAAGGAATGGTATGTAATCTCTGTGCCACTCTCGAACTGTATGAATTCGGACGTGGTTGAACCCACATGGTACATACGTACACTCTTCCTGATAGTGTTATGGTACCTGTGCTTTATACTAAGGCTAAGTTTTTGCTATTCTATCTAGCTTAGACACTGTTACAATAGCCTCCTTTCAGGCTAAAGTAGCACTGTAAAAGATTGAGATCTGTTTTCTGAAAATTGATGCAGGTTAGTCAAAGGACAACATTCTTGTTTAAAAGGCAAGACTGAAAATGTAAGCGCATCAATACTGTCTAGGAAAAAGAAAGATTTCGTACTGTTTTTCATTTGCTATTCTACTGCGTATAGCTTCAAACAGTCTTGATGATATGGAACAACATTCATATGCCTTCAGCATTTGTAAACTGCTTTGTTGTCTGTGTTATGATGCTATAGGTTTGAAACCTATAGCAGGTAGATCCTAGTGTACTTCAAAGCTTTGTTAATTTTCCCTTAATGATGTGTATATGTCTTTTTTTCTGTTTAGAATTTGTTGTAATCCATAATGGAATCATCACGAATTATAAGGACCTGAGAAAATTTCTGGTGAGTCTATGGCAGCTTAATTCTAAAACTAGAAATGCCCACCAACTATGGTCAGATCTTTCATGACTTTGTTGGAATCTGAATTCAAGTTTATTGATATAATCTATAAAATAGTAGTGTGAAGAAGTCTGCCTAATTAAGATATGCAGAAGCTGGTGAAGTGCGGCTTCTAGCTTTGTAGTCTTATATGTAAAGTATTTATGAGTAGAATAGCAATTTGCGCACAGATTCTTTGAGAGGGCGTGTGGAGTGGGGCCCATCCTGTCTCTTGTTTTTTGAGAGATGCTAAGCAAGTCTTACTGTGCGTCTTATTCCAATATTTCTGGAAGACTAGCTATGACAGGGCAAGTCTTTATCCTTTGTCTGTAGTGATATATATCCATTAGTCCAGCTTAGTATTCCAAGCAGCCTGTCTTACTGTGCCATTTCTGGTGGGAAGCAGATGTAAAGCTCTTTGGTGTTTCTTGCCTGAGAATGAAAACCTTTTTATTCTTCTATGTGATATTTCAGGAGAGCAAAGGCTATGAATTTGAATCTGAAACAGATACAGAAACAATCCCCAAATTGATCAAATATATGTATGACAACAGAGAGAGTGAGGACACCAGTCTTTCAGCCTTAGTAGAAGGAGTTATTCAACAGTTGGTAAGTGGGAAGCTCCTTTTTTCCTGTACTATAGATCAAGCTGTTTGTGGGGTTCTTCAATATTTTGCATTTATGCATTTAAATCCTCAGCAGGAGGCCTTAGAAGGTGCTGCAGATAATGCTTTTTACCCTCTAAACAATGCTTAATAGGCTGAGAAATTGGATTAAAATTTTGGAAACTTCAAAGGCTTTTCAATGGTAAATTTTTAAATTGCATTAGCAGTGGCTTTTGTTTGGTATTTTTTTTTTGTTTTCCAAGCAAGTGGTTATCACAGTTTTTTAATGAAGCAGCTTAATTTAAAAAAATTGTAGGACCCTCTGGGGTTGAAATCTCTCATAAGGGGCAGTGCGTTCTTAAAGGCTATTCTGATCATGTTAAAACACTGCTGTAATTCAAGTTTGTCTTAATAATATGCCTTGGCTCCCATATTTGGAAACAGATCCAACAGGCTGTGCTGATTTATGGTGTAGCTGATTCCCAAACTCTGAAGTGGGAACCTACTCTTACTTAGTATGCGAATCCTTAAAAACTTCAATCGATGCATTGCAAACTTGGAGAAAGCTTGCTTTGTTTCATCCCCCAGTCTCTGGGCAGATGTTTTCCCTCCCCTTCCTGAAGTTTCTTACACTTTTTTTCACGTCCCCTTTCTCCTCTCTGAAGCAGCTCTGTAGGATTTGCCTAGAGCAGGGCTGGAATACAGACTGAATAAAGGCGTGTATGGGTCAAGAGAAAATAGCTGTACAGATGCTGAGTTGAGGGGAAGGGTGGCTTCACCAGACCGCAGCAAAGAGCAGAGCAGTCTTAGGCTGGAGTCCTGTGAGAGGAGTTCATGTTACCAGCTCCCTTCTGTTCGCAAGGGGCTTTTGCTCCTGCTTTTGGAATATTCCTCAAGTTCTCAAGCTGCATTAATGATATAGAGTGGTTGATTGTGTGTTCCTGTTTTGTTCTTGTGTTGTGGATTTTGGTTTTTTTACTTTTTTATTTTTCTGGTGGAGTTTTTTTTTTTAAAATACATTAGTGCTAATTGGCTGCTTAAACTAGGAGTTACCCCAATATTTTAGCTGAAAATGCATGATAAAATGCATGATAAAATGCATGATAAAATGCAGCTACATGCACATTCTTCCTAAAAGTCTTACTAAAGGTAAATATCTAACAATCTTCATGTTGATTAAGGGTAACATCTCAGAAGTTTTCTTAACACTTGCATTGGAAGTTATGTTTTTATTTATAAACAAAGGCTCGGAGCTCCTTCCTGATCTTTCAGCAGTTAAGTGCCTTTTAGCTTCTTCTGCTCCAGTTCCTTTAAAGGTGCAGTCTGCCCTCCAGGAAGAGATTCCTGGTAATAGTAAAGAGCTTTCCTTCACAGCCTCCGCGGAAAGACAGGCCCCAGTTTAATGAGATGCAACTAATTGAGATAAGCTGTTTAGAATTGGTTTTCTTTTTTTCCTCTTTTGTTTGCATGGTTTCCAGGAAGGTGCTTTTGCCTTGGTTTTCAAGAGCATCCATTACCCAGGTGAAGCTGTTGCTACCAGGTTAGTGAAAGTCCATTTTACACTTAATTCATGCTTTTTGGGTTAAAAAAACATTCTAACACGTCATAAAAAAAACTAAACAAACCAAAACAAATAGAACAACAAACACAAACCCTAGAACACTGATGTTTAAAGTGCGGAATTAATCAAAACTCAGAAGACAGAAAGCTGCACTAATGGAGTCCTTGTGAAGTGCAGTAAAGCTCTGCTGAGCATTGTCTTCAACTGACTATCAAATATTAATTAATTTGAGTTGTACTGACTGCATGTCAGTATTTCCAGAGGCTTGGGTTGATTCTCTATAATCTTTAACTTTATTTTATTTAATAAATTAACTGTGACTACTCATTTTTTGAGTATGCAAAGGCAATAGTGAGAAGTAATCAGATGATGCTTTCTTGCTTCATTCAAATACAGTCTCAGTTGGAGATTGTCCAAATGACACACTCAGAAGGATTTACTATTGACAAACTCATTCCTCTAGTCTGTCCCTTTATCTGTTGCAGTGTGTCAGTAAAGAAGCTTTTGTTTTGAAAGCTATATTAAGAGTGTGCTAACATTTCTCCTGTATCTAAAAAGGGAGAGAAAGGGTATGGTTCAATTTTACTTCACATTGAACAAAGACTGAGAGAAGTATGTTCAGGTTGGCTAAAATGCCATCATACTAATGGGTTATACAAACAGGGTTCTGTATCTCTCATAACATGTATGTTTTCTTTTTTTTTTTCTGTATAATTTCCACTTTATTTATGTCTTGGAAAATAACTTTACAGAAATGTAAAGATACGAAAGTAGCAAGTGAGGTAGCAGTGGGGATAAAGGGGATAAAGACTGTTTTATACTACAACCGAAAAGCCCCTCTGTGGCCTAAAATAGGACTATATTAAAATTGTGAAAAAGCCAGCTGTACCATCACTCTAAATGGAGAACAGCTTCTGAATGGACTATTCCATATGTGGTTCAGGGTTGAGTTTTTAGGAGTGTAGGAATTAAGAGAAGCTAAATTTGTAATCTGAGGTGCTGGAGGGGTAATTTTTACTCCTGTGATATTTTTTTTAATAGGCTTTTCCATATGGCACATGACCCATATAATTAAAAAAGATTATGTTAGTAGTCTACAGTTTCAGGGGTGTGTTTGACGTTTCTGAGTTTAAAATGCTAAAGGGTAGAGTAATAAAGAG
This sequence comes from Cuculus canorus, assembly GCF_017976375.1. Lineage (NCBI taxonomy): Eukaryota > Metazoa > Chordata > Aves > Cuculiformes > Cuculidae > Cuculus > Cuculus canorus. The sequence goes on from NC_071414.1 coordinate 15,583,902, forward strand.
TGCTGGAGCTTATTGCTGGATCACCTTGGAGGCAGAGTAAGCTTTGCTGAAAAACAATGTTCAGATTGGTGCCTGTGCTAAGCTATTTTGTGATTCCTGGAAGGAAGACCACTAGTTTATGTAAGTTTTCATCTACCTGGGTATAGTTCACGGGGAAAGAATCACCAAGGCATGTGGTGTTTATTCATTTGATAATATTTAATGAATCTTAGAGAAATAAACCAAGTTTATGTAACTCCTGCCAGGTAGTGGCTTTAGGATCAGGGTTGAGGAGGATCTTTTTACTTAGGAAAATAGATGGGATATTGTCTTTCACTTGGATGCACCTTTCTCTTTATAAACTTGCATGTTTTCCCTTTGTAGGAGAGGGAGTCCTCTGCTCATTGGGGTTAGAAGCAAGTACAAGCTTTCCACTGAACAGATTCCTGTTTTATATGGGACATGTAAGTTAATAAGTCAAATTACATTATTTTTAAGAATTAATTTTTTTGTTACTTTATGATTAGAAATTAGGTTAATTGGTCTTTTTACTATAAAACTACCAGTTGATGACTCAAATAGCTTCTTAGCTGAGGATATTCTAGTTTTATACTACTGAATGTGTAGTTCATGTAAAAGCCCATCCCCCAAAATACTTGTGATACCTTGAAGTCTATAATCTCGAACAGATCTGGTTTTGCATTAAAAGTGCCTCATTTCTTTAATAGGCAACATTGAGAACGTGAAGAACATATGCAATTCACGAATGAAAAGACTGGACAGCTCTACCTGTCTTCACGCTATTGGGGACAAGGCAGTAGAGTTTTTCTTTGCTTCCGATGCAAGGTAGTAAAAATACTTAAATGCCTCTCAAAAATATTGGTTTTGTTTAGAAGTGAGATAGCTCTGGAAAGGTTATGCTATCTTGCTGCTGTACAATTGTTTTCTGCTAGCATAGTTTCTAATCCGGGTAACTTCATAAAGCTCACAGGCTAAGTTACTTGAAAATGTGGAGGCTTTACTTCAGCATCTGAACTGTAAATAGCTGCCAAGTACTAACTTCTATATAAAATAAATCCAGTGTAGGAAGGTAAGTTGGGTACAAATAGACACTATTAGCCTAGTGTTTAGGCAGACTATAGGTTAGTCTGCGTTTTGGCTTTTTAATTCAACTATTGGAGGAGGAAATACTGATGTTGATCCAAACTTAGCAGGAACCTGGACATTGGGTACAGATTTGTCTCCCTTAGAATGAAGATCCTGACCTTAGGAGTCCATCAGAGACCCTGGAAGGCAAAGTCAGACGAGCAGAAACTTGCTGATGCGAGATGCTGTGGTTCTCGAGCCTTCTGCTCTGGGTTCCTGTGAGAATGCAGAAGGAGCAGCAGATGGAGCCATTTCCTTTAAGATGCCTCTACCTGTATTTATGTCCAAAACGAAGATAGTAAAGGGGCTGGAAGCGTGGTGTGGCACACTGAATTGCTTTGCTACCAGCTCTTACTAGCATTTCAGATTTGCCTTGCTTCTGTTTTTTCCATAGTGCTATCATTGAGCACACCAACAGAGTAATTTTCTTAGAAGATGATGACATTGCAGCAGTAACTGATGGGAAGCTTTCAATTCACCGTCTTGAGCGTTCAGCTAGTGATGATCCTTCCCGGGCCATCCAGACCTTGCAGATGGAATTGCAGCAAATCATGAAAGGTGGGTTGAAACATCTGTAAATGAGTATCATCAAAGATTGATAATTACTGGCTATTTGTGTAGTAGATAAGGCATAAAACGACTGATTTGTTGGGAAAATGCCATGACACTTAGGCTATTTGTACCAAGAGCTGGAAATTCCTATATTTAAGACCAAGGGAAGATGGGCAGTATGGTGCCATACCCATTTTTAGCCTTGGAAAAGTCTGAGAAGCTCCTATTCATCTCAATATTGAGAGAAAATGGGAACAATGTTAATATGTTGTTGTGGTTCTTAGCAGACTTTGCCAGTAAACTGAGAAGTGAAGTGGAATAGAGAAGTTTCTTTACAAAGGAATTAAGTTACCTTGTCAGTGTTGGGAAGTGAAACCAGCCTAACAGAGATCACTACCAATTCTTTCTTCTCACTTAAGCTTTTGTTTAAGCTAACAAAGTCCACTTAAATTAGCTTGATACCACAGGTTATCTTAAAAGTAATTTCTTTGTAATTGGAATAGACTTCAAGTACTAAACCATGTACCTAAGCATTACCATGTAATGTTTTTTCTAAACAGGTAACTTCAGTGCGTTCATGCAGAAGGAGATTTTTGAACAACCGGAATCAGTGGTCAATACGATGAGAGGCAGGGTGAATTTCGAGAGCAGCACAGGTAACTCAGAACAGGCATTCCGGCTACACTAAGCCTGCAGCTTTTAAACATATTAACTAGAAAATAAAATATACCATCGTTGTTTGTTTGCAGTTCTGCTGGGGGGCCTGAAGGATCACCTGAAAGAAATCAGACGATGCCGAAGATTGATCATTATTGGCTGTGGGACCAGCTACCACGCTGCAGTAGCTGTATGTTCAAGCTTAGCTGAAATGCTTATAGAACCTCTAGTTCCTGTTTTTTTAGACAACAGCTCTGCATCTGTATTTTCTTTTATATCTCAAATTTTGTCTTTCACTGAGGGATCTCACCCTTTTATTTAGTTTTCCTTTATGCCACATTCTTTATTAGTGCTGTTACCTACCATGCTAGAAATCAACTTTTTTCACCCTGGCTTTTAAAGCTCTGGTCGGTATCAATTTTTGTAATACCAATCTGTTTAGATTGTCTCTCACTCTTAAGATGTCGAGACTTTTGTGGGTTGTAGTGTTAACAAATACTGTGTGCTGCTTGAATACAGACTCGACAAGTATTGGAAGAATTAACTGAATTACCAGTGATGGTGGAACTTGCTAGTGACTTCCTGGATAGAAACACACCTGTATTCAGAGATGACGTGTGCTTTTTTATAAGTCAGTCAGGTGAGCTGCTTTTGCTGTTTGTCTTCAATTGAGTGAAAAATTGGAATGAAATACAGAAAGCCAATTATTCTTGCAAAAGATGGTGGCTAATGGGCCAGATTTGTTTTGAATGAGAATTTCTTTCAGGCTTCGTTCAAATATCTAGACAATGAGCGAGTCCTGAAAGATTGTTTTCAGTTGCATTTGCATTATGTAGCTGTGGATACAGTTATTTATAACATACTTGTGTAGAATGTTATGCTTTTCAGGAATCATCACTGTCTTCTGTCAGCCTGAAGTCAAGATGTAAATGTTTTCCAGGTGAAACTGCAGATACGCTTATGGCCTTGAGATATTGTAAAGAACGTCGTGCTCTAACTGTTGGCATCACAAACACAGTCGGAAGCTCAATATCCAGGGAGACGGACTGTGGTGTACATATCAACGCAGGACCTGAGATAGGTGTGGCGAGCACAAAGGTAATTGTTGTTCAGTGTCTGACTTTGGATTCCACAGGGGTGAAGTATCAATTAAAATTTTAATTGTAGCACTTGGAGCTGAGATCATACGAACTCTCTGCAGACCTTGCTGATAAATGTTTTGTCTTGTCTGCAGGCTTACACCAGCCAATTCGTGTCCCTTGTAATGTTTGGCCTAATGATGTCTGAAGACAGGATTTCCTTGCAGAAGAGGAGACAGGAAATCATTAGTGGGCTAAAATCATTGCCAGGTATATTGAGATTTTGGGTTTGAGGAGGGATGGGGGATGTTCTTTAATGGGCAGTATAAAAAACTGTGCAGGGATGTTTCTATCTTACTTAAGTTTCACTCTCCCCCTCCTCCTGAAAGGTAGACAATAGAAGAAAAACGGACCATTAGTTTGTACACTAATGGCCAATTTCACAAGTAACCTTCCAAGAAACTTGGCAGGAAGATCAGCATTTTCATGGGTTCGTTTTTCTAATTACACTAATGTAATTTTGTATGAGAAATATTACTTAATCTCCTAAACTGATGACTTGAAATTTGTAAAGCCTTTCACTTTAAATCAGGATAGATAAAAGAAAACTAATTCAAGATGCCTTTAAAATGGATGTTCACAACTTCCTTTGGAAATACAAATGGGATGTATGAGCGCTGCTTAAACCAATAGTTGCTTTAATTTTTTTACTGTAAATAAGGCTGGAGAAAACAGCCTGAAATTGCACAGCTGCAAAGATGCAAAATTAACGGTTGAATTATGTTAAGTGTATTTATTCTATTAGATCATTAGAACACGCTCCTATAAGCAAACTATTTTTCCAATTTAAAAAAAAATTATATATGCTCTTTGTGTTCCAATAGAAATGATTAAAGAAGTTTTGTCCTTGGATGAGAAGATACATGATTTGGCTCTTGAACTGTACAAACAAAGGTCCCTGCTGGTTATGGGTCGTGGATATAATTATGCCACTTGTCTGGAAGGAGCTCTGGTAGGAACCACTCAGTATTGCTTGATGTTATTTAAAATGAGCTTTTGTGGCTTCTGCAACATAGTTCATTCTAAGATTTCATTACAACTTAATTTTGCTACAGTAAAACTGCATCTATAGCTGAGAGTATTTAGTCCTGTTGGACTGAGCATGTACATAAGGTGAACCTGGATGTGATACCAACTTATTGTTTCTTTCACGTAATACTAGTTACTTGGTGGTATTTGATTTTAGTTTTGTTTTGGTTTTTTTCCTAGAAAATAAAAGAAATTACCTATATGCACTCTGAAGGTATCCTGGCTGGTGAGCTGAAACATGGGCCATTAGCCTTAATAGATAAACAAATGCCTGTAATAATGGTGATAATGAAGGATCCTTGTTTCACCAAGTGCCAGAATGCTCTGCAACAGGTCACTGCTCGACAGGTAAGCTGTTTAACTAATGTAATGTCATAGGAGAAGAGCTTGTGCGCATTGTATTGCTGCTGTCTGTGCCTCAGAGGAAGGAGGTATTGGTGATTTTGTTTTTTCTAATTGTAACGTTATAAGTAAAGTGCTGTATCTGCATTGTAGGTTGTCATTAAAGGTTAGCAGCAGTAGTGAAAACTGTTTGCACGTGGTTGGTTCGGGGTTTTTTTTGAAGCAAATGCAATAATTTTAAAACTCCACAGGGTGAAGCATTCAAGTCTCACAAAACAGTGAATGAAAAAAGTAATTAGGCAAGACTAGCATTGTCTTTGTTAGCTACTTCAGTGTCTTCAAACATACTACAGGCAAGCTGTAAGCTAATATTTCAAAGTAGTTCTAAGCCAGCTTTTCACTTACCACTGCAAAATTTTATTTTCAGGGTCGTCCAATCATTCTGTGTTCTAAAGAAGACACAGAAAGCTCAAAATTTGCCTACAAAACCATTGAGCTGCCTCATACAGTTGACTGCCTTCAAGGAGTCTTGAGTGTTATTCCTCTGCAGTTGCTTTCTTTCCACCTGGCTGTTCTCAGAGGATACGATGTAAGTGCTTTCTATATTTAGCAATCCGGTTAGTGCAGTTTTGAACTTCCTCCTACAGGTCTAAAGTGAGATACCTGGTTATATGGCATTTCTAACAAAGAACTATGATAAGAGTGGAGTTCATAGTGACTGTGGTAGTAGAGGAGGCAGTTCAGTGCCAGTTCTTCAGCATTATATTTTTCTTAATTGGCATCCTAATAAAAACCAAAAGATAATTTGCTTAATTTGATTAGTTAGGAGTGCAGATAGGACTTTTTCAGAGAACTAAATCTTAAAATGTGATGTTGCACTATTTAGCTTAAAATAGTTCAGTGCTTAGTTTGATTGTGGCAAGATGTGTCAGTTTGATAATGATGACTACTTTGGAAAGGTACCCCGTGGAAGACAAATATGTGTTTGTTAGCAGGGTTTTGGAAGCAAGGATGAATTCAACAGTGAGTCATTATTTGCAGATCTATAGTCTCTTGTGTGTGTTCGTGTGTCCAGAATAAAGCAGAACTCATTAGGAAGTCTAAAAAAAACCACACTAAATGAAGTGTCAAATGCAGAATGTCAGTATTATTCTGTCATATACTGAAAGCCTGTCTCTTCATTCTAGGTGGACTTTCCAAGAAATTTGGCCAAATCTGTTACTGTAGAATAACGGCAGAGAACAGCTGATGTTTTTGTCACCAGACCTCTGAGTTACGCTTGTAGAAATGTGTTGTTCTGAATTGATAGGTACACGTTTTTCTAAAGAGAATGACAGTGTTAATTGGAAAGTGTCAGAAGGATTTATCTTGCAGCTTTAAAAGCTTTTGATGTGCCTTGTGCCCAAGTGCTTTTACTCACAGCAAATACTCCTTTAAGTCCTGAAATTGCCTAAGGAGAAGACAAAAATTGTTTACACATAGTATACTGAATGAACTTTTCTACTGTGCAATATATATATATGTACAGGTTTCAGAGTAACTGTGAACATTTTTTTAGCCTACACTACTTAACTAGTTTTTAAGATATAGTATTTATAACTACAATTGTATAGCTTTTTTAAGTTATTTTTTTAGTACATTGCTTATCAGTAGCATTGGTAATGCTCAGAATGTAAATACTGAGCCTGTTGACACTTGTGTACATTCGTTAGGGTTTTTCTTCCTACTTCAGCCTCAAACTGGAAATTTATTGTCCCTCTTTCTCCCCAGCTTCACCTCCTCTCTTGTATCTGTGTTTTTTATTAACCAGTCTTTTGCAAAGCTCTTTTGTGGCTGTGATTTCCCAGCTATGTTTTAAATTTCTGCTTCTTTCAACTGATTATTTGATAAGTCAGAGCAACATTTTGTTTTGTATGCCACCCCAGCTCTTATTTGCATAACATGTACAGTGTAACAAAACAAGGGAACTGGATGTCTTTCAAGTCATACTTCTCTTGGAAGAGTGTACAATGAAATTTCAACGCAATTAAAAGATTATGTAATTCTTCTTTGTTTTGTTTTTTTGTTTGTTTTTTTTTAGTGTGGTTTTTCTTTTAACTTAACAACTCTTCATTTCGCGTTTGAACACAGATACAAAACTGCAGTACTCCAATACAAGTAGGAGAGTGTTGTCCTCTAGTTCTGCTTAAATCCTGACATCACAGTTCTTTTTTTCTGTTTCCTGGGTTAGTTCTTTCGTGTCACACAGGTCTCCCAGATAGTCACACCTTACTTTACCTTATCCAGCAACTGCATTTCAAAATAGTATGTTAGGTTTGGGTAGCTTGCTCCACATCACCATCTTTCTGAAGAAGTGCAGGAGAATTGAATTTGGTGACTGTTGGTCAGTGTTTGGCCAGACACAACAACATAATCTCTGACTGTAGCTGCTACTGTAGTTCACACCAGCTGTTGACTAAACCTTCATATTTTACATTCTGCTGAGGCAGATAAATGTAGGAAGAAATTTCCTGCAAGTGAAAATAGAAGTTGTCTGTATTTTTGCATATGCTGTTTATTGCCATGAAGTTGCCTCCTTGGCCAAGAAAAAAGTGCCATGAAGTTGCATTTACTATAGTATTTAAAATACTGATACAGGAATGGATATAAAAATCCAATGCCCTACACCGGCAAATATACTAAGTACACTTTCAAGCTAGGACAAAAGCCCTATTTTATTAACGCATGAATTTGCAAAACCACGCTTTGCTAGTTGAGGACTCAGTAGGTATAGGAAGCATCTATAAACCTCAAAGAAATGAGGTACTTACACATAGGAAGTTCTCTGCTCATTTTTTTCAAACAGTCAGAAATCATAATCTTTAATTTCTGCATTTTAGTAACTAGATCCTAAACTAGTAAAGTTTTCTTTATGGTATTCCTCTACAGGCTTGCTTCTAAGTGGAGATGTCTGACTGCTTGTGAAGGTTATTGTCTTGAAAGTGTTACATTGGCTTGTTGTAATAGGAGCTACTTAATGGAAACTGCTCTAGTACTTTTTATAAACTTAGACAAGAACCCAAATCACAATAAAAAACACAGTGATAATCTGACCTAGATGCCAAGAATATGTAACTGAGCATCTAGCGTGTTTTGGTAAGTGATGCAAAGGCCCCTTTTACTGTCTGTCTAGAATTAGTATCCTCTTCATATTAAAAAGCTATTAAAGGAAAGTGATATCATCTAGTCTATATGATACAGTAAGTTTATTTCTTAAAAAAAAAAGTTTGGTTTTTTTTTTCTAAAATACTTTAAGAGGACATCAATCACAGAAATAAAACCTGCTGTTAACCCTAGGAGAGGTGGAAAAATATATTTGGTTTATTTTTAGTTCAACACCTGTTTTAAAAAACAAGCAGTCCCAATGTCACAGCAGATGGTATGGTAACATATAGATGGCTTATGCTTTTTGAGTGAGCTCAAAAATAGATGGGCTACCTGGGGAGGGAATAAATCCCTTCCCTTCTGAACCACCAGTCCTGGAAAAGCTGTGTGGGACAATGAAGGAGACGCAGACCTCGTAATCTTCTCTAAGCATATTCTTTTAATCAGCACGGCATACAGGAGTCAAATTAAGACAGTACTACTGGCTTCTCTCATTCAGGCAGATCTTTATACAGCTCTTTGGTTTTCTGACCTTCAAACAGGTTGGTTTTGGTTTTGTCTATTCCACGCTTTTGTGACTGTTTTAATTCTTATCTCAAATTCACTTACCCCCAGGTTTTTTTCCTGCCTGGCCTTCTCAGCCTCAGGGCCGTGGCAGAGCCAGCAGGTCATGACCCTGCACTGAGGGACCGGGCGCTCTGCTGTCATGGATGTGACGGGCTGGTCATGCGTGATGTCATTTTATGGCAGCCCTCAGGGAGTGGCAGGCAGCAGGCAAGAGGCTGCGAGCCTTTCCCCTTGGCTTCGTTCCCTCCTCCTGCTGAGGGATAGCCGAGGTCTTTGTGTTCAGAGCTGAAGGGAGTCAACATACAGGGTGCAGAGAGTGAGGCTGAGGGGACAACCTGCAGCAGGTGGGGTCTCAATGACCCTCAGCCACAGCCCCGCCATGAAAATGGGTGAACAGCAGCCTGATTTCAGAAACTCTCCTCATCCAGAGGAGGCCACAAAGCTGGTGAAGGGTTTAGAGGGGGAAGCCATACGAGGAACGCCTGAAGTCTCTTGATCTGTGCAGCCTGGAGGAGACTGAGGGGAAACCTCATTGTGGTCTACAGCTTCCTCACAAGGGGAGGAGGAGCAGGCGCTGCTCTCTCAGGCAGCCAGTGATAGGAACCACGGGAATCGCAAGAACATGTTCCAGGGAAGGGTTAGGTTGGATCTTGGGAAAAGGTTCTTCACCCAGAGGGTGGTGAAGCACTGGAACAGGCTTCCCAGGGGAGCACCAGCGCAGCGCCAAGCCTGACAGTATTCGAGAAGCTTGTGGACACGCCATCAGGCTCATGGCCATGTGTGTCATCCTATGCATGGATGGGAGTGGGACTCGGTTATCCTTAGGTACCCCTTCCAACTCGGGACGTTTTATGATCGCCTGTAATTTTGCTGTGACACTTTAGAGCCGTTGACCCCATGCAGGGCGGCTCAGCCCCTCACGACGATCCCCTGCTGCGGGGTGACCTCACGGGCGCGGTGACGCGCTGCCGTGCGCCGATGACATCACGGCAAACGCCGCACCCCCTATTCCCCAACGCCGCACGCCCACTGCAGTCCGTCCCCACCCGCCCTTATATAGCGCGGCTGGCCCCGCCCCCGCGCCGCGATTGGCTGGTTCCCGCCGGCGGCGCGCGCCCATTGGTCCGCGCGGGTGCCCGTCAGCGCGCGCAGCGCGGCGCGGAGCTCTGGGAGGCCATTGTGGCTGGGGCAGCGCCGCGCGGCGACGCGGAGGAGGAGGAGGCGGTGGCTGCGCATCGTCCCGCCGAGCGAAGGAGGAGACGGTGAGGGAAGGAGTGTGGGGGGGGGGAAGAAGCCGTGCGGGGCCGGAGGCGCGGAGTGCGCGGCTCGTCCCGCGGGGCCTCGCCCGGGAGGCGAGCGCAGAGCGGGGCTCCCCGCGTGCGGCTGCCCCGGAGTGGGGATGCGGGCCTTTCCCTGCCCTTCCCTGCTTTTCCATGCCGTTCCCCGCCCCTCCATTCCCCCCCCCTCCGGGCCGGGATCGCCCTCTGCGGGTGCGGGAACGCCGATCCCGAGCCAAAGTGGCTCCGTGCAGGAGAGGCAGCAGGAATACGCGATGCGCTGAGGCTCATCTGTGCGGCTGCTGCAGCTTCTCTCAGCCGCGGGGCTGGCTGCGGCAGGGACGCTCTTTAACTTTTCCCTCTTCCCACCCCCTCGCAGGTGGGACACGTCCCGTCTTTGGCGGCAGCCTGTGTTTAAAACCCGAGCGATGCTATAACAGCGGTTTTGGGTTGCTTAAAGAAAAAGGGTCGAGTTTTCAAAGAGCTGAACGGATCCGGAGTACCTCTAAGCTCTGCTGTAACCGCTTGAAGTTACTCAGCTCCAGCTTTGCTACACCTCCCTGGTGTGACAGCCTGTTCGAGGGTTGTGAGTAGTGCGGCAGGAGGCACCTCACTGTGACATTGTAGCTGGACTCGTACCTGTTGATAGGTATTGCTGTAGAGATTAGAAACCCGCAGTGCTACTGGATTATAGTTTCTAAAAGGGCATACCTGAATTTGAAATGCATTTGCAACTGTGTATATGAGCATAGGGGGAGATTTTCGGCATGGAACGTCCATGTCTTTTTGTAAATATAGATATAGATATGTTTATTGTCTGTTCATTCTGTCAGCAGTAGAATATTAGCTTGAGATTTAAAAATCAAGCAAAGTTTCCTGATGTTCTTGTGCATGGTGGTCAATAGTAACATTTCTGTAACCAAAACAACCCTGGTGATGTTTTTCCAACTGCTTATAGCCTGTTTGTTTCAGAAGTTTCTGACGTGAAGATATCCAGAGGACGGATCTGGTTAATAATAAGTGGCCATTTTAATAAATGTCCTTAAGGGGGGGTGACTGTTTAATCCAGTATGTGAGCTATAGTGGAGTTTCTTTTAAACGTTTCTTACTGGAATTTTATGTAACAACTCATTGGCCCTACTGATGGTGGGTTTGATGTGTTTTACTTGTTATCTTCTGTGAACTGCAGGTTGCAAACCAGTCCTGTAAGTTTCCTGTGTGTGATGTGCTCACTTAGCCTTGTGATTCCTAAATTTACCCAATTGTACAAGCACGTTATATTAAAAAACCCCACTCAGTTTATATGCATCCTGTGCATGCTCTAAAATAGAAAAACATCTTGAAACATCGTGATTCAGTAACGTGCTGCTTCCAAGGAGCTTGCAGCCCAAGTCAAAATTAGAGCCAGCTTGCTTTTCTTCCATATTTTATGGAGAGGCGGGGTACTTAGCGTGGTGAGCTGTAGAGGGTATCAGAATACATAAAACTGGTGTGTTGTGATGCCCCAGTCCCCCCCTTGGTTTGTGTCTAAAGAGCTTAGCTTGGTCTCTAAGTTAGTTTTAAAGGATGACTTTGTACAGACAAGTTTCCATAAGGGGAGAGTTTCTCTGGTTCAGGATAACTTCCTTTTCCTCTACTTCTTTATCTGTGTTACAGAAAGTGTTTCATTAACCCATGAAGAGGTACAGCACAGTTCTCATGTTGCCCACAAGTCATTAACTTGATTGTCAGCACATGTAGAATCTATACTTTTTTTTAGTTTTGCTCTGTCTTGGTTAAGTAGGACCTTGACCTTGACCTTCCAGCCATACCTTTCTTCCAGCATACGAAGATTCACTGAAAATACACTTTTTAATGAGAAAAATTGGTGCTTTGGAGTAATAAAAAGGGTTGGATAGAAGAGTGGGGTTGTTCCTGGGGTGTAGGAGGAAAGCCTGAGCATGCTTCTTGAGGCTGCGTTTTGGTCTTATGTTAGTGTGAACTGGTTGTGGAACTGCATCTGACTGCCCCTAAAAATATTGTCTGAGGTATACTTTTCTTCCTCCCCCTGCTACAGCTGTGGCAGAGACAGAAAGTTGGGAGCTCACATTTTCCCTTTGCTGATCCTTTCTCCTTTGCTTTTTTCCTTAGGCCTCTAAGAGGAAATATCAAGTAAGCGTACTGCCTAAATTGCTGCCAGATATGACCAAGTTGAATGTCTACTGCTTAAAATGCTGCTGAAATTTTGAGAAACTAGAAGGTAAAAGGGACTCCAGATATTCCTTGAGAATCCCTTAAGACTTGCCACTACCAGTTTAAACCCAGTTTAGTAGGACTTCCGCCTGTTTTTTTTCCTGGAGTTCTGCTAGGTTAAGCCCTGGAAAAGATGCTGTTACAGATGCTGTTATCTCCTATGAGCACCTAGGAAGAGAAGTCCAAGTTTTAATTCTTGAAGCAACCAGAAGCCATTTGTGTGCATCTGTGCCCTTCTAGGACAGTCTTCTGGGTTGCTCTTGAGGCTTTTCTTTTTTGCATTGTCTCACAAATATTCTGCAGGCCAACAAAGAGAGAGAGAGAGAGAAGCTGCTCTTCTTGAGCTAAAGCAGGCGTGTAGGCCAGTAGTGAGGACAGCTGCTCCAGGGGAAGGTGCTCTGCTTTCGATTCCTGTTTTAAGAGAGACTTGACTGTGCTATTTATTCTGGGCTGTAGTGACAGATAGAGTCATAGTGAATGTGAAATTAAAAATGGAACATTTGTTAGTGATCTCCTCAGTAATTCTTGAGGTAATTTTCTTGTACGGTTTGGAAGAGGGATGGAGGCCCAGGAAAACAAACCAGAGGTCTGTACTGTCATTACCGTAGCACTTTGGAGCTAAAGAGGTTTAGTCCATTACCTCGCTCATTGATGTAATTGCTTACCTCTAATTCATTCTTGACAGATGGATTTAACTTATGCTGTATTATGGCATAGAAGTCTCTTTCTGACTGTAGCACAAAACTCTTAGTTCTTGTAGGACCATGAGTGCTTTACTGATAGTGCAGGATGTTACGATGTGTTTAAAAGGGAGGGAGGGTAGGTTGCAATAGGTGTGGATCGGGGAAGAGTTGCCTGGCAGAGATGAGCAGGCAGAGCCCTGCTTGGAATTTCCTACTGAACTAGGCTGAAAGGGGGAAACTATAGCAGCTGTGGGCATTTTGGGGGCAGTTGTTTTGTTTCGATCCCATTTTGCAGTTGCAATCAAGTCCTTTATTAAGACCCTGTTTGTTTCTGTATCTGTGAACACCTGTTTCTGTTGTTGCTTTTATCTATGTTATCAGTGTTTGAAAGGCATACAGGTTGTTTTCTGTAATACAGAAGTTAATACAGTCCTAGCACATGGTAGTAATTTTAAGTTGAGGAGTATCCTTCAAGGAGAAGAGTTATTGGGTTTGGGAGGGTTTGCTTTTACAGTTGTTTACTTAGCTGCTTTTTGTTTTAGGAATCAGAATAGAAACATGCATTTACTTAAAGCTGTGAAAGCTATAATAATTTGCTGTCTGTCTGCAAGTATTTTTCATTAGCAGTAGTAATACATGAGGTTGAAAGAATACTTATTTAATGGTATATTACTGAAAAATACATGTCTATATTAAAACATGTGTAATATATTTTCTGTTTTGTCTGCCTGGAACCGGTGAGAGATTGAACATTTGTTTTCTTCCTTTTTCTTTAAGATCTTGAAAACTTTTATCAGGTGGTCGAGAGAGAAAACTACATGACACTACACCATGAGTGACAGTAAATGTGATAGTCAGTTTTACAGCGTTCAAGTTGCAGATTCAACATTCACTGTACTAAAACGTTACCAGCAATTGAAGCCCATAGGATCAGGGGCACAGGGCATTGTTTGGTGAGTAAGAAATACTTTATTTAAATATAAAAAGCTATAAATAGAAAACAAAATTAGAATGTGTTCCTGATAGTGGTGCCAGAATGTCAAATACTCATGATAATTTCTGTCCTTTGGTACAGGGTTGTGGACTAAATAAATTCGAAAACACATACTTGCTGTAGTTCGTATGCAAACTATTTTTTGTTTTGTTTTTAGTGGGAAAATTAATACTTGGATAACTGCGTAAATAAAAGCCATCAATGAATTTCATTCTCATTAACGACTTTATTTTTGTTTCTAGTTCTCACATTCCCCATGTAGTTACACCTTACACTGCGCTATCATGACAATGCGATGGTGAGAGCTTCTGGGTTTTACTTGTTTCTTCGTCATGACCCCCTTTCTTCCCCTTCTTTTATTCCTGATCACTCCTGTCCATTTCTAGGAGCCATCAGTGCAGTGCCTTGCCATTAACTGGCAGAATGAGGCAAATCATTGTCATAGTCATGGATTAGCCAGAAAGGGATGCTGTGTGAGGGGTTGGGCTGGCCGGCTCTTCTGTGTGTCACCTCAGCTCTGTGTCCAGCCTCCACTGGCCCAGGACATGAGAGTCATTAGTCTGATCCTGAACCTTAGTCTCTTATGTGGCACCACACCTCTGGGCCAGCTAAAGGTGAACATTTTCACATGTTTTTTAGACTGCAGCAATCCATTCCACACAGCTTACTGTTGGCCTGTGTTTTGTGTGCAAACTTACTCAGTAACTGCAGAAATGTTTATTGCTGCATTTTTACAACGGCATACGCAGGGCAGCAAACAGATACACTCAGGAAGTCTCTAATATTAGACTTCATTGCAACACATGATGGGCTGCTCATGCTTTAAATCCAGTCTGCAATTTCTGTTCATCTATAAATTCTGCAGAATAAGTGTGTGACTCATGGGTTGTGAGCAACTCCTTATACAGCACCTGCTGATGTCTGTTTGACCTTATCATAACTGTAGTAAGTTAAGTATGCAGGAAAAAAGCACATTTTTGAGAACGTGCCTTTATTTGTTAAATTTAGATAGCCCTGTTGCCCTGTGTTTCATCATGCACATGGCATCACTACTCTTAGTATTAAATGTTTGCGCAAGATCATGAACGCAGTGAAGACCCTACTACAGCTCACTGTGATCAAATTGGAATTGCTGTTACACGGTGGGACAGACATTGAGATTCTTCTATGATATCAAATGCTGAAATAACTTATAAACATTCTGTAGTAGCCAAGGGGATGACTGGGTAAACTCTGGCAAATCTGCGTTTTAACATCTGTGCCTGAAACAGTTGCCATGATGAAAAAGTCTCTTTTGAATACAGATGAGCAGGAGTGGGGAAAGATATTTAACATCAATTATATCAATTTTTTTTTTTGTTCATTTAGGTAGAATTGGGTGATATTTAGAAGTGTGGTCATAGTGGTAACAGAGGATATATTCTGTCTTTTTTTTTTTCTTGGTAAATTAAAATAAATCTTTATCAGTTTTTTTTTTTCTTCTTCAAGTCTGGTTTTAATTCTTCCCCTTGGATTGTGTAGGTAGCAGACTTTTTTTTTTTTTTTTTGAGATGGAATGTCAATGTAAATGAGCAAAGTAAGAGGTTCAGGTGGAGTTC
Organism: Cuculus canorus; assembly: GCF_017976375.1. NCBI lineage: Eukaryota > Metazoa > Chordata > Aves > Cuculiformes > Cuculidae > Cuculus > Cuculus canorus. The sequence goes on from NC_071414.1 coordinate 15,599,241, forward strand.
TTTGTATGTGCTCAGACTGAGCTTTGACACATTCCCAATTTGTTGGATCAGAAAGGGCCACTTCCCCTAAAATTGCTGCTTTGTCCACTGCTGACCTGTAGTTGACTTGAACAGACAATTCAAGCAGAACTTGTTGGTTATTGATTTTATACTAATTTTCAGGTGTAGCTAAAGTCATTAACGTATGCAAAACTATTTTATTTGCATACAGTGCCTTCTAGGTGATGTGAATACTGAAGCGATGTGAATACTGAAATGTCAGTGCTTTCAAATTTGAGAGGAAAATAATTTCTTCAGTTGTCTTGCCAGTTGCTTTCCTCCCATTTTGTGTTTTGTTTTGCATAGACATAAAGGTTTTAAATCTGAGAGTGATAGTATCATTGAATAATGACATGTATTTCACAGAACTAAGTTAAAATAAATGCTAGTAAGCCTCTAGTGCAAATGGCACATTGACTCAAATCTGGGACATGCAATTTGGGACATGCCTCCAAGAAAACGTAACAGCTTGTGGGTGAGCCCTGCTTCGTGCTATTGCTTTTTCCAGTTGGGAAAGCAGTGACTTGATGCTGGTAAACTTCATGTGATTTGAGCAGTGTTATCACATAGGAGCTGTGGTTTTTGTAAGAATACTTAGAATATGACGGTCCTTTTAGGCCTGGTATCATGTGTATCTTGATGACGTAGGGAAGGAGCTCACAAAGAGCTTAATAGTGCTTGGAGAATATTTGTGAATGAGAATGCTTTCCTACTTTACCTTGTGAAAGGAACATTAAATGGAAATAGAATAGTGTGGGAGTCCTTATTTAAAAATGGACCTATGTAAAGGCTGCAGTTCTTGAGTAGTTTGTGGTAGTTTGTAGTTTGAATTCATATCTATTTTGCCACAGCCTGTGTTAATAATGAAGACTATTCCCACTTTAGTCTTGTTCTGTGTACACTGATAATTTAGCATTAGATTCTTACAGCTGTTAAAATTTACAGCTGTACCTCAAACTGCAGAGGGAAGGAACAAACACAGCTGAAAAAGCAAGACAAACTTAATGGTTGTATTCACTTTTAAACTCTTGTCTTGCTCCTTGCAATCTGAGTTTTCCACATCACTCAGTTCTGTGCATTTTTTTTCTAAGACCAAGGTGAAGAATGTAGTTTTCTGCTGGGCACTCTAATTGTGTATGATTTTTAAACTGTCCATATACAGGAGAGTCTTGATGCATGCAGAAAGGATCATGGAGACATGGTTATCACTCCTTCAGGAAAGAGAAATTTCTGTTGCAAATATTAAACGATTGTCAGCAACTCTGTCCAAAATATACTCCAAATATACTGATTAGGCAATCAAAATGTGTCTTGATTTCAAATAAGCTTAAAATATTTTTAGATCTTGCAGTTCTGAATTAGTTTTGAATCAGCAGATTTGGTCTTAAGAGCAGGAAGACTTCTGAAGATGAGTGTCAGTTGCTTCTGTTTAACCTTTTTGTATTTATTAAAGGATGTGTAGATTTTAAAGGTTATTTGTTTTCTAAACAAAAATTAGTTGAAGTTAGTATAAGCAGCTTAGTGGATATGCTGGATATGCTTTGTCTTGAATCTTGATTTCTTTCTCACGCCTGTCTCCCTTTTGCCCCCTCCTTTCCCTCAAACAGACTTCAACTTAAGTTGTTTGTCTTTGAAAACTTCTAGTGCTGCATTTGATACAGTCCTTGGAATCAATGTTGCTGTAAAGAAGCTGAGTCGTCCTTTTCAGAATCAAACCCACGCAAAAAGAGCTTACAGAGAGCTTGTTCTTTTAAAATGTGTCAATCACAAAAATGTAAGTTTGGCTTTGTATTGCTCTCCTTCATTACTGTCAGTTATCAAAAAAGCTCAGGATTTGCTCGGGTACTTGCTGTTAGTAACCGAAGTAAAAAGATTTGCTGTGGATAATTCAGTTCTCCACAATGTAGCACTAAGTTCTTGGGTGAGAACTGTTGAGAGGATGAAGTGTCAAGAGGGAGGAGGGGTTTGCTTTGTTGTTGGTGTAGATTCACCATCAGCCGAGGCTTTATAGAACTGGCCTTGCTGGATTGCAGTTGTCCTTTCAAGTCAAACTGCAGCAAACCTGCTTGGCAGTAGGTTTGTGGGTTTGGCTCTTGTAACTGCACTGTAGTTAAGTCTTGAGCTTTGGCAAGATTTTTATTAGATAGTGTTTAACTGGTGGGGTTTGCAGGAGTGCGGTAATATCTAACAGTCTGTTGGTAAACAGAACTGAAATACTGTGGAGAATACATATGTATTTTAAAATCTTTGAACCTTCTAAAATAGCAAGTCTTAATATCAATACTTCACCGTTCAAGTACAAGAGTATAAGGTTTATGTGATTGTTCTGATAATAACATGAACTAAAAACATTGCTGATCGTTGAAGTTGGGCACTGGAGTCAATTAGCCTTTTAAGACTGATTTTTAAGTAACCTTTTGGTGAAGTCCAGAACTAGCAGGATGAAAGCAAGGTGGCTACTAAGGAGGGCAGTACAGTAATTTTAGCAGTTCTTCTAGAAATAGTACACCATAATCTAGGTTTAATGAGATGGTGTCAGGCACCTCTGTGTATGTGGTGTTGGACAGCTTGGTTAAAATTCCTTACACATGTGATTTAAAAGAAGAGATTAGTGTTTATGGGGGAGAAATAGGATCTATTTCAGGCACTGAGAAGGGAGATAGAAGATGTTGTGTAACTTTAAACAGAAAAAAAGTGGGTTTGTACTTTCTTAGGTCCTTTGGTATAGATGCTACAGTTTTGAACTATTTCTGAACTGGCAGGTTTTTAGCACGTGTGAATTAAGTGAAGCCAAGTAACATTGAACTTACATATAGTGAGAGTGCACATGTGATTTTGAGTAGTAACTCTGCAACAATGGATTTTTGTGTGAATTCAAGTGAAAGTGCCTTCTAACAGTTATTTTTATTTTATAGATAATTAGTTTATTAAATGTATTTACACCGCAGAAGTCACTAGAAGAATTTCAGGATGTGTAAGTACTGGATTTTTGTTTTAATATTCCTGACAAATACTGGCCTGAGCCCTGAAGTTGTATTTCCACTATCATGCAGACTTCATGCTTTGAAAACAGAGGGTGGCTAAAGGCTGAATTTAGTGTTTAATAGGTCTTTATTTCTAGAGTTCTTTAAGAAAGACCAAGAAATTTGTTACACTACATGCATAAGATGGAGGTGGGAAATAAAAAAAGGTTATTTATTTTTTCTTCGTCCATCTGCTGTACTGATTGCATATGCATCTTGTTTGTGTGCTTTGTCTTCTGTATGAGGATAATAACTGGATAACCTGATACCATTTTTTTCCCATACCAGTCACATCACCACAACAGTATGTTTGGCCTCAGTGAAGAACTGAATATATTTCTTTTTTATGCATGCTGTGTCAGTTGGACTAGAAGGGACTCATGGTGATGTAATTGGTGGGGTATTTGTAGATTCCAGTGAAGTTGTGGTTTGTGAATGGTCTTCTTGGGTAAATGGGGACTGTATGCGTCTGAAGAGGATGAGCAGATGGTATTTTAACTTGAAAATGAATCATTCCCTCTTAGTTTTTACTGTGCTTTTCTTAACTTTTGTATTTTTTAAATAGAGTGAAAAGCATCATCTTTTGATACATTGCAATATCTGCAATTTCTGCATCAACTTTGGTCCGTTTTTCATGCTGCATAAACTCAATTCTTCTGTATTACTCTTCATAAAGCTAGTGGAATTCTGATGTCTTGTGATGGACTGCTGGACACTTAATTTTTAATATTATATCTGTTTGAATAGATAATTTAACTTTAACCCTGGTTATGCATGATTTTTTTTTTAATCATAAGCTTTTTGACCCTTGTATTAGCAATGTATTTCACTATTATTAGACATCTCTCCTGCTAAACATAAACCTGATATAAAAAGTAAGACTCTTTAATTTTGTTAATACTTGTTTTCTTGTGCTCTAGATATTTGGTTATGGAGCTGATGGATGCCAATTTGTGCCAGGTTATTCATATGGAATTGGATCATGAAAGAATGTCTTATCTTCTTTACCAAATGCTATGTGGTATAAAACATCTTCACTCGGCTGGTATCATCCACAGAGTAGGTAGTATTAAATCATTAACAATACTCTTTATGAACACAAATGTTCTTGTGAAATGGGGAGAAGGTGGGGGCTATTTCATGCAGTTGTTTCTTTTATTCATAAGAATATTAGTAAACCTGAAGATTGTTTCTAGTTAGAAGGTAAAGACTTCATTGTAAATTGATGTTGAATCAGGTTAGCTCTTTGGGTTTAACTAATGCTGAACTGATCCCAGATCTTTGAAATTTGCTAATCACATAACATAAGTGGCTGATTTTGTGTTAACAAATACACATATTAATGCTTTGTGCATTGGGATACTTCTTTTCCTGCAGATATTTGAATAATTCTTGGTAAGGTCTTCAGGATCTGTGCACTAATAATGACTGTATTTGGAACAATCTCCTTTGCCACAAACTATTCACACCCGAAGTAGGTCCACTTAAAGTGTTAAAGGAAGCAGATACACGTACACATTGTACGTGTGTATAGATGGTTATGAACTGACTATACTGACAGTGCACAACTGGATAAATTAAAACTCTGCAGACAACTTTGTGGTTTTCTCAGAATTTTTTGAGTACTTAGCTTTACAGTATTTAACTCTAATATGTGTATAAATAGATGCATCAGAGCAGGAATATGCAGTTGTTAATGTGAAGTGAACTGGTGGCATACGTTGACTGTGAACGGGGGGGGTGTTGTTTGTATGTTGATCCTTTCTTAACTGAAGTTATTTCTTGTTAGGATTTGAAACCCAGCAACATAGTAGTAAAATCAGATTGTACGCTCAAAATCCTTGATTTTGGACTGGCAAGAACAGCATGTACTAACTTTATGATGACTCCGTATGTAGTAACACGGTATTACAGAGCACCAGAGGTTATACTTGGAATGGGATATAAAGAGAATGGTAAGTTGCTGGAATAACAATTTTTTTTGTCAAAAGCACATCTGTCTCAGAACATAGCAGCTTTAGAACGTGGAAGGGAGGGCTCTTTCCCCTCTGCCATGTCTGTTGCAATGTCTTATTCATGGTATTGGAAATAAAAAAAATTACACTGTAATAATTTTGGAGACTATAATAGTTTTCAGCTCTGTATGCCTATATTCATTTAACGTAAACTGCTCCCTCCCCTTCCTATTGTTATTTTTTCACATGTTGTCCTGTTGTCTTGTTGCCATTTTATTATCCTACAACCCACCCCGTTGAGATACTTAATGCTAGATGATGTTAAAAAAATTAACAATCATCAGTCTATAAACAACAAACTCTTATCAGTGTGACTTTATTCTGAAGCATCTTCCTTTGGCAGTCTGTCTGCTTTTGCATCTGATTATTAAAATCTGTTTCAAATCCCTATGATAAACCATGTTTATATGCTCTTAAGTCTGCATAGCACTCAGAGGCTGGTTGTTATATTACTAAAACCAACACAGCTGTAATTTATTGAATGTTAAGCCAACAAAACTGCTGGCTAGTAAATTGTCCTTGACTTGCATTATTGGGGGTTTTACCTGCTGATTTTTACTAGCTGTGGAGGAGGACCGTCCCCTCTGCAGTTCAATGCTAGTACATCTTTTTGCTTTATTGCAGGGGCTTGGGGATACCATGCTTTTTGCATACATGTACCTTTGGCTGTGTAAAACAAGGGTCTCGCAGGACCTTGCTGGGCTACTGATAATGGAAAAAAAGCTTTCATTAATGCACAAGGCAGCTTGTCTTGCAGCAAGTGCTGATGTGGATCAGAGCTTTAGTAGAGGCTATTCTGGATGGGACAAAACATAACTTATCTGAAGGACTGTAGGAATACAGTGTGAACATAACAATACGTAATTGTGATATTTAAAAAAACTTCTTTAATCTTTTGTCCTTGTTGCACCTAACATTTGATAGTGGATATCTGGTCTGTTGGGTGCATTATGGCAGAAATGGTCCTCCATAAAGTCCTGTTCCCAGGAAGAGATTGTATCCTTCTTCATGGTCGATTCAGAAATGTAAACACTGATTATATTTTACGAAATGCTAATAACAAAATTTAGCAGCAGTTGTTTGATGTTGATATGATTGACAATTCATGTTAGCAGTTTGGTTTTCCACATTGTTGTGTTTTCCTGTAGATGCTAGATGGTTTTGTTTGTTTTCCTCACTTTTGTTCATGATACTTCATAATTTGATCATTTCATTTTTACTTTCAGTTGATATCTGGTCAGTTGGGTGCATCATGGGAGAATTGGTGAAAGGTTGTGTGATATTCCAAGGCACTGATCGTATCCTTCCCTAGTCATTCTTGAATCCCATTCAACAGAAACACAATTATTTTGATCTGTATAAAAATAAATGCATAAGCAATATTTTCAATAATATGTTTTAATAGACCTACTGTACTACTTGAAATTAGTGTCATTAACCAAATTGTTGAGCCTTGCCTTTTATTTTCCTGGTAGACTATTTAATGTAATTTGTACTGGTTAAATCCATAGAATTTATATTAAGAGCTTTGTCTTTTATAGCTTAAAAAAGGATACTCTTAGGTTTAAAAAATAGCAGTAAGTATATTTTTTACTCTTGTTCTTTGTAGTTAAATTGTGTAAGCAAAAGCCTACAAAATTACCTTTTACTGTGCATGGATTTTGCTGTTTGTTTGAACAGTAGACTCATTTTCTATTATGCAGTTTTTTTGAGTTTCAATCAGATTTTTTTCTTGCTTATTAGCGCTTGCTGGACAGCAGTGTCCTAGTTGCAAGCACACTGCATGAGAAATATTTTTTTTTTTACTACTATTATTTATTATAAAAAGAAAAACATTCTTTTTGGATTTTTTTTCATTCTATGAAAGTTTTATTTTGGGCTTACCTGTTCTATAAGATTGTTATTCCTCCATTCCTCCCTCCAATGTTTTTTTTACCTGGATTTCTCTTGATAAAATTCTGCTTTCTTGTACAATAGTGATTGTAGGAAATTTTTCTCTGTTAAAAACAAACAAACCCCTCATATATGTGCTTTGCTGCCTTAGAGAATCCTCAGTAATACGTGACTGGATCACAAATGAGTCTCTGTGCTGTATTAAGTAAGCAGAAATGATGGTTTAGTTAAGTAAATGTTCTTTGAAGATTTTGATGTATTTCAAAATATTTCCCTAGAAACAGAATTTAAAACATTTGACTCATTATCAAGTTCCAGTTGCAAAAATTGGAGCAAAACAAATTTCATCATTTATAAATAATATCTTACAAAGTAGTAGTCTTGCAGGACTGAACATTCAAAATTGATCCGAGTAGAATTCAGACGATGTAATAAACCACGATTGCCGGTTATGGCTGTAGGTTGTAAGGAGCTGTAGCTGCTTCTGGTCCAAGATTTTGAAGAGGGTATAACATTTTTGCTCATCAGCAAGGAAAAATTGAATCCACCACTAAAAATATACCTGTTCACAGATACCTATGTATCTTATAGAGGAGGACTTTCAATTCTAATGCTAGATTTTATGACACTAATCTTCAGCAGCTGATCATGCATTTAGTAGTACAAATGATTGTTAAAGAGCTCTTTTTGTTTTCCACCTTTCTTCCTTTCTATACTTATTGTTTTACCTTTTGAGGCCTTCAGACCAACCTAACACAATTCTTCATGTCTGTTATGTGTCTTTCACCTGCATGTGATTTATTCATGAATAAACAAAGGAAATTTTGTCCATACTTGTTGAATATGCAAATTATCACCTTTGATTGCTCTGGAGGCCATTGAAGCTCCGCCAATCTATGTTTCAAGGAGTCTTCTCCCCAGATGTATTAGCAAAGTGCACAGCTGTACTTACAGGGTTTCTTGCCTCTTGCAAGATTTGTGGTTCTCTTTAGTGTGAAATACTGTCAGTATCAAAACTTTTCCTGACTGATGACTGCTTCAGTCATGTTTTTGTTTCTTGTCACCTTTAGTGGCAGGATTGTTTGAGAATGGGGTTTATTATGGGGGATGCTCGTGTGCCTTGCTGTGAAGCTTTCTATTTTTTTTTTTTGTGGGATTTTTTTGTGGAGTTTTGAGGTTGGTTTTTGTTTGTTTTTTTTTTTACTTCAATTTCAAAACGTCTTTAGTATTCAGAGATTTAGAGCAGGGAACCAGGTTCAGCACATTGCCTAATGATGTGGCCTTGTCTATCTTCCAGAAAACCTACTCTTGGACTCAGTTGTTGATATATTCCCATCTGGTCGATGAGGATACTTGCAGCAGTGCTCTGCCTGGGCCACAGTGCTCCATGCTGCCAGGGTGATGGATGCACTGAGCCTGCTTCTGGCTGGTGCTGTGGACAATGAACAGGGCCTTGCAGTTGCTGGCAGTTACATAGATACCCAAGATGAAATAATGGAAAGCCTGGCAGCACTAGAGTGGTTTTTAAGTTCTCTTTCTGTCCAAATGGTGAAGGAAACTAACTGCTGACTGATGCAAAAAGAACAAAGTGATGTTCGTGCATTTTTGGGGAAAAATCGGGCTTTATTGTGCTTGTAATAAAACTCTGGTTTGGGGACTGCAGAAGAGAAATTAAAAAGTAGGCAAGCGTGCTTAGCGTGGACTAAACGGTTCTGGTTATTTTGACCTTCAGGTCACTAGAACAGCAAGGGTAGTTTTGTCTGCAGGTTGCAAAGTTGCGTGCTCTGCATGCGTTACATGTAAATTAAAGGTTTCTCTCAGCTGGGTTTCTGATAACAGGCTTAGCTTGTCTCAATTCTGCATTGGCTTTTTTTTTTTGATGTTCAGTATCTGCATGGTACTTTGAAGCAATCCATCTGAAACATTGTGGGGTTTTTTACAGTTTTTATTACTAAGGTGGGATGGGTCATTAAGTTTTGCTGCCTTCTCCTGGTGCTCTGAGACCACAATAGGCTGGATTCTAATTTGATTAGCTGGCTAGCCAGGCTGCTGTTACTCCAAGGAAAGCATCTTCTTGAATCTAGATTGGTGGATATCTCGCAGAAATCTGTTTTCCAGCTAGGAACAAAATTTCCTGGTGTGTGTCAAAATTTTCTTTGTGTGTCCTCTGTTTTAGCATGAGAGTTAACAATACTGATGTCTTAATTTTTATTTTACTGTACTTTTTTTCGTTAGAACATATTTAATAAGCAAATACAATATTCAGTCTTCGTATCAGAAGTCTAAAGTCTTAGCAGGAAGCTGTGATTATGTGATATTTCTAGTTGTATTCTTGGCATGCTAACTGAAATAAAAGCTCCTCAGTGTTTTTGAATACATCTTTATAAAAAGTGCAGCAAATTTGTTGTAGTCTTACAAAATCTGCCTGTGAGAATAGGCTGGGGTGCTAGGATATGAATTTAGTTATCAGTATTTGTAGGGTGGATGGTTAGAGTCTGCTGGAATTGCACATACTTTTTATCAGAAGAACTGCGAAGTATAAATCCGAGTAAACTTAAATATCAGGAGTACTAGTGCAGTACCTTCTCAGTGAGATGAATGAGCTTTTTTATCCCAGTCTGACTTGTTCAGAGCAGACTCTGGTACCTCTATAACAGACGTCTCCATGTCTTGGGGAAATGCCTTCCCTTGAAAGAGGGAGAAGGGACAGTTCAGAAGAAACATGAGGCACGATTTCAGCTTGTGCCTTGTTAATGCAATTCCTGTAAAATACTTAAATTTCTTTACTATAGAGGGTATTATGCTGTACTTCAGAAGATTCAACAGCAGCCTTTCTTTTCTGTTCTTATAGTTGGTTTGCTATGGATACAATTTCGAAATAAAGCTTCTTTTGGACCGCCAAAAAGTATTGCTTTCAATATGAACCAATAGATAATAATTAGCAAAAGATACTTAAGCGTAGTGCATTGTGCAACGCTTCTGGCCTATCTTTAAGACTACAAAATCTGAATCTTAGTTTTATGTCAATCTAGCTTTTTGCGATAACTCAAGTACTGTCGATCCTAGAATGAAGCTTGTATTTGTGTCCTTTGTTCAAGTTTTCATTAACTTCTCAGATTTCTGAGTTATATTTTTGTATAGTGCAGATTTCACATTCTCCAGCTGATTTTCCTAAAGATATGGTGCAGATATTGATCAATGGAATAAAGTTATTGAACAATTAGGAACACCATCAGCAGACTTCATGAAGAAACTACAGCCTACCGTGAGGAATTATGTAGAAAACAGGCCGAAGTATCCTGGTATTAAATTTGAAGAGCTCTTCCCAGACTGGATATTTCCATCGGAATCTGATCGTGACAAGTTAAAAAGTAAGGCAAGTTTGGTTTGATTTTGGTTTTTTTGAGATGTTAATTTAAAATGCCTGCAATGCACTTAATTAAAAAACAGTAATATATAATGTTTATTGCAATAGCTATCAATGTTAGAAGCTGCATACTTTTCTTTCATCTATGACATGTCTCGAAATCTTAGTAGTAATCAACAAATACAGAACTATTTTCCTGTTCCTAGTAGTCTGTTTAATTCTCTTAATTCTAATGCGTTGAATAATGTCTGTTGCTTAAATATCATCGGAAAGTAATAATTGTTGTGGAGATCTTTTTCTGGTTAATGTGTGTATATAATTGATTTTGTCTGTATTTTGACCTTAGGTAATTACTGATAAAATGAAAAAAAACTCCACTCTGTGTACTCTAGATGGTCAAATTTTTTTTTTCATAAAATTATAATACCTTGTTACGGTCTATTTTATTATTACAATGATCGTTCAGAAAAGAATTCAGTGAAGTGCCACTGCAAGACTGGATAACCAGTTATTGTGCAGTGAGAACTTTAAAAGAAAGTCTCATTTGATACTAGAGAACTTAGAATGTTACTGTACCAAGCTGTAAGTTTAAAAATTTGAGATATGTTCAGTGGGTTTTATGTTCAGTAGTCAGTGCCAAATAAACTGCGACTGTGAACTGTTCAAAACTGAGGGTAGTTGGTGCTGGCTGAAGGGTTTATGTTTTCGATAGCAGTAAAACAACATTTACAGTAAAGGATTGTGACTTCATTTAAACAAACAAAAAGTAACAGCATAAGAAAGCTTCTTTTCGCTTGTTCTGTCGGTGCATGCTAGTGCTTCCGTGTCTACAGGGAGATGCAGGCTTTGGTGTTGCACAGAGTTTATAATCGGTACTTACTCTCTGAGGCTTGTCTAACCCTATAGGATTAGAAGTCAATTATTCTCTTGTCACCAATAAATGGGACACATTGAAAAGCATAGATGTTTAAGAAATCTGTTGCAGTGTGTCATCTGTTCCCAGTGTTTGTTTTCTGTGCCAGACATTAAACTCTACAGCTCTTTTACATGTATGTTCTTTTTGTTTTTACTTTCTAGCCAGTCAAGCTAGAGATTTATTATCAAAGATGCTTGTAGTAGATCCAGACAAGAGAATTTCTGTAGATGAGGCCTTACGTCATCCTTATATTACTGTCTGGTATGATCCAGCTGAAGCAGAAGCTGTAAGTTTGCATTTAAATTAAATTTTAAGATACCAGTTTAATAACTTTAAAGAATACATTAAGTTTTAGTCAAGAGCATGCTTTGAACTCATTCTTTGGCTAGCAAAAGTGACAGATAAAGCCTTCAGATCAACATTAGGTACAAAATTGCCTGAAAAACACCTCCTGGAGTGCAATTGATGTAGTTTTGGATGTAGTTGTTGATAGTTCCCTTTGCTTTTTTGGAAAGAGGTGCCTATGTAGTGGTAATCTAGGGCTTTTTGAAAAGAGGGCTTACTCTAAGGCCCCATAAAGCCTTACAATGAGTTTAATTTTTGCTGTTGCTTTTAAACAGCCTTTCAGTGGGAGGTAGGGCTTAAAAGCACATTCTGGAGTTGTAAAATGAATGTAATTTTTTGATGTAGGGAACAGATTGCCAAAGATAAAAGTAACAAAATGCTAAAAAAATTGCCATTTGAAGTTGTGTTGTTTTTTTTTTTTTTTTTTTTACAATTGTGACTGGTTATGTTAACCTGATGTGGTAGATACACTATGGACTTTCTTTTCTTTGTAGCCTCCGCCTCAAATCTATGATGCACAATTGGAAGAAAGAGAACATGCAATTGAAGAATGGAAAGGTAAAACATGAGCTTGACAAATGACGTTTATTGTAATAACTGTTATTACTAATGCATGGCTTGCTGGATGTGCGTGTGAGATTGTGTAACTGACTGGAACCCACTCTTCCAATTATTCAGTACTGCTTGTGGCGATATGAAAAGTCAGTAAAGGAGTTAGTTATAGTTAGTAAAGGGGTTTCATGCACTATTCTAATTACTTGTTTACTCCACTTCAAAATGTTTGGACTTTCCTCAATGTATCTGTGGAGATTGTTCTTAAAGAACAAAGACATTTGTATATGGATTTGTTATCAAAGTAAAATTTCCACAGGGATTATCCATATGTGTTTGTAAATCCAAATCTGATTTTTTTTTTTTTTTTTTTGGTTAATATTGGTGCACTATAGGTATTTGTAGATTGTTGGGGTGAGATGGTTGTTAGTTTTAAATGGGCAGCTATTCAATTTTAAAAATATCCTGATTTTGGTGCATGCTTAGTGTCTTTCTGTGGTGCATAAAGAAAAGGTGTAGGATGCTCTGAACGTTGTCATAGGCCTTTAAAAAAAAGAAAAGGAAAATAAATATCTATATAGCTATACTGCCAGACTGGCCCTTAACCATTTTGATGTACCTTTATGCGTAGGTAAATTGTATCCAAATCCTCTGTTATCTTATAAAGTGTTTGTTTTTTTTTTTTGTCTCTTCTCTCATTCCTCCCTCCCTTCTTTTTTAAGAATTAATATACAAAGAAGTAATGGATTGGGAAGAAAGAAGCAAGAATGGTGTGGTAAAAGATCAGCCCTCAGGTTAGTCATTGTTTCAGTAGTTCTCTGGTAACTAGGATATATAGTGCTGATCTATTGCAGTAGTGAATGAAGAAATCCTGCTTAATAAACCAGGTAGGCAAAAGTGATGGTGTTCAAGACTTTTGATTCTGACCACCCTTTGGATATCCACGTGGGGTAATTTTTCACTGTTATGAATTAAATTGTAGGAAAACTTCAGTCTTGTGTGTCTAGCACCCTGAGCTGCCTTATTCCCAAAGGGTTTGGTCATCAAATTAAATAATCAAAGCCATGTTACGTCAGTGCTGCACATACATCTTTTTATGCTGAATGCTTATTCTGTGGCTCTGTGTGAGTGAGTCCGTTTGATGTAGGGCTGAACATTGTTAGGGCTCCTTGTTTTAAAAAAAGCTAATATTGCAAAGTATTTATGCCAGTGATTGAATTCTCGGTTTGCTGCTGTTCTCATGGTTTAGTAACTGGAATATTGTTGTCTTCTATTAACTATTTTTACTAGATTTTTTTTATACTTAAGTCACTATTCACATTATACATTGTTTTTTCTTTTTTTGTTTTTTTTTGCCTCCCCAGAGAGGGAGAAAAATTAAAATCTTCTAATGTTCACCTCAGGTTTTGAGCACTAGGAAACTTAGTGCTTGCTTTTCTGCTGTTTATTAATTTCTTTGTTTTCTAAGGATTTCTGTGGGGAAAGTGATGCTCAGAGTCTAAAAGTATGATTATTTGTACCTGCAATATTGTCTTGCCTCAGATTTTATTATCTTTGGTTTACTTAGCACAGATGCAGCAGTGAATAGCAACACCAGTCCTTCCCAGTCATCATCTATCAATGACATTTCATCCATGTCAACAGAGCAAACATTGGCCTCAGATACAGACAGCAGCCTCGATGCCTTGACAGGACCCCTTGAAGGATGTCGATGATCAGCCAGGATTGCAGACTCGACTTTGGAAAAGAACTCTTGCTTCCATTGGGCCTGAATTGCTTGTAAGTCAATGGAACCAAGTAGGAAAACTCCATGTTCTGCATGTTCTGCTAAAGTAATGCCTGTATTTTTACTCAGTTGTTATGAAATTGCCTGCTTAGTGTTGTAGAATGAAAGCAAATCAATGTCTAAAGAACAAAAAATATTAAATTTAGACAATATAATAGGCTTTTCTGTTTCAGCCTATTTCAGGTGAGCAGTTTATTAATAGACTTTTAGCCAATAACTCTTCTTTAAGTGGGTTCATGAATCTTCAGTCCCAACTGACAGGCTTCTGTGACACAATGGTTGTTTACATTTTAGTACAGTATTGCTCATTAGTAGGTTTTTTGAATGTATAGTCTCTATGAAGTTTGTTTTAATGTGTGACTGTGGCTGTTTGCTTTATTTAACAACTGGAGTGTTGTATGTAAGTGCGCACTCGCACATTGGACACTCTCAGGACTATGTTTAAAGGGTAGTTATTCATAAACATAGCACCTTTTTTTATTGAGCCCTTTCTATCTTCACTTGCCAATGTTTCTGTCTACCTTGCAGAACAGATAAACGTGAGGTTTAAAGAATATAGCCATTGCTTTCTATGTCACCTAGGAGTATGTCTCTAACTTTTTCACTCTTTAAAATCTGAATGGAAGATACAGTGGCTTATTTAAATCTTAAAGAAAGGATGAGTGACTTAGATGTGAAGCAGTGCCTGTTTAGAAGAGGAGAGTGTGCTGAAATATATTTTGTAGCTTGTAATACTGGTCCTTTAACAAAAACAAACAGAAAAGGAAATGTGATGCTCTTTGTTCCCTGAAAACTGATGAATTGGAGAGTCCCGAAAAAGCTGCATAAATGTTTTCCATTTTTTTAATGGGTCCATTCTATCTAGTGAGTAATAAAAAACATAAAAATAGAGAAGTTTTGAGTCACTTGTAAATTAAGTATTTAGTCAGCAGAACTCAGCTCTATTCTCACATTAGGAAAACATCTCTATTTGTCCTGGGGGAAGAAAGTATACTTAATACATATTTTCTAATTACAGTGTCAGAGAAGAGGAGATTATTTGCCGTTTCAATACAGGTTTATCAATACAGCTTTCAGAATTGGATAATATGGACATTACCAGTTACATTGCACAGTATGTTGAATTGGAAAACACATTTGCAGCAGAGTAGGGCTTAAATTGCTTTATATGACACATTGTGAACCTATGCATGTTCATTTTGTAGTGCACTGGTATGAAATTTTGCTAAAGGATCTTGTGTGTGTGCATGCGTGTGAGATTAAACTATATAATAGAGATGTACAAGATAAGGTAAAACACCACTTTCTTAAAGGCACTATATTTAGCTGTTAATCCAGATAGTCTTGACTTGAATATATTAATAGAACTTAGACTGGCCCAACCAGCCATTGCATTACTGACATTTTTCTTTTGTAAAAAAAGACCTGTCCGTTATTTCTGACCTTAAAATTTGAAAAGCAGCATTTTCTCTTTATGCAAACATAGTTTTTATATTAAAATTGTGCCTCTTTTTAATAGCTTTATTTGTGGTAGCAAAAATATTCAGGTTTTATTGTCCCAGACAATTTAAATAAATTTAAAAAAGCACTTACTACACTGTTAATTTCAGGATTGTCATTTGGAATCTTACATTTTTAGAAATGTTTAGTTGAATTGCAAGATATTGGGACTCAAGGTTCTTCGTGTTTGGTTTTAAACCTATGGCTACCTTAATTTATCTTTGAAAACTGAAAGTATATATGAAATAGTTTTAGTGCATTTTTGTCACTGGAAAAAAAACGCTTTAAAATGCCTACTTACCGTACAGTGGAACAGTACAGGTTGCTGTTCTTCGGTGTTTTCTAAATCTTGGTTATTTGTGTAAGCTTAAATTACTGAAGATACCTATTCAAAATGAATATTAGTGGTTCACTATGCAAGTATTCACCTAGATTTCATTTTTCAATTCTTTTATCTTTTTCAACTGAATTTGCACTGTGCTGTATTCATTTTAACATTTATTACTTTAGAAGACTTCATGCAACTAAATTTTTTTTCCAATGTGTTTTGGACATTCAGAGTTGAATTTTTCCTGTTGGACTTGGGCTGCTCAGAACAACGGGGGGCTGGACCAGATGACCTCCAAGTCTCTTGCAACCTAAATTATGTGATTCAAATTGTCTTTTAATGTTCTTTTTTTAACACAACTGCCCTATCTCCATGATTTGAACTGCTATCTGACCTTCTCCTAGTATGTACTGTTAGCATGAACATGTGCTCTTGGACAAAGAAACCCCTGAGATTAACTGAGCTTATTTGTAAATCTTATTGTAGGAAAAACTGTCTCATACCTTATTTTTTTTATGTCTTCTTGCTGTGGCACACATTGAAGCTTCAGAACGTTACAGAAATGTTGCTGCTTTCAGAGCATGCATGAAATGTCTGTGAATATTGTGGATTTTGATTCCAGTATAACTCAAAACTAGATTGCTGTTAACCTGACGGGACATGGATCTCAAGGAGGCTCTTATGCAGATTCTATTCGGCTAAATGCATGCAGAACAGATGCATGCCAGAGTTCCCGTGCTGTGTTTCAGTGTGCACATATAGGCTGTAAATGCCCTGCATGCGGATTATATAGATAAAGCTGTATTCCTGACTGCAGGTGAAGTTCAGTGCCACATTTGTGAAGTGGTCATCAATGCTGTAAGAACATCATCATTGATGGAAAACAAAATGCACATGTAATGTGACAGGGGTTTAAAAGTTTAGAGAGGTTGGTGTGCAATATAATCACTTTTATTCCTAATACTAAAACCATGTGTGTGATGCAATTGACCATTTTTTTGCACTTTGGCATTTATAAATATTTATATGTATTTAAAGATTAAGAATATGTGTGTATGCATATACCTATATATTAAAAGATCTGCTCAGTTTTGTAAACACGAATGTTACTTTTTCTTTATGGGAGGCTTTGTATAGTGTTAACACTACTGCAGTATACAAAACAGTTTATGATATATGACTAAGAATAAGTGGGGATCACCAGAGATACAATCTATAATCTTAACTGCTCACCTGAAAAAGAGAGATCTGCGGCTGTCAATCAGATTATTTACCAGAAACGTTATGTTGCATCTATGAACACTGAGTAGCTGAAAGGCATTGCAGAAATGGAGTATGTTTTAAACAGTTCATTTTCATCTGTGCTTATATCATTTTTCTTCAAATCTTGGAAAGAGAAGCTTGGTGTTATGAAATCTGGATAAGCAGTCTGTAAGTGTGCTTTGAGGAAATACCATGATATGACAGGTCAAGGTTTTTATTGACAAAGATGAGAAGTGAATGTCAAAATTAAGGCTTTGTCTGCATGGATCATACAAAATAAACTAGTCTAATGACTGGAAACCTACTGTTTGCCAACAGCCTTTCAAGTTTTGCAATGTTTTCGGTAAGGGTTTGCATTTCCTGGTCAAAATAATGGAAAAATAAACTCAGATTTAACTAGAAATTAACTAGTTGGTTGTTAGGTTTCAAAACCTGTTGTGAACCAGAGGGCTCTTGAGGTTTTCTGTCTTTTATAACAGAGCATGTGTGTCTATTCAAATTCAGTTTTAAAAAAGAAGTTATTCCATATGTTTAATTTCTTTCCTAAAGGAAGGGCCTTAAGTGCTAAATCAGTTTCCTTTTTAGATCTGATTGCATTTGGCTTAAAATTGTTTTATAAATGAAGCAAGATTTGGACATCAAAAGGGCAGCTGACTTACCCGAGTCACCAAGAACTGAGTGGATGACCCTTGTGGCAGGAGTTCAGTCCTCTGGTTCAATGCGTGCTGGAAGTTCAGGTGTTAAAAGTGCAGACAAATCTTTACTGAACATGATGCTGTGTTGGAGTATGAGTTCAGTCTTGCAGCAATACAGTTCCTGTGGATTGTTTCATTTGAACTGTGGCGCTTGAAATGGAAGTACTTTAAATGTGGGGGGGTAAATGCTAAACAGCCTTTGTCTGTATAGTCTACATATGTCATGTGGATTCTATCAGGGCTTGATGCTAAACTTAGTGATACCGTATACTGGGAACCAAATTCTTTCCTGGGTTGTTCATTGTGTTATTCCTGCTCAAAACTGGTTTTGATCCAGGGACACCTGCACCCAGGTGCAGAATTTGGACTTGAGTTCCTATAGATTAATCTAGTGATTTTTTTGATTTTTCCAGAGTGTCTTTGATTATTTTTATTTTAACAAGTTGAAATATGACAGAAAAAGTGTATTCTGGCTCATTATTTTACATATATTTTAGATTGTCTTATTACATGAGTGGTAGTGATGTTCTAAAAGCTTATTACACAACTTATCAAATCAGTTTTATTTTTTGCCCGCTCTGCATGCTAAAAATGTCTGGAGCTAAACTAATGTTTGAAGTAACCATCTTTTCTCATACTTAGAGGAAAGCGGAGAGAAAACTATTGTTTCTGTTTCTGTTCTATAAAATAACTATTTTTGTATCTAAAATTTTAGTTGTTGGATTTCAATCCCACAGTGTTTCTTTGTGGATAGACATTTTCCTGGGTCCGCTATTTCAAACAGTATAACAAGTCCATTAAAAAAATCAAACTAATAAAATGCACTCTTCTACAATTTATTTAAAATATGACAAATTATTTTGGTCCAAGAATTCAAAACAAAAATAGAGAAAATACCTTTCATTGTTTTAACATTTAATTCCATGATACTGCTGCTTATTTTTTGAAAAGGTGCTTGCAGTTTTGCACAAAAGAAATCAACTTTATTATTAATTGCTGGGTTTGAAGCACTTTAGGATTCTTCTAAATACAACCGATATGTGTGTAAAAAGGCATAAAAAATGTTTAATGTGTTTAAATTTTGTTTGCAATCTTTGCTATTCTGATAGTTTTTATCAGCATGTTCCTTTATAAACCTGTTCTCAGAGATTTGAATTGAGAAATTTTTTTATGGGCTGAAATTTAACACATAGTTAAATCATTTGAGAAACATCTTATACTCAAATGCCTGTAGGGTGACTTAAATAGCAATGTTGCTCCCTAGCCACCTATTAGATAACGATAAAACGTTTGTTCCTGTAGTGAGGTCAGCTGGCCGTGAGCGTTAGGATTCGTTCTCTGAACCAAAAAACTTTTTCTTAACATTTGGCTATGCATCGTCAGGTGTGTGATGCTGTGGTAAGGCCAGAACGGCTGCTTGTTGGGACTCCACTGACGTAGGTGCTCCGATTACCTGAAGAGGACATTGTCCCTGCTCTAAAACACCAGTCTGAAACCCTTGATACTTTAGGGGGGAATTGCAGTAAGAACACAGACCAGGTTGGATGGGCCCTGGGCAGCCTGATCTGGTGTGACGTGTCCCTGCCCACGGCAGGGGGGGTTGGAACTCGATGAACTTTAAGATCTCTTCCAACTCAAAAGTGTTCTGTGATTCTGTGTGCGTCTGTCTCCCGTGCTGGGTCATTAGTGCCGCAGTCCATGGTCTCTTAGGAGAGCCAAAGCAGAGGAGAAAGTAGCTGGGGAAGAACAACATTTTGTGTTCACTACCTGAAACAGTAGTCATATTTGTTACTGATAACAAAACTAATTTAATATCCGTGAACATATGCTATCGTATTGTCTTCGAATGGGGAAAAACTTTTTTGAAAACCAAGCGTGTCACTAGCTTTTCTATGAATTCTGATGCTTAATTGGTGCTAATTTTTTAAAAGAAAACATAACAGATGGTTAGCAGTGATTTGTCTGGCTTTGATACTTATATTTTCTTAAATGGGGGCAAGCGAAACTTTATAAAATGATTAATGTGCATTTTCAGCTTCATCAGATTCCCAGATTTTCCTGAAGTAAAATGTTAAAACTTCCTTGGTAGTTACTGCTGCTTTGGACCTATTTCTTTCTTGTATTAGACACTAATAAAGTGAACAGAAAAGTCAGCAATACATAACTGTCCCTTTCTTTAAATTAAATGACATGTTGCGTTCCAGGGATGGTTTTAGCAGTTTAGTGCAATCCAGATACCAAATTAGTTAAGAGTACATCATATACCTGTGTGCAGTTAACTCAGTACAGTGAAGCCTTACCTGATCACAAGGAAAACTTGTGAAGATTATTTGAATTGTCATCTATTTTAAAGAGGAAATAACAAATAGAGTTAATTTACTGTTTTAGTACTAATTGAAATGTTGATTCCAGAGACTATGTTCTATAGTGTACTCCAGATCATATGCTATGAAAGAGTATAGTAGGCTCCTTGAGAAATAAATGATGAAAACCAGTTTTATCTCACGACTCAAAATAACACACCCCAAACTCAGTTCTTTTGAGAATTTGTTTTGAAATGCCTTCGAGTTTTAACTCCTTTCAGAATGCTTTCTGTCTTGTTTTGTCCCTCGTTCCCACAAAAGATGTCACAAAAAGTAGCATCAAGCCCTATCACTTGTTACCATGTTCTGATTTTTATGGCCTTAATATCAGTTAAAGTATGGTATATAATTTCAGAAGAAAGATGTGCTTTGAAGTCTAATTATAGAGATACATGTGGCCTCTTCTGCCTATGAAATTAGGCTTTGATTGTCATATCTCATTCTTGATGCTTGTGCAATAGGAACATGTTCCTTTTGATGCAGTGGCTATTTTGTCTGATGCTGGACTTTTGTTTTCAGGATGACTAAAAAGCTTTTCAGCTTTTTTTTATGGACAGCAGTAATGTTTCCTTGTTTTTTTGGATTGATTTTCTTTAAGGAAACTAGAATTTCATGAGGAAAATTGTCAATAACTAGTTCTGAAGTGCTAGCGAAATCCTCGTTCTGAAGGTTTTTTGGTTTATTTCTTGACAAACCTTATCGTAAAACAGTACTAAAGCCACTGTAAAATTACAAATAAATATGTATGCTTAAAAATTTTGAGCAGTCTGTCTTATTTACTGTAGCAATGTTTTGCTTTTCTTGATTGTTCCTGTGTTGAAGTAGAATGTTTATCTTACTGCAGTTATGTGTGTGCTTAGAACATAAAGTTTCCATTACCACTTCAACTTCCAGTTCACAGAAAGTAAATACTGGTATGAAATGAAGGACAACTTTAAGAGATTGGTCGGAGCTGCTTCCTCCTAATCAGCTGGAACATTTGGACACACGAATAGCAGTTGGTGTTACTGCCAAGTCTATTTTGAAATTAATTTTATTTAAAATGCTGAAACTTCCTTGTTAGTCTGGACGGCTCTGTATTCCCATCCATGTGCCGGAATGATAGCCTAATCGAATTGTCAGCCTTTCTTCCAAGTGTCAGATAAGCTACTGGCTATATAAGTGTGGGTGTATGTATAAAAAAGGTCTTTGGAAGACCTTTCACCTTGTGCTCAAATAATGTTGCGTTTTACTGTGATGTGCATGCAAGGAAGTGCTTTACAAAGCATTACCCAAGTACGTTCCTTGCCCTATGCCACACCTTTTCTTTGCATTTCCTGCAAGTTCTTGAAGTTGGCAGGGCAGAAACAAATTAACAAGACCCAAATAATTCCTGAGGAAACTGGGACTTTGGAAGTGTGTTTTTTTCCTAGTAATAAGGTCTCAGAAGATGAAAGAAAAAAAGGTGGAAAAAAGAAACAAGAAGAGTCTGAAGTACATGGAATTCAAGTAAAACTGCTGAGTTCGTGAGTACCTGGTGTGAAGGTAGGGCAGCAAAGAAACAAGTTATGGTTCAAGGATGCACTCATGGTGACCAGGCAATGCATGGAAGGGGTTGGCAGGCGTGCACTTAAGAGTAAAAGGCCTGCAGCATCACCCTGGGCAGGGAATAGGGCACGAGTGCTTGGTTGAGTCTGCTTGTTTCGTTGTTTTATTTTTAATTCATTTGTATTTGATTTTAAAACAAGCTGCTTGCTTCTCACTGGGGAAGAACATCTGCAGTTTCTGCTGACACATCATAAGCTGTTTTAGTGAGACATTGAGTTATCAAGTAGAATAGATGGTGACTCCTGCATTTCATCTTGCTGAAAAGCAAATAGCAAACCACATGCTTTTCTTACATGAAGTATAAATTCAGTACAGGTTTAAGTATACAGATGCTATTGTTCATGTTAAAGTTCTGCAGTGGATTAAAAGAAGAGCGATTATTTTCTTGATGTGTGTGTGTTAGTAATGCTGGTGTCAAAGGAGTTAACACGTTTCTCGTGTGGAGAGAGGTAGCTCTGAAGAGATGTGAGGGAGGAAGCCTACCAGTGACAGTTTAATGTGTTTTTATAGGAGTCCTTTAGGGAGGCTAATTACAATCCGGAGGACAAAATGGCTTTGTAAGAGACCTCCTCCTCCATGGATGAATATCCCTGCAGCTCTGCATCCGAGGCACAGGGCCAGGTGAGAGCATTGGTGGAAGCTGTGGGGAGATGCGATCAAGTAGCACCAGGCTGCTGCCACGCTGCGTAGGCTGATGTGGGAGCTCGTAGTGCAAAGTGTCTGGAAGATGTTGCCAGGGGTGAGAGAGCGCATGTCTGGGTGGTGCAGAGCTCCTGGAGTTCAGGGATCCAAAAAGTTTGCATTAACTGCTTTCTTTATAATTGACAGCCTAGTTTTTACTGCTGAGTTTCTCTCGCCTCTGAAATGAAAGTATGTACTGAAATCAAGATGTGGCCTTTCTCCCTCTCTGACAGTTTAGCTCAGTTTTGAACTGAACAAGCTCCTCTTTATTTCCATCTGTTAATTTCCCTGAAGGTTTCAAAAACCTCTTCCATTTCTTTTTGGAGCATTTCATTTCTTCTCTCTGCATCTTCTTTTGCTCTCTCTGCATTTTGCAGTTTCGTCTCCACAAGCCTGTGCCATTTACGCTGTTGCCCCAGTTTCGAATGCATATCCTTAATCTCTGACTGCAGCTCTCTGTTCCGCTGCTCCAGGCTGTTGGAAAGACACACATTGCAAATAGCAGAGTTTTTTACCCCCCTTTCTTAATAAAGCTATAGGTTTTTTTCAACGCTAGCCTTTTTTTAACATAAGTTCCTATAATTACAAGTCTTGGCATCCCTAATACTTTTCTAATTCATGGTGTTATATATTAAAATAAAACCTACCATTTTTAGTTAGTATAATTTATGGTATTTATAAGTAACCATATGGCCAAAGGATTTGTTTGTTTGTTTTGTGGTGGAATACTACAGTAATCTATCAGTAAATGGTAATGCAATGTACTTTAGGAAGCCCTGGGCGTCCTGCTTATATTGCAGTTTCCTTGAGCTGCAAGGGAAAATATAAGCAGAACACAGCAGAGAGATTCAGATTAGAAAAAAAAGCCTAAAAACCTAAGAACAGTTCCTTTGCTATGAACAAATTGATGAATGCTTCATCAAGAAACTAAAGATTAAATGGATTTTTTTTTCTTTGCAGCGTGCAAGGCAAAGTAATTCAACGTCACCCACTTGCCATCTGTTGAAATTAATGCACGCTGAGGTATTTTGTGGTTTATGTGAATTTGCATTACATACCTGTAATTTAAAACAGAATATTGTTAATTACTTATAAATGTTCATTCCTTATAAGTGCACAATAAAAAAGCAGCACTGTTTGGAAAGTGGAGCCTGGAAATGTCACTGCCTTTTTGCTTTTATAACAGGCTATAACTAAATCTCTATTCAATTTCTAATCCTAGACATTGGGAAAATACTTATGAACACTTTCCTCAGAGTTGTTAAAATTCATGACTTGCAATTTGTAAAGAATAATGACTTACTGCTAGCGCTGCCGAGAAGCCCGCGTATCATTCCCTTGAGGAATGCTCACTATTGGATTAAGGCAAAGGGAAAAAATGCACAATAGACCGGAGGCTTTTCAAGAGCTCTGTGCTACCCTGCAAAAAAATATTAGATGCTTTGGAGTTTCTCAAGCACCTCACATGAAAATGAATTGAAATAACTCTGAATAATTGCTAACCTAATCCTTTAATGCTGGGTCCTGGGTGACATTCGCAGTGATACGCGGAGGGCATTGGCTGCAGCAGCATCTGTAGACCCTGCTCACGAATAGTTGCCTACAGGAGGAAGAGATGCTTTCCCTGACGATGCCTCATAGTTTTTAAAATCTTTTACCTTGCGATTTTAGACTCGTACTCTGCCTTCTGCCTGGACATCAGCAGCTTCAGCTTTGCCAGGTGGTTCCGTGGGGAGGTTGGGTGTGGGGGCAAATCGCTGAAGGAAGCAAAGCAGTTGCCTTTGTCTGCTGGGATGTGTCCTGTGTTTTCCTCATCCCCCAAAACATGAATTCCAGCTGTGCTGGTTTCTTGGGATTCTTCTGGGTGGGCAAGTCTTGTCACATATCTTGAAGGAGGGTTTTCCTCAAACATGGTTTAGCAGCGGGCGCCTGCCGTAGCGTGCCCAGCCAGCACCGCCCGTGCCCTCCGGCTGATGGTGGAGACTGAATGCCTTTTCTGTTTCAGGGGAGATCTTGTTTTCGGGTCTGTCTGGCTCTGCCTTGTCACAGACTGTGAGAGCTTTCTCCTTCCCCACAGCTGTTAGGAGCTTTTCAAATACTTGGAAATAGTCCATTGTGCTGGAGCCTGGCTCTTGTTTCAGGCTTCGGCTTTGCTTTCTGTACGCAGCGAGTCTGGGTGTTGGGCTGCTGCGCCCATCTGCTGCCCACCCACCTTTATCACCATACCTGGTTTATTCTCATCTCTGGCAAGCGCTGCTGCTTTCCTACCCTCAATCCGTGCCGTGTAGTTTGACTGACATCTGCGGGTGGCCCATTTTATAGCTGTCCACCCTTGTGTGGTTCCCTTCTGGGGAGGGGAATTGTGCGGCGGGCTCGTGGGGCGGCACAGGGGGAGCAGGGTGCCCGCTTTGCAGGCTGCGAGAACAGGGGCTTCTTGTGTTCCCCTTTGCACGCGATAGAAGAGAGATGCGTTACAGCTATATCTAACCGGTCAGGCGTGAGAAAAAAATTGCATGAATGTAAAAGGGCTTGTAGAGCTGCCTCCTCCCTGGCGCATCTGCCGCGTCTGCTCCGGAGAGACGACATCGCAGTGGTGCCAGTGAGGGAGGCCAGTTTCTCCGGCCACAGTGCTTCAAGGACGAGAAGCTGGAGGTTAAGGAAAAATAAACCACATCAGTTAGTTTTTCCCAAGAGGAATGGAAATCTCTTTGGTGGGAATAAATAAGGAATGTTTATTTTTGCTGCCTGTTCTCACGAGGGAATTGAGCACAGTACAGAAATAACTTGATTATAACTAAAGGAAGAGCAAGCTAGGCGTGCGGTTTAAATGCAGATCTCAAAAAAAAGATGGTTTATAATGATCTGGGAAGTTGTTTCCCCTCCCCAACCCCGACCTGTTCAGTCTCATGGTATAAGAAGTAAACATGAGCTGATTTAAGTGCCACTGTATTTTTGTAAGTGTTTTGCTGGTCTTCTATGTGAAAACCATTCCTCTCTTTCACAGGGCTGCGATGAGTTCCTTGCAGAAGTTGGGGCTGGGAGGTTGTTGAGATGCTTTTTCCACCTTAACCTACACTCCCTTCAGTCGGAAGAGTCATTAGAAATGAGCAGACAGTTGGGTGAATGTGGGAATCTAAATAAGGCCTGGGATTATATAGAAAAAAGTAAGGCTTTAGCCTTCTGAGGGTGAGATGCTTGACTGGAGGAAGATGGAGAAATCCATTGATTGGATTTTGCTCAAGTGAAATAATAAACTGATTTAAACACCACCCTCTCCTTGCCCAATACTGCAGTTGCTGCTAACGTAAACTTTTCCTCCAGAAAAAGATATTCCTGGAGTGTTAATGCCAGTGCTTTGCATGAGTTGTGTGTCTATTAATAAAGCTAGCAGATGGCTGTAGTTTCTGATGAATCGGATTCAGTTTCATTGATTAATCTGTTTTCTCCCCACCCCAAAGGAGAGAGGCAGCAGCTGTGCCAACCGGCAGCTGCTATCACATAAACCTGATTTCTGCAGCCACCTCCTCTTCCCTGGTGAGGAAGGGATCCCAGCATTGCTGCCCATCGGGAGCTGGTCTGTTATCTTGGGAGTCAGGATGGAGAAGCAGGACAGCTGCGGGGTCCCCATTTGAGAGCAGATGGACTGGGAGAAGTCTGACCTTTGTGGTCTGCTTCGCAGTTACAGTGCTACAACTACACAACGTGGGTGAAAGTAAGGAGATCAACAGGATGTAGGAAATTTGGAGAGCAGTGCTTGAGGCATGTCACCTCTGATCATGGTCACCAAACCAATGTATTATTAGAACTGGTTCAAGTGGCTCGTGTGGGAAGACTCTTTGGAGATAGCAGGTTTTCAGCATGTGAGGTGGGTACCAAGGAATAACAACCCTTAGTCTCGTGCCTCTAATGCCAGAGCCATGTGTTGACACTGAAACAGTGGCCAGTTCCTTCTCTTGACACTTGATCACCCAAGGAAAGTGTAAAACCACCGCTTGGTGGTACAGCCAACCATGCCATAAGGTGACTGTGGGAAAGTCACGTACATCTACATAGGGTGTAGTGCTCCTCTGTTTGCCTTCCTCACGTAGCTTAGCACTGACTTAGACTTATGCTAACTCGGACTCTTCTGGGAGAGCTCTATTTATTTTTGGATTTTGCTCATCAGTCACCCTGATGTTATCTCAGAGCTGATGTGCAAAGAAAAGGCAACGACAGACGAGTCCCCTTCCCAGCTGCCTCTCTTACACGCTCACTGGTGCTGGTGAGGATTCAGAGCAACGTGAAGCACGTCAGCACTGATGCTATAATGAATGAGGGCGCTGAGAAGTGATGGGACTCTCCCTTTTCTCTTAGAGGTCAATGCTGGCAGTGGGGCTTTATAGCAGGAACTGTAGGAAGAAAAATACTCCCTGGGTTAGAAGCCGACGGCTCCTCTGTAACAAAGTGCGTGAAGTGCGCTGGCAGTGTCAGAGGGGAAAGAGGAGGTTGGTGCGTAGGTGCCAGGTTCAAGGGTGGGATGAGGATGAGGGAGTGTTACAGAAGGTCCTCCCACAGAAAGCAGTTTCTTCAAGCAGGGACCATCTTCTGTGTGTCCTGCAGCTGAGTCGCAGGCCCAGGGTGCAGAAGGGATTGTGCATCTTGGATGGTTTTCTGTGGTGTGTGCTGGTACTGACAACTCATTTCTCAGAAATCACATCCTTCAGATTCTTAGACAGTCCTATAGCACCTTTCTTATTGGGTGGCTACAGAGCTCCAGGGTAGGAACTGTGTGCACCACAACATCAACGGGATATGACAGCTTGAATCTCACCTACTCTGTGCTTCCTCTCCTAATTATAACCTTGATCAGGCACAGTACCTGCACCTCCCCACCCGTTCCTTTGAATTTACATTTATTCATATGCTATGTTCTCTTTTCACCTTCCACGCGGCTTCGCTGGGAAGATTGCTTGTATTAGTTTCTTGACAACTTAAAGGTCAGCGAGGAAGAGAGCTGTGTGTTTTTTTCACCCTGAGACAGAGAATGGCTCTGTTCTGGACTCTCTGCTTGCAGGCAGCTGGGATGTTTCAAAAAATTGTTTCTTATTTTGGACCTCGTTGGGATGGAGCTTGCGATTCTCTGCAATGACCTCTCCTTGGAGTGCAGCGATGCTGCCGTGTGTGCTTAAAATTTAACATGCTTGAAATAGTTCCTCCAGGCAAGCTGTGGGATTCAGTCTCCCCCGGCTCTGGTCCTGTGCCAGCTGCCTGTTCCCCTGCTTTGCCTCTGAGCTCTAGAAGAGAGACCAGAGTACCCTCGCTTCATCTTTGGTAGGGTATCATTTGCACAGCAGACAGATGAGATGTGACTGCTACAAAAAGGATGTTAAATTGCCCAGGGATGTGTGTGGTTGAGGTTGCTGCCTAGAGAAAAGCTCGTAAGTTCCTTTACAGAAAAGGTGATGATAATTGGACTCTGTTTTTGTAAGCCAGTTGTATGAGCGCTTTCTCTTCTTCATCCTGGTGGCAAAGATGAGCTCAGCTGCCAGCAAGGGAGAAACCAGAGTCATCTGCATGCAGCTTGTGGGGCATCTCCTTATGCCGATCTCAGCTCTTTCAGGGTGTTAAGATAGCTCCGTGTGGGGCATGTGGACAGCCAAAACACACGAGCAGGTGTCTACCGGTATGGTTGGACAAGGTAACACCTAAAAACCAACACTCTGCTCCTGAATAGCCTTGCTCTTGATGAGCACCTGGTGCAGGTTGGCTGGAGAAGGCGTCCTGATGTGGGGAAGCATTGCTGGGAGGCTGCTGCCCTCTTCAGCCGGATGGTGGTGTGATGGCAGGGTGGATGGGCGTGAAGTTTGATCATTTTGGACGCTCTTTGGGGAAGTATTTTATTCTCCTCGGTTACAATGACACACTCGCCCTGATCTGTCCCTGCTAAATTCTATATACGTTATAGCTAATTTGGAGCTAAGTTAGACCCATGTATTTGTATCAATTTTTTCTTTGTGCGTGTTTATTCAGGCTGAACTTCCACACCTTCTCTGTGTTGTAAGGAAAGGAATGGTTCTCATGGACAGAATTATTTCTCTTGAGCTATGTTTGGAAACTAGAACCCAATACATAATGCATGAACTGATTTTTGTATTAAACGAAACTGCCTGTAGCCAACATATTTTGACTTCAATGCTATCTTGGTTTATAATGAATGTATTGAAAGTTTTGGTCTTGCATTATTTCTGGACTTCGTGATGTTAAAGTCATGAATCCCACAGTCTCATCTCTTGTATTCCTCTTATAGTTGAATTAAAAATAAAATCATTTTCCTGTACTTTTTTTTTTTGTTCAAATCCTATTTGATATTTTTAGCTCCGAACGAAGTATTTACCGTGCTAAATATGGTGAATAACAAAGAAAATATTCTCTCTGCACCTGCAGAAAGAGGCCCAGGACAAACCACTCTTGGCTGGCAGAGACTCTGGTTCCAGGTGCGCTGAGGAGTCTGAGTGGTTTTAAGCCCTTGGCAGCAGTCCTGTATTGTTTGACAGCAATCTTTTGGAAAAGAGAAATAGAAACAATTTAATTAAAAACAAACATTCATAACTTCATTTTGAAAGCTAATTAAACTTCTAATCTTTGTTTGCCTTTTTTGTGATGCTCGTTCCTATACAAAGGCATTGGCATATCCAGGTGGAGGAGGAAGAGGCGTTTACAGCTCAATGCTAAAAGAACCTGAGATTTTCAAGCTTTGGGGCTTGGCAAGAATATTATATATTGCCCTGTCTGCATAACCTAATGTTTTTGTACCTAAATACGGCGCTCTGCAGCTAGACAGCATCACAGAAAACAAGAGTACTTGCCTTTGGGCAGTAGAAAGCTTAAAAATTAGAGCTGGAGTCTCCTTCCTGCGACCCCAGCAAAGAGCTGGGAGCATTTTTTAGGGTTTTTTATGCTCATTGCAGGGCTGCATCTGACTGCAGTATCGTCCTCTCCCCTGCTGGCACTGGGTTGTGTCCCTGCAAAGGGTCGCTGCCCAGCGGTAGCGCTTTGGGGCTGGAGTGGCTGAGGGCTTTGGCGTCCTTCCCCATGGGAGATGCTGTCAAGTGTAAGGGGCTGTTGTTGTCAGAGTGCAGGAATGATTGGGAGGGGAAAAACGACCTTTTTTCTCTCTCTCCAGAGGAGAAGGCTAGCATTCAGCTGCTTTTACCCACTAGATGTCACAGTTGGGTCTGGATTTGTGCTGCTGTGGCAGGCGCAGTCTAAGCCCAAATGCCTGGCGAGTTAAAAAACGCATGATTTTTTTAAGCTTGCTGGCAATTTGTGACCAACATGGCATAAAGGCAAGCCATAAATTAATTTTCATCACTTAAACAAGGGCAAAAATGCTGTTGAGGGGGAAATACTTAAATATAGAGGCTCCTGGCAGGAGAGGGCACTGTGTGCATTGCTATGTAGAATCATAGAAGCGTTTGGGCTGGAAGGGACCGTAAAGATCATCCAGTTCCAACCCCACATGCAAAATATCCAAGGGAACATGCATTTGGGATGAGTTTATTTTTGGTGGGAGGCTGTGCAGCTGCAGTGTGGCCACCCCGATCCCCCCGAGGGGTGATACAGACCCTCTGCTCCAGAGGAAAGAGTCTGTGAGCCCAGAGCTGAGCTCTGCCCCTCTTTCCTGTGCCACACTGCTTTGGAATTAAAACCTGCGCTGCCCGTTATGCTGCATTAAAATGGGTAGAGAGGCTGTTGGTGGAAATGTTTGGGGTGAAGGCAGAGCGAGCACCGGGAGGAGCAAACCTGGGCTGCTGCATGGGCAGCGTCTGCACTGCTCTTCAGCAAAAGCATCTCCACTCGCTATTCGCAAATAGCTTTAATCTAAGCTGATTTTCTTTCCCTCTCCTATGTATTTTGTGTCTTAAACGTGGTTTACCTGTTTGCTTTAAGTGTAGGGTTTCCATCTGGGGGGGGAAATCGTATTTCATTTGAAACGTGTATTCCAATTAACTTTCTCGTCCTTCATTTTCTTCTGTACAATGGCTCCTATCGTGTTATAATGGAGAAAAACTGCTTGGAAGGAGCCCTCCCAAGCTGCCTTTCACGGATGTTGTTTTTAATTGGAAGGAATTTTGATGCAATTCCCTACTTCATTTTTATTTTAGCTCGGCAAATCTGCAAGGGAAGGTTTTGGTTTGCTCAGCGCTAAAGGGAAGCTGGCTTTCTTATGCTTTCAAAATGACTTTCAACCACTTGGGGAACAGCCTGTTTAGTTGAGCATTTGTATTTCTGGTTGAGATTAATGGGAGCTGCTAATTTTCAGGCTGTCATTCAGTTTTAAGGATATTTTATTTTTTTCCTTTCAGGATCTTCCAAAGCGTGTTTCCATGTGGGATTTTTGTCTTTGCATAAGGACATGGCTTTGACTTTAAAATAGCAAAAAAAGAGACAAGAGCTCCTGCAATCCCTCTGGAAATGATCATTTTAACAAATGCCTGCTGCTCTGCTTAAAGCGAGCTGTCATGTTTAGCTGCATTTTGGATGGTGTCTATAAACACTGCAGCTGTCTGCATGCAAACGGGACTTTCCAGCAGTGCATAATATGAAAAGAATCTTATTACTAGTTTAAAAAAAAAAAAAAGCAAGAAAGGCTCAAAGAGCTCAGATGATGCCAACTTCCTATCAGCTCCAACAATAGTCTAGACATCTCAGAGAGTCGTCAGATTAATGTGATGTACGTTTGGCATTCACAACCCTACGTTTCTTAAAGAGAGCTGGGAAAAGGGACCTTTCCTTCAGGAATTGGTTCTACTTCTTACTTATTCCTCTCATATCCGGGTGTGGGTGTCGTGGGTCACCTCTTCTATGAATCACGACTTAAAGCATGCAGCGCTGATCCTCATTTAATGTCATTAACCTCGTGGACACCTTTGCTCAGAAACCCCACGGCTGTTTGCATAACACAAGGGGGAATTCTCCTGGAGAAGGGATGTGGTTGCTTGGTTTTGGCAGAGCATCCAGCCGAGTGGCAGCACCTGTGTCTGTGAGAAGGGCTGAGGCTCTCAGAGCTCGAATGGGCTTGATCAAGAGGTTGGATGGCTTCACTGTCCCGTTCCTTGGTCTTTCCCTGGGGTGGTGGGAACAGGATGGAGCTGAGATCTGACCCTACTCCAAATTTGACCGTACATTTCCCCCATCCACTCTGTCAGCTGTTGCACCAGGGAAACAAGAGATGGAGCAGCTTATTCTGCTGAGGACCGCTTCTGAGTCAAGTGTAGCCATCATTTCAGCCAGGATGCTCTTAAAGGCAAGAATAAATGGTCTCCCAGCTGCAGGAGCCAACTTGGAAAACACTAGAAAATTTGGGAAAAAAAAAACCCAACCCGTTTAGCAAGTTACATGACTTGCTTGAATGCAAGGCCAGGGATCCAAATGGGGTTTGTGCCATCATTCGTGGCCAGTTTGGCCACAGGCAATGCCATAAGAGGGACAGCTCTGCATCAAAGAGGTCCCTGGAAAAGAAATAAGAGAACACCAGAGGAGACTGCTCTCATGATATCTCCTGGCCCATCAGAAGAAGAAAATGTCAGGAATTTCCCAAGGGAAAAAAATCTATAATCTTTCACTTTCCAGCTCAACTGTCCAGAGCTGTCTGGGATGGAGGAGCATCAGTGCTCGTGAGCGTCCTGCCTCCCAGCCAACACAGAGACCGGCCATTTATTACAGCAGTCATCTTTTCTTCTAGCCACATTCAAAACCCCCAAAATTTATTTGGTGCTTCTGTGTTTTTTCTTCTTCTGGTTTTTGTCAACATGATGGTGTGCGGAAGCGCATCAGGCTGGTACACGGCTCTGTGTTTATGTGTCACGGCGGAAAAAGCAGCAAGAAAATGGGTGGGCTTGTGGAAAAGTAGCATTTCTCTGCTAGCGTTTTTAGAGAAAACAGCACAAAATTCACCAGTCCCTGGCAAAGATGCTGAAAAAAAGAGGGAATAAAGGAGGTATGTCACTTAAAGAGTTATTTTATCTTGGCAAAGCAGGCTGATAGCAGTAAACTCTATGGAAGGAATAAATCCAACTTCTTATTCCACCTGATTATAGAAATGCATAAGAAAAATTAAGCAAGTGATAGCTTTAGAGGGTTTAAAATTATGGCCATAAAAAGCCCCAACAACTTACCGATTTGCAAGTACGTGACTGGAAGTTGTTCTGTCTAATAGGTGCCCCGTGAAAGTGATTTTGCTTTTCCTTGCACCCACTGTTGGGGACTGTGTTTCATTGTGGAGAGTTTAAATTGCCCTTGAGCTTGGGGTGCTGCCTGCGGGGTTGGGGGTGCTGCGTGTGGGACTGCCTGGAACAGCCGCCTCCGTTCCCCTCGCCTCCCGCTGGGGGGGCTTCTCGTGGTTGGAGGGAGCACGAGGTAGAATTTGGGGGAGAATAAAGTGAAATGGTGTATGAACCCTGTCCTGCCTGATCTCAGGGAAGAGGGGGCTTAGGCAAGGCGAGCACTGCGGGGTCATCGTGGCCGAGCACCGGGGGAATTGAGAGGGAAAGCAGCTGTGTTAGGACCTCTGATTAAATCACTTTTTTCTTAAGTGTCACTCGAAGAGAGTGGTCGTAATGTTGAGTCATTACCAGCCATTTGCATGTACAATAACAACAGGGAAACAGATAAAAAATCAATACAGGGATCAATAGAGAGCTCCCGGCTCTAGGTCTTCTGCCCGGAGCTTATCATTAGTAGACACTCAAGGAGCAGAGTGCTATTAATTAGAGGAAACATTTGCAGTGCAGGGGCAATGACTGGCAGCTGGAAAATCCTCAGATATTTTTAAACTGAGTTTTTGGGTGGTGAGGCCCTGGCCCAGGTTGCCCAGAGAAGGAGTGGTGCCCCATCCCTGGAGGTGTTCAAGGCCAGCTTGGATGAAGCTTGGATCACCCTAATCCAGTAGAGGTGTCCCTGCCCGTGGCAGGGGGTGGAGCTGGATGGGCTTTATGTTCTCTTCTACCTCAAACCATTCCATGATTCTATGAGTCTGGACTCCTCCGTACCCCAATTCAAACATCTCCTTCCCACCTGTGTTTTGAAGGAATGGAGATGTTTCTCACCTGGGATTTTGGAAAAGGGTGAATTCCAAAATCACTTAAACAGGAGCCAGGGGCAGCCCTGCTCAAGTTTAACTCCTCTCTTAAATCTTAGGGCAGTAAATCTCCGATCCTTCCTCTCTTGTGCCCGTTCCCTCCCAGCAGCGCTCACAGCCTGAAATAGCACATAAATAAGAAACAGGTTTTGTTGTCTTTGCAAACAGGAGCTGCCGGGTGTCCAGGAGAGAGGGCTCTCGGCAGGCAGAGCAGCCTCTCGGCCTGTGCTGAGCAGCACCAGGAGCGGGTGGGTGGGTTGAGCATCACTGTTCTTTTATCCAGGTAGAGTGGTTTGCATTGAAGCTCCAAGAGGTGTTCAAGGACATGCTGGATGGGCCTTGGGCCGCCTGACCTAGTGGGGTGTCCCTGCCCATGGCAGGGGAGTTGGAGCTGGATGATCTTTAAGGTCTCTTCCAACCCAAACTGTTCTATGATTCTATGAAAAGCTTTGATGCCCATCCAGCTGCCCGCGGGGCCGCAGCATCCCTCCACGCCTGCCTCACAGAGCCATTGAAAGGAAGCATTGGTGCCGTGGCCTTTGGCTGCTCATCCCGGAGCTCAAATTCATCTTCAGAGCTCCCAGCGTCCCCCCAGGCAAACCTCAGTTATGTATCGGGGAGAAAAAAAATAAAATTACAGAAATAATTGCAAAAAAATAAAGCTTTTACTTATTTTTGTGACTGTGCCACGAGGCAAAAGGAAGGCAAAACACAGTGAGGTGTTTCTAAGTATGGCTGTGTGCCGCAGCTCTGCCGGCGTTGTGTCCGTGCTGGGGCTGTTCCTCCCTGCGGCATCCGTGGAAGGGCCGCACGCAGCATGGCGTTGGGCAGCACAGGATGGATCTCAGTGTGGGGTCAGGACCCAAAGCAACATTTTTTTTAGCATTTGGGGGAATTACAATACATTTTAAAAGTGGCAGAGTGCACGCGATCCTGTCTGGACTAGCTGGGCTGTGTGAACCTGGCTCCTGGCACTGCGCT
Source organism: Cuculus canorus (assembly GCF_017976375.1). NCBI lineage: Eukaryota > Metazoa > Chordata > Aves > Cuculiformes > Cuculidae > Cuculus > Cuculus canorus. The sequence continues at coordinate 15,633,694 of NC_071414.1, forward strand.
TGCTTTACTGTCTGTGTTGTGTATTTGCTTTAATTAATAAACACACGCTGAAACCACATTTGAGATACTCTTTCTCCTCTGCATCATAGTTTGGCTGATCCCAGGCAGCCACTATTAGGTGGCTTTGCATTTGGGTTTTTTTTCTTACTCGCTATTACTGTCATGAAATCATTTACAGGCCCCAGGGAGGATGGGGGGGAAAAAAAAAATCCTCTTTAAAAACAGCAATTATTCTTAGTAAAATATTCTAAATAATTCATTGCTTATTGGCTGCAGTGTGCTATTAAATGCCTTTTAGCTACTACTTGTATAAACTCTTAAAGCCCTGGTTCAAAGCCAAGCTCAGGTTAATGATACAGCGATTTCTGTGGGAAGTTCAGTGCTGTGGATACAGCGGCTCCTGCGAACAGCCCGGTGGAGCCAGATACGGTCTTGGTGGGGTGTGGGACTGTCAGGTGCCCACGCAGGGACCTGGTGGGACTTGGTGATGCTCTCAGCACCCGTCTGGCAGCAGATACAGACAGGGTGTGCGTTGGAGGGCGTGAGGCAGGTGGATCACCTTCAGCCCCATCGGAGAACTTAGCTCTGGGGCTTCAGGCCGTGGCTTTACCTCTGCTTGCATTGGTACTGCTTTTCTGTTTGTGGGGTTAGATCTTATGTGAGTCATGGTTCATCGTGCTGAGGGGTTTTCAGTGTGCGCTCGTGCTTCTCCAGGTGATGGAGAGGCATGTGTGGGCATGGGTTGGTGTCACTGTACTTGGTGTTAGCAGTTTTTGGGGGGTATAAACTGGAGAGGGGCAGATTTAGACTGGATATTAGGAAGAATTTCTTCACCGTGAGAGTGGTGAGGCACTGGCCCAGGTTGCCCAGGGAAGCTGTGGCTGCCCCATCCCCGGAGGGGTTCAAGGCCAGGTTGGATGGGCCTTGGGCAGCCTGAGCCAGTGGGAGGTGTCCCTGCGCACAGCAGGGGGGTTGGAACTAGATGGTCTTTAAGGTCCCTTCCAACTCAAACTATTCTATGTTTCTGTGATTCTCAGGATTTCTATATTTAGAAAGTCTTCTAGAGTAGCTGGGTGGAAAACATACTGTATTGGCGTAATGCTTTCCCAGCAGTAAACCTCAGGATTTAAGAATGGTAACTACTGCCTTTAATGCATGGAAGAAAGGGCAATAAATGAGAATACGGCAGTGGTTCTATTAACTTGCTTCTTCAGCCGCCGGTTTTCTGTGCGTGCATACTGGAGATAAATGAGGGCACTCGGCAGCCTGGGCTCAGTGCAGTGCCAACCATTCCCCGTCTTTCTAGTGTGAAGGTGTTTTAAATTGGCTTAATCCCAATTGTTTCCTTTTGCCTCATGTGCTTCAGCCCCCAAATCTGATCCAGACAAATCTTTGCTTGCAGTGCGGTGGCTCCCTCAATTGCTTTGATGTTGGCAAATGGCTGGGTGGGAGGACTGAGCTGGGCACGGCCACAGACCCGAGGCGTCTGCTTCCACTTCGTCTCCTTCAGCATCACTTTCTGCTGCAGCTATAATGAAATGGCTGAAAGATCCTGAAGCACAAAAATTTAAGTTTAATTTTTTTTCTAGACTGTTTTTAGCTTTTTTTGTTTCCTCTGCCTATTAGCAGGCATTGGCATCTCTTTGCAGAGAAGATCTTAAACACCTGGGTGAAAAGTAAGAGCTGTGACATGGCTCAACAGCCCTGTGTACAGCAGATTTCAAAGCCATTTCCATCAGCGGTTCATGCAGTCGATGGGACAGTGTGTGTTTCCAGGGGAAATGGCTGGCAGAGCCAATTAAAGGTTTTACAGTTTCATTTGCATTTAAAAGATGAACATGGCAGAAAGTTTCAGCTGTCATCGGGCTATTTCTTTTGTTATTTCAAATATAAAATAGGTCAAATCATGACTTAAACCACAGAACTGTTTCCAGAGGTGATTCAGCTTAGTTTCCAAGAAAGAGTATTTTGTTTCCAGACCTGAAAAATATCCATCTCAGCTGCTGGTCCTGGGCCAGAAGCGTGCTCACCCCGTGGCACTGAGGTCTCTTCCTTCAGGGTCAGTTAAAGACAGGAGATGTGCAGGATCAGGCTCAGAGTGCTGCTCAGAAACCAGTGGAAATGACGTAAGGTTTTTCCCCCCTAAGGTCTCCAAGTTCCACAAATGGTGACCTTCGCTATATCTCTTGGGGATAGGTAAATAGTAATATACTCATTTTACAGATGACTAAACAGCGTAGAGCGTTTAAATGACTTGGCCAAGGTCAGAGCAGACAGTGATGGGGCTGGGAGGAGAGCCCCATCCTGCTAAATCCCGTCGCTCTCTCTAATAGCTCTGAGCAGCCCCTGCCTTTAGCAGAGCCCAGTGGTGTGGTGTTGAATTTAAATGGATCTCAATTTCATATACACTAAATGCTGGGATATAAACCGGGGTTTTGTGGAGCAAATCTTTTATCTGGCCTTTTTTTAAAGACTGTTTCATTTAAATTGCACTCGGCAGAAATCGGGCTCTTAGAAATCAGAAAATAAGCTGCCTTCTGAATGACAGCTACGAGGGAACAGGCAAGGTAGCGGATTAATTTGTTTGATTAAATCTTTGAAGAGTTTACTCTGAGAATGCAGACAGCCCTGTAGATTACAGCACGGGTGCAGTGGTGGGCAAAGGAGTTGTTTAGATAGAGCCCGTGCACTATCTTTCATTTTTCTCAGTCCATAATTACTAATAAATAAAATAAAAGCAGAACCACAAGAGAAGCTGCAGAATTAATTACCACGCTATTTTTTTTCTCCCCTGGGATAATAAAACAGTGCAAATGACTGGTGGTAACCAAAGCGTCTCCTAGAGCCACTGGCATCCTGACATCTGAGCTGCAAGGGAGAAATGCAGAGGTGTAAATCACCGTGCTGGGGGCAATCAGCTCCATGGTTTATGCTCTGAAGAGATACTACAGTTTATCTGGAAGGAACCAGTTGCGTTTGGGCAACATAAATTGTGCCTGGATCAGGCTCTTATCAGGCTATTTAAAGATGCATGGCTCATATTTCTATGACACTGCTAAAATAAGGACCCAAGGCAGCCACCTATCAAACTTATTGGCCAGAAATTAAGGTCTGACCCTAAGCTGAAAACACAAGTGCCGACTGTGGCCATGGTATTTACAAGAACTTTCTAAAGCTGTTGTGGATATTCAGGATTTCTGTAGTAATGAGCTATTGCTGGAGGAGAGCAAGAGGCATAGCAGAGCCAAAGCCTGGTTCCACGTTGCCAGTTTAAAGGAAAGCCACTTATATAAATCTGTTGCTCCATTTCAGTTTTGTTTTAAATTAGAGGTAATTAAGGATTCTCAGAAGTGCTTTCATTAGTTCTAACTTGCTATTCACTTTTTAAAGAGGAAATTCTCCAGCTCATCTGACTAATTGTCCATTTTCTCTAATCATCCTTGCTGTTGCCTGAACCTGTGTTTGAGAGGCACTGGGAGTCTTGCTGTGTACAAACCATTGAACATTGCCACGTTTTATGCTGAGAACATCCCAGCTGTTGAGCCAGACACCATTGGGCTGTAGAACTTCCCCAACTGTGTGCAGCTGCAGGAGGAGATTCCCCAAAATATCTGTTATTTTTTTTTAACTTTGGGCAAACCTACACCAGAGTTGAGGATCTGTAGCCAACCTGACCCGAGCACAACTGCCTTGGCTGAGGGTTGTAGTGTGAAGGTGGCACGTCTTTCAAACCGAGGCATTGACTGCACTCATGACCACAACTTTATGGCCCAATTCATCACATTGGGTAATTTCTTCAGTTTCTGTGGCTCACCGGTAGAGCAAAGCGTCTCTCAGTGCCTTGAGCTTTGTCTTCTCCATCATCGATGGAGATCAGCCCATTTGCTCGCTGGTGGCAGGAATACATGGTGGATCTGTCCTGCCCCCCAACCAAGAGATGACAAATTGCCACCCACCACCTGCGTGGAGATGCCAGGAGCCTCATTCCCCAAAAAGGACTCCTCCAGTGTCAGGACTTCAAAACACGGCAGCAACAGCAAACTCCAAATGGGAAGGAACCAAATTAGCTCCGGACAAATTGGCAACATTTGGCAATAGGGCATATAGGTTCCCAGCCCCTGGCCACCCCCCTGGCTCTGGGGGATGAGATGGGTGTGGAAATGCATGAAACTTTCCCAGTGCAGCAGGATCTGTGCGCTGAGTGTGGCTTGGGATGGACGGGACATGGTGAAGAGGCTCCAGTCAGTGCCACAGCCCAGGAGGGCTTTTGGTAAAATAATTTTTACCTTCCCAAACACTAAAACAATTGCTGAGAGCACACATTCAGGATAAATTGGAGACACTGTAGTTTTTTATAATGTTAATGAGCTCTATTTTCATTAAGGCTAAGAGACTCAAATGTCCTCATTTGTCTCTGTGTTTCCGCTGAGCCTCCAGTGAAGCCCCACTCAAGGCAGCCGCTCACGCAGTTTCTGAGAAGTGGCTTCCATGTTGCTGGCCATTTGTTGCTGCCATCTGATAACATAAGCACATTTATTTAAATCAATAGTAATTAATGGGAGGGGGGAGGTTTCTTCATTTTTTCTATGATATGCAGTGTAGCAGGAGCACGGCAACACAGATTTTTGCTTTACTTAATGACTATGACCGCAACAGTTCCCTGCTAGCCCGCAGGCTGCCATGCACCGGCTGTCGCAGAGAAGCAGCTGACAGAGCTGTTTATTAACTGAGTTTCCTCCCCAGGAATATGGGGCTGGCTTTTCATGAAGCCACTGTTAACTGTGGGGTAAGATGCTGCTAGTCAGGGCCAACTCCTCCGGACCAACCTTTCAGGGGACTCCTTAGAGAAAGCTGTGTGCCGGGGCTGGATCCTCCCTGCCCTCCTGGCCAAGGTGGTGCCCTCAGCTCTATCAATCACTTCAGGCCAAATAATCACCAAAGCCTTTGCCCAATTTGCTATTAGCTACCCCAAAGGAGGGATGAGCTTCTCAGGTGTGATCCTCCACCTGATCCTGGGAGGGGCAGGAAGCTATAAATGAGGGGCAGCCGCCAAGGTTGGGGGTATCCAGTGTGGCTGATGCTGGGCTGAGTTCATGGTGTTTGATTATAACAAAGATTTTTGTCTTGCTTGTAAGTTTTGAAGGACAGAAGTGGCTGAAGAGCTGTGGAGCTGTACCCTTAACCAGACCAAAGGAGATACCAGGTGAGCAGTGTTTCTTTAAAATTAAGTTATTTAATGCATGAAACTGCAGGAGATCTCAGTTTCATGCATCTTACATACATCTTCCAAGCACTTGGAAACCTGGTGCCAGGCTTGTGAATGGATGGTGAGTGGATCAGCATCTGCCTTGTTGTGAGTGATGGCCAAGGTGGGAGGCAGGATATCCCCTCAGTTTGGTGGCCACATGGGGAAGCATTCAGAGTGGGGCTACATGGACCTAGCTCTGTTTGACCTCAGGGTACATCCTTTAGCACCCCTGTAAGGAGCGGTGTCCTCAGCTGCTCCTTGTCCCTGCCCCAGTGTCCCCATGCAGCCATAGCTATCCCTGATGGGTGTCTCCTTCTCCTGCGCCCTCAAGGAGAGCTGTTGGTAAGGTTAACTGTGGGTGGTTTGCCCTGCAAAAAGGCCACAAGTGACTGCTCTGGTGGGACTGTTACCAGGGATGGGGAAGGTGCTGGTCGCTGGTGCCACCATGAGCATCTCCTGCAAGCTGGAAATCCTGCCTGAAACTGGGTGTCTTTAAAACACTTTAGAGCTGAGGAGTCAGTGTTTTTTTTTTTGAAAGCGTTTGGCATGGGGAAGGGTGAAAATGATAAAATGACACTCTTGCTGTGGTATTTGCAATTAAGGCTGATTTTTCTCCTCGAACTCTTGTTTTCTTCAAAGCACGCGGGCCTGTTTTGAATCATTAACCTGACAACCAGTGAATAGTGGCCTTTATTTTGTTGTCTCCAAAGCAATAAAAATAATTTCATGGAAAACGAATGGGAAGGCAGGTGCACTGTGGCGAGGCACTGAATGGCCCAGGTCTGTCTCTTGATCACATCACTCCTATATTATCTGCACAGGTAGTATGGAAAAAACAAGACCCCCACATTATTAAAGCTATAGTTCAAGGGCAAAGAGTACACATCCATAGTACATTGAATGAATGGTTATGTGAACCTTGGAGGAACGGGGTTGTGAGTGAAAGGGAAACTTGGCTGTGGCAGTGGTGGGTACCTCCATGGAAGGACAGAGGAACCCTTTTCTTGGGGCAGTCCCTCATCCTCCCAGCAACTGCATCTTATGGGGCAAGAGGGCTCTACTTGCCCACTCCGCTGCCAACAATGTCCAAGTGCAGGTGTGGCCAGTGAGCTGCCCTGAAATGATCTTTACCTTCCTCAGGCTGGGTTTGTACCTAAACCTTGGTCTCTAAAGGCAGTGTGTGTTTGTGATAACCTAAAGCTGTTACAACACGTACCCTGTTGGCATCCCACCAATACAGCTGCTGGTTTCATCCCTGTGCAGCTCCCTCGGGCCAGATCCGTTCCTGGCTTTGTTGTATTTGGGCTGCCTGAAGACAGCAGAGCTTTGCTGGCTTGTGTCAAGGCAAGGGTCTGGCCTGCTGATTTCATTTGCTTTAGGGTAGGATGTAACTGGGTGGCGCTTATGAATACATATGCAAAGAAAGTGGCAGTGTTTTCCTTGGTTTAATCACATGGATTGGTTGGCAAACGATGTGTTCACTGTAAAATGGCAGATTTTTTCCAACCTCCGATGATGCACGAATGTTCTGCTTTGGGCAGTGGTGGAGAACAGGAGCTGGATACCTAATGTGTATAAATGGATACAGCTTTGTAAATTGAAAACAAGTGTGTTTCTCACAATTGTTGTCAAAATGACACTGGGACAAATCCAGAGGAACTCTTGAAGCCATGGCAGAGGTTCTAAGTTCATATGATGGTGCTGAGAGCAGGATGAGCCTTCTGAATTTTTGCAGCAAGTCTTTGCAGAGCAAAAAGTTCCTGTAGAGCAAATGGCTTGGAGCTGTAATTTAATTGCATTTCTGTTTTTCTTATTCTCCTTATTCCAGAAACAGTTTGGGTTCCCATATTCTGCTGTTATATGCATAGGTAGGAAACAGTCTGGCAAGAGCATGCTTATGGTGTAGAAAGAAACGTCCTGAGGGACTGAGTTCCTCAGGGACGAGGCTTAAACTGTCTCCCTGCACAGGTCCGCTTAACGGAAGGAAGGGTGGAGAAGCAGGTAATGTGCTCCCATTGAGAGCATCACCACCATCCCATAGCCTTGGCTTTAGGTTTTGGGGAGAATCTGTGGTATTTTAGGGTGGCATAACACCAAAATGTGTAAGATGCAGGACCAGAGGTGGAAAATGGCCTTCTAAATCCTTCACGGACTCTACAGAGCCACTTGTTCTCCCTGGTGCTCACCCTGCGCTCCTCCCAGGAGGGGTTTTGGGAAGAGCTGGGAGTAACATCTGTCCCTGCCCATGCTGGTGAGGGACCTGGATCCAGTCAGCTGCCCTGGATGACTGCAGATCCCATCTAGGATACCACCTCTGCCGTCATCCTGCCCTCTGTGACAGCCCCATGCATTGCAAGGAAATTAATCCTAATGAACAAGAAATTCCTTGTCTAATTAACTGTTGCATCTCACCCATAATAGACCTTGAACAGCCTAAGTGTTATCGACCCCTGACAAACACAGTCATAGAAACTTCCCTATTAATGAAAACAAATTTCAAGAAATTCAGATATTCTTCTTCCTGAGAATAGTGTGATGTGGTTGCAAGCTAGAACTGAGGAAAAATGAGGCATGTTCAGCTCTGCAATGGTTTAGTGTATGCAGGAGCCTCCAGAGACTTCTGCACTGCTGGTTTGCTGTTTAGATGGAGAGATGGAAGGGGTTTTGCATTGCCAGAGATGAAATGGGGAAACTGAGGCACAAGGCATTTATATCACTACCCTAAATTGCCATAGGCTCATCTGGTGTTTTTAAGGTGTTGTAGATGAGGTGGGTTTTTCTGAGGCTCACCTTTGTAGCGTAAAAGGAGATGTTGGAAAAGATTGTGTTTTCATTTCATGCTGTTGAAACCTTAAGCAACGTCAGTGGCTGAAACGTTGGGCTGCTTCAAGGCTTGGCTGGCAGCCTGTGAGCTGGGTTTAGGGCAGCCTACACTGCTGGGCCGGGCTGAGCAATGTGGGGCTCAGGCTTCCCAAAGCTCCCCACTGTCCCTGGCTGCTCAGGGTTCTCTAATTTACCTTTTCTGTCTGCCTTCTGCTGTTCAACTTGGAGCTTGCTGAGGGAGAAGTCCAAGTGTCCATGGAATTTGAAAGCAAGAACTTTCCAGCAGCTTGCAATTAATAACTAAGCGGTCTTCCGTTATGGAAATCTACAGGAAAACTCTTGACTTATGATGTAAAGGTGCTATGTGAATTCTAAAGGCATCTAGAAAAGGAGGTTGGTATCACTGACCCCATTTTACAGCTGCAAAAACTGAGGCACAGAAAGAAGTTTCTCTGAGCTTACTTGGCCGCAGAGGCAGGGAGAACAGTTGTCCCTCCTGAAAGTCATGTCAAAGCATACAGAGTACAGCACCTCCTTATTATTATTAATATATAAATTTCTCCAATCTGAGGACCTTATCCCAGAGGCAGCCTTTTTTTTAAATTAAATTTTAAAATAAATACCAGAGATGGTATTTTAGTTCTGCTGTAAAGTCAAGACCACTTGAGAAGGAAAAGGAACTTGCAATATTTTGTCCTTGTTTGCCATTTTAAGTATAACCCCCTTCTGCTTTCCTTGTTATTGCAGCATAAGTATTTAGCAAAGCATTAATCTTGCTTGTCAGTAATAACATGCAAATTAAACACCTGCTCTAGGAATCTGCAGTGCTTTGTTCCATTAGATGGTATTGACGTGTCAGATATTTGGACTTTAATTCAGAAAAATGGTGCCATTTTCATTTATCTCTCCTAATGAAGAATGAAGGTGCGCACTGATACAGGGCTGCCCAGAGCAATGCAGCTAAAAGTGAAAAACAATACTTAATATAGCCACTAAATTACATATGACATCTCATTTAAAGATAAACAGCCTGCAGGCATATGTCCAAGTGGCATTGATGAAATTTTTAAACGTTCCTTTGAATTCTCATTTAAGCAGCAATTTAGTCCCGAAGGCGCTATGCTGGCTGGGAGATGTGGAACGTTTCTTCTTTAAATGTGAACTGAAAGCAGAAGTAGGAGAAAGCTATAAGTTCCGTTGGACACAGATATGGATTGAGCCAGACATTCCCCTTCAGCCCTATGGGAGAACAAGAGGGGACCCGCAGATGGTGGCCTTGAGATGGGTGGATGAGGCTCCTGTGCTGCGAGATGTCAAAGCTCACTTGTTTCCGTTGGCAGAGCTGGGCTCTTGAGAGCAGCACTGGTGCCGAATGGTGGGCATGGCATGGGTGTGTGCTTCAGTCTTGCAGGACTGTATGCGCACTGTTGACTATGTCCCATGGTCTTGTGAGCTGCAGGTTTGACAGTGCTCAGCCCCCATGATGTCATATCTGACCCCGTCTGCCCGTCTTGCTCTTCAGCTTCCCGTTGTTTTCTGCTTTCTGGAAAAGCTCAGATCCACATGGAGAAATGCTCCCTGATTTAAGCTACGCAGCCATCCCTACCTCTGGAAATGGGTTTCCCTCTGTGTCTACAAGGGATGGTCACTGGGAGGTCACTCCCTGCCCTAGAGAATGACCAATTACGCCTGCCTTTGCTGACAGTCACCCACTCAGTCCGTCTCCTGGCTGGACACCTCACAATCTTACGATCTTCTAGTCTAAGTTAGCACTTTCCTCCTCTTAGCTGCAGGAAGACCTCCCCCAGCATCCACTCTGTATCCTCTTTGCACTGATCCAAGGCCATTTTTTTCTTAACTGGTCCACCACAAGCAAGAAAATCAGGTCTGATTTTCCACATTAGTAGGGAAGCCCTTTAAGCGTTTGAAGCTCATAAAGTTTCCTTCTTGCTCTCTTTTTTCCAGCTAAATAGTCCCAGTTCATTCAGTCTTTTTCCACCTGTTTCCCAGGCTGGTTTTGTTTTCCTCTGGACCTATTGTGGTTAGCATTGTTGTGTGATGTAATTAAGCTGAGGCTCTTCCAGTGCAAAATAGAGAAGGAAGATTTCTATTTTTATGGTTATGTTCTTATTTGTGGATTAGAAAGCACTGATTTTCAGCAGGGCTTCATCCTGTGATTTTGCTTTTGTGGGCAATCTGGGCCATCAAGAAGTAACTTATTCCTTGTTTATGTGTGCAGCTGAGGCTCTTGGGTGCCTTGCACAGCCTGTTCCTAGAGGCAGGCCCTGAGGCAAAGTATCTTGTGATAGAAATAGATTACCAGAGGGAAGGCACCAACTGCCATATTCTCCTATCAATACTTGCCCATCTCTTGAAGTGACTGCTTGAACTGGTGTCTCTATGATGTTTTTCCATCGCTGTTCTTGGATGATAGCCTTTGATTTACTTTCAACTAATTTCTTTTGAAGAGCGCTCCAGAAACAAGCTTTGTGGTTTATTTTTGTCCAACACTCGTAGATTTGCACCAGAGATTTTTTTTTTTTATTTTCTTGCTTATTTTCCCCTGGAATGTAGCTGGCAGAAGCGGCAGGAACAAGTTCAAGCAGAGGGTGCTTTTGTGGCCAGACACTGAACACACAAATGACCAGGATGCAGTGCTTCAAAAACATTCAGCAGCATGAAAAAGCCATGGCACAGAGGCAAAGAGCAGGCATTGTTAAACCATTCCCTTCCAAATCTTTGATTAGTCACGTTTAATGGGATTTCTTCTCATGTTCTTGAGTTGCACAACTATGCCAGCATTTACCAGTCTTCTTCATGGCCGCCTATTTCCAGCTCCAGTCAACTCCTAGACATTCGCTAGATGTTTCTTTGCTTCTCCTTGGTAAATGTTGGGCTCAATCTATAATGCAGCTCTCAGAATTTCCTGGTATGGGGTCACTTGGCATTCGGCTCTTGGAAAGATCACATATTTCTACATGTGCAGTCTTGATTTTGATCAAGAGAAGCATTGATGGCATTTCAGCATTCCTAAAGCTCCCCCTCCCTTCTGGCTTTTTTTAGAGTATAAAGTAATTCGACACAGCAGGCTGTGCTTTGTTGATTCTTATTTTTGCATCTTGCAATGTGACGATGTCCGTGATAAACACAGGCTGGGATTGCTTGTGGAGAATCTATACTTATTTTGAGTAGATCCCTTTCCCATTCTTCCAAATACGTTTAAAATTTGCCTTATTAAAAGTAATACAAATCAAAGCATTTCCTCTCACATAATATATTGAAAGCGCTTTGACAGGGTTTACTGTTTAATAAATAGTTTGCACTCCAAATGCTCTTTCCAGCAGAGAATATGAGTATTTCACAATCCTTTCCGGTGTCTGGCCATGCAACTTGCCTCTAGCAAAGAGAGTTCTTAATTCGCGTAGTACCTCTAGACGATGTGCAATTGTCAACCCAGACCCCCAGTGCTTTTTAATCACAGTTGGCACGAGCTTTCCCCTGCTGTCTTTCAAGCCTCAGGGAAGTCAGACGCTTTCATACCCACTAAATCTCTGGGTATTTTGTGATGGAGACAGCAGCCTGTTAAAAGCTGGACCAACTCCACCAGCTAATCAAGAATTGGGTATTTCTAAGACCAGCCTCGCTTACTTACACCGCTGAAGTGTTTGGATATGTTAGTGTTTAATTTACTTTCCCCCACCCAGACCGTGAGAAGTAGGGCTTTTCCGTATTGCCTCTTGTAGCTGGGAATCGAGGCCCGTAGAGGGGAGGGGGCTGCCCACAGAGAGCCCGGGGCAGAGCCACGAAGCCATGGACATCTGCTAACGCCACAGCCTGATCCCTGCTCTGGTTTCTTGTTCCTGTTTCCCTGAGCTGTGCAGCCCTGTGACAAGTGACGTTTAGTAAATCATGTCAAGCTAAGGATTTGTTGATATGGTTCTTTTGGCACGATGGGGGTGGCGGGCAAAGCTTTTTGATTAATAAGAAGAACTAGCCAGAAAAGCTCTCCCAGATTTCTGTTCTTTGGCAGTAAATACTTGAGAAAGCAGTAGAGCTGTGCAGGTGTGTTGAGGCTCTGCTGAATTTCTTCCACTCCTACAGTTGTGCATCTGCTTATGAGGTGTTGCTGTGGTTCATGGATGATGACTTGCAATATTTGGGTGGCCTCACCTCCTTCTCCTCAGTACAGTGGGTTTTTTTTGGAAATGCTGAGGAGCAACAGCCCACAGAGCATGTAAGGGCAGCTCCTGCCAGCCCCAGCCTGCAGATGGACCTCCCTGAGCCTCCATCACTTGTATTCACACCCCTCAGGAAAACTCAGATTTCATAATAAGATGTTTAAAGTCACTATCACACAGTTTATGGGGCCCTTTGACTATATCTTCCGATTCATGTAAATCCTCTGAATGGCAAGTCCAGAGCTCTCTTGGCCCATAAATTGTGGCATCCTTTAGTTTGGGTCTTTGAGTGATAGCTGCCGGGAAAGGCAAGGGTAAGTTGTGATCTCAACTCTTCATGCTGGGGGAGTGGGGTGTATGAGAGACTTTGCTATAATGAGATGTGAACAAAAATGGCAGCAGGGAATAGATTCTTAATTTAAATAATGAGCGCCCCTTGTTGCCTGACAGATGGTCATTTTCTGAGAAATGCAAAGCCTCTTTAAAGGGGTCAGATTGCTTGTATTTACATGGAATAATGAAGGAGAGGCACCAGTCCCAACACACGCTGTGTTTTTCACATTTTTCCAGGGGTATTCCCAGCTGTCTCTGGAAAAAAAAAGCAGATTTGATCCTTTGCAAGCCTTGTGTGAATCTGACCGTGCGTTATCACATGAAGAAATCAAAAGGCAACGGGAGTGTCTCTGATATTCAGGCAGCTATTATAATGCTCTTTAAGCATCTTTAGTTGCTAGAAAGGAAGCTTGAAACTGATGCCAGAAAACATCTTGGGCTTGAATGTGCCTTTACTTGTGCAGGGCTGGCTGCAATCCAGTATCCAGATATCTGCATGCCAGTGGCGTCTCCAGGATTTAACACGTGGGGAGGCAGATGGATGGCAAAGAATTTGCAAAGGGGTTTAGGGCACCTTCCTATGCGCTTTCCCACTTGCTGCATCTGTTATTAATGTGGGAACTAAGGATCAGGCCCCCAGTACAGTTTTAAGCATTCTGTATTCCACCCGTGCTGCTGAGGGACAGCAGGAAGTAGTTTTTTAGGTACACCAGGAACTCCTTGCTGGCTTATGATAGTTTAGCTGAGGTGGTGGCAGCCCTTTGGGGCATTATGTCTCCAAAGAGGTCTCAGCTGCTCACCTGCTTCTCTGAAGCACGCTGGGTCTTACTGTCTTCATCTTACAGACCATAAAGCAAAGTGGTCTGTCCCAAGCCAACAGCCAGGAGACAAAGATCTGGTTGCATATGGCTCATGCTCCCACAATGCCCGGGATCTGTGCTGCTTCTCGGCCAAGGTCTCCTAGGCAAAACTACAGGGTGTTTTGTCTACATGAAAGCATTCGGAAAAGTACAACTTGAAAGAATTGTTGAAGGAGTTGCTCAGCCATCCTGGAACCCCCGTGGAGGAACTCCTTTTGACGATAGGTGGCCTTAGCATGATTTCTCTTACTGTGCATAAATCACCATTTATGTTAACCTTTTAGCACAAATAAGGCCCTTATAGTATCATTAAGCTTCTCTTGAAATGGGAAGGAAAACAAACCTAGCCTTGAACTAGAGAAGTCTCTTAATGACGCAGACTGTATCTGTATGTTGTTTTTCTGCCTTTTCTTTTATGTGGGTCCCTCGTTCTGCCCTGTTTCTCCTCATGCCAAGGAAGTGTGAAGGCTTTCTGTGATGGCAAAGTCCCAGACAAGGGAGAATTCAGCTTGCAGATACCAAAACAATCCCCTTCTGAGCTCCATTCAGCAGTGCAGGGACATGTTTTGCTATTGCTTTTATTTAAAAAGGCTGAGAAAACAGATCAGCCTCACAATTCTGAAAGCCAAGAAAGGAGCAAACACGTTTAAAAACACCAAAGACAGTGACTTACTTTCTTTGCTGCTTGGCAGCTGAGAGGTTCTCCCACAAAATTCAGTTTTATATATCCTCACCATGTGGTCTTAATCACTGGGTAGCAATGTGTTTAGAAGAAGCCAAGTCAATCAACACCCACTTTTCACAGTGAATCAACTATTAGTGTCAAATTCTGGTCTGCATCTTGTGCCAGAACAAGGCTTGTTGTCACCTAAATGGGGAGCGTGCCACGTCAGGCTGCAAAATCATTTGTATCCTGGACATGGCTCTAAATTATATATTCCCTATCAAGTCTGAGAGATTGAAACCAAAGCTATATTATTTTCTCCCCTTTTCATTCCTCTGCAAAGGTAGTTGCCTGCTTTTCTTTGCAGGTACCCTGCACGCTGACTGCCAGAGAAACAGATTTCAGTGACACAGTGTCCCTATCAAGAATTTTTGCTCATCCACTTCTGAGGGCCAGAAGTTGATAAGAGCTTTTCAAATCTGGGAAGGAGTTCCCAGAGACCTCAAATTGCTGGACTGTTTGCAAAATGTTGACCTGGTCTCCAGCATGGTTTTCTGGCCGCATGTGTTGTTGTTAGCTTTGCTCTGGCACATATAAAGCTGTTACAGGTTATAAAATATTTTCTTTAAAGAATTGAGTTTCAGCTGGTTGACCTGCAGTGAACCAAACAAGTGATGTTTACCAGTAATATCCATGTGGATAGGACTTATTTGCATAGGTGGTAAGAAAAGGAGAGAGACTTGAAGCCATGAAGCAGTCGACAGAGCACAGCACTGACGGAGCAAAACCTGTAACTGAAAACAAAGCAAAAGTCATTTTTTAAAGATTAGCATTCTAAGTTTAGCTCCAAAGCTGCTAAAAGAAGATGGGGGGAGAAGAGAAGAGGGGTGTTAGTAGGTGATCCAACTGTTCTGTAAGGTCAAAGGCAGTGAAAAGCGTGTGCAGAGCTGAAAAAAAGTTTCCTGCTCTTCTGCACCCCAACATCCATGCAGGCTGTATTTGGGCTCAGGGACAACATGTATATGCACGTTTGGTGGTGCCATTCAGGAGGGATAGAGGAGCTAGTGACAACCAGGAATGATCTACTGGTGTGCGATGGGATGCTCCCCCCAAAAAAAACCCTGGCTCTGTTGCGCTGTGCGTGATTGCAGATAATGAAATGCCATGTGCTTTCATTACACTTCTAAATATAAAGGAAACCTTCATTTATCTATGCCTGGAGAATCAGAGGGAAAATCGGCATCAAAGAGAACCTCCTACTGAAAGCATTTGATGTTATAAAGGACAAAGAGTATCTGGCAGAGGCCTTAAAGGGGGAAAATCAGACAGGCGTTGAAGTGCTACTAGCAGTGCAGCCTTGTAGCCTCCGGTTTAAACGCTCTGAGAGTATGATGCTAATGCACTGGGGCATTCAGAGCATAAATTGATGTTTTGTCTTTAGGGGTTTTTTGGTTGCACTAAGAATCTGCCCTGCAGCTCCTGGATTAATTAAATGCTGACAGCCTACTAGAATAGGAGCGGAGGATCTCTCCTGCCCTTTCTATGTGTTGCACAGACCAGAGTACATGGTGCCCCTAGGAAACGAGCTTGTTCCATTAGGCAAAATCAATAAGGCAGAAATCTGTGTGAAATCCTTCTATTAAATTACAAATAGACTAAACCCCTATACCGGGTGACACTGATCATTGCTTTTGTGTCCTGGACAGATGCTTGTGGGAGCACTTTGGTCAAATAGGCATGTGCCCTTCTGCTAACTTTGGCTTCGCTTCACTGCTGTTTCCTACAGGGACTGATTTTTCTTTCCTTGGGCTATAAGAACAAAACTTTATTTTGCCTCTGCCTGGTCTCGGAATTCAGCTGCCCTATGGAGCATTTAAAGTAAATCTGTAAACCCATTCATGCAAAAGTTTGCCACAGAGCATTACTTTCCTACAGATAAATTTGAACTCTGCCCCTAAGCAGCATGTACACTAAATTTTTTTTGTTTCTATCTTTCCTTGGTTGAAGTACATGGTTTTTCTTATCACACAACCTTTCTTAGATCCAAGCTTGGACCCTTCTGCCACGGCGGGGCAGGCGTGGGTGAACAGAACAAACATCTCCGCAACGAACGATACCAATGCCTAAGCACCGCCTGAGATGAAACATAAAACAGGCCGTGCATTTACTGTCCCTGAGCAGTCCAAAGTGATGCATGGCCTGTCATCAACTCTTTGTCATTACTCTTTTAA
Source organism: Cuculus canorus (assembly GCF_017976375.1). Taxonomy (NCBI): domain Eukaryota; kingdom Metazoa; phylum Chordata; class Aves; order Cuculiformes; family Cuculidae; genus Cuculus; species Cuculus canorus. The sequence goes on from NC_071414.1 coordinate 15,650,031, forward strand.
TATCAGAATATTCATTTTTGCATGTAGATCTTGGGCTGCTTCTCAGCTGGGGCAAAAATCAACAGGTTTGAGTTATGTCGTATGGAATCATGTTTGTAAAGGCAAAAGTTTGGGCACTGACAGCTTGATGGGCACTCTTGCAAGTCTGCCATGCCCATCACCTCTTCACATCCCGTATCTGCAAGGTGTAGCCTGCTGGTGAGCTGTAAAAGAAGCAGGTGCCACAAAGGTTTATTTTCTTAAGAGATGCCATGTGGGAAAATTTGCAAGGAGACCATGATCCTTATTAGTGTCACTTTTGCAGAAGATTAGTCTCCTCCTGTCTCTGTATTACTGTGAAAGACCAAATCCTACAAAGGTTTTTAATACACTTAGATGAATGTTGGGTTTTTTTTATGGTGGATGGGGCAGGCAACAGCAGAGCTAAGCCCCAGCAAGCAGGACACATCTTGGGCACTAAAAGAAGTGTGGACAGGCACTGGGTTGCCTTGAGGAGGTGGATAGGACAGTCTTCATCTTGAGAAACTCTTAAAAACAGCCTGCAAATGGTTTGTTAAAAGTGTTTTACCTGACTGATGGCCCAAGGAAAGGGTTAGGTCGCCTCTCCTGGTCCTTCCCAGGGTTGTTTGTCACCAGTGCTGAAGGTACTTTATGTCAGAGTGCTGTGTACAGAGCTACTTGTTTCTTAGGGGTCTCCAGAACTGAAGTCCTCCTTGCAGTTCCTGGAAAAATGGCTTTTGGGGAACATATTTGATTGTGAGGGTCAGATTAGCACCCTTCCCAGCAACCTGCTGTAAAAAAAAAAATCTCTACTTGGAAGTATTTTAATCTTTCTTAGATGCTTTTTGAATGTTTTCCAGGAATGTTCCGCTCTTTCCCATTCAGATCTACTAAATATACATTCTGTTCGGACTGTAGACCCTGGACTATTTTTACATTTATTTCCAGCATATTTTAGTTTTTCTACCCTGGATAGAACAATTTGGTCTGTTCTTAAGCAAAAGACCTTGCTGCCCCCTCTTCTGCCGTTGGCAGATTTGAGCATCAGTTACAAGGAGTTTATTATCCTCGAGTACTTCTGTGTGGACAAGGACTATGTTAACTTCTGGTTGGCTGGAGACAGACTTAAAACTGGAAAAAATTGGGCAGGAAAGAAAGGAAATCAGGTGTCCCTATACAAAGGAGTAATAAAGCACCTCTAAAGTCTCTATTGTGTTTGTAGGTGGTTAACTGAGTTTTGGGGCAGAAAACGTGAGTAGAGTAATGAATTCCTGCCTGGGGAGAATTTCTCATCCCTCTAGGTTGAAACTGCCAGTAGTGTTTTCACGTGTAAGGCAGAAAACAAGTGACTGCTTGCTTTCTCATCCTCCCGTGTGCTAATATTTAGCAGGGCTTTATTTATTTGGTTAGGCACGAGGAATATGTGCTCATTGTTTACATTGCATGAACAGGAATGGCAAAAAAATAGATTTTTATCATTGCTACTCTTGTATTTGGTTGCTCTGGAGTGTTGTTTTTTCTGGTTCTGGTGAAGTTTTAAAGCGGGAAGGGGAGCGGGGAAGGGAGTGGGCAGGATCTGAGAAAATTCTTAGGCATATGGGTAGTGAAGGACGATTCCATTTGAGCTGTGACTTGATTAGGCTTATACACCTCCACTTGACCTTCACATGGAAATTCACCTTTTAAATAATGCTTCTAAGTCTCCAGGGTCAAATCCAGGCTTCTGTGATGCAAAGCATTCCTAATGAAATTACTGTGTCCTGAGCTGACAGCCTCTTGCTGGGCAGCGAGGCTGAGCCCAGAGCAGTGATGGGTTGTCCCAGCCCAGCGCGGGACCTGCCTCCAGCCTTTGGGAAAAAGGGGTTAAATCCAAAAATGATTGGATTTTAAGTGTAGGTTGAAGCACTGCAATGCTAAATTCCCACTGGGATAGCCATGATTCTGTCCCATAGCTCCTGCTAACCAGCACTCACCACAGCATCTGGCCTGACTCCAGCCACGGACTGTGCCCTGTGATGGCAACAGCGATAAACTCGGCTCTCCCAACAACACTGATGCTTTAGAAATGAGGAAAGAGACAGTCAAGCCCCGGTCTATTACTATACGAACAAAACACTTAACTGGGGTTGGATGCTGCTGCAGAAATATTAACCGGTGTTTCCTGCATGAAGATAGGTGAAAGGGTTAAAGACAAAGCTGGTGCTTGTTCCTCCATGGCATTATCTGTATGATTGCTTTTCATATCTTGTTTATTGTGGTTAGCGGAGCAGCTATAATATAGAGTGCTAGATGCAATAAATCTTGTTGTTGCAAACAGCATACTTTTCATCAGAGCTCAAGGAATTGCAAGGTAAGCATTCAGAGGCAATCTATAGATTTAATTATATAGAAAGCCTAACCTGTGTAGATCTTAAAGGAAATTATAACCGTGAAAATTAAATTATGTTCAGTTTTATTTGTATTACATATATTATCCTATTTTAGTTGTTATGAGAACACAGACAACAGCGGTGCCAGCACGGTGTCTTCTGTGGTTTCGTATCAGCACCGAACAGCCAAAGATGCTGGTAATTTAAGGGCTGAGGGATTTTTTGCCTTTCTGACAGCTATATCTATAAATTTACACTCCCGCATTTAAAAATGTTCTCTGATGCTAATTGTAGCCAAAGAAATTCTATCGGGTAAAGGAAACCATCTCTGATTTTATTTATTTACTGAAAGACAACCCTGTGACCCCAAAGCAAAACTCTGTACATCAAAGTGACAGGTCCAAATTGCTCTAATCTCCACTCTGTCACAGTCGCCAGCTCGGTCCTCAGCACTGGGCTGGCTGTGACGTGTCCCCTACTGCAGGGACACACTAGATGTGGAGCAGGAGTGGGGACGCCGCTTACCCTGTCAGTGAAAACCACCCAGAAAGTCCTGCATATTTGGATTCTAAAAGGTTTTGACAACTTTAATATTTTCTAGATTTGTGAAACCCGCAGCTTGGGTAGTGCTGGTGTGAGGGCTTGGGTAGATCGGCTGACCTGTGGTCTGTGGTGAATGGGGGAAGAGGATAGGTGGCTTTAGGGTTTTCTTCATTTATCTTTTCCTCTCTCTCCCAGCCCCCTTCTCCCTTTAAGCTTCATGTCAGATATTTGCAACAGCCACTTGCTCTCTGAAAGCCCCGTGTGTTGGCTTGTTGCACTCATCTCTTGGGGGGTCATGAGCACCAATGTGCTGCAGGGCTTTCATCCCTCAACACAAAGGCTGTGGAGACCGCAGGGGTGCAAGGGGCAATGTGGGGGGAGGGTTTTGCTGAGGCTGATGTCCTTGGGAGATGCAAACTCAATGAAATTGAGACTCTAAGCAAACTTCTGGAGGTTGAGTTGCTTTGCTTTAGACAGCAAGGTCTGGTTCACTGATGCTCTGGTCTGAGCAGGGTTGTTGGCACCAGGCTCCATTTCTCAGGGGGTAAGGAATAAGACTGTAGGAAACAGAGAGAGGGTTCATTGTTGCCAATTAGCAATGAGACCAAGCTGGATTTAAGCACCCATCTCTGTATCTGCGGCTGCTATTCCAACACCACAGCGTGATGTGTGGTTGGGGGAACCTGTTATGGTCTTCCCAATTCAGAAGGGGTGAGGAACTCCTTAGTGGTAGGTTGATTTTCCAGATGTGTCCAAGTGAAACCCTTCAGTGACGTGAGTGATTGATGCTGTTGGGCACACTCCTACGCACAATGAGTCAGGAGATTGCCCAATGTGCCCTCAGGGGAAAGTGTTGCTCAAACAAGTCCATCCAGGAAGGAGCACTGAGAAATCCCAGATGGGAAGGAGCAAAGCAGGAGATGGACCTGCCTGAAATTGTGCAAGCATCAGGATATAGCTCAATGCCCAGCTTATCCGTGCTATTGATCCTTGCAGTCTTGACAAGGATTGAAGGGTGTTTGCACCCATTTCACTGACTCACTGGTCACCTGAATCCAGCGTTGGGAAAATGGGGCTAACAGCCCTGCAGGTAAAACAGTGCAAAAGTGCTACTGGCTTATTTCATTATGCTGGGCTGTAAACCGTGGTTCAGGATCTATGTCCCAAGGGCTTGCACTGTTGGTGGCCCAGGGAGCTTCAGCAGTGGTGCCAGGTGGGGCAGAGGAGACACCTCACCACCAAAACTCAGCGATTTTGGTTCTCAGCCTAGTTTTCCCCTCAAGGCACTGCCCAAAGTCCCCGGGTTTTGCAAACCACTGAGATTATCCAGTGCTTCATTTCACCACCCTTCACAGGAGACAGGGATTTCCTACTTCATGCTGAGGCTGGAAAGACAGAAAGGAGTAATTGGTAAGGCGCTCTGCGTCTATGGTAAAAGCAGTGTAAGTATTAGATCAAAACTAAAAAGTACATTTTCTTCCATCTCACTCGAGCATAAGCAAATAAAAGCTGACTAGAGAACATAGTCTAAAATTGCTAGCAGCCAAGTATCTACCATAACATAAAATACATATATTTAATTAGCACAAAAGCGCTTATTTCCACCTATAAGCAACAAATGCTGAGGTTTCACTCCTGCCTCAGTGGCAGCAGCCTCTCTCTTGAGATTAAAAATAAAAGATTTTTCTGACAACTGTGTCAGTGATAAAACTTCAAATAATGATTTCAGGTTCTGGCTGTGGAAGTGGCAGGATGGGCAGCGTGTGGCGTGGTCCCCAGGGTGGCAGGAGCAGCAGGGAACTCGCTGCCTGGACAACAGTATGAGCAAGGGAACGCCTTGGTGGGAGTCTCTGCAGCTCAGCTCTCTGCTTCCCTTGCTGTGCTTTAAGTTCAAGGAATCTTTTTAAGAAACATATTAATATATATATTTGAGTAGCAACACAGTCCCAGAAAGGAGTTCTTTTGGTCACACACACGCAGTAGGAGCCAAGGCGTATAATTGTTTTGTGTAGACCATGGAAATCTTGGCCCATGTCCTTTTTAGTAAGAGGATCTTAAAAGCTGGGTTTTGTGCTGAGGGCAAACCTGTGATGTGAGCTGGTGCCAGCAACTGTGCATATGACTTGTGTGCTTTTTTTAATTCAAACGGACATGTGAACATGAAGAAAAGCCCTCTTTCCCAAAACTCTCCCAGGACCCATCCATACCCACCTTGTAAACCTCCATAACTCCCTTTGCACCTCTCCTGCTCTGGTGGGAAAAGCGAAGTGTCTGCAGTGACCTTCTACCAGTCCTGTTTTTTGGCTGAGAAGGAAACTCTCTCCTCTGCAGCTCTGATACAGATCTTGGTAGTTTCTCCCATGCAGGATCGATAGCACGGATAAGCTGGGCATTGAGCTGTATCCTGCTGCTTGCACAAACCTGTGATCTTAACAAGCCTCTGGGGAAAATCCCAGACCTGATTTATCTGGATCACATTTAGAGTGGTAATGAGCACCCCTAATATCACTCTTATTTCTTTCCAGCTGCTGAGATTCCCATCCTGCTTCAGGATTAAACTGCTGGGGACTGGCACCATCCCTGCTCCTTCTCCGAAGGAGGCTTGGGGTGGTGACAAATGGGCTCAATCATGGCATGTATCTAGATTTTAGCACGCAGACCTGGTTTGTAAATGGTGCGTTTTGTTAATACAGAAGGAAATGGATAGATATTAATTGCTCTCTGGCAGTTTGTCATTTGTCATGTAGGTTATTGATGAAATAAAAGTAACTTGAGGGAAAACAGCAGAAAAGATATAGTTTGGGAACAATGTGAAGTCAGAGGAAAACCCCAATATCAGCTGGAGGCAGGGTAGGCTGCATTTGAAGCTCATTTTTTTCCCCAGTAGATTTGTTAGTATCTAAACATTTCAGGAATTCTTCTTGGCTTCACCAAGCTGCTTTTAAAATTTTCTTTTGGAAGTCAAAACATTATTTTAACATTTCCAAAATAGAGCCATTTTGATTTTTCTTCTTCAAATCTCTCATTTTACATTCCTTTCATTCTGAAACCCACAAATGTGTGGGCAAAACCCCCAAATCCAGACCACATTCAGTCCCAAATTGAAAGCAGAGCAAAATACTTCTGGCCTAAACAGAGAGGAGCGTTGTGTTTGACTCCTGAAAATTTTCAAACTTCGCTTTTGTGCATTTTTCTTTCAACACACTTGCTTTATTTGTGGGGGGATTACAAATGAATTGTAGCAATAACCATGCAGTTATTTTCCCTGCTGGGGACACACTCCTTTGTAGCAGTGGCAATAGTGAGTTTAGTAATATTGGACCTGGTGGACCCTTAAGCATGGCCAGAGTTGAGATGAAAAATTATGGCATTTTGGTCTGTGCCAAATCCTACCAAGCATTGTTATGATCATCTTGGGCCAGGTCTGGTGAGGGGAGTCTTAATTACCTGGCTACATGTCCACTTCTTAACTCCTGTAATTCAGCAGGGAGAACAACCATCGAAGAGGCAACGTTCTCTTTTATAGCAATGGTGCCCTGTGCTCAGAGAGGAGTAGTGAGCAGGTACACACATTCAATGAAATGCATTAAAGTTCCCATAAACAGCAGAAGAAAGCAAATAATTCATGTTGGATTCTTTTGCCCTTTACAAATAGAGAGTTACAGTTTCTTTAAAGATGCAGATATATAATAGCCTTTGGCCCGGATAAAGTCCAGGGGAGAACAGAGTGCACTTGAATTGCTTTAGCTGTGAATTTATAGAAAGGTTTGACCTTAAAGGGAATACTATAGCTTTGCTCTGTCTGTTTGCACTTTGCATTGCTCAGTGATGCTGCCTAGCTCTCAGCATGCTATTTCATTTATACATGCATTTCTAATAATCCTCCCTCTGTGCTTCAGTCTCTTCTCTGCTTTTCTCCTTTTTATTTTTCTCCCAGTCTCCACATTTCTGGCAGTTGCGGTAGGTCAGGTTGTCCAAGAGCTGATAGACAAAACAACACTGTATTCTTGCCATCTTTAAACACGGGGAAGATGGAGATTTTTCTTTGAGAAAAGGCTTTGCCACTCTGCTCCAAATAGCAATTGAGCTTCACATCCCAAAAATGAAATTCTACCCTTGTCCCCAAGAGCAAGCCTGGGAAAAGCTTTCTCTAAATAGACACAACAGCAAACAGTCATTTAAAAGCATCGCTTTCTTTTCACTTCTTCCCTTCTCCTCGCCTCTGATGTAAATAGTAATTTAGCTGACACCTGCTGCGAACCACCCACATCATATGTGTGGTTAACACTCCTTGCACCCACTGGAACCATTAGCCCTATTTTCCACCTGCAGCTCCGGGTATACCCGCATTCCTGGGCAGGAGGAAACTCAGACTCCCCAAAACCCAGACTGTGAGGGATGGATGGGTTGCATGGGGCTGGTTTTACAGGGATGCTTGGAGGTATTGTCTTCCCTGAAGCTACCACAGGGAAGACATCCCGAGATGTTCTTTCTAGCATCTGTTGTATGCTCTCATCAAAAGATGCTGCCCAAAGCCTGCTTTATCCTGTTTGCAAAGAAAATTTAGTGCTGCCAGGCTTGGACCCAGAGTCCACAGGCATGGGATCCTGCCCTGACCTCCCATCACAGCCCGCAGCGAGGCAGGTACGGGCAATCAGGCAGACACAAAGGAGATTTGATGCACGTTGCTGCTTAACAGAACATGATTAAGCCAAGTCCATCACAGCGTGGCTGCAGCTCCCTGGCCGGAGCCCCATCAGCGGGATGCAGCTGTGGCTGCTAAAGGGAGGTCAACCCATAGGCGAAGGGCTGGTTAGGCACAGGTCATATGTTTCCCACAATGCCTCCTGCCTTGGTGTAGCGGCAAAATGTTTGCCGGGTAGTCTGTTCCCCCAGGAAGAAGAAATTACTAATTTCAGTATTTGTATTCAAGATTAATGCACTTAAATAGAGATGCTGTTAATATCCAGCATTCGGTGCACTGTGCTTCATTCTGTGGCTGACCAGCTCAGGTGTTAATGTCACCTGTGGGGGATGTTTATCTCTCTTGCTGTTGTCCTTCCCTGCTGGGAACAGTCATTTGCCTATCATTGTGCTCCTGCAAACAGGCTTCATGCTGCTGTGGGCGCTGATAAGAGCTGTTAGCACATACGGAGGTTTTTGGATGAGCAATGCTAAGTAATAAAAAAACACTTATTATGGCCAGTATTCTGTACAGGTGCTAAGACATGGGGTTTCTTTAGGTGGTAAACAAATGTTGTGAAACCTGGGGAAAAAATGGTTTTTATTATGTTCTACTGCAGGGCAACTATTTTTCAGGCTGTTCTTGGAAAGAGTTGTTTGGTGCTTCATCGGAGAGCAAGCTAAGGCTCAGCAGGGTTTCTGGCTTGGAGTGGTGGCATGGGGCTTCTCAACCTGGAACAGGGAAACACCCACAAGTGATGTCCCCTCCTCTCGGGATGTCCTAAGCCAGGCCCTTGGTCAGTTTTGATGCTCCAAAGCAGCTGGTGTTGGGGTTCTGCCCTAATGTTTCTGCAAACCTTTTGGAAAAGCAATTTGGAATGATTGCTCCCAACATTTGGAGTGGGACCACGAGTCCCATGGATGTCACAGTTGCAGGCAAAAGGCATGGCACAGCCTCTGAGCAGCTTCATCTGCTGCTGGCGTGTTCATGACTTCAAAGGCAGGAACTGAGAGGTTTCTTGGAGCCTCAGCTTTATTTGTCTTCTCCGACGCTCATAAATTATCAACAAACAACCTCAGCTATCAAGTCAGTGAGGAGGACTGGGTAATTATGTTTGTGGTTCAAAATGAGAGTTGTCAATTTTAATTAGGAAAAGCTGAGGGCACAGAGAATTTTTAATGTTACTACCTGAGCTCTCGAGTGCCACACAGAAAATAATTGTAAATGAAAAATTAATCTGTGCTTGGTAGGAAGTGCAAAGGGTACTCCTTTTCCTACTATTTTATTATTTTGCTCTCTTTGAAGCAAATTTGGGTCTAGGTATACAATTCCCAACAAATTTGCTTTTAATAATAAGGTGTGAGCATGCATCAATGGGACTGGGTGATTTTAGGGGAAATTAGATTTTTAATGCCTGGGAGTCATTAATATTTAAAGAGATTTCTCATGTATGGATTTCAGAATCAAGTCTACTACCTGAGCAGTGCTCCTTTCTAGAGGTCTGGTGCTGGCAAAGAAATCCTGAGCCTTTTCCTGTCCTGCTGGTGCTGATGGCAATGCCCATGCAGGTTTTCCCTTGCCCTGATGCTCTGGCCCTGGTGAGGGCAGGATCTGGGCTTTGCATCCTTCCTAGGCAGGGCTCAGCGGCTCACGTGGTGCCTGCCAGCGCGACACACAGCAACATCACCCCGGAAATGACTGAAAAAAAGACAAAGTGAACTGAATTGTGTCTGTCCCCTGGTTTGTAATAGGAGTGAAGCTCTTTGTGCTCCTATACTACACCCCACTATGGGGAGGTGGCACCAGAGCTTCTCCCCACAGATGATGGAGGGGAGCACTGGGCTGTTGCTGCACGGCAAAAGCCTTCTCTCCTACAGAGTTAAACACCAGGGAATGTCAGTCCTACTGTACCTGTGCCTCTTAAAATCAAGAGAGCTTCATCCTTTAATGTCACTGGCAGCCAGAGGGGCTCTCTGTGTGATCGCAGTATCTCAAGAGCAGGCAAATGTCAGCCTATCATGGCGAGCATGGGTTAAGCTTTAACCAGCAGGCCAGTACCCTCTCCTAATTTATTTTCCTTCATTTAGACAGGATTTGCTGGATTGCACTTGATCTTGTGAATATTTATAATGAGAATTTTTTTTTTCCTTTGCTGCTTCTGTGAGTAACCAATTTGCTACTTCTCAATGACACACACAGTGAAGGTTAAACTGAAAAGGCTCAGTCCTTTCTTGGTGTTATCCTTTGTGCCTTAGCAGTATTGTCAGGTGTGATTTTGACCTTTACACATTTGCTAGGAAGGATTTTCCTTCAGCCAATGCCTCACTTCAGGTGTGCTTGGTACCAGCAGAGCAGGATCTAAATATTCACAGGGCAGCAGAAAGGTGTTTTAATAGGCTTAGCTCAGGCCCAAAGCAAGTCAACTGCAGCAAATGAGCTTCCATTTGCTAACGTAGCTTTATAATTATCAAGCTGCAGACAAGTAGTTGGCAATTGTAGTTGTTAAATCATAAAGAAGAAAGGGGGGGGGGAATGCAATTATTTTTAATACTGCATATTTCCATTATGGCAAGAAAACGCTGAATCTCTGCTTGGAAATATTTTCAGTTGCTTGGCTGGTTCTGGTAGGGAAGATGAGACCCGTTTATAGCAGATGAAATGTAGCCAGATTCACAGCCCTCTTTATAGTCTGGTGCTGCAAAATCAAAACCAGCCTGGGTCAACTGGTAAATGAAAATCTTTCAGTTGCCTTTTGGTGCCATGGCACATTGACTAGTTGTCAGTCAACCAGCAAGTGAAAGGACTGACTCTGATCTTGGTTATGCTAGTAAGAACTAAGTGTCATTTTAGTGCCACCAAGGGGAGCTCAGGGTCTGATCCCTTTTGCAGAGGGCCATGTGTTCAGGTGGACTCAGAAAGGCCCCCAAAGGCTCCTGTTCATACAGACACAAAATAAGGGCAAATGCTGAGGGTTAAACATGCTTTTGCCCTGCCTTTGCCTCAAGCCCTGCATTCACCCATGAAAATCCCTGCTTTAATCCCAGTAAAGCCACGGGAGTTGTCCCTGTCACACCCCCTGCAAAATCTCATCTTGAGAGTTTCCAGGCATCTGCCAGTGTGGATGGGTAAGGTTGGAAATCGAGGGAGGAAAAAGGAAGAGCTTGTGTTCCCAAGCTCTGCCGTTGCTCCGGTACTGCTGAGGCACTTGTTTCAGAACTCTCTTGGATGCTTGCTCCAGCATCCTGAAAAGCTGGAAGGTGGCTCTGGTCAGGAAGTACAACTCAGGGATTTTTTTTTTTTGCAAGGTAGGGTGACACACCAGCGAGGTTTGGGTCATTCCAAATCGGACACTGGAGACTGCTGCCTCTCTGTCTTTCATGAAGTTTGGCTTCTCTCGCTGCAGTTACTGACTTGCAACCAGGCTTGAGGAATGGGGTTATTCTTACCGAGGAAAGCTGCAGAACTGCTCTGCAGCTTGTTCACGTACCGCTGTACCGAGTGCCAGCTCTAACAGCTTGACACTCCAGCAGCTGGAGGAAAGACCTGCACACGTGAAGTACGCTCCTGGGATCCTCCGCAGTCGTAGCTGCTTCTGTAAATTGCAGATGATTGTGCTCCAAGCCTTGCTGTGGTCTGGGGATAGGAGGTCAAAGTCTGGCAACAAAACCATTTGGCCCCGAGGTTTTGAGATGGGAGAATCTTGGGAACATGATTAACACTTTCTTACTTTGTTCTTATCTGTTATCCTAGCTCAATTATAACCAAGCCAAGTCCTTGTATCGGGAGATCTGGACCATTTATGGGTTTATTCTGTAGTGAACAGAGAAGCTGTGGGATGCTGTCCTGTAAATTGTTTGGTGCCCTCAATTATTTCTCTCCAGGAGCTGCCTTTCTTCAGCCTGCTTCCCAGGCAAGTGCCTGGCATCATCTGGAGGGCAATAAGTACTGTCGTTCATCTGCGCTGTGGCAGAAAGCTTGCAAACTGTCTGGTTGCAAAGGGGACCGAGGGTGGTAATTAAAATGTGCTCTCAGAATATAGAAAGAGGCTGTAGACAAGTATTTATCAGCTCCTAGGTCTTCAACAAGCTGGTAAGACACCAGAGCACGTTTAAAACAACAACTTAATTAAACGGTGCTACGGTTTTAACCTTGTCTAGGAAAATTGTTGGCTTATTTCCTCTAAATCATGTGTTTTGAAAGGGAAGGACAAGAACATATGTAGTAAAAACTTGGGTTGCTGGTCACAATTACCTCAAAATACAGTCAGGGGATAGAGCATTTGAGTGGGATTTAGAAGAAAATGCCTCTGGTTCTGCTCCCGACTGCTCCTCTGAGTCCCTCCTGTTCTGTGCATTCCCTTTGCTCTGCCTGTGAAGAGAGAAAATGAGACAAAGGCTGGGTTGCAAAGAGCAGAACTACAGGAGGCAGCAGATATTGCTTTCCTGTTCCACAGATCCTTGCTCACCTGGGCAGCACTGCCTACACCGAGAGGCTATGGGGTGAATTTGTCCAAAACAGACTTTACAGGGGTATAAATGGCAAACAAGCAAAGCTGAGCCTGCAGTAAGACAGGGAGCTGGGGGCTGTGGGGGCTCCCAGTCACTGACCCTGCCTGGTGCCATCCTGCCCTCTCCCCACAGCTGTTCCAGGCACAGCCCAAACCATGTTAAATCACAGCGCAATCACCCCTGCTTTTCCCAGGCCTTGAGACCGAAGTGGGAGAGAGGAAAACGATCCATCAGGTGGATTTTAAAAATGTGAATAAGCCACAAATTGAGCCTGACTTGTTTCTTTACACCCAGAAAAGCTTGTGTTTCTCTGAGGGCTGTTCAACGGGCCGCTTGGCAGAGCGTGACCTACAAGCAGCTCAGCTAAACCAAGCGAAGGGTCTGACCTCAGCTCCTGACACAGTTTATTTTTGGAGTTTCACACAAGTGGCAGGGGGCTTCCTGCTGTGGAGCAGCCTGTACATACAAGGAGTCTGTGCCAGTCACGAGTGATGTCCGGCTGCAAACGCACTGGCAGGGACCAGCTATCCGCGTCTCAGTGCAATGCTTCAAGGGGTTTTGGTTCTTGTTAGGAAGCTGTTCCCAAAGATGAGTGTAAAGAACCGCAAGCGCCTTCTTCCCTGTCTGTTTGCATTTGTGGGATCTGACCTACTTCTTGTTATTTGTAACACAAAAGCCTCTCTTGTTTTCTGGCTTGCAGCAAGATACTGCAGGAGTGCTCGGTGCCCGGCAGCCCTCTCAGCTCCAGGAGAGAGTCCTGGTGTCTCTTGCTGCAATGAACTTCACCTTAGAGAAGCTGACCCCAGGGAATGAAGGTGGGTTTTGGGAAGCACGTGTGGTGACCAGAACACGTCACCAGCCACGCCGCTCTGACCTCCCCTCCTCGCATCCAAGCTCAGAGCTGGTCCTCCTGTTGTCGGGGCTCTGGCGTTGCTGCCTTTCTGCTCCCAAACCCCAAAAATGCAAACTCCCAGCAAGAAATTCTGCAAAATCATAGTTTGTGTGGCCATAGCTGCTACCTGCTTCTGAAAGGACAGGGATGGTTAAACCACTACAGGGCAGGGAACTGCTTCCGAGTCCCTTAGCGTCATCGCTGGATGTGGCAATACCACAGTTAAAGAAAACAAGGGGTGAAATGGAAGCACAGAAGCTGTTCCTCCTGTGGGCTGTACCCTGATTGTGCCTCAGTGCAGGGCAGCTGGATGCTGCTCCTCTTGGTCCGCAGCACCAACACCTTATGGCTGTACATCTGTGTGCCAATGACCACAGTGGTCCTGTGGGCAGATCAGCCTTTTTACTTTTTGAGGACATACAGGAATGAAGCTATTTCTGCACTATGAATTGCAAAGGGCTTGGTTGGGCTGCTGCGAGGAGCCCCAGTACAGAGACTTTTGTTTTCACCACTACCCATCTACCAGCAATCCCGGGGTGCCAGTTCCCCTGGGGAGAGATTACCATTATAAACCAGAAAAAAGGTACGCAGGATGCACTGAGGATTTTGGAAGAACTGAGCCTAAATGCAAGGAAACATTAATAATATGCTTCCCCCCTTGTAAATATTTCTTCAAAAGATGCTGTAGCTATCTGAGATGCTCCTACACAACAGCAAGTCATAAATGATGGCTTTCTTCAAGCAGTGTAGACTGGAAGCTCAGTTAAATATATCAAATTAACTGTCAAAATAATCTTCCAGGACTTGATGAGCCCAAAGATTAAACAGCATGTTATTTCTTCTCTGTGCTTTTTATCTTAGCAAAAAGGATTTACAGTTGATTCCAAAATCCATATTTTAAATGAATTGCAAATAGTTCCTCGTAGACTTGGCCCATATGAAATGGATTATTACCCAAAACAACCCCTCTGTCAGGGGCAATGTAGGTTAAAGAGAAATGGGAATGTAAATAAATGTAAAGGCTTTTCAGTGAATTCTGCAGGAAGCATGTTTATTTTATCTTTTGATTCTCTGAGCGTGGCTTCCTATGCAATTAAAGGGTCTAGCTCTTCATTGCAAAACATACAATCATTTCTTTTTTGTGTCATCAGTAAATATTTGGGCTGAAACTGTTTAAACACCAGCTTTCAATAATCTTTGTTTTGCTTTTTCCTGTTCCCTGGCTGAGTCTCGGTTTGCATATCCATAGACTAAAAATACATTATTTTGTTTGAAGAGCTTAGATGATCTTGTTCATTTTGCTGTTTATCTATTACCAGGAAAGTCTAATCCTCCTTTGACTGATGTTCAGCGTCACGTAGTTAAACAGCGATACAGGCTATGCAGCAGGGAGTTATTATTCTTAACCATGCTCTTTAGGCACCTGAGCCCACTGCTGACATAGTGCATCCACCACATATTAAATTGTATTGCCCTAACAAAACCTACTGCCACAGGTCAGGAGCAAAAATGTTAACAAATAGATGCAAAAAGGTGATAAAAGGCAGAAATAGCAGAGGATATTAGGAGGGATAGGGCAAAGAGAGAGATGGGTGGCAGTCAATCATGATTTTCAAGATAACAACATGACTCTGAGGCATTATTCCTGTTTTGTTCATGTTTGAACACTGACAAGGAAGGACTGTGCATGCCCAATGCCTGGCTTCAGCCATAGCTGTGATATTTATCCATGTATTTATCAGAGGCTCTGCATTTCAGCTTCCCTTCTAGGATGTTTTATGGGGAACAGCTGGTGATTTTTTTAATTTATTTAAAGACCTGCAGGGTAAAGAAGCAGAGAGGAAAAGAAAGCCAAATCTTCCATAGGATTTCCCCATTTACTGGGCTTCTGGATGTTCTTGTCAAAGTTAGAAAGTAACATTAATTACAGACATCTAGAAAGAGCCGTAATCATCTGTCATTCATGGTGACAGAATGACATCTCCTGTTTGGATGGTTCAGCATTACTATTCGCAATCTCAAGGGCTCAAGCTACAATGATAACTATTTCTGACAACCTCAGGAGACGAGTTTGACGTTTTGGATGTATGTGTGTGCAGAGAAGGTCGTATGGCAGTGCAGGAATGCATTGAGACCTTCCAGAGACAAAGGGCAAATGAGTATTTTCATTCTGATCAACTTTTAGTTTGAATAAAGGGCAAAATAGTACTAAAGAAGAAAAGAGTGAAGGTAGGGTAACCCATGTGCCCTCTACATAGCTTGTATTGCAATTTCATCACTGTGTCCAGGGTCCCATTAAGCAAGATGCTGTAGGTCCCTAATGACATTAAATTCCTCCAAATAGCCAACAAATGAAGTCGTTGAACTATGGTAACTCAGTTGTGCATCTTCTTGCTCAATGTCTGCTTGTACCTGGGAGAAGAAGTGAAAACAAAGCCTGCCATCTCCATGGAGCTGGGCTGTGGGCTGCCCGGTAGCTCAGTAACCTGGCCAGAAGCAACCTTCTTGGAGCCAGAATTTCAGCTGTTGTTCCTGGAAATCTCCTAGTGCATTGTCTTGCTCTCAGGATGAGAGTGAAAAATGCTTATTCGGAAAATAGAAAGAAAAAAAACCACCAACAACCTACTATAGCCATTGAGGATTGGTCTGTTTATTCTCTGCATTTATGATTCTATGACTGTAATTGTCATCAAAATCATGCTTGAGATGCCTAAACTGAGTGAACTGGATCTGGAGGGCAACAAGGGCAGGAACGCCAGACCTGAACAACGCTTTCAGCATGCTGAGGTTCCAGTTCAGGATTGGTAAGCATCCATGTGCAGACTAATGCCAGTATTCCATCTCTGCAAGGTGGGGCATCGTAATGTCAGATCTCTTTCAGCTGGGTGTGGGGTTTCTTTTTTTTCCTGTCAGATATCAATCTCTTGAAGAGCTGGCATCTTTCATTCCTTGGATCTGGTTTCTGTGTGTCTGCATAAAGTAGGACCGCTAGCTCTTGCTCTGCTCAGAGCTAAGTAGGGATCAGGAGACCTGCCTTGCTTTGCTACCTGTTCCGCAAAATGTTCCTGCATGTCCTTGTCACCTGTGTGTTGCTGTGCCTGATCCCTGCAGTACCCTGCAGATAGTTTGGTACACAAAACCTGGAGTGTATAAGGAATGCAGCATCTTCGTCACTCTTAATTTAACGATGTGCCATGAGAGACGAGAGCTGTTTACCTGTGAAATTCCCTGATGATGTGTTATGTTAATAATAGCAGAAAATAAGAACAAAGAAGAAACCATCAAAAATATTACTATCCATCCCAAATCCAAGCTAAATAATGTAAGTAGTGTCTCCTGTGATCATCTCACTGCAGATTAGATCAATAGCAACATCCAAACGAAGCCAGGAGAGTGGCTCTGAGCCCAGAGCTCTGCAGCACTGGCAGGATATACAGCCTTTATCGTGGTTTATTATACAAATGTTTTCCTTGCGCATCGTGAGTTTCCCTGGCTGGCTAATATACAACCATTGTCAAAATAAATATTTTGTTAATTTTTTTCTTGCTAGAGGAGAGATCAAGTAGTAGCTCCTCCCTGCCACAGGGAAAAAATATGCAAAGCTGGTTCTTCAAAAGGTCAGGTTTACATTAGACGCTGTGAATACAGATAGAAGAGGAAACCTGCGCTTCTTCTGCCCTTTGGGTGGGTGCTAAATATTGAGAAGCTTGGTGTGCAAAAGTGTTTTTAATACTTATGGAATAATGTTTCTATCTGGACTCTTTGAAGAAGTCGGTAAGAATCTCGGCTGGGTCTTGACATGGGATTTCTAACTAACATGATGAATTTCTTTGTTTGCTGTGTTTATTTTTCTCCCTCAACTGAACCAGCCTCATAGTGTTCATTGTGTAGTTCATTATTTATATGGCATTATTCAGCTGCCCTCATCGGATCAGCTCCCTCTGTGCAAACACACAGTGGGAAATTCCCTTCTCTAAAGAGCTTTAGCCATCGGTGCTAATTAGAAGACAAAGATGCCTGCTGCTCTCCCGTACTTTGTTCTAGTTCACAATAACAGGCAGTTTGTTTTCCACGATATCCCGGGAGACGATGGGATTGTACCTCCCATGGGTCTTTTTGCCAAGAGCCAGTGCCTCGAGGGTGCAGGTTCAGAGCTGTCAGTGGAGGGTTTGTTCATTCTTTGAACAGATGAAGAATTGCAACGTCTTCCTTTCCTGTAAGATGCTGAAGCCTTAGCAAGTCACTGGCCTTTTTAAAAACACAGAATAAATATCTCAGCCATGGGAAGTTGTCATCTAGGTGCCTTTATTTTAGGCAGCCAGAATGACCTTGCTGTTCCCGACAGGAATGCTGCGGGGGGTAAGGCCACAGTAGCATCCTCCAAACACACTGCCTTCATTTTTGAGGACTCAAAAGGATGTCTGCTATAATTTCAACTTCCATCTTTATCTTACAGCTTTCCAGTCTCTGTTTGGGAAGATATGACTAAATGGTTTCCCACGTTTCTGATTATTACACAAGCAGAGCACGATGTACAATGGAGGTTAAAATGATTTATAAGTTAGAATGCTCCAAAGGATATACGACACAGGGAATGAGAGAAGTGCTGGAACACAATCTTTTGGCAGTGCATGAAAGCCCAGTAATGATCTTGGAAATGTATTGATTCAGGGATTAGCATGAAAGGCATCCAGCTAGCATGCTTTGTTCTTATTTGGGTGGCATCACTGGAGACCTTGATGAAGGTCAGTAGATCTCATGGACTCTCAGTCATTCCATCTGGAAGCTGGATAAGAAGCAAAGACCTCATGGAGGACCAGATGCTGTATCCACGCCTACTGCTCCAGGGGCAATAAAATAAGAAAATGCTTTTCATTTGTTTAGGCAGCTGTTGTTCTCCAGTGAATCTTCTACTTCATCATTTTCAAATGCAAATTGGCTAAGTAACTGTACATATTTCAAATGATAATTAAAGATTAAGTGTACTTTAAATACATAATTCCATTGTTATTGAAACAGTATGAGCCACACTTTGATAGTGTGGTCAAAAGTGTTACAAGTGTAGTGATACAGGAAAAAAAACAGTTGTGTTAGCCAGGCACATTTCTCCTGACTGCATTACACTAGGCTTTTTGACAGAGTCCAGAAAAGTAACATCATGAAATAAGACCTGGAGGATCTGAAATGGTTTTAGTTTTAAATTACAGCTGCTCTGTCATTTGCTTTCCTATCCCCATCTCGGCTATTTCTGTGATGGGGGCTGTTCAGACGCATACAGATAGATGTGGGTAGAAATGCAGACTTGGCACCATATATAGGATGCAAAGAGTATTGTATACTTTATAGGAAGATAAAGCCACGTCAAGCTAGAAACAGAAAGCTGATACTTTGCATTGTAGCTCTCCTCTGAGCCCTACACAGCCTCATGGGGTGGGATGGGAGAAGCTGAGACCACACATGAGAATCCTGCAGGCAGTCCTGGCCACAACACTTCTGTGTCACAGCGTTTCCGTGTGTACGTGTTGCTCAGCTGCCGCTCTGGTCCTCTACAGCTCATGCATGAAGAACTGCCTGCCCACCACGCTGGCTAAAGCATCGCTGTCACTGATCCTGTGCTCTGAAAGCCATGCTAATCTGATGACATCCACACAGTGATATCTCTGCACTGGGAAGAATCCGGGAACTGATTTTAGGCATTTTTCACAACACACGTCTGACTGCAAACTGTACCGCTCCTTAATTAATGTCTTGCTGGTTTCATTCCCAACTCATGGCTTCTCCATTTAGACTATTCCAGTCACATACGCTCTCTAAACTGCTTTGGCTTTTACAGATGCACTCCAGCAGATGAATAAATAACAATAAGCTCTGGCTGAAATGCATTCAGGAAACGTTTGATAGGAACTAATTTATTTTACTTTATTATTTAGCAAGCCAATATATAAAATTACCTAACACAACGGTAGGTTAGCTGATGTACTCACTTTCTATTAGCTTTTGGGTGCTGTTGTTGAAAGGCTCAAGTATAATTTTGGAGAGGCAGTTATGCAAGAAAGAGGGTTTTTTTAAAAGAAAAGATATTTTCCGGGTTTCCTGACAGTAAAGGATACCAAAATAATTCTACATCATCAGGCCTTCAAAGTATTTGTCCTTTATCTAAGCCTCATCTTAAAAATCTTACTTCCTAGGTTGTTTTTAAGACAGATATCACTGAAAACTCTGCAATAAAGATTACAGCTGACACTACCTGTCCTCAGGCACAGTCAAACTTTCCACTGCGTGGGTAAGTTGACCCCAGGGGCTGGTTGTGCCCTGCAGGAGTAGAGCATCAGCTTGGATCTCCTTGCTCTCAGCTCTGGAACTGGAGCCCGTAGCATTAACTCATTTCTAACACGAAAATAAAGCCACAAACACAGAAGGAGCGAAACCCCAAATTAAATACTACTCCAGCAAATTGCCTTCTTGCATGTACAGTTCTTTGCTTGAGAAGGTAACAGAGGGTACTCAGCTCCTTGCTAGGTGAGCTCTTGTTAAAGCGCACTGGCATCTTGGGTGGTTTCTGGGCTTCTCCCTCTTGCCCCTGACTGCAGCAGGGTGTTCGTCGGACAGAAAATACTCATCACAAACACATGGGTAATCTTAGAAACCAGGCAGACTAAAATGAACCTGAACTTGTTTGGCTGCCCATGCACAAACACTGCCTCTGCTTTGACGACAAAATGTGAACAAAGTCCTTGGAGTCGTAGGAAACCAGAGAGGGTAGAAGGGAGAACAGCCAAATATATTCCTCTGGCTGTAAATAGCCACAACTGCAGTAAACCCTTTTGTTAGAAATAGTGCATTTGCATCACTGAAAAACCGAGTTACAATGGTTAAGAGTGAAAACTGGAAGAACAGTGCTAGACTCACAGGCTTTGGACCCACAAGATGTCTAGGAAAAGAAAGCAAGCCTTCATAAGTCCCACAACAGTGGAGTTTATTCTTTTTTAGAGCTTTTCTGTTGTATTCAATTTATATTTGAGACAAAAGAAGCTGCTTGAAACAAATACTTAGGCCCCAATTCTGAAAATGAGAACTCATTAGAGGTCTCACAGCATCTGAATTAAATAAATGTGTCAGCCTTTGCAAGAGAATAAATACTAATTTTCTCTGAAAATCTTAGGTTTTGCCTCCGTTTTGTGGAAAAAAATCAAAAACTGAGCAAGAGTAAGTCTTTGAAAATTTTATGGTGAGTCCAGATAGTGAAGAAATATAAATGGAAGTCTGCTTTTCGCATACCAGGAGAATATGAAAGTTGAGTGTGTCATATGCTTGAGCAGCTTTATTTATACAATCATTTATTCAGCAGTCATCCTGGTAGTTTTTCTACCCCTTCAACCTTATGAAACTGTAGAAAACAACATTTCTTTACAAAGCTTAGTGTGGTTATATGGAAATAAAATTCTTCATTACTTAAAAAGGCTGCAACACACAAGGAAATTGTTGGTATGTTTAAACACTGGAATGATATTCTAATTAATTTTAGAACATTTAGCAGAAATTAAGAAATCACTTGTTTCATCAAGAGATGTGTCTAGAAAGTCAATAAACTGAAACTAAGGGTTTGGCAGGTAAAGGCAGATGTACAATTCTTGGAAAGAAAATAAACTGAGAAGAAACCAAAATCTTAGTGAAAGAAATCCATACTGGTGCAATTTCTTCTAATGTATTTAAGAAAGCAGCTAAATGGGCGAGACCGGCCAATGTGTGAAAAAGAGAGCGTTTGGATATAAATAGGTCATTTATAAGATAGGGAAGGTTAAGTGAATTTGAACACTAACAGTGTCCCCAGGGTTCAATGGGATAAAACAAAGAGAGAAGCATAAGCAAAGAAAATAGAATACTGAGTGGGCTAGAAACAGCTACCATCAATTAATTTCTGGGGTTAATAGCAACGCAGAGGAACACAATGTATGTCTGGGGACCTGTGGAAGAGAAGGGTACATGGCAGGGAGAGGCCATGGGGAAGAATTTCTCCCCTCCCATAGCTACGAAATGCTTCTCCAGCTCTCTGTGTACTACCTAGCTCCCACATGCCAAGCTGTGCCCAACCGTCAAACTGCCAGAGTAACCAAGCAATTCCATATACATATATATACACACACACATATATATTATAGGTCTTCCTTTCCTTCCCATATATAAATATAGGTAACAGTGTTCCAATACACCCGGCTCAGATTCTGAACTGTTTTCCCGTTTCTGTGGCTCCCCCCCTGAATACAAGCTGGCTTTATTGTTAGTAATGAAAAATACTTTGCTACCTTTTATGAATGACTTTCTGTGTATTTATAATGCAATAGTCCTTAACATCCTGAGCACCGCACAAGCCTTTCTCCATACCAGAGCAAACCCCAGTTGTGCTGAATTGTTTGTCTCCTGCTCTGCAGCACAGCACACACACTTGCAATAGTAATTCCCAAGACACTTTAGCTGCACTTTAAGGAATTAGTTAAAGCTCCAGCTCTACATAGAGCTGAGGAGTTTGGGGGGTGGGAGCACTACATGAAGCAGGCAGCGTGAGGCAGATATAGAAGTTGTCAAGGGAAGCTTATTTCAAGCCTATCCCCCAAACCCACCAGTCTATTATTCTAGCTATAAATTTGTCCTTCAGTGTTTGGTTTTCTTGTCTTAGAGTCTGAAAGGTCCATTTCTAACATTGCAAAGCCTCAGCTGTCATATCTGCTTTCCTCTTATTGCAAGCTACGCACTGAAGCGCCGTGCCCTTTCATATCAAATATATCATTAAAATAGATCCTTTTTCCCATCAGAAATAAGCTCTGGGTGCAATTACTCAAGCATTTTCTCTAGCTGCCAAGCCAATCTAAGGCATTCTCACCTTCCTGACCACTTGCTTCTGCCCACATGTACAGTTTCCTTCCCCTCACATGTACCTGTGTGGAGGGCTGTCCCATTAATTTGATCAATATGGATTAAAATCAGTGCTTTAAAAACACTTACCTTAGCACTGCAGAGGGGGGCATCAACCCCCACCATGGAGATGGGGAACACATCCTTGTAATCTCATCTTCAGATGGCCATTTCTACTGCTTACGGGCACTGCCCAAAGCAAAGACTGCAAGCAGTGAAAAAACAGACCTGAAACCTTTATACATTTCTCAAGCACCCAGCTACAGACCAGAACCATTTATCTATCTTTAATGGCACTCCCTTTAGGCATTTCCCCAAACAAAATTCACGCCCTTAAATCCCCACATCAATTCAGCTTCTGCACTTTGCTATGATTGTGTAACATGCTGTTATTTATTTAATCCTCTTTGAAACAGCTGAGCTGATGTGAACAGAAGAGTCATGTTTATTGTCAGACATTTTAAAGTCATTACACTCCTGTACTCATAGATACATATAAAGATTTATGTCCTTGGTACAGAGAAACCTATTTAGTGAAACAAAACACAAACATCTAAGATACAAACCAGAGTGAGCCTTCAAAGCTAAACTGCAGTCTCATATCCTCCTCGCAAACCCTGATACCCAAAAGACTACAGCTCCCAGCTTGCACTGAAAATGATGAAATATCTGGCACGAGTGTAACAGCTTGCATGAAGAAGCAATTAACCTGCTTTGGCCAAACAGGAGTCAGTGGAAAGAATTCATGACCACAGCTGCTCTATATTCTTGAAAATCTGGTGCAGATGCCATCCCGCAAGTTCACCCTGTCCTTTAGGCTAGCAAAAAAATTGCAAGCTCTTTGACATGATGGCTGTTTGGAGGAAAAGGGTTGTAAAAATGACTTGTGGAGGGTTTCGTGGATACTGTGATATCACAGGAAGATAATTAAATCCAAAAAAAGCACCCCTGTGAACAAATGGTAGTGGGGTGTGTTTGCTTTGGAGAAAATGTTTTAAGTTAAACTTCCGAAGGAGCGAAACAAAAGGTGTCGCAATGGGTATTTGTATCCACAGGGGTCTAATGAGCTGTTTCACCTGATGAATGAACCTGTGTTCAGTGTTTGGGGGATAATGCCAAAACCCTGCAGATTTGTGACCATGTGCAGACCTCTCTGTAGGAGTTTTGTGCTGCTGCCTTCTAACGGCCTTACTGGCAAGCTCATGTCCAGCCTTGGCAACCAGCTGCCACAGCAGGGCACACAGAGTCTCCCCGATGCCAGGAGGGAAGCAGGTATATCACCCATCATTTCCAAACTGCCTGCTCTAGTCAGTTACTATTTAGGTGTGTATGAAACTTTAGCTTTTTGCAAACCTGAGATTTAATGAGGAGACACAGCCTCGCTGGTGCTTATCAGCTTAGCAGAGAACAAGAGCCTGGGTTAATTACATTTGCATTACCAGATGCATCTGCAAAATGCAGCTACAACTAGCTGGAGAGCAGCAGCATCAAACCCACTGTGTTTCCTGAACTCTGTCTGCAAGCCCAGCATGGAGAGGAGAGGCTTTTGCTGGAGGTGAGATCAGACAGACAGCCGGAGGGGAGATGTGGAGTAAAACCACCTTGCCATGGTGAGGGAGGAGAAACCGCACCATACTTGGAGCCAAAGGGAACAGGGGACTATGCTGGTTTTGGTTTTGCCATACCATTTTGAAATGACTAATAGACTACCAATAGACTGCAGCAGTGCTTGGAGCACCTCCACCTTCTCATGCCAGGCTCTATCCAAACCCCAGTGTGCACCTCCATGGAGAAGCCAGGCTGGTTCCATGGTGCCTACAGAGGAGACTGCCACACTGCTCTGAGTATAGGGATGTCAAGTCTCTTTGAACCACTCCAGCTTTTTTTTGCCTAGGATGAAGAAGCTAGATGAGAAGTGAGGTAACAGGGGATAATAAATCCTCTTTACTTTCACATGTCATTTTACAAAATCTTAAAAACAGAAGAACCCATTTGTATTTTCTATTCACAGTTAAGGACTCTTGCATATTTGTACCAGATGCACATGTATGACTATAAAAGTCTTCACCTTCTCTTCTTCTCTCCCCCCACCACAATACGAATGCATTGCAGCACTTGAGATTCTTCAGTTATTCGGTAAAACAGTATTCTGGAAAATGATCAAAGGTTAATGAAATGTTCAGCTGAGGAGCAGACCCCAGCAGAGACAGCAGTTCTCTAAGGCTTTCAAACAGCTGACAAGAAACCATCAACAAGTATTTGTGGTCAGGGATAAAGAGAAACATCTTTTTGAACACATTCAAGCATGAAACCTCCATGGTAGTTACCTTATAATATTATCCCTACATGTCAAACGATGTCATTTTATGAAGGAGATATTGATTTATATATGACAGCGGCAACTTTTTACAGCCCTGAGGGCTTGTGACTTCAAGAGCTAAGATCCAAGTAACAGAACTGTAGTCTGCAACCCCGTAATAAACGGCAGTGGGAGGAAGACGAGTGTTGCATTCTCATTCCTGTTACCAGCCTTTACTACGTATTGCCCGCAAGTACAGTCAATTTCATTTCAGAGCTCAATAAAAATTGTCTTCATGAAGCAGTGCTTTTTTTTTTCATTTTTTTTTCCTGCGTTTCTCATCTTTTAAAATAGAACTCTCCTGGAAGTAAGTTTTTGCTTTGATGTCTGGAAAATTCTTAGGGATATTTATCTATGTTTTGCATACGGTCATGTTATAAAATGAATGTACTTGTGTTGTTTGTGTTACCACAGTACTGAGAGCTCCCCTCACATGAAAGAACAGTCAGCAGTCCTTCAAGAAAGAGGATCAGAGGGGTAACTGGAGTGGTTTAACTGGAGCAGAGACTGCTCCTGCCTGAGGTCCGAGAGGTCTGAGAAAACTCAGCAATCGGAGCAGCCAGCGAGATGGGGCCAGCCAAAAGGTCAGGGAGCCTCGATGGTCTCGATAGTGAGTCATATCAAAGCATCATCACCTTGTGCGAGCTCTAGTTTGGGTTGTAAGAGCACTAGTCAGAGAGTGGAGGCTCATCACGGGGGGATGAAGATGGATGGTGCCAGAGGAAGAGATTGATTTGCATTCTCTGATGTTAATTGTAACGTGGATGTTGATGAACTGGGCAGAGACCTTAAAATCTGTATCGGGAATTTATGATCATACCTATTCTGTTATTGATCAAAATGGTAGTCACCAGACATCCAGACCCTGCTGATTAATTTAGATATGCTAATGTTGTATGTATTCTAAATGGAGTTTGATGCACTAGTGGTTTTTTTTCACTTGTCTTTATTTTTATTTTCCTGTCGCCATGGTACTGCATATGTAAACACTCCTATTTAAAAATATCAAACATGAAAGCAGATTTAAAGCATTTTAGAAAGCAAGTGCTGGGATCAGAATAACATGTGTGGTGTTTTGACATGAGCTGAAAATATATCCAAAGGCTCCTTTCCAGCATGCTGACAAAATATATAAATTAGCCTGGCAAAGGTCTGGCTCTCACCAGAGCTCCCAGCTCAGTGCAGAGCTCAGATCCAGCAGAGCAGCCAAAGCCACCACCTCTCATACGTGGTGAATCGTCATTTTTGTAGCAAGGATTGCAGTGGTGGTCATCGCAATGAGGACTGCAGGGAAGCCAGCAGCTCACTGCCTCTAAATCCAGTGATGACTTAGCGTCGCTCTGTGCGTGGCTGCTGCAGTGGTGGCCGAGGAATCTCCATGGTGGCCTTCACCCTTCTGTCAGCAGGAAGAAAGGGAGCAGAGTCACCGTTCAGGGCAACAGCAGTGGAAGACGGCACTTTCTAGGGAGAGACACTGAGCACCGTGGCTCACATGTCTCTGTATCAGCACGTCCTCTTACAGAGGTATTCAGTAGCTTGGATCCAGTAGGTAGCAGAGGTAACCTAATAAAGCATTTGCCGTGCTTGGTTGGCCCTTTCCCAAACGTGTCAGCCTGCAAGATTCAGGGCTAAGGTTGTCACCTTTTTATACGTTTAGCTTAGCTTTCAATGCACAGACACCTAGTTAAAACACAACTTGCTGTTTCATACACAGCTGTCCTAGCTGGGTTTGTACCAGGATTCTGCATCAAGCTTCACCACCCCACTCGTGCTTTTAATTTTAGAGCGATGACGTTTAATGCGAAGGGGCTGGTAGAAGCATGAAATGTCCTTGAGTAACTGAAAACAAAAAAGCAAATTTATTTAGAGATGTTTTTTACTATGGCTGGTGGATAAAGTTCACCCTCTGGCTTGAAAAGACGCAGACTAAATCACCTTGTAAAGAAAGGGATTTTCATTTGGGACACAATAATAGCACAAAAAAAGCCCTTTAAAAAAACAGGTTGCTTTTTTTAAGTTTGATAAGCCTGGTTCGTAATTTTCGGCACACATTTCTACCAGCATTGAGAACCCTGGCCCTGATAGCACTAAAGGCACAGAAGCACCATGAGGAGGAAGTAAACATGAAAAGTGCAATTTCCTTTAAAGCATTACAGATTCTGTGATTTACACTTTTAATTCCCACAGATGCTCTGGAAAGGTTCACTTTAAGTGCCTGTCAAGCACCCCAGGACTCTCAGTGGGAAGTGCAAATTCAAAGCATAAATATTATTGCTTAGCTATTGTATCTAAAATACGAAGGAGCCATGCGGTCTTCAAATGTCATTTGGAAAAAAGGAATCTTCCCCTAGAGAGATCACCTTTCTTCTTCCAGGAATTCTCTGCTTCCAAGCAGATCTGCAGTATTGAAAGGAGACTTGTTCACGTTCGCACCTCATGTTCTTACAGAGACTGAAGGAAAAATCTCCCAAAGGAATGTATGCAGCTGCTGTAGAGCTTGTGTTTTATTTCTGCACCTCAGCAGTGCTGTCCTGCAGCACAGACTTGTGCACTGCTGTTAATAAAATACCAAAGATCAAGCTTGTATTGGAAATCAGGTCAGCTACCGTGTCTCAGCTTTAGCTGTTCTAATTACTCTATAGCACAGCACGACACACACAGAAACCCCAGAAGGCTCACACCAGAGAAAGACCTCTTCTCCATGTTGCTGGATCTAAAGAGAGGTTACACTTTGCTTCTTAGAGCTATTAATTTGGGTAAATTATTCCAGGTGCAAGCAGCCCCTTGTGTGGGTCACGCCTCTGCCTCCCCCAA
Source organism: Cuculus canorus (assembly GCF_017976375.1). Classification (NCBI taxonomy): domain Eukaryota; kingdom Metazoa; phylum Chordata; class Aves; order Cuculiformes; family Cuculidae; genus Cuculus; species Cuculus canorus. The sequence goes on from NC_071414.1 coordinate 15,677,110, forward strand.
TGGCAGCTGCTGGTGGTGGTGGAGAGGGAACATCCTTTCAGCTGATGAAGAGCCCTGAACCATAGTAGCTCTGCACTGCTGATCTTCATCTTGCAACACACCTCTCCCAGATGTTTTATATCCATGCTCTAATGAGCTATCAGTTAAGGGGTTGTAGCTCCTCTAATGTGTGTTTGAGGGGGATTTCTCTCCTTATTTCTGCACTATGGTTGTTTTTGAACCTCTCTTGCAATGCCAGTGGTTCCTCAGTCACAGGTAAGCAGTCGTCCATGGGCTAATTTGGTGCTCAATGTTCTCACTTGCAGTGTTTCTCTTCTATAGATTTTGAAGTGAATGAGATCAAGTGGGCTGTTTTCTCACAGTTTGTTCCCAGGGTCCCATGAGTGCCCTGGGACAGCCTGCCAGGGGAGGTCTGAGTCCCAGGAAGGGTAAAGGAGGGCTGAAGTTCTCTTGTTCTTTATGGACTGTGAAAAAATGAGACCTGAATAGTTATTTTTTTCTTACGATTGCATACCGTCCTCTGGAAAACTAACCACAGTTATTATTTGTGGGTTGTTTGGGCATATGAAGAAGTTCAGTGATGCATGAATTAACTTGACAATATATTACTGGAACTTTTTTTGCCATGCTTCTACTGGGTTTTCACCCACAATCATTATGCTTGAACTTTGATATACTCTTTGTGAAGTACTGATCATTTTGGAAGTGGGTGAACTTACTGAAGTACTTGGCAGCTCTTGGTGGACTGGTACCTGGTGATTTTCAGAGGAGCTTAAACACCTTTTGTATTGAGAGCTCTGAAAATAAATAATGTTGAACAGAGGATGTTTGATCCTGAGGTATGAAAAGCGCTTGACCTGTTGTGTCTGCAGCCTCTGGGCTGTAAGTTGTCTTTCACTGCAGTGGGTTACACGACACATTCGTGAAGGATCTGTTTTCTGCTTGAAATTAGAAAGGGGTTTCTTGTGGCTTCTTTTCCAATGGTCTGGACTTCTGAGATATTCAGGTCTCCTTTTATCTATGAAAGCTTTCTCTGCTGGAGTTTATAGTAGATTGTGGTGGTTTATACTGATGTAAGAACCCATAATTCATAGGACCAGGACTGTGGGAGGAAAAAAATATTGGGGGGAGGAGCAGTAAACCTTTCCCCAGACTTGTGATGGCATCAGAAGAGGAGTTTTTTTTTTGCAGGCAGTGGAGGGGAAAGTTGAGGGGTGGAGTTGGCAGTGAAGTGTTGCTTGGTCTATAGTAGCTAGAATCTTTTGGGTGACTTGAATATTTATTGTCACTGTCCTTTCCTAGCGGAGGACCTCTGGTTGATAGAGCATCTGCAAGTCCCACAACAAAGGTCTCAGTGTCTTGCTGCAAATACACTGGGGAAAAAAAGCAATTTATCTCATCTACATACTCTGGGTATGCAGCTGCCAGGCAGACTGCCTTCGCCTCTGTGCCCTACAGAGGTATGAACTGGGGATTTTCTCAAGGGTGGAAGGCTGTCAATTAATGTTAATGAAATGGTATCAGAAAGAAAAAAGTGAGATCTCTGCCTAGATCCTTAAGGTTTCTTTTTCTGATGCTGGAAATGGACGTGCCGTGAGAAGTTCAGTCAGTTCTTCTACTTAGGATGGCAGAAATCTATTTCTGAAATAACAAAGCGATGTGTGTTTTTTCCAATGACTGGAAAAATACAAGTAATTCATCGGAATCAGTTACTTTGTGAAAATTCTGGACCTCAGTTAGACATGAGAATATTAAAATTCCAGCTGGCTAGCAAGGACTGTGGCAAGGATCCAAAAAAGTTACCTCTTGAAACACATGCTTTAAAACAGCCTGAGCCCTTTAGACAGTAAATGTATGGGGTTTTCTTTGCTCTCATAATCATGCTGCCTTACCTTGGTGAAACTGAGAAGACAATCAAACCTTTGTTTCTGATGGTTACTTTTCATAAATGACCAGCTATCTGTCGCCAGCTAAGCCCAATTACATTCTTCCATATTACATTTCCAATCACTTCACAATTGTCTTTTGTACCGTGTAAATGAACCATATAAGCCCCTAGTAAGTGCCAATCCTGGTAAAGTAAGTCCTGCTTCAGTATATTACGGTTGGTTTGCAGTGCTTCTTGCTATTACTGTACCTTTTTGTCATGGAGAATGAGGTGTATGCTGTATTATCAACTATTGAGCTATTACATGGATTTAGATTTATGGTTTTCGGTGATAGCAAATATTGTAGTTGAGGATGCAAAACGGCTTCCATTATAAAACTCTGACTCGGTACTCTCCTCGTTAGCCTTGGGTCTCCAAACAGAGGAAAGCAATAAGAAAATAAAGAATTTGGCTTACCACAGTCCTTTTCTTGTAGAATCTGCATCAAGTCCTCTGTCAAATTATTGAAACCTTATCTTTCCACAAACAGGAGCAACTGAAACAAGATAGTCTGCAAGCAGCAGAACTAATCTAGAATGGCTTCTCAGTAGTGAGCAGAAGTTACCGAGCTGCTTTCAGAGCCAGGGTGGGTTGTGAAGCCAACAATATGATCAGATTCCAGCAATATTGCACCTCTGCTAATGAGCCCAGGCAGATCCAAGCTGGCTCTGCACCTGGGCCATGGCTGTTCTGCAAGTCACATAATGCACCCAGGATGATAGTGTTGATAGTGTTGTATGGTATGTGTATGCAGTGGCACATGTTAACACGGAAGAGACGTGATTGAGAAGTGTATACATGCAAAATAGATAGGAAAACAAATTCTTGCACCGATGAACTTTCGTGGGTCCTAGGCTGCTTGGGTTTCCAGTAAAGCAGAACTTTCAATTCATATTCACTGGTTCATTCACAAGAAAGAAAGGAACCAGCTTCACTGCCCAGGGCTGCCCAGTCCCACTGGAATGATTGCCCCGCTGAGCTGATTTTGGGTAGTGGAAGAATTGGCCAGGACACTTCACTGTTTAGTTTGTGCCAGCTTTCACTCTGTTTCTAGGGCAGCTTCCTTGGTAGCAGGATCTTGCTTTCACTGCAGCAATCCAGAGATCAGTTTTATTCTCCCCAAAGTAAAGGGCAGAGCAAAGGTACTTGGAGAAACAAGGAGATAATCAGCAGGAGGCAGAGGGCCACAGGGGCTGAGTCTGTGATCTGCTGCAATGGCAGGAACCAGGAACTGGGTCTATCCCTGGCTTCTTGCTGACCTACTCTGACTTGAGGAAACTCTCTTTCAAATATCCATTTGTAACAGAAAGGGAAATTCTTGTTTACCTCTGCCAGTGTTGTAAATATACTAACCCTTATTTAAGGGATTTCCTTGAATACTATGGTACTTCTTATCCACTTCAGCTGTAGCTGCCCAGGGTATTGGCAGGCTTAAAGAAATAGGGGCCATCTGTTCTTCCCCTCCTCCTCTTCCACCTTAGTGTCCTTACTACAGAGGAAAGCGTTTTCATGAAGGCAAAGAATACCTTTGCTGCTCTGAGTGTGCCTGATCCAGAGGAGGCTCAGTTAGCTGACTCAGCTTCAGCAGCACTGAAATGAAATTAGCAGGTGTTAAGCCTGTTTTGAAATGCAGCATCACTGTAACCGAATTAATAAAGGCCTAACTCTTTTAAGCTGCCTCTTTGGCCTCGTATAATTAAAATTTTGCCAATACATCATGTCATTCCCTTGGTTTTCCTTATGCCAAAATGAAATTCTCTTTATTGCATTAGCCTCGGTAGCTGGAGGATGCTTGTTATCGAAGGCGCTCAGATAGCTGTGGTCCTGTTTCTGCAAAGAGCACAGTGTGTTTGGTTCCTTACGAAGCAGGAATGTGCAGAGCTGTGCCTCAGGCATGGCAGACTGACCACTAGTAGAAGTTGGTTTCTCTGGATGTTTTTGGGTTTTTTTGTTTTTTTTTTTTTTTTTAGACCTCAGATCCAAAGCCTGCAGGATTTTCCTTGCCTATTTAAACAAAAACCCTGCTTGGAAATCATGTGCTTTGCTTGCCTCTCCCGCCTTCTGGCTGGTAAAATGCTATGGAGGTAGAGAAAGAACCATATCTCCAGCTGCGTATTGTGGCAAATAGCATTGCATTTTTTTGACTGTTTACATAGGGTGACAAAACTTTCTCATGCTCTCCTCATTTGGTCTGCGTAGTGTAGACTTCTGCCCATTTCTTTGATGTGCATCCTGTTGGTAAAACGGCTTCTAAGGAAACACTGGGTGCAATGTATTGGGACACCAGTCCCTGCCCCAGAAGACATATGTGCTATCACTCCCCTTAAAATCTATACCTTTCTGGGCTCCCGTTTTCCTCTTCATCTTGTTTATTTGGCCTATATGTTCTTAGTACAGGGCTTGCCTCTATTCTTCCATGCTGCATTCAGCACAACAAAGCCCTGATCCTTTGGTAATGCAGCTATAAATCTCTCGGAGGGTTTCTTGACTTGACAAGTACGTGTGCTGAGTCCCATCTTTAGGCATTCAGGAACCCAGAAGAGTCAAATACCTTGGAGGTAACCAGAAAGACAAGAAAGAAAACAGGTCTCCTTTTTGATACTCTGTCTGTTGTTCAGCAACTACCGCCAGAAACTAGATAAACACATTTTCAATATCTAATGTACTGATTCTTCTGCTAAACTGCTTGCTAGTTTTGATGACTAAGTGAGGGCTGATTCTATGAAGGTGCTCTTCCTACTTGATTTCCTAGATTTCTGACGTAACAGGTCAGAGTCAGAGATGTTTATCCATCTGCAGCACACCTGTACATCACCAAAAAGTAGGTCTTATATAGTGACTGAACCTTACCCTGTCTCTTATTGTCTTCTAATCATGCAGTTTATCCCCACATGACTCTGAAAGCTCCTACGGACCTCCCAGATTGTGGAGTTGAGGGGGCATATTCCCTCTCTCCTTCCAAATAGAGCTGGCCAGTGCAGTGTTTACACTGACAAATGCACGAGGTAGTAGTAGCTTTTAGCCTTGCTACATCCAGTAGTACGGCATGAGCTGCTGGACTAAAACTGGTCTAATTCGATCAGAATCCCCAAGCTGTACATGTTCATATTGCCTAACTCTTCTTTCTGAGTTTTTGAGTACATCTCTGAACAAGAAAGAAAAAAAAGGCACATGAAGGCAGAATACTCACTGCTGCTAGTAAATGTAAACTATGAGAAAGCTAAAATTGCTCGCTGCTATTAGAAGTATTTGAATTGTGAAGAGTTCTTTTTAGTGAAGAATTTCTTTGTGTTGCCGTAATTTCCTTGGTTCATAGTATTTTCATGCTGATATAACAGTTTGTTGTGTGACTGGCTTTTGCACATGTCTTATATTTTGATACAAATTGTCTAGCACTACAGCTATCATAAATGGTCATCACAGTAAACAAAGCCCAGTCACTGTGTGCTGGGTGAAAGGAGCAGATTTGCCAGAAAACAGCTGACAGAGGAAGAGACAGTGTGAGACTGCAGCCCTGAAACATGTCACTGACTTCAGGCAATGCAGATCAGCAGGAGACAGGACTGCAGCAGATGGTCTGAGTTTGATTAATCAAATGTCCTGAATTAAAGCCTGATTGTTTAAAAAAAAAAAAGTGGGTTAAAAATAAATGTAAGCTGACAATATAAATGAGTGCACTGTCTATCCCTATTATTAACTTCAAGTAACTGAAAGCTGAAGGAAACGTTTTCCTGACAGAGCTCAGCCCATTGAGCTTTAGTGCATTTAAATACACTTTTGTTTTTTTCAGTGTGTTTAAATACATTTTAAACATCTTGGGGATCAAGCAAATTCTTGATATCTGAAAATTAAGCACATTTTGCATCCTCTGGTAGTGCTGAGCAGTTTGGGCGGGGGTCCTAAAGCATGACAGGTAAAGTTGTGCTAAAATACCAAGGTCTGTCTGCTCAAACCCAGTTGTACACCACCCTGTGCTGAATTCAATGTATTTGAGGATACAAGCCTTCCAATAAGGCTTTATTTCCAGACAGGCAAAGCAGACCTTCCTTCTCCATGGCTGAGACTGCATGATTCTTTTTCTGATTTTTATTCAAGCACACATTTTATTATAATTAATCATTGTAACATAGAAAAGGGGAGAAATGACAGAAGTGGTGAAAATCATACTCGGCTCTGATTTTCTGTCTCCAAAATAGCAAAAAACAGCCAACATTTTAGGACTGCAGAATTGAATTAAGACTATAGATTGATCATGAGTCTTCTTGGCTATAAGCCAAGAGTGGAGCTATTAATTTGACGCAAATTAATCTATGCAAATTTGCACACTGATTTAATGAAGAGACAGACATGCAATCATTTCATTACTTCTCGGGTTTTCAATTAGATTGAATTCAGTAGCTGGCCACCATCATAGTCACTGAATTTTGCTAAAAGGTTATTTGATGAATATTTATGAATTTAGAACTCTGCTACAGCTAGGCTTAATAGCAAGTATCATACTTTCTGACTACATGCAAATGATTCTTCAAATATCCTAATATAGTGATTGATTTACCTTTTTTTTTCTCTTGACTGCTCTATCTTTAATCTCGGTTATTACTCTGGTGCTCTGGTCTGAGATAAACGACTTGCTCAGGGGTAAGTGACTGTTTTATATTATTACAAACACTGTCTTGTTTCATGGCTCTTTCAGTGAGAGACATGACGTTCTAAACAGCTGGAAATGTGACAAACCTCACTCGGAGTGCAAATAGACAAAATTGAAACAACCCATAATAGCGCCTTGGGCAAAAAAAGGTGCCACTTCTACAGATGTCTGAGATTAGAGGAATGGATTTCCTTCTTATTGATTTCTACAATGCTATTCACCTTGCGATTGCACTTAAGGATGTGTTCAGCTGGGAGTGTGATGCTTCCACTGTATCAACTCCAGTGAAGTTAGCACATGCACAAGCACTGCCTCAGTTTGAACCGGTACTTCTGAACCTTAATCAAATTGCTATAAATAGGAATAGAAGAAAGTCCAACATGTTCTATTCCCTCTTTTCATTATTTCATGTTCTCCTTTGTTGTAAGGATCCAGAATAAAGATGGAACCCCTGAATGCACAATGGTCCTGTACTCCAGGACCATTCTAGAGACAAACAGAACCTGCAGAACTCTGGCTGCCCTCAGGTGGATTTTACACTCCAATCTATGGACAGAATGTCAGAAACTTACTGCAGAAAACAATTAATTTGATGCCAAATTAAACAGGGACATCAGCAAAAAGTGATTGTAAGCACTTTGAATCTCCTTTTTCCTCTGCACTTCTGTGCAGGATCTCACAAAACCGTCATTAACACAGCATCAAAGACTCTTCCTGTAACCATTAAACGAATTGTCTATTGGCTGCCATGAGACTCTCATTGTGTGTCTCTGCATCTCTTCTCATCTGCTACAAACAGGATTTCAGGATGCTCCTGAAGTCACCCTCAAGAAATACTCAGCTGGTACTTTGGTTAGGAGATAAGGAGGTTTGTGATACGGTTTAACTCCAGCAATTCTGAGGTCAGTTCCTCACTGTTTATCACAGACTTCAAACTTTGCCTTGGACCTTAGCCTTTACCAGCACAATGCAGATGTGAAAGCACAGGTAAATGTGAAAGGAAAATGGCTGTTACCCGTGAGCTTTGTAAAATGGGATTTTAAACTGCATAAAGCAACACAGAAATTATTTATTATTTTATCCATCGAGAATCAGAACTGGAAAGAGTTGGCTAGCTAGAGTAAAAACATGCATATCTCATGGTAAATCGTGATGGAGATGACAATTGTGACTTCAGAACTAAGCCAAAACTGGTGTCACTGGCACTTCATGCCAGGCTCCTTGGTATGCTAGTTAAACCAGTTTTGTTGCCCTCTGGTTGGCATCCACAAATATTACAATTACTCACACATAACCACAGAACTGGCTCACTCTACCTGAGCAAGAGTAGTTTCTGTCTGAAAAGCCAGAAGAGCAGGATATATCTAGAAAGACAAGAAGTAGTGATAAGTTGACTGTAGTTGGCTGCACCTCCTTTTAGGTTTTGCTCTGTGCTAGAGCTGAGGTGTTAAGCTTATTAGTTTCTACTGTAACATATACCATGGTGTATCTTCCCACTGACCTCTGCCTGCTATCCAGATTATGAACTAGATGTTGTTTGTGATGGATGAATTTACCTGGGAAAATGGGAGAGCAGCAGGCTTCAGAAGGTTGGGAGGTTGATAGACATGTTCCCATGCTGCTGAGAGTCCCGTTCTGTTTAACTGGTCACTATTCAATTGATCGCCCCTGAAATAAAGAGTGCTTATAAAGTCCCTTTACTCCACAGGTCAAAAGGGTCCTGTTTCCACTGCAGCCTATTTCTTGCACTAAACAAACACCTGCAGGTCACTTCAGGCAGGACTCTCTGTGAGAGTCGGGCTGCTCTGGGAGGAAATGCTACAGGATTTCAACACAGAGGCCTGGATTGCCTAGGGAAAAATGCTAATTCAATATAGGCTTTGGGAAAGTCTGTAGCAAATGTCATTGGCTGGATTTGTCTACATGCTTATGTAAATTGGAGTACGTGTGGAGGAGGCTTATCAAACTAGTCGAGTAATACTATTACCAGCAAGTGACCTAGGGCAGGGAGGCCGGGCGGAGTGAGAACGGCGAAGTTTGACTCACTCTGAGGGGTTTCTGATTTCCACACCAGTTTATTTGCATGATGTCCGTGCAACTGAGCGTCTAATCATTTCCTGCTTCTTCATAGTTTTCCCTGCTCTGGAGCGTATCCTTCTTGAGCTTTTTCTTTACCCTAACAAAAGGAGCTTTCATCATTACTAGAGATGTAACCGTACAACTTGTCTGAGAGGCCTCGCTGCTTACAGTGCTATTATATGACAGTGCGTGATGTTTCCACACTTAACTGAGAAGCTTGTTGAATGCCTCATTGCTTTCCTGAAAATCACCTTTCTTCTGAGCAACAGTGACAAATGACCATCACGGGGCCCGTGGAGCAGGAGGGAAAAATGCAAAAGTCAGTAGGAATTAATTTTCCAAAGTAAGAGATGAAAACCTGTGTTTGCTCAGCTTAATACATTTCATCCGCTGGTGGTGTCTCTGCCTCCCTTAAGGGCTGTGAGCTGCTGAAGTGTTTCCCCTGTGCCAACCTCCGAGCCTGTGCTCTTTGCTTTTGTTGCTCGCTGGAAGGGCTCTGCACATCTATCTTAACATCAAGTGAGATGTTCTCTGTGAGCCCTTCCTCCAAGAGAGAGCAAAAAAGGTCACAAACCTGTGTCCCCTTTGAAAAGCAGGGCTGTACAAGGAAGGACTTCTCTGTCTAAGGAGTGAGGAGATGGGTTTGCTCCCAGTCTTGCTACTGGTCTGGGCTGGAATTCCTGGGATATCTGCCCTGCCAGTGGACATCCCTCCCTTGCCGTGCTAGGAAAGGGGCCCTGAATTTGCAGGAGACTTCCTCGGAGCTAAGGAAACTGATGTGAGTGAACCTGTGAGGGAGGAACAGTCTTCTGAGAGGGAGATCTGTGTGTTCTCACAGATAAGGCACTGCTGCCTTTACCTGAGGTAAAAACTCCCCTGTTGCCATTTCTGGTCACTCTCATTATCTACTGCCAGAGCTGCCCTCAGGAGGAAAGCATGGGCTGCACTCCTGAGAAAAGGGAAAAATGTGTAAGAAACAGGAAAAAGGTTCTTTTCCTGCACAGGGAGGGCCTTTCCCTCAGGCGCAGTGCTGAGGTGCTGACTCTCAGGGACTATCAAATGTCTGTCCTCACCTGCCTCACCCAAACCATCTTCTCCCTGCTTGGGGACCAGGAGGAGATGTTCCCTTCGCCATGGCAGGGCTGCTTTGGCAGGGTTAGCTGCTGCCCTCACTGCCCACTGTGTTTCAGCACCTTCTGCTTTGAACACTAAGCAGGGCTGGCCAGGCCGTGCCCGTCCTCTTCACTGCTCCCTGCCCGGGATGTGCCATGGACCTGGTGCTGGGACCCATGGGCAGGATGGCAGGAGCAGCCATGGATAAGCTCTTCACCATGATTTAAACATAACTAGGAAAACCTTTTATGATAAAAACTAATAATGCCTTATTTCCTGTAGGTGTTTAGTCCATGCATGGGCTCCTCGAGCTCCTCAGCAGGGCAGAGGAGGTGAGCGTGGCTCTCCGCAGCAGCCTCTTGCAGGGTACTGGGAGAGAAGTGACTGTCAAATGGCTCCTGGAGAACACCTAGAGCTCCAGGTGCTGGGAAATCAACTGCGGTCACTCTGTTGTGCGAGAAGTGCATCAGACGTGGTAGGCAGGCTCTGGACTGCTGTGTGAAGGTGTTTCTGCTGCAGGGTTTAATTTAACCCTCAGCTGCTCCTGGCACTGCCCGTGTTTTGGAGGTGTTTCTCTTGTTCCCTGGCTGAAGGATAACACCGTGCCTATTTTTCTGTCCTTCCCCTACACGCATGTAACTTCCTTCAAACTGCCCCCAAGCAGTGAGATGGCTCGATTTGTTGTCTCTTAATATTAGGTCTTTCAGCCATAGTGCGAATAAATCTCTGAAGGAAATCAATATTTCTCACCCCTGGCACATTGAAACACAGCACCTTTCTGCTCATGCTCCTGTAACAAATGCAAGAGGGCTTTTAAAGTCTTGTCTGAATGCAAATATCTTCCGTGTTCAAATATAGCAGTGTGGAATAGTGGGGAATTTATGGTTCTGAATAAACTCACAATGGGCAGAGCAGACTCGTGCAGGGCTGGCTTTTGTGCTACTGCATGTGCATGCCTGTGTTTTGGAGAGGGAGTCCATAGTCTGGGAACAAGCAACAGAACAGCTGGATGCTGCCTGTGGGTTAAAATGGAACTAAGAAGGTGACAATGCATGATGACTCTAAAAATATATCTCTATAAAGCTAGCAACAAGGTTTGAAACTGAAGTATTCTGCTGAACACAAAGAAGTAGTACGTAACATGCCATGCTTTAGAGTTGCTTATGTATCGGTGCCAGGCAGCTGGGTCTCTTGAGTCTGTGTGTTGGTAGCCTCAGTGAGCTGGTTACAATGCCAAAATATTGGTCTTTTAGCTAAAAGGGCTGCAGTGAAACTCTGTGCTCCAGGGTTGGTCCCAGGGAAGGGAAGAAGCTGCAGAATTAGCTGGGATCAGATCTGGGGCCACAGAGACAGGGCTTGTTTTAAGAGTTAGAACAACGTGGTTGATCAGAAAGACACCCAGAATTGTGACTCGGTCTGTGCTTTGAATTGCCTGGATGGAAAGTATAATTTGTGTTGTTATGAGTTGCGTGAAATGTAGAAACTGCTTAATCACAGTAAACCTTTGTGTTAATGGCTGCCTGTTTATTTTGAGGTAAAATGGAGCAGCTAGCTGATCTCCTCCTTCATCTGTCAAAGCCTCTGCCAAAAACACAAGCCGAAGTCACCAGTCAGAGGAGTTTCAGGGGCTTCACAAGATGCTGTTCTGAGGCCCTGGCAGAACAGCATCGGATTATCTGTGTAAGCAGCCAGAGAAAGTGCTGGCAGCACAGTCTTGAGAAAATGCTGAATGCAGCTTTTTGCTGGCTAAAAAGGGACTTGGAGCTCTCTCCTGCTGCTTCATTCCTGGTGTGCAATGGGAAACGAGGCTTTGTACATAATTTGAAAGCAAACAGGATTGTGTCAAAGATATCAGATTCCACCATTAATTATTTTTCCAGACTGGAATGACCCATGGGAGTCATTTTTAGCCAGTTCCTTCGGACAGGCAGATAACATCATTAAATGTTCCTATCTGATGGAAATGGCTATCACTCTCTGGATGTTACACTGATACACATCAGCTAATAAACTTACATAAATAAAAAAAACAAAGCCCCCCAAAACCCACTTCCATTGGAGTTGAAGCTGAGCAGCACATGAATGTAAATAGCTGCTTTAAGTTGGCTACTTGGAATACTAAGTATGTCACCTTCCTGCTCCATTACTTCCACTGTAAACCAATCACCAACAAAGGCTATGAATTAGAGTTTGAAAAAAATGCTTTTGAATCTTACACTGTTTGACTCAGACTGATTCCTTGTCTAAAAGCGTAGATCTCATAGTTCATAGATCTGCAGGGATTGCTGATACATACTAAAAAGTTGCTTTAAAGGCGTCAGTGTTTCAGAGCTGTTGGGCTATACATCTGCATTGCCGCATTCTGTCTACGAGATCCTATTAGGGAAGTTTCCAGTATTTGCTAAGCTTTGTCTCCAGCAAAGTCCTTGGGGAAGAAGGTGCAGAGATGAATAATTTCTTATGTGTTTATACAGTACCTACTACCGTAGGACTCCAGTCCTAACTGAAGTCTTTGGGTACTGCCACAGTATAAATAATAAATCTTCTAAACATTACTGCTCAAAAGCCATTTAAGAAATTGTGCAGTGTCTGGATTTTATTGTTCTAATTCACTGGGGCAAGGGATTTACTGTTGGTTATTTCATAGGATATGTGTTTGACTTACAGTAAAAGCTGGGCATTCAGCAGTGTTAAGTTATAACCATTCTCTTTTAAGTCCTTGGACTTGGCCAGAGGTGCAAAACCAAAACACAGGCCCGCACATGCCCCAGCTCTAAGGGTGCATTGGGTTGTGTAGCTTTGCTGGGTCCTTAGATGTCATTTGAAAGCTAACGTGTTGGAGTTTGAGCAGCTTCTTGGGTTCAGCAGGAGAAGAGGGTCGAGGCAGCTCAAGAATTCATTCACAGGCAGACTTATCAATGCATTTTAATGCTTTTAGTTAAAAATACAGCATTCCTTGAAGAAAAAAAAATCTGAGAGATTGGATTTGTAATTACTGTTTATAGTTTTGATTAAAAGGACATTTTTAACTTTAACGGCCCTCTGTGCAAATATTCTTTTATACACTGAACAGCAAGAATTCCTATCAATTCCCAGAAAAAGCACTAAGCAATCAAGGCACTTCTACCTGTGTGGAAGAACAGTGCTGAAACAATGGTACTTCCCCTGGTTGGTAAACTGGGTTTATTGTGTACATTTGATATCCCAACCATAGTCTCACTTGCACACTTAAAAAACACGAATTTTCCCAGCAAGAAGTTCTGCCTTGCCACAGATCTGCTGTGCCGCTGCCTCTGTCCTCCAGTCTCAGCAAGTGCCTCGGAAAATGTAATGCTTAAAATAGAACGGTTGTATGTGCATCACTCCATACTGGTCATGTTTATAAGCTGCACTGCTCTGGGTGTGCACGAGGACAGACATGGCACCAAAAAATGAAAGGAAATGCCACAGAGGCTTTTATGCTTGCAAACACCTCAGCTATAACTTAGCTCTCACAGGGCAGTGCACAATTTCTCCGCACTGGCACCCGATTGCATGATCTGTCTCTTTTGTATTCATAAAGAGCTCTCGTTATTGCTACTTTTCGCATTTATTTTATTTCTAATTACACTGATTTATGATTGAGTTTTAATTAACTTCTTGTCTGGAGCCTATCCATATACTTAATAGATCCTCACAATCTAGGCCTAACACATCGACAGTGCTGGAAGTTGCATGTGGAAGTATCCTTGCAAGCTTTTGTTAGTAAAGGGTTCGACCCTCTTACAGAGGAAGTGAATGACTTGTTCAAGGTCTCTTTTTGAACTCTGGTCTCCTTGGAATCCCATTCCCCTGCCTTGGGTGCATCGTGCTTGTGGATACATCCTCTTGTTGTCCAGGCAGGTTGGATTCATGACTGCTTTATTTCCCATCTTTATGATGCTCGGGAGCTTTAGCAGGATCTCAGATCTGACTTGACTTTGGAGGATGTGAGGTCCTCACAGCAAAGAGAGGAGAATGGAAAAATACCATCGGTGTTGGAATGTTGATTCCCTGCAAGGCTGCCATGCATGTCAGAGCGAGACGACTCGCACTGTGGTCCTGACTGCAGAGATATATAACAGTGCTATGAGTTAACTTTAATGTGACATCAGACTTTTAGTTTAGTGTGACAGTCCCTCAATTTTCCAATAAATTTGGGTCAACGCTGGTCTTTTGTGGGGATAATTAAGGGTGATCCATCCTGCAGGGCAAGCAGGAAGAAAATTCATTGCTGTGTGGGGAGGTCAAAGAGAGCCAAGGTGGAGAAAGAGCTGTGTCCTGAGCACTGCTGTTTAGTGCTGCATCCTAATTGATAGTGAACTATGTAAATGCTGAGCAGGTCAGGCTCTGCATTTTATAAAGTGTCAGAACTGATGAATCTTTCTTTGAAAAGTTACCTTGCTGTGCCGCATGCTGCTGAGAACAGGAAAATGGGATTTTTTTAACCATTGTTCATTTTTAATTCATGGCAAATTCTTTTTATGGTCTTTATGCAGCACTTGGTCTGCTGAGCATAGTGATTGCCTCTGTAAACAAAACACTTGCGACACAAACAAGACAACAAACTGTCTCCAGCCCTTTTTTACCCCTTTCACCCCCCATAGTGTTAGGCATTGTATAAAGCAATTGCAGAGCAGAGATGTGATGTTGTTTGCAGTCATAAGAAACCATGTAGCTGCTTTACTATAGGATTTATCAACTTGTGCTTACCGTCAGACAAGTCCAACTTTTTGTTCTGGAGCTAAAATCAAAGGTCATAGAGGCCACTCTTTTAGACTCCTTTGGGTGTGGACTTCCTCTGCTTGTGTTTTACGGAGAGAAACATGATCCAAAATACAATGTCCATCTTCCTCCCACCTGGGCTTCAGGATTCTGGGTAGAGTGAGTATGCCATGAACACTACTGCCTTGTACAGGAATAGAAAATAGGGGCATCTCATAGCCGAGCTGGGTCCTCATACAGCACTTGAAGTCTAAAATCCAAACAACATCAGGAGGAGGAGATTTGCTATAAATATAGGGCTTTGTTAGTAGAGCTTTGACTTGTAAGATCATGCTCAAGCCCCATAGCCTGAGCAATCTGCTAGAACAAATTGCTCTGAGAGATCTTGGTGTTTTTTATTTTACTATGGTTGGAGGAATGCCAAGGGTTTTTTTCACTTACTTGTAGCAAAAAACTTACCCGACCTCAGGGCTTTACAAAGCACAATGAGTTAGAATCATCCAAGAATGAGAGCTTTCTATGAAGCACTACATATTCATTTCTAGGAGTGATGTGGGGATAGAGTTCATGCTTGTGACATTAATCATTTTTGTGATAGGCCCTTCACCACTATTTCCCATCAACGCTAAAGCTAGGAAACATTGGTTTTCACAACGAGAGAGGCAAGAAGTGGATTTCTAACTATTTCTATCAGGGAGCAGAAGCAAAACACCCAAGGTTGTTTTAAGTATCAAAGAGTGGAAATCATCACTCAGGCTCAGACAACAGGCGCGTGTTACCGATATTAGAATTGTTAATGTAAACATGTCATGATTTTCCTTTGTGATAAGACAGTGCAAATAAAAGGGGAACAAAAATCCCTCAACGTTTCGAGAGAATGTTTGAAATTCTGGTTCCTTCAGGCAGAATTCTTCTGATGGGCCCTTGTCTGCCTCTCTGACACTGAAAGAGTGGAGTGTCGGACTGTCAGACCGGGCTGGGAGAGGTAAGATGTGGCTGATGGTCTTGCTATGAAGATCAAGGAATCTCTGGTCCAAAGACAGGAGGCTGAGGCTCTCATAGGGGAAACAGCTTGGGCTTATGCCGCTTCATGAAATGAAGAGCAAGGAGAGGATGCGATTGCTGGCTATAATTACAAGAGGAATACATAGCAGAAAGGAGAAGAGATGTGTAGCTGGCCTATGCATCTGTACCCTTGGCCAGTGCTTTCCGATTGTATAAATGGATTCAATGACAGATATTACCTCTCCTTGCAGACTTCGTTTTTCTTCTAGTCTTGGACCGTAACAGCTATTGTACTTCTATGCTTGGCACTAGAGTGGGACGCTTAGTTTAGTCAAGAATATATTTAGTTTGAGTGTGATGAGGTTTCAAAGTATGAGAGCTGCAGGGATCTGGAGAAGGCTCACAGTAAATATTATTTAGGCAAGACACCTGAAATAGCCATAAATTGGCATTTGATTAGAAACTGAAGGGTTGTCTGACACAGGAGCATGTGATAGTACAATTGTTGTGGTGGCTGAAGAGATCCTCTGCAGCCCTAAGGGAGGGTGAGCTGAAATAAAGACTGCATAACACCAGCGAAGTGGGAAAAAACTGCATGAGAAACATCAGCAGATTTACTATCCAATGGTTTCTATTTAATTATTGATAGTAATTCAAGTACTGCTTACTGTATCTTGTACTATTTTACAGTGTTTTCCTCTGTGTATTGGGTGTCTGATTCACCAAGACACTATATGCCTTGGAGTTGTGTAAGAACAATGAATGTATTCATCAGCTTTCATATAAAGCAGCTGTGAGATCTCACTGAGGAGGGCTTCTGCAAAGGGTTAAGCTGGGGATGAAGGGGAATGTAATAGAATTATACATAAGATTGGCACATCCATCTAATGTACTGCATAGACTGTCATAAGGCTGGTTGTTTAGTTCTCTCTCTTTGCACGCTGAGAGGTTACAGAAGGGTTTCACAAATTCAGCGTCCATACCTAGGGGAAGATTTTGACTCCCACCTAGGCAGTGCCTGAGCACTGTGCTCAGCACTTTCTCCTTAGGTTTGCCTAAGGAAAAAAGCTGTTTGTCCCAGCCAGCCAAGAGGAACAAAGTGTGCAGATGAATGCTGTGGCCTTCCCGATATCTGCAGTGGGGAGGGGAAATAGCTGCAGGCATTTGGAGCAGTTATTATAATACGGGAAGAGTGCAGTGTTTTGAATTTTGGAGCAGTTTCTTCAGCAGCACTGGATGCAGGATGGCATGCTGCAGGACTATTTTACATGTAAAATATTTATCGAAAGGAGTGGCCAAACTTTTGCCCAGGATAAACAATCAGCGAACATTAGAATAATTTTTTTAGTTAACCTCCACCAGTAACATCACTGGAAGTACCAGGAAAATCTGCACTGTGTTTCACCCTTGCTTTGTACTGGTAAGAGGGAGGTTTCTTATCTTAGAGGAGATACTTTAGAGCCTCAGTTCATATGGTTCACTGGGATACAAAATACTTCATGCACATATTGTCTTAATAAAATTGCAGGTCTAAATTCTTCTTTGAAATCTCATCTGAAGGGGCAGGCCATGATGGAGGGGCTGATAAAATAGAAGCCATCCAAGGATGGAAGACGCGAACTTGGCCAGCTCTTTTGGATTGGTTGAATGGGCTTTGGATCAACCTGTTTGAATGGGAATGTATTGCTCTACAATTACTGGAAACAATCTTGTGAGCTACAGCTCACCAGCAGCAGTTTGGGAGCCATTGCAAACAATTGGATGAACACAGGATAATGTTTTACACTGTCCTCAGTTATCATTCTTCTCTTGTTGTAAATGCATCTGAAGGGTGTGATTTCCATTTAGAGTACATTGTAGAACCAGGTCAAACATGAGGAATTCATTTCTTACCTGCCTGGTTACCTGACAGATCATGCAGTTCAATCCTTGTGAAGTTATCTGACTAGACACAGTGCTCTTCAAAAGATTAGGAACTATTTAGACAAAGAAGCAGACAGTTGTGTGAAAACACAGTGATAAGAATAGTTGCTTACTCTAGCCTGACAAAAAAAAATTAAATTAGTGGGGAAAGTGTTATTTATTTGACTGTGAATGTGGGAAATATTACTAATTGCGAACATAATTCCTTGATAATGATACTGTAATGATTCTTTATATTACAAGTGGTAATGCTGTCATTACTGCATTACTCCAACTCAAATCCATGGGGAAGCTCTGTAGGGTGAACAATGATTGAAAGTTCCACATTAAAATAATTACCCTTGATCTTAAATTTAGAATGTGAGTGATATATATCTAATGTTCACTAGATTTCTTAAGGCCCCTCTTCCACAAAGATATTTTGCTTATCTACGCTGGGCTCCCGTTATTTCATTCTTTTCAAACTAGTTAATTGTTCAGGATATGTCTAAGGGTGATATTCAGAAATAAAAGGGTTATAGCATTGTTAGAATGGTGACAACAGATAAATGAGCAGCTTATTTCTTATCTGTAATGTGTAGGGGAAAATGTATCATTCCTTATCCAGACCTATTCTGTTCCTGCCAGCTCTTTGAGATAGGATTTCATCATCCTGGCTGAAACATACAGCGGTGATGTGAAAAATATGACATAAGTAGGTGCCACAAATGCTAATCCAGGTCACAATTTGATCCCGAAAACCATGGTGAAGAGGGCGGAGGATGTGAAGGACTGAGAGAGCCCTTCTGATTACACAGAAAAAACGAGAGCTCAGGAGTCAGGCTTCCATATGGGTTTCCTCTCTGCTTTTGTCCCTGTCTCGCTAATCCAAGGACTCTTCCAGAACTTCCTGAAGAGAGCTGGGTGAGCCCTTTCCCT
Organism: Cuculus canorus; assembly: GCF_017976375.1. Lineage (NCBI taxonomy): Eukaryota > Metazoa > Chordata > Aves > Cuculiformes > Cuculidae > Cuculus > Cuculus canorus. Next base: position 15,695,467 of record NC_071414.1, read on the forward strand.
GGGAAATATCATTACTTCAGTTCTCCCAGAGGTGAGGAAGCTGCTCGAATCTGGTGGTTTGACTACTGTCTCCCGTACTAATTAGGAGTCAGTTCTTTGAAAGCCAGGACGAGGCGTGTGGCAGTGAGTGGGACACATCACTGAAATGCAGCAAGAAAACAAGGTGCTTTCCTCTCCTTATTAACTCTACCTTGTAGTACTTCTAGTAGCAGTCGGGAACTGAGCCACTGCTATGCCCTGCCCTTGGCTTGTCTTTCAACACAACACTGTGCCAGCATAGATGCTCGTGTTCAAGGATTGCTATTAACTTGTAGGAACAATTCCAAAGGAGAGTTTTATCCTGGGTTTTCCTGTACCGAATAAAGGATAATGATTTTTGGTTATGCTACCTGGATATAAATTAGGTTGTAGTATTAAAACACAACTCACTTCAACTTGGACATGAAGAAGCAGCGTCTCTGCTTTGGAAGCACTTGCAGAACTTCTGAACTCTGTCTCTTCATGAGGTCCTGAACAAGGGCTGCTGGCTGGGACCATTGAGGGGCATTTGGGTCCCACATGAGGATGATTGCTGGTCCAGCCGTGGGCACTAAGGACTTCTCCCTGATCGCTCACTGCTCTTAGCCTCAGCAACAATCTTTTTTCTTTACTGAGCTTGTCCCAGTTAACTGAAGTTGGGACCTGTCAGGATTCTCCTCTGGCAGTGAATTTTAGTCTTTGTTCTTCATATGTGTTCTCCTTTGTAGAACGGTACAGAACCTGTTTTCTTTTTAAGTATAATTTTGAACATATTCATGATATTGGCAATTACTCAAAGAAAAACATATAATCAATGCTTGTTAGTCTGTGAGGTGATAAATGTTAAAAATACAGTCTGTGTTCACCTGGAATTTATTGCTTCAGGCAAGGTGATAGCTTCAGCAGTGCCATTTCCAAAGACTGCACTATGCATTTATTTTCTCATTAGCATCTAGTTTCTATTGTATATTTTGAACAAAGGTAACCTTGGAGTAAGAACACATTCCTTTCTGTCAGGAAGAACTTGTGATGCTCTTTCAAAGGTGCATGCATGATTGAGCAGCAATACATCACAAGAAGCTCTGCAAAGAAGATAATTCTCTGTGGGCTGTAGTAGAAGAAAAGAAAAATCTATTTTTTTTAGATTTCTATACTTTGTCTGGGGGGAGGGTTAATTTATGTGTGTTGTGACAAGCTCTCTCAGATGGTGAGTAGACTGTTTGTCAACTCATAACTAACATTCTCCAAAAAAGCACAGATTCAATGATTTGCATTTTGGTTGGTTTTGATTAAAAAAATATATTCCTTTTTAAATGAGGGTTGTTGTTGTTAATGCAAGTTGTTATTGCACGAAAATTCTGACTTTCTACCGCAGCATCCACTGTATAGTGTAAACCCCTTGGTAGCCCTAGCATTTAAACCCTTTTAGGATGCACGCAGTCCACACAGATCTGGAAGTTCATAGTAGCTGCATTTCCCATGATGGAGGGGAAGCCGTGCTGGGGAAGTGAGGGACGGCAGTCTTGAGGCAAATCCCCAACCTGGGACCTGGAGGAAAAGAAGGTCTGTGGCAGAGGGAGAAGGCTGTGACTGAGGGTATTTTGCTTCTGCGTTGCTTGTCAGTCTTGCTCATGTGGATTGCCGCTACTTTGGTTTGGGGATGTCATTGCAAGAGATGCTGTTTCAGAACAATGGTTTTGCCCAGCTGGGTTTACTCGGACTCATTTTGCAGAGAGACTGTGACTTGTCCTTCAAAAAATATCAGTGAGAGACCTGGAAATGGCCTCTCAGCTGCTCCTGTTTTGAAAGAATATGCGTTTTAGCAGCATTTCAGAATGTTCAACTCAACCCAAGAAGGTAACTAGGAGCAGTCCTTTCTGTAGCTTGGACCAGAGCTGGGATAGTAGCAACAACCCAGCAGCATGAGTCCCAGGAAAGACAAATTCACATCCCCAAAATCCCAAGGGCGTAGTTAGAACAGGTAAGTGGAGAAACACTGGTGGCAGAACCAGGTATTAGCCGGGATGGTAATTCCCATAGTCTCATTTTACAAAATGCAAGCCAAGATACTAAACAACTTTGCTTAATCCCAGACCTATCTGCCCCGGCAGAACTGTCCTCCACACCTGAGGTGAGCGCTGACTCGGAGAAGTGGCTTCTGCTAAAAACCCAGCACTAACCGTCAAACCTCTTGTAGTTGGAAAATTCATCAGTGTAGGGCCAGCTGCCTCGGATGCTGCTGGGATTGTGACTGAATGTGCCATCGCTGCAGCTAACAGCACAGTTCGTACCAGCGCTCTGGGTGTACCCTCAGTGCCTTTCTACAGATGAGCTGAGCTGTCCAAGGATAACGAGCAGCAGAGATGACAAACTGTTGGGGAAAAAAAAAAACAGTATTTCTTCAGTTTGCTGTTCTCAATGGATTTTAATCACAGTTGAGCTGGCTTGATCCATGCTGAGGATGCTGTGTGCCGAGTGTTAGGCTGCATACAAACTGCTCAGGCTCATCCTGCTGCAATGTGAGAGCAGTGCGTGGGGAATTCCAGAGATATTAAAAGGCATCACCAGCCAAAGCAGCTGGATTGTGGCTTTTGGCTCTCAGTGTGAGAGAGCTGTGGTGTTGGCCTCTACTCTTGTGATTTTATGATGATGGAGATAAAACAGGGAACCGACGCCCTGGAGTTTCTCGCTTTCGGGATTTTTCTGTGATAGCGGATTTGAATCCTTGGCCTTCCTAGGGGATAAGTGTCACCAGATCCTGCTTCAGTGGAAAATGGGGCTCTACAGTCCTGTGTCAAGTGAGGATCCCATAGGATAAACCTCCGTCAGAGAAGTTAGTGGGTTAAGGATAAACTTCTGGTCTGAAGCACAGTAAAATCACTACACAAAGAGATGGCTCTTGGCTTGAAGAGCGTTAGCTCTGTAGTCACCTACGGCTGCTCTGGCTTGAAAGATCACATTAAACACAATGTTTGTTTCTGTTCATAAGACTTAATGTTTTTTGAACAATATGAACCTTACTGCCTTTGGAAGTGCCTTAAGTTGATAATAATGATGAAACGCAAAGAATCCTCCAATTTTTTTTATTGTTTACTTCTGTAATATAAACAGCTTTATTCAGTAGTTCCTGCATGGGGAACTCAAGGCTTTTAACTGACAACAGAAATCCACATATGGCTCAGAAAACTGTTGGCATGCTCTTGTGTGAAGTTTGTTAAAACTGTCTGATAGACATCTTGTTATTTAAAAAAATCTTTTCCCTTTCCAAATTAATTTATTCTGTGGTTTAAAAGCTGAGTTTTGAAAGCTAATTGGATAAGCCAAGGATATAATTAGGTTTATAGTCCTGCAGAACAGTCTTCTGGGGCTATTCTCTAGAAGGACTCTGAACCTGAAACTGAAGTTTGTCAGAATATCAGAATTTAATAAAAAGATTGTCATCCGCTCTAAGTGACAATACACGTTGTACCAGGAGGTTTTGAGTATCTAAGGCAGAGAGAATCTGGTGCGGTTCTTTACAGTCTGTCTTGTCAAGCCTTCTTTCTCTCTGCTCTCCTGGTTGTGATGTTGACTGACAAAATCATCAGGCCTGCTGGTGATGTTTGCAGGATTAAGACAGTTAACCCAACATTTGGTCACCCACTGAAGACTGATGATTCATAGCCGTTTACAAGTGCATTAGATAGTCATATTCTTTCTGACCATCAAATCAATCTCATTTTTAAATGCAGCAGAAAAATATTTATTTAGCAGAAAAGAATCTTCACAAACAACCTAAACTTGATTTTCATTTCTTTAAAGAATTTAAATTCTCTCCTTCCCTTACACAAAAATGTTTCAAAGGAACATCTAGTCTTTTTTTTTGCGTGTCCTTCCTTGTAAAGTCAAAGATGAACGAAACCTTGCTGAAGGCATCCCTCAAAAGTAAAACTAGTCAAATCGGGCTGAGCTGGGCTTTTTGGCTTTCTGTAAGGTGTGTAACAATATTATGATTTCTACATAATAGCTTACTTTTGCCGTTCAAACATATGCAGCGTGCACAAACATGACTCCTGCACAATCTTACTGTGCTTATTTAAGCCTTGTTTCAAGAATCCAACAAAGAGGGGTTTTTTTGCTAAAGAACAATAAAAGAGAAATGGAGAGCAGAAATCTGACTTAATTTATTCAATGACTGTTTCTTTCTGAAATCCTTGTGCTACAGGCCTGTAAGTGCAAAACACACATGAATGTTACAGATTGAAGTCCCTTAGACTTCGAATATGGGTAACCATGTGGAAAGATTCCCTTTGAAGATTATTTAAATGGAATGTTGCAACTTTGCTAGTGGGAATTGTTTCTTGTCTTTGTTAATTCCTGAGTAGTACAGATTCATCAAATTAAGGAGAGAGGAGATTGGCGGTACTACTTGAAAGTTCCAAAGTTCAGATGTGATCTGCAGTGTTGATGATGGTTAGACTCAGCCTGTGCATTTCTGTGGCCATTTTCAAAAAGAAGCTGCCTCCAAAATCTAAGTGGCTTACTGCCCTTAGGGAGAAAGGTTAATGTGGTGGGAATATACTAAATTTATAGCACATACATTGCTTGCATCCAGCTTGCTCCTGATGCCGCAAACAGTGGAACAGAAAACAACCTGGTGTCTTGAGGTCTACGAGGTCTGGTTATTAATGAGTTACAGTCATCTAAATGTGGTCCCACCACATTGGCGCCAAGAAGCTGCACTCTTAAAGGCTATAGTTCAACCGCCTCCTCCTGATCCCCCGCACCAACTGCAGCTGTATCAATTCTCAGGTCATTCCTCTTACTTTCAAGTTCATTAACTATTTGCAGGTTTCTGGATCTTGTGCTTTTCTGCCTTTGCCTGGATCATTTCACGGCTGAGATGTCTGGGCTCTCCAAGCAAAGCACAAATGTTATTTTGTTCAATTTACCCTGGACTTGTAATTGCCTTTCCCACCTATGCTATGACTTGTTAGGTCTCCCCTTATGCTTTTACCTGCCTCACTGTTATCACACACCAAAGATACATGCTGGGTCCTGACCAAATCCAAGGCATGCTCCAGCGTATTTCCCTGTAAAGTGCCAGGGGCAAGGTTCTCCCCTCGGCCTCCGTGCCTTTGATCTGGCAGGAGCTGTGTGCACAGGCACCTGGTGGAGCGGATCAGCTTACCTGTGGTTTGCCTCCTCTCCCTCCCAATCATTACAGGAAGCAGCAGCTTTTACAGTGTAGATGAGATATTTAGAAATGGCTGTTGTCAAAAGGTTCTTCCTAATTCCGTAATGCAAATCTTGCACATTAAAGAAGTTGTCCCTCATTAGGCACGTGCTGTCATTTAGCACATGGAGGTATCAGCCAGAAGCTGGTAACCCCCGTTGTTAATATCTGTAGGCTTATCTGTAGGTTTGGGTAATTGGAGCTCAGCTCTGTCCTGAAGAACGCGTAGTTGGAGCTGGTACACAAGCCTCGTAGGGGACTTCTCGAGCAGCCTGGTCTAACGGGAGGTGTCCCTGCCCATAGCAGGGGGTTGGAACTGGATGATCTTTAAGGTCCCTTCCAACCCAAACTATTCTATGATTCTTGAATGGGAGTTTTCCAGTTGTCAAATGTGAGTGGTTTTGTGGAAATGACTTGCCTTCCTAGACTTCAGACAGAGCATACGCGTCTCTGAGTGGCCACCATATCCTACCTACAAGCCCAGACTATTTAAAATCCCATAAAAATTGAATAAATAACATAGTGTTTCAATTCCATGAAGAGGCTGCAGGTTTTGGCCAAAAATTATCCTGGAAATTTTTTTGCTGAAACCAAAGTCTGGTTTACTATTAAACTCTATTTATTGTGTAATAGAAAAGCAGAGGGAAACATGCCTTTGAGAGTAAACTACCTAAATGACTTCCTAGGGGTCCCACATGTGCTCCAGAGCAGAAGCTAAACTGAACTTACAGCTCCTGGAATATTAGCAGGGCCTTAACTACAGAATGATCTTTGTCTCGTTGTAACTGAGATTATGTTAACATATACTGGCTGACTTAAACCTCTGAAAATAAAAGCAAAGCTCTAGCTCAAAAATGAAATGAAATGTTGGAATTGCTTCACTTCTAGTGAACTATTAATATTAACCATTTAAAGAAAAACATCACAGTTTTAGAGGAATAGCTTTTAAAATGTATTTTCAAAGGACAAATGTTTTAGATCCATGTGGATTTTTTTTTCCTTAGCCGTTCAATAACCAGACTAGAGGGAATTGTCTCCAAGAAAGCTGCTTTGGCTCTTACTCTGATTATTTTACCTATATTTTGCCAATGAATTTCAGGTTCGGTGCAGTTAAAATGTAATAGTTTGACTGGGGAATCGGTTGAAAATAATAATTTTGCTGTTCCCTCTCTATGCACTTGTTAAGAAATATTTTAACACACTGAAATGTTAAGAGACTGAGAGCTTGTTGAAATAGCAAAGGGGCTGCTGTTTGAGAAAAGGCAAAAGAAAGTAAGGAAGGAATCCGAAGAAGCTTCCTTTCCAAGGAACATGAAAAGCATTTCAATTTGACAAAAAATAAATGTCCTTTCAGATCTTCCTGTTGAACACTTTAAAATCAAATGAACTAGAAAATTTGTTTGGCTGCTTCTATGAGCATCAGTCTCTTGTGTCTGCACTGGGACACTGAACCTGGTAGGCACATGCACATGCCCAGGCTGATTGCACTGGTAACACTGCAACAATTGGATCCAAAGTTTGATGTGTGTTGAGAAATAATAGATGCATTCATAGGGACTGGGATTGGCCAAAACCAGGGTAAAGTCTTCAAATACCTAGTTTGCGGTTGGTGATTCATCCAATTTTGACAAGGACATTTTGCATAAAAAAGGCTTCCCTCTCCTCAATAATTTATCAGCTTCTATATTTATTGCTCAATAGCCATTCCTCAGCTTGGTTAGGAATCTTCAGGGCTGGCTTCTCCTAGTGCTTCTGTTTTTTAATATTACACATCCCCTGCAATCTTCTCAAATGCTCAAAATCTATGGGATCAAATCAATGTGTGCCCCTAGACCCTGCAGTTTGCATCTCGCAGTAACTGTAGGGGTGAGGACAGACAACAGCTGCAAGCTTTCACTGCTGCTCATCTCAAACAAGAAGCAAGTTGTCCTCCCAGACTGATGCAAGAGCCAGTGACTGGGATATCTCTCTGTGTGGCACATCTGAAAGGACTGTGTCGGGTTCTCCATGGGTCCAACCCACTGGTAGGGTCCAACCCACTGGTAGCAAATAGGAAAGGACTGCTTGACATCTCCTCTATTACCTTCTGCTCTCTCTACCTATGTGATGTGGGATCTGATGCTTCTTAGCGTGGAACTGAAACCATTTGCTAATCCAGCAGAAAATTAACCTCCAAAAACCAAAAGGACTTTTTCTGCTGAGTTGCCACACTGAGTTGGCTCAGCAAAGAGTCCGATGAATGTCAGGGACGAAGCAAGACAGAAACGGGACTTCTGACTCTGGTGCCAACGTTCCAGCTGTCCTGTGTAACTCCATCCATAGCAATTGTTGCCTGCCCCAGGAAGTGGAGTTAGCAAGGAAGATCTGGTAACTGTGAAGTGCCTTAGTTTTTGTAAGGTTATTACAAGTTACCGGGATGATCCGTAGAGCAGATATCCTGTGCTGGGAGCAGATCTGACCTGACTCTCTGGAAGGGTGTTAGCATACCTATTTTTCTGCAAAACTAAGTTAACGTATGTACAGTGCTTGATTTTTTTTTTCATGGTTTACAGGCATGGAGATTGAAAACATTCAATTAGATTACATGTGATTTAAGGCATTTTTGCTGTTAATCAGGATGGATTAAGAGGATAGGTTTAAGAGTTTAAAACTAAAGGGGACTTAAAAATAATTGTGAAGTACAGACTTAGCCATTCATTCAGCTGTAAACATTTGGAATCTCCAAAAGCCCATGTTTCATTTCACAGCAGCATACAGATGAGGAAAGTCTGTTTACAGATGCGTTGCGTTGTGTGGAAAGGACTTAGTAGTAATGTTTGCCTTGGACTTTAAGTATTATTCAGCTATAGTTCTGGTTTAACTTGGATTTTAAGAAAGAAATATCTCCCAATTCTACTCATTTGAAATTCAAGGTTTACTTGTACAGCTGCTAATACAAACTAAGCTAATGTTACTGAAGTGCTGCATGGGATGTGGAGATGCAACAAGGTACAGGGAGCGAGATGAGCTCCCATTCCATCCCAGCTGGTGTGAACTGTGCTGGCTGACCCGCTGCTAGGACTGTCACACCCATGAGTCAAAGGAGATATTTTGGCAAAGGCTTTGAATCCAGGCTCTAAAATAAAGGGCCTGAACTCTTAACAGGACTCTGCAAAACTAAGCTTGGCTGATGTGTACCTTGATAGACAGATTTCCAGAAATTCAGGGAATTGGACAATATCCTGATATCGATTAGTGTTGCCGACTTCAAAAATCATAGTTATACATTTTAAGGACTGAATTAAACCATTTATATCGTCCAGCCTGACTTGTATGACATCATAGAGTTTTCCTGCCTTATATTCTAAATGAGATAAAATGCATCTTTTAGCTATAAGGCCCAATCTGTCACATCCCCCAAGCAGGTTGTTCACCTACAAATTGTCCTTAGTCTCAAAAGTGCATGTAATGGTGCTGATGCCTCTGAAGCACATTGGCAAGTTTGAATAATCTCTTCCATAAAATTGGCTTTGATGTTTAGCCTAATGCACTAAAATGAGCCTGGACGCTCAGAAGCTGCATTGCTCAAATAGGGCATATTTGTCCCCTGGCTTGATTATCATGTGTCCTTCACCTTAAAAATAAACACGCACGTCCTAAAAAACCCCAACCAACAATATTGCTAGCTTCTTCACACAGCATCTCTGCTAGTCTCCATACGGTTGCTATAGTGTTAATAACAAAAGCGTGTAGATTAGGAGTAGTAATTTTCTGCAACTGCTTTTCCAGTTGAGCAATAAAATAATACGTATTGGTGTGTAAGCAAGTACTTTTTTTGCACAAAACTGAAAATAGCTTTATCAAAACTCACAATTAAAACAAACCCAAACCTAGCCTTAAATTTGAAAGCCTATTCATCAGCAAAACTCATTAGCTTGTCAGACTGTTAAATATTCCCAGGACTAAACTCTCATCCCCAGAAAGAACAATACAAAATGCAGAGTTTTAACAAAGCCATAGAGTGGTGGAAGTCCTCCTTTCTCTTGCTAATGTATTTCTAGTGCTGTTTTGCATCCTTATGACTCTGGGGAACATAGTTTGCAAAGTACGTGATTAAGCATTATCATCATGATTTCAGAATCCATTCTGTTACACCAAATAATAATTCATTTTCCACTGTTGTGCACACCAATATTACTGTCTGAGCTATAAGCTAGACCCTGGCATTTGCACAAGAGGGGAAAAGAAGCCATAAACTAGCAATAACCATTGTGTATACTTTTTTACACTCGTGACTTTTATAATTAGTTAAGGCAAGCAGGCCCGTGGACTAGAATTACAGCCCCACACAAAGCTTGGCAGTCTGGGCAAAATGAGGCTGTTCTGTTACTCTAAGGCATTTTGGTTTATTGTTATAGTTTTCTGTGGGTTTGTAAGACAGTCTGATGTTTTCCTGGAGGCACCATTTTAATTTTGAGGGCAAATCATGAACAGTGTTGGATTTGTCTGTTTAATGAGACTGCTCCAGGTAGAAGTTGCTCTCTGTTAATTAAAGCGTACACTTGGACTCAAACTTGCCCGACTGCTCAGAAGCAGGAGAGCAGCAGCCCCTGGGTGTGGATGGGAGAGGGAGGCTGAGGTTGGCAGGAAGGTGGAGCTTTGGAGCAGAAAGAGATGCGTGAACCTTTGCTCTTTTAATCCCTATTTTTTCAGCCTCCCTGTATAGCCACCTCGTGTGCAATGAAGTGACGGCTGTGATGTCAACTGACAGAGTACGACAAGGGGCTCTCAGTCTTTGTAATCCCCAGACACAAAACTGGAGACCTATCCCCCATTTCCCAAACAGGGAGGAATGTTTTCATTACTATGTTAATTCAATCTCTCCTATAACAGTGATACTTTAATTGCTCCTCTGTTTTCCTCAGACATAATCCAATTCCCTTTGGTCTCCTAGTTTATCCACATATTAATTGGGTTATTTCCCTGTAAAACAGAAGGGCAAATATATCACTTAAATTTTATCACAGACAATTAATAAGCATGACTGAGACTTCTAAAGTGCCCTAATGCAATTAGGTACCAGGCTCCCAGGAATTTCAGTGGGATCTGGGCACCTTCCTGCATCACACCCATGTGGAAATCCCCACCCCAGACACATAAGGAAAAGAATATTTTTTTATTGTACGTTGAGCACTTCAGAGTTTCTCCTTTTCAATGTGAATTCCTGATTCTACAGTCTTTAATCTTGTAAATCTGCTTTTGATTTAATCTAGTAAAATTCCTTTTGATTTCCTTGATCAAGGATTGAGAGGTCAAAGCCTTTGAAGTACAGCTGAAAGCTTCAAAGTACAAAAAAATGCAGAAACAGGGTTTGGGGGACCGGTAATGGGACAGTCGTCTTCTCACATTCAGGACTACAATCCCAGTCAAAAGTGTCTCCACACTTCCTCAAGCTTGTGGTTGTGGGACTGGTATCCGTACACCAAAATCTGATGAGGCTGCTGAGTAACAGACCTGTTCAGCAAACTCGGAAAGCTCTGGAGTTTTTCCATCTACCCACACCAGCTTGTTGTGGAAAGGAGCTTATGCTGGCACAGCCAGGTCTGCTGGTTATCTGACAAGCAGACACTTTTGAGCCACTCCTGTTTCATGGGTACTTTTGTCTACCTGTGTCAAGGAACACTGAGTAGGATAGAAGCACTGGAAATTGATAGGAAAAATATCAAGTTTGGCCTTCTTTCATTGTCACTTGAACAGGTCAACACCAAGACTAGGCATGCTGAGGACACCTTGGCCCCTTTGTGGTTGTTTCAAGCACCACTCATAGCTGTGTGGTCAGAAATATTCTTCATTTGTAATCAGAACTGTGCACCCTAAGGCTTCTTTATCTAGTCTGTCTTGGAGACAACGCGTTGCGACAGAGAGGAAGGTGGCTGCTACATCTTCCCAAAAGTTTCTAGTGGCACCGACATTGGTTAATGATGAACAAACAGCCACCATTGCTACAAAGCCTTCGTAAAGAAACACATTCCCTGAAATAAGCCCTCATTATTGTTACTTATTTGGAGTGCGAATCAACCAGCATAAAAGTCAATATTGCACGCTCAAAGAGTGAATATTAATGATAAGAATATTGTATTAAGTCATGGGATATCTCTTCCCTACCAGCAAAGGTATTATTATCATGCCTTACCCACATCACATCTGTGTAGTGGCAAAAATCTATTTTCTTCAAGCTAGCAAGGGAGAAAACAGAATTGCCAAAGCAATACACACTTTGTACTCTCTCTTCCCATACAACATGGAGTGAATAAAACTGACAGGCATCAGTTTGCTTTGAGTGGTTTTCAGGTAAAAACACTTTTCACCACACCTTCCATCACATAGATATTATAATGGTCAGGGAAAAGCATACATTTTGTAGACCATTGCAGGAGGTGCTATAATTGAAACTAGGAGTAAGTTAAAAGCGGTGTGAGAGAGCTGGGGACTGGTGTTCCTCCAGTGTAGCTCAAGCAGGGACTGAAGACACAGAGCTGAGCTCAGCTGGAACCTCTGGGTCTGTGGGCACGGCTCAGGCAAATGTGAGGCAAGATGTGTATAAATGCAGTGCTGGATTATTGTTATAGTTTCTCCTGACCTGTGACATATTGTACATGGTAAACCTTTGTGCATTAGGGAAGAAAGAAGTCTTTTGCACTAAAAGCTAAGGGACTCACCAGGAATGTGTTCTGCCCTGCCTCTGCCTGCTGGAGGGTCTTTACATCTCCTCTCAAAAAGGCTGCTGCTGCCTACCATAGGGTGCTGGGCTTCTTAAACCATGAAAATCCAAACCAAAGGAAGAGAATTGGTGTTGGTCCAAAATTATTTTATTGGACTCTTTCTCATTTCAAGGAATTAATGGATTTAGAATCAGTAACTTTCACTGAGATGTGAACTTGGACTTTTCAGGAATTACCATATTACAAACTTCAATGGGCAGAAGGATAATGAGCATTTTGGTCCACTTGGGTGCTTCATGGGTCTAGGCAAAGTGTTTACTTTTCCTTCTGACTTTTCCATGAGGAAACCCAGCCCCATTGCTGGCTGGGCTTCCATGTGTCTGCTGAGCAAAAATTATTTACAGCTGGGAAGTCTCTCATGTGAGAACTTAGAGATATGCTATTCCAGATGGGCTGATCAGGGTCTCTGGAGGGTGTGGATTCTTCATCGCTTACAGACAATATTTCAAAAGTACCGTTGTCCAAACAATCTGAGAGCTTGATTTGAAGCATCTCTTGACCTGTTACACTAAGTTGGCTATGACCATCATAAGCATCATCTTAAAATCTACAGAAGTTTTTCTTCATTGTGCCGACAGTTCTTCCATTTCCAGGAAACACCTTTAACTAAAGCAGAAAAAGCCTGGGTAATTAAACAAAATAAAATGCTGTAGTGAGGACGTTGCCATCGAGCTATGATTGTGCAAAGTGCGAATGTTTCCTTTCTCTCCTCTGACGAAATTAGTCAATTCAACCCAGGTCTCCCAAAGCTCTCTTTGCCTATTTACCAACACTACCACTACCGGCTGTCGGCATTCAGCTGTATGCAGATACAGAGAGGGAAGCATTCAGCTGCTTGGGTTGCGTTCACGGGTGACAGCTTGAGAGCACCTGAACTAGCCCGGCCTCAGCACAATACCCGACCGAGTGGAGCTGTGCCAGTGGCGCTGGGAGCACAGGCTGAGCCTTTCAAAGGCATTGCTATTCCTGCTGGAGCCTTCAGTGTTTTCGCTGCTGTTCAGCTGCGTATTGAACCAGCCAGCTTGTAGGACTGAGCAGTGAGTTTTCCCTTGGGGAAACTTTCTTGCCATTTCATTTGGAAAATAATAAAAAACATGTAGATTTTCTCTGTAGCAGTGGGTTTGGAAAAGAGGGAAATGATTGCTGTAGCGCTCTATTAAATGCTCAGTGCCACGGGGGAAGGAATACTGCCGCGGCTAAATTTGGGGTGGATTAAAACTCCCTTGTAGTACAGGGCAGAGCATTTTCACTTGGAACTTGGAGTCCATCCAAAACAAAAATGCAGAAATACAGATCAAGCTGTGATTCTGACAACTGCTCAATTCTGTCCTCCCATCCGTTCTCCCTGTACAAAAAAACAAAGCGAGTTGTGGTCTCCAGCCTTTGGTCTTTCTTTTCTTTTTGGCTGAGCACTTGTTTTGGGTAAGTGCTGTCAGACAAGCTTGTTCTATTTCCTGAAAGCTTAAAAGTCCAGGGATTCATGTTATGACATTGTTTTCCTTCATTGCCGGCTTCAGAGTTTACACAAAGGGCCAGAACACACTTGTTGAGTGTTTTAGTTACAAAAATGTCTTAAATAAGGTCTTTTGTAGCCTTAATATTTATTTGTTGTTGGGCTTTTTAAATGCTTTTCAGGATTTATTAGCTGTGTGTGTGGAAACGCCCTAAAATCTGATTATCTGAAGTATCTTTACTCAGGCTGTTGATTTGATCACTTTACAAAACTGTGACATCTTAAGTGTTTCATTGAAGCTACAGCTATAATAAGGTTATTGCTATATTAATGGCATTAAATATAATAGTAGGCACAAGGCTTTAAAATTGTGGAATATATTAGAAATGGGATAAAATGTATCATTGATTATGCTGGAATTTGTCACTGTTCTTTAAGACAGCACTGTGCCCAGGCGAACAGGGGAAACCCTCATCTTTTTGCTGATAAGAAGCTGAGTTCCCATCAGCTTTGCACTGACAGAATGTAACTCACAGAAATAGACTGAAGTAGGGAAATAAAAATATAATTTAGGTTGGTAGCTGATCTTCCTCTCTCATGTAAGTGGGAGACGGGCTCCAAAGCAGCAGAGGGAAGTGTAACACCGATTGCTTCAAACTGTCTCCCAAATGACCAAGGAGTCAGGGGAGATTGAAGGTTTTCAGCCCAGTGATTTTGCTGGTCTGCTCTTTGAGATATGTTATCTTGGCCCCATTCCCAGCAGAAAAGCTATCTGGATTGAATGGTCTAAAACCTTTAAGATCAGCAAGAAATTAGCAAGCACAGATGGGAAATTGAGTCTTGTCACTAACTTTGAACAGGCAGTCTAAGATCTCAGGGAAAATGAGAAGGCTTAAGGGAAATGTGGTGCTTAAAGGACTTTAATACTTACATTCTGTAGCACTGATTTTGATTAATAGCTCTCTAATGCGAGAAGCACCATATCCATATCAGAGGGAGCTCCACGTACTGGAGCGACACAGGGCCCTCAGAGCTCCATCTATGGGGCAAAGTCATAAGATAATTAATGTGGTTGTGAAAAAATGGGATGACAGACATGGGAGAAAGAGCAAAGGTGTTAAAAATGCAGGTATCTGTTAGATCTCTTTCAGTTAGGATCAGCTGCATGGATTGTTACCCTTGTACATCTGAACAGTGTTGAGTTGGGGTGCTGGAAACCATGGCTGTGATGTGATGCAGATTGAGCCCCTCCTTCATGCACCATGGTGCCATTTCCATGGCCCAGAAGGACCATCTGAGGCTGAGAGGTTATTTGACTCCTAGGGATGCACAGACTGTAACTTTGCCATCTACACTTGCTCTGTTACTCTGAAAAATCAGCCGTTTGGCTGGCACGAGACATGAATTTCCCATTCGTACCAGCTGGTGTAACGCAAGTTTCAGGACTGTTTTAATTGGAGAGATCTGTGAAAGTGGCAGTGGCAGTTGAAGCTTTATCGGGTTTTTTTTCAGACTTCTAGGCAAATGAATTGTATGCTCTCTTTATGACCTTGAACCGAAGATAACTACTCTCTTTACAGTCTCACCGTAAGTCTTACTGGAACCTCATAAGAAAAGTGTTCTATCCTTTTAGAGCAGAGCGAGCAGAGGGTTGTGATCCTGAGGTGTCATGCAAGCCAAATCCAGCACTGCTTTCCCGGGCCACAGCCAGCCCAACTCCTGTGAGATTAATGAGCCAAATTCTGGTCTCATTTATATTTGTGGAGTTGTCCCAAGTTCATCTTGAATAAATCAATCTTACCTTGTTCAGGAAAGCCAGTGATAATTTGGTACCAATTAAGTCAATGGGAATTTTGCCTTTGCAATGGGTTTGGGTTTCACTTGCAGTTGAGAGCTTTCAGTTTAATGTAGCTGTTTCCTACTGGAAGAGGCAGTACGGTCCCAAACCTGAAATAAATACCTGGCATCCTCTAAACCAGGCAGCTTTCCTCTAAAGGTGCATTGCATTTCCCGTAGACTGCTGCAATATTTGGTTGGCCAGGATGCTTTGCTTTCATGCTGAATCAACGGCTCTAATTAAGCATGATGACAAAATATGAGGACTTCTATGTAATTATGGCAATGGCACCACCTGTCTCTAATTAAGCTGCCAAAACATTTGGTCTAAAATGGTGCACTGAGTAAGAAAAAAAAATTATATCCAATATTTTGGCAACACAACAAGAGGCTGGTTTTCCTCACATAATTAGCTCTAACAAAGTGTTGTTAATCTGATTTCTGATTAATAGACTATTTAATCTTAGCAGTCTGACAAGACTCTGAGCTGCCTCCGGTTTAAGTTTCCACCAACCCCCCCTAAGATTTCTAACAGTTTTAAGGGATATACTTACACAAGGAAGATTAGATTTTTTATTGTTTTCATTGTTCTTCGTGAGAGCCCCAAAGGCTACATTCTCTGAATTCGCTGAACTTTTAAGCCTTTCATTAAATTGGAAGGCAAAGGAAAAGCTATTTTTTTTCCTCTTCCTAATTCCTCGTACAGAGATGTCACTGGTATGACTAAATGCGCGGAGGAGAGGTACCCAGAAACTGTACAATCTCTGCTCATTTTAGACCTGCTGGTTGGCTGGCAGAAAGTATCAGCTCTGTATGCTGCTGTGATGCCCTGGGGTGTTTGGTGGCTAATGGTCTCCCCCTAGAAGTGCTTCTCAGACTGGATTTAGTGACAATGAGGAGGGGAATATAATGTATAACAACAGCAAAGCAGCCCAACCGCTTTTTCAGGACTTGTGTGGCCATTTCGATTTCAGAGCTGTTAATGTAACCTGGCATGTTAAATCAGACATGATCAACACTGTAAAAGAGCCAGGCACACTAACAGTACAGATGGATGGCAGATAATGAAAGCAGCCATGGCTGAGCAGTGTAAAAGTGCTGATCAAACCATGTTAATATACATGGTTTTCTGAAAATCAGCAGTTGTATACCAGGATGAATACGGATAACTTTGTAGGGCCAAATCTTTAAGAACAAGTTTTCAGCAGATTTCTTGTGTCCTGCCTTGGCTGCCTAAAATTTTCTTTGGGTGTGATTTTTCTACTGCCTTTTACTCTCGGTAACAATTGTTGACTCCATAAAGTGGGTGTACACAGGTTCTACAAGCCACGGTGTTTTATGTCTGTTCTCTTGCCCTACTGAGGCTCTTTCCCATAGCATCATCTGGGTTGGATTATGTGCTCCAACTCCAGCTGCAATGTCTTGACTAGCTTTAAAATTCAGAGCAGTTTCAATGCAGTCCAAGAACTTGGCAGCTCTCAGCTATTTGTAAAGACGACTGTTAATTCAAAGGATTTGCTTCAATTTTCTCAGCCTGAATTAATGATAACGGCAGTGTTCTTGGATCTGGAATATTACTGGGACAGTAGTGAGATGTTTAGCATCTGAGAAAAGGCTTCCCGGCGCAGCTCCTTCCTCTGACAGCACAAAGTCAATGACATGAATGGGACTCCTCTTGCAGGTTAGACAGCCTTTATATCTGTGTGCTCACACACCCTTCAGAGTAGGGTGCAGAAGTCCATTTGTTATCTCTGGGCTCCCTTTGTGTAAGCAAGAGGTTGGTTATGTAGTAAATCTTAACAGATTTGCTAAACCAAAACATAGTTCATGGGTTGGACCGTGACCTGCCAGGCGTGACGCAGCAGTGTAAAACCACCTCCAACTCCACCTGCTAACAACACTTGAGATGTGGAACCTCCTCAAGAAATGCATTCTGTACAGCTGCATGATAAGAAGAAATGATGAGGGTCAGAGGTCTCATTTCATGCTGATAGAGTACATGGATCAAAATCCAGAAATGATGAGTATCCCACATGACCTCCCGAAGCAGTGGGAATACCCAGTTACTCACCACACACTGGGACTCCACCCAATAATAAAAACCAGAATCCCTATTAATTACCAAATATTGTCAATATTCCACCCTGCCATGTCGAAACAAAAGCAACCTTAGGTGACCTCACCTCTCTTACACATGGGACTGGCAGATGAAATCCTTACAACTTTTTTTTTTACCTCCACTCAATCTTATTTATCAACTGTTTTCAGATGCAGAATTGGGAATATACTGTGTTTGCTTTTAAGCATGCTTGGTAAGATTTGTTTTCTTAAGAGCTGATCCAAGAACTGAACAAATGAGCCCCTGAGCTCGTCTATAGAAGGAGATGTCTTGGGTCATCTTAATGTTTTCCATGATTAAAGTACACACTGCTGAGCAAATACAGGGAGGAATTACATATTATTTGACTAGCTGCTAATTATGGTGAGCTCTTCCTGATTGCGTTTCCTCTATAAAAGATGAAAGTCAGATCCCTCAAAATTCTCATATTTAGTTCCTTTGGAGAAAATGGTCTGGTAAATAAAACAAGTATTACTGCTCTAGTTTGTATCATGCTTCTTTTGCATGCTAATCCAAAGTTCCCCTGAGATAATTTGACAAGAAGGCCATTAATGCAAATTTAAGCATGACCTAGAAAGGATTTACTTTTCATGTACCACATTGATTCTCTGCTATTGTTATTTGGTTTTCTTTGTTTTAAACTATCCGGTGTTTCAGGGTTGCTTTTTCTTCTTTTTCTTTCCTCCTGTTTTATTTTAAATCTCATGTAGCAGCATAATTCACCACGGAAGAAATATGTTGCTTTCAAACTAAAATCTCAAGTAAGACAGGAAAAAGTTGCATGTAAAGAATGGAGTTTATCCAGCAAACACCAGGTACGGTTTGGAAAAACTGTCTTGTAGGCAATTGAGAAAAGTTCACTGTAATTTCTTTCATTTTACTGGAGAAGTTGTGTGTAAATTTGCATTATAGATACCTGAGCATTCCCAACAGATGTGCTCTTGGGGCCCTCCATTGTCCAACTGTGCCAACTGGCCAGGAGAATTACTCAAATACTAACATACTCAAAACTATTGAAGGTAGTAGAATTAAACATTCTTTTTAAGATGGCTCGATTTTGTTTCTGTGATTTCTAAGCATATCATAATTTTGAGAGATTCTAGCTCTGGCATTCATGTGAGGTATCTGTTGTAGAAACAAGTGAGAAACAAAACCAGACACTTGAGAATCTCAACACTTAGGGGCTTGGCGATACCTTGTAAAGAATAAAAAGGTCACAGTTACCTGCCTCCCTTTAGCCCTTTGCAGGTCACTTTAAGACTCTTCCTACTTTTACCATCTAATATGTATGGAAATAAAGTATGTAATCTTCCCCAAAGGGATCTCGATGTGCTGTGCCATCTTCCTTCATTAAGGCCTTGGAGTGTGCCATTGTTCATTTCAGAAGAAATAAATCCTAGCTGGTTTCCAGTTAAGCTGTGGTCTGTTAGTATGTGTTGGTAAAAACCTCCCTGTCTGAGCCTGTGTGGATTTTCCCCTTTGAACAACTAATGGCAGAAGGAAAGTGCTTATGTTCCTTTTAGCTCCTGAGTGCACCGGGAGGTTATTGCTGATGATGGCACTGAGAATGCACGCAAGGACACGCACACAATTCACTTCTGGGTTAGTTAATATTTTTCCCTTTCAGGTCGATATGTCTGCTTTACATTCGGCTGAAGAAAATGCAAATGATTTCCTCATCTGGTGGAACGGGGACAGAGAGCAGTCCCGAGGCGGAGGGGAGCTAAATGACTTGAGGTTATAGAGTGATTGAAACAAAGGCAGATCAAGGTGCAAGTCCCAGTGGAGCCAGGGCTGCGCCACCAGCAGCGGAGCCACGCCGGGAGCGACGCTGCCAGGCAGCAAGCTCTTGCTGACTCTGTGCCAGCTTCTGCTGCTGGAAAACACATCTAGTGTCCAGCCCGCTTGACCCCCTGTCTGAGTAACTTGTTTTGCCATTTGTCACTGCCAACTGTTTCTTTATTCTGCCTCAGTCACTTGGTTTGCCACTCATTTGACTCCCTGCATAATTAAGTTTGCCAGCCAATTGACTCGCTGCGTAATTATCTTTGCCAGCCACTTTGGTCCCTGCGTATTAATCACGGTGTCTAACGGGCCTCGGGGCAGGCTGCTGCTCGGTGGGGCCACGGCAGGTGCTGGGCAGCCCTTGCGCCCGCTGGGCACTGCCTGGTGTCGCGGGAGAGCCCAAAGGCCACCAGCGCAGACGAGCCCTCG
This sequence comes from Cuculus canorus, assembly GCF_017976375.1. Classification (NCBI taxonomy): domain Eukaryota; kingdom Metazoa; phylum Chordata; class Aves; order Cuculiformes; family Cuculidae; genus Cuculus; species Cuculus canorus. The sequence goes on from NC_071414.1 coordinate 15,715,083, forward strand.
CTGGGCTGGGACCCCAGCGTAGCCAGGACAGCTGCAGAGACATGCTGCCACTTGCTGCTTCTCTTCTCTGACCTGAATTTAACTCCGTTTCCCAGCAGTGTCCCCCTCCTGCCCTACCCCTCCTCATTTAATTGCTCTAATTTCATATCGCATCCGTCTGCCTTTGTCAGCTTCTCTGACACACTTCCCCGTGTGTTTATTGCACTCCGGTTGTGCAGACCGGCCCTTTGCTCCCCAAACAATGTGCAAGGCGTCCACAAATTCTTTGTTCAGCTTCAACCAGGGGGGCTGATATTTTTGCAGGATGCCTTGGAAAATTATCTGACTTAGAGTGACAAGTGTGAAGAGCAGTTGCAGACAGTTTGTACATCCTCCTCATGGAAAATAAACCTGTTAGTGTATGCCATATGCTACAAAGAAGTGGTTCTTGGCTAGGCAGCTGAAACACTAGAGCCTTTCCTTGACTCTTTGTCTGCTTGTCTATTTGTCTTCAAAGCAGGAGCCCCTTACAGCTAATACTTCTCCTTCTGTCCCGTTTGCCAAATAGCTGTGAACTTCGTAAATAATGTAGACAAAAGTTGTGAAGGTTGTTGAGAATAAATAACGTAATGCTCAGATTTATCATCTAATCTTAGAATAAGGTACTTTGAAAACTGATCTTGTCTGCCTGCTTACCATTCAGAGAGGTTTGGTTTGCCTTTAAAATCTCTCCAGCCTGTGCTTTGTTCTGCCCCTTCTGCCCAGCTTCAGTGTAGCCCCTTTATTGCTTAATCAAATTTTGTAGAGCTTCATTCCCCACCAGAAACACTTCAGCTCTATAAACACAATCCAGCACCAAAACCAGACTTCCAATCTAATTTTCCCTGATGGTGTTTTCTAGTTTTGTCTGGGCAGATAAAATCTGTTACTAGGATTTTGGCTCCTCTGTATCTTTTTATATTGACTGGTTATTTCATAGTCCAGTTATTCTCCTTGCTTAGAGAACCCTGTAACAAATTCTTGTAAAGGGCTTTTTTAAATCCCGTCCCATTGCACAATGTTTTGCATTTGTATGTAACAGACAATGCCTCACAGAGCTTATTTTTCTGAGGTATCAAGGAAGATAAATCCCCAAATGCATTTCAGAGATACAAAGGCGCTAGTCTATACTGTGCAATCCAGCGTGATGGTATCTCACCTAATGTTGGTTGAGGTAGCTTCATAAACAGGAGCTTTTCAGCTTCTGAAGCTAGTATGGGTCTGACGTGAAGTGCTTTTGCCTCTCCGTTCAGCCCTGAGCAGATGGGTTTCTGCTCAGCATAGGCTTGCTCAGAGCTTGCTCCTGGACCTTGACACGGTGCACCGTTGAGTATGACTGATGTGAATATTTTGCTTGTGTCAAAGGGAGGCAAGTATTCCCCCTCCTCCCAACCTGTCTCCAGCTTTTACATTCCCTGACATGTTCCTTGGAGAGCCTGAATTATTGTTGGTAGTGGTTTTGTTTTGCAAGAGTAGGAGTTCTTTGGCTGACTAACGCACAAACAAATCATCTGTCCTGGCTTGGTCTTCCCATAACTTCCACATAAGAAAAGGAAAAGGGAGTGCTCACATCTTTGCTGTCTTGCCCTCTCACGCCTGTGTTTCAGTCTGGGGCAAGATAAGGGTATTCTGCTAGGAAGAGATCTGAAGTTCACAGTCTGGAATTTTTCTTCTAAGGCTTAATTTTTTTCTCCTTCAGAAAAAAATGAGTTCGTGTGTGAGGTATGACTGCTGCTTATTTTATTTTTTTTCCTGAAGAGCCTCTGCTCTGCTTTTCTCAACAGCTTCATGCTGCCAGAAACCCACTCTGAAATGCACCAAGAGCAAGTTTGGACTGGTGTGGACAGTGCAGCCACTGAAATACAATTTCAGCATGGGAAGTTACATGACTCAAGTGAATTCCTTAGCTTGACATTTAAGAGCAAATATAACATCACCAGCAGTTTGGCTGGCGCTGTTGCTGTTTTGGACTAGCCTTGGGTCAGTGGGAAACACAGAGGTGATGCTCTAAAGCAACATTATATTGCCTGCTCAGCCAGGTAGAATTTGGGGGACAAAGGGACGCTTTGCACTTTCCCCAGGTCAGTCCCTACCTTTGAGCATGTGGTTCCGAGGTACCACACAAGGAACTCCAACAGAA